>NC_138982.1:23447318-24063491 GCF_964341445.2 Mesoplodon mirus | reverse complement strand
AGGTGACAACGTAGCACACTGAAGTTTGAGGAGTTTCTACTAGATGGAAGTCGAGAATGCCAGAATTTTTCTCCAGTACTTTCTGAGCTGTCATGATCATTGCCAGTTTCTATAAACTCTGGATTGATGTCTGCATCATGGCATTTATCACTTTTCTCCCTGAGTATCATTTTTCACACAGCTGTCTCACCCACACTCCATCATATATTAAGGTACTTCTCTGTCTAAGTCCCAGTCTTTGCCCTTGTCTTTGACTTCGTACCTTTCAGTGGCTTGTAGGTGACAAAGACAATATTAAATGAATGCAAATCATCACTTTTCCATATTCTTCCTAGATGCTCAGGGATACTGTTGGGAACAACTATTGCTTAGGCTTCCTAGTACTCCTTCCCCACTCCCTTGCATCCCAGCCCTCCAGTTTTCCTTTGGGAAGCCACTTTGATCCAATCACAGGCTATGTGTTTCAAATGTCCCGAACAGCCAGTTCCTAGGCAGTCCCATGAGAGCTCCCATCACCCCGGCCTCTGTGATCAGGAAGCTCGTGGGTTCCAAGCCCTGGCAGCGTCAGTCACAGCATACTTGCTGGAGGGAAGGAAAGAAAGACGCTCTTCCCTCTATGGTTGCTAAGGTGGCAAAATGGAAGCCTGGAGCTGCCAGTGGCAACCTCTGTCTCTTTCTAGGAAAAAGCCAACTGAAGATGAAGCCAACACAGAGTGGAATAGAGCCTTGAGATGGAGGAAGATTCCAGAGACTGCTGTATGAACACTTGACTCATCCGACGCAGACCTGCCTTCTCTCTCTAGACAAGGGGCAGCCATGGAAGTGTGGCCAGGACTTGCCTAGGGCACCCCTAAAGAAGGCCCTCCTCTGGTTAGGGGCATGCCTAAGATGGGGGTTCATTCTCCAGCCTTTCCTGTGACCGGCCGTGTGATTCCTGAGAGTCCTATGTTGTGAGCGCCCTTTGGTTTTAACCAGGAATAGCCATCTTTGGCCAGTACTACCAGCAACATAATCATCCCCCCAAGGTCTTTAGCTTCCTTCCCAAAAAACCCTTCTCCATATACTCTGTCTTAGTCAGAGTAGGGATCTTGCATTTAGGCAGGTTACCTAGACAACACTTCTGTCAATGTGCTAGTACCATAGTCTGGGACCCCCAAGGAAACAGGCATCCTGCCACTTAACCACAACTCATGTGTGATGAATCACCCCCAAACTCACACAGAGGGCAGTTATCATAGAGTCCTCTCAGGCCAGACGGTGTCTCAGGTGTATCAGCAGCTGGACCTATGGACCTAAGCCAAGTATGCAATATCCATTAAAGAACATTTTAGGTTCAATTAAATATTCACTTACAAGACTGTCAAGGGCCACACTTGGCACCCACTTATTAGGTGAGAGGACAAAACCCAGAGCCTACCAAAAGGACAACTTCAGGTGTTCTATTTTTATGGTGGTCCTTGAAGTAGTCTAACAGCTCAGATGCCAGGAGATGAGACCCACATCAGGCAGGTACAGGATCCACCCTGTCTGGAAAGATGCTAACCCATAAGATCCATAGCTTCCAGGGTCCCTGCAAGATGCATGCCCAGATCTAAGAGTCACAGCTCTTAGGGAAGCCCAAAGTGTAGCTTCCTTGTCAAGTATTTATAGTTCCTTTATTGCGTTTCCAGGCCAGATGCAACGTGCCAGTCAAAGGTCATTTTTAGCACAAGTAATCCTACCTAGAAACACAGTTGACATTCTGTCATTGTCAAGTTACCAGGGGAACTGATCTAGAGAGTTAGCCAAAGGTCAAATTCTCATTTTAAAAAAAGGAAAGAGTTTTGTTAACCATTTATCCACAAAGGTGGGAAATAGCCTCAGAAAATGTGAAGGGATTCTTAAAGAGTACTATGGTACCCTGTAATTCAAATGGATACACTGGCAAAGAAGTTATGTGGAAACCAAAGGCAAGCATTACTGGTTACCTCCTAGGAGAATAGGATCATTCCAGCAATAGGACCAGGGTCCTCCGGGTTGGAGCCCCATATGTGAACTGTTCCCCTGCTGAAGTATGGGAAGGGCTCTGTCTCTAACCACTGGACATGCTCAGCCGAAGGAAAAAGATGATCTAGTATTTTTACACACATTTATTAGCCCTTCCTGTAAAGGCTGAACTTAGGCCTAGAGAAGGTGGGTTTTTTCTGAAAAATCATGAGAATTGGTGTAAGAAGGTCTCCACTTCTGGCATCTGTGCCAGTTGGACCCAGATTGGCATGGTGAAGGTTGACCTCCACACGTACAGTGCAATAGCCGGGAATCCTTTATAGTCTTCTGCGTGTATGTGTGTGTGTGTGTGTGTGTACATGAATGATTGTGTACACACACACATATAAACAGTGAGAAGATACCCAACAATATCTCAACTTTCTCAGTCTAGCAAGAAACAAAGAAGTAGGTATATTTAGCTTCCTTGGAAACTTTGTGGCATTGAGAGCTGTCATTTAGTTATCAAATTGTGGCAACATGGCAGAAAATCTGAATTCCCCAGTATATCACACGGGTTGCCATATGAAGTACTGTCAACATGATAACCACCTCCTAGCATAAGCACCATAACCACCAAAAGCACAAGTCCATCATTATCAAAAGCCATAAATATTAGCTACGTTGCCATAAATACTTTCAAGTTGCATCGTCATTGAACCTCCAACACCTAGAACCACAAGACCACTATTATCTAAACCCATAGTTAATATAACCCAGAGCCACAAAACTATCAATGTCTAAAACTATACAGTCACTGTCTCCCAGAAACATGTGTCCAATAGCATACAAATTAGCTATTGTCACAAAAATGCTGGGTAACAAACCAATTCAAAATTAAGTGGCTTTATAATCTGGAGAAACAAAAGAAAAAAGCTGGAGATATCACACTTCCTGATTTTAAATTATACTACAAAGCCATTGTAATAAAAATAACATGGTTCTACCATAAAAAATAGACACATAGACCAATGGAACAGAATAGAAAGCCCAGAATTAAATCCCAGCATATACAGTCAATTATTATTTGACAAGGGGGGCCAAGAACACCCAATAGGGGGAAGATATTGTACTAGGAACTTCAACGTATGATACTAAGAAAACTAGAGAAACACATGCAGAAAAAAGATATTGGATCCCTATCTCACACCACTCACAAAAATTAACTTAAAATGGATCATAAGACCTAATACTCCTGGAAGAAAACAGGGAAGAAGCTCATTGATATTGGTCTTGGTAATGATTTTTAGGACATGACAACAAGAACACAAAACAACAAAAGCAAATATCAACAAAGGGACTACATCAAACTCAAAAGCTTCTGCACAGTAAAAGAAACAATTAACAAAATGAAACAGCAGCCTACAGAATGGGATAAAAATTTTGCAAACCATATATCAGATAAAGTGTTAATATCCAAAAATATATAAAGGATTCATACAACTTAACAGAAAAAATTTGACTTAAAAATAGGCATAGAGGAGCTTCAAGATGGCGGAAGAGTAAGACATGCAGATCACCTTCCTCCCCACAAATACATCAGAAATACATCTACATGTGGAACAACTCCTACAGAACACCTACTGAATGCTGGCAGAAGAACTCAGACCTCCCAAAAGGCAAGAAACTCCCCCACGTACCTGGGTAGGGCAAAAGAAAAAAGGGAAAACAGAGACAAAAGAATAGGGACGGGACCTGCACCACTGGGAGGGAGCTGTGAAGGAGGAAAGGTTGCCACACACCAGGAAGCCCCTTCACTGACAGAGACGGAGGGTGGCGGAGGGGGTAAGCTTCGGAGCCACGGAGGAGAGCACAGCAACAGGGGTGCAGAGGGCAAAGCGGAGAGATTCCCGCACAGAGAATTGGCACCGACCAGCAGTCACCAGCCCAAGAGCCTTGTCTGCTCACCCGCCAGGGCAGGTGGGGTCAGGGAGCTGAGGCTCTGGCTTCGGAGGTCAAATCCCAGGGAGAGGACTGGGCTTGACTGCATGATCACAGCCTGAAGGGGGCTAGTGCATCACAGCTAGCTGGGAGGGAGTCCAGGAAAGAGTTTGGACCTGCCGAAGAGGCAAGAGAAAATTGTTTCGGGGTACGCGAAGAGAGGGGATTCTGAGAGCCAACTAAACGAGCTCCAGAGACAGGCATGAGATGCTAAGGCTGCTGCTGCAGCCACCAAGAAGCCCATGTGCGAGCACAGGTCACTATCTACACCTCCCTTCCCAGGAGCCTGTGCAGCCCATCACTGCCAGGGTCCCATGACCCAGGAACAACTTTCCCGGGAGAACACATGGCACGCCTCAGGCTGGGGCAATGTCACTCCGGCCTCTGCCACCGAAGGCTCACCCCGCATTCCGTACCCTTCCCTCTCCCCAGCCTGAGTGAGCCAGGGCCCCCTAATCAGCTGCTATTTTAACCCCATCCTGTCTGGGCAAAGAACAGACACCCTCAGGTGACCTACATGCAGAGGCAGGGCCAAATCCAAAGGGGAACCCCAGGAGCTGTGTGAACAAAGAAGAGAAAGGGAAACTTCTCCCCGCAGCCTCAGGAGCAGCGGATTAAATCTCCACAATCAACTTGATATACCCTGCATCTCTGGAATACCTGAATAGACAGTGAATCATCCCAAATTGAGACAGTGGATTTGGGAGCAACAATATATATATTTTTTTCCTTTTTCTGTTTTTGTGAGTGTATATGTGTATGCTTCTGTGTGTGATTTTGTCTATACCTTTGCTTTTACCATTTGTCCTAGGGTTCTGACTGTCAGTTTTTTGTTTTAGTATACTTTTTAGCACTTGCTATCATTGGTGGATTTGTTTTCTGGTTTGGTTGCTCTCTTCTTTCTTTCTTTTTATTACTTTTTAAATTTCTTTTAATTTTTAATAACTATTTTTTATTTTAATAACTTTATTCTATTTTATTTGATTTGATTTTTTCCTTTCTCTCTTTCTCTTTTTCTCCCTTTTATTCTGAGCCGTGTGGCTGCAGGGTCTTGGTGACCTGGCCGGGCATCAGGCCTGTGCCTCTGCAGTGGGAGAGCCGAGTTCAGGACATTGGTACACCAAAGACCTCACAGCTCCATATAATATCAAATGGCAAAAATCTCCCAGAGATCTCCATGTCAACGCCAAGACCCAGCTCCATTCAAAAACAAACAAGCTACAGTGCTGGACACCCTATGCCAAACAGCTAGCAATTCAGGAACACAACCCCACCCATTAGCAGAGAGGCTGCCTAAAATCATAATAAGATGACAGACACCCCAAAACACACCACCAGACACGGAACTGCCCACCAGACAGACAAGATGCAGCTTCATCCATCAGAACACAAGCAGGTCCCCCTTCACCAGAAAGCCTACACCACCCACTGAACCAACCTTAGCCACTGGGGGCAGACACCAAAAACAACGGGAACTACAAACCTGCAGTCTGCGAAAAGAAGACCCCAAACACAGTAAGTTAAGCAAAATAAGAAGACAGAAAAACACACAGCAGATGCAGGATCAAAGTAAAAACCCACCAGATCTAATAAAAGAAGAGGAAATAGGCAGTCTACCTGAAAAAGAATTCAGAATAATGATAGTAAAGATGATCCAAAATCTTGGATATAGAATAGAGAAAATACAAGAAACATTTAACAACGACCTAGAAGAACAAAACAGCAAACAAACAATGATGAACAACACAATAAATGAAATTTAAAATTCTCTAGAAGGAATCAATAGAAGAATAACTGAGGCAGAAGAATGGAAAAGTGACCTGGAAGATAAAACAGTGAAAATAACTACTGCAGAGCAGAATAAAGGAAAAAGAATAAAAAGAATTGAGGAAAGTCTCAGAGACCTCTGGGACAACATTAAATGCACAAACATTCAAATTATAGGGGTCCCAGAAGAAGAAGAGAAAAAGAAAGGAACTGAGAAAATATTTGAAGAGATTATAGTTGAAAACTTCCCTCATATGGGAAAGGAAATAGTCAAGTCCAGGGAGTGCAGAGAGTCCCATACAGAATAAATCCAAGGAGAAGCACGCCAAGACACATATTAATCAAACTATGAAAAATTAAATACAAAGAAAAAAATTAAAAGCAGCAAGGGAAAAACAACAAATAACGTACAAGGGAATCCCCATAAGGTTAACAGCTGATCTGTCAGCAGAAACTCTGCAAGCCAGAAGGGAGTGGCAGGACATATTTAAAGTGATGAAAGGGAAAAACCTGCAACCAAGATTACTCTGCCCAGCACGGATCTCATTCAGATTTCATGAAGGAATTAAAACCTTTACAGACAAGCAAAAGCTAAGAGAATTCAGCACCACCAAACCAGCTTTACAACAAATGGTAAAGGACCTTCTCTAGGCAAGAAACACAAGAGAAGGAAAAGACCGACAATAACAGACCCAAAACAATTAAGAAAATGGTAATAGGAACATACATATCAATAATTACCTTAAATGTAAATGGAGTAAATACTCCAACCAAAAGACATAGACTGGCTAAATGGACGCAAAAACAAGACCTATATATATGCTGCCTACAAGAGACCTACTTCAGGGCTTCCCTGGTGGCGCAGTTGTTGAGAGTCCGCCTGCCGATGCAGGGGACACGGGTTTGTGCCCCGGTCTGGGAGGATCCCACATGCCACGGAGCGGCTGGGCCCGTGAGCCATGGCCGCTGAGCCTGCGCATCCAGAGCCTGTGCTCCGCAACGGGAGAGGCCACAATGGTGAGAGGCCCGCGTACCACAAAAAAAAAAAAAAAAAGAGACCTACTTCAGACTTAGAGACACACACAGAATGAAAGTGAGGGGATGGAAAAAGATATTCCATGCAAATAGATATCAAAAGAAAGCTGGAGTAGCAATTCTCATATCAGAAAAAATAGACTTTAAAACAAAGACTTTTACAAGAGATAAAGAAGGATACTACATAATGATCAAGGGATCAATCCAAGAAGAAGATATAACAATTGTAAATATTTATGCACCCAACATAGGAGTACCTCAATACATAGGCAAATACTAACAGCCATAAAAGGGGAAATCAACTGTACCACAATCAGAGTAGGGGACTTTAACACCCCACTTTCACCAATGGACAGATCATCCAAAATGAAAGTAAATAAGGAAACACAAGCTTTAAATGATACATTAAACAAGATGAACTTAATTGATACTTAGAGGACATGCCATCCAAAAAAACAGAATACACTTTCTTCTCAACTGCTCATGGAACATTCTCTATGATAGATAATATCTTGGGTCACAAATCAAGCCCTGGTAAATTTAAGAAAATTGAAATCATATCAAGTATCTTTTCCGACTACAACGCGATGAGATATCAATTACAGGAAAAAATCTGTAAAAAATACAAACAAATGGAGGCTAAACAATACACTATTTAATAACCAAGAGATCACTGAAGAAATCAAAGAGGAAATTAAAAAATAACTAGAAACAAATGACAATGAAAACACGATGACCCAAAACCTATGGGATGTAGCCAAAGCAGTTCTAAGAAGGAAGTTATAACACTACAATCCTACCTTAAGAAACAAGAAACATCTCAAATAAACAACCTAAGCTCACACCTAAAGCAATTAGAGAAAGAAGAGCAAAAAAACCCCAAAGTTAGCAGAAGGAAAGAAATCATAAAAATCAGATCAGAAATAAATGAAAAGAAATGAAGGAAACAATAACAAAGATCAATAAAACTAAAAGCTGGTTCTTTGAGAAGATAAACAAAATTGATAAACCACTGGCCAGACTCATCAAGAAAAAAAGGGAGAAGATTCAAATCAACAGAATTTGAAATGAAAAAGGAGAAGTAACAACTGACACTGCAGAAATACAACAGATCATGAGAGAGTATTACAAGCAACTCTATGCCAGTAAAATGGACAACCTGGAAGAGATGGACAAATTCTTAGAAAAGCACGACCTTCTGAGACTGAACCAGGAAGAAATAGAAAATATAAACAGACCAATCACAAGCACTGAAATTGAAACTGTGATTAAACATCTTCCAACAAACAAAAGCCCAGGACCAGGTGGCTTCACAGACAAATTCTATCGAACATTTAGAGAAGAGCTAAGACCTACCCTTCTCAAACTCTTCCAAAATATAGCAGAGGGAGGAACACTCCCAAACTCATTCTACGAGGCCACCATCACCCTGATACCAAAACCAGACAAGGATGTCTCAAAGAAAGAAAACTACAGGCCAATATCACTGATGAACATAGATGCAAAAATCCTCAACAAAATACTAGCAAACAGAATCCAACAGCACATTAAAAGGATCATACACCATGATCAAGTGGGGTTTATTCCAGGAATGCAAGGATTCTTCAATATACGCAAATCAATCAACGTGATATACCATATTAACAAACTGAAGGAGAAAAACCATATGATCATCTCAATAGGTGCAGAGAAAGCTTTTGACAAAATTCAACACCCATTTATGATAAAAACCCTGCAGAAAGTAGGCATAGAGGGAACTTTCCTCAACATAATAAAGGCCATATATGACAAACCCACAGCCAACATTGTCCTCAATGGTGAAAAACTGAAAGCATTTCCACTAAGATCAGGATCAAGACAAGGTTGCCCATTCTCACCACTATTATTCAACATAGCTTTGGAAGTTTTAGCCACAGCAATCAGAGAAGAAAAGGAAATAAAAGGAATCCAAATCAGAAAAGAAGAAGTAAAGCTGTCACTGTTTGCAGATGACATGATACTATACACACAGAATCCTAAAGATGCTACCAGAAAACTACTAGAGCTAATCAATGAATTTGGTAAAGTAGCAGGATACAAAATTAATGCACAGAAATCTCTGGCATTCCTATACACTAATGATGAAAAATCTGAAAGGGAAATCAAGAAAACACTCCCATTTACCAGTGCAACAAAAAGAATAATATATCTAGGAATAAACCTACCTAAGGAGACAAAAGACTTGTATGCAGAAAATTATAAGACACTGATGAAAGAAATTAAAGATGATACAAATACATGGAGAGATATACCATGTTCTTGGATTGGAAGAATCAACACTGTGAAAATGACTCTAGTACCCAAAGCAATCTATAGATCCAATGAAATACCTATCAAACTACCAATGGCATTTTTCACAGAACTAGAACAAAAAATTTCACAATTTGTATGGAAACACAAAAGACCCTGAATAGCCAAAGCAATCTTGAGAACGAAAAACGGAGCTGGAGGAATCAGGCTCCGGACTTCAGACTATACTACAAAGCTACAGTAATCAAGACAGTATGGTACTGGCACAGAAACAGAAATATAGACCAATGAAACAGGATAGAAAGCCCAGAGATAAACCCATGCATATATGGTCACCTTATCTTCGATAAAGGAGGCAGGAATATACAATGGAGAAAGGACAGCCTCTTCAATAAGTGGTGCTGGGAAAACTGGACAGGTACATGTAAAAGTATGAGATTAGATCACTCCCTAACACCATACACAAAAATAAGCTCAAAATGGATTAAAGACCTAAATGTAAGGCCAGACACTATCAAACTCTTAGAGGAAAACATAGGCAGAGCACTCTATGACATAAATCACAGCAAGATCCTTTTTGACCCACCTCCTAGAGAAATGGAAATAAAAACAAAAATAAACAAATGGGACCTAATGAAACTTAAAAGCTTTTGCACAGCAAAGGAAACCATAAACAAGTCCAAAAGACAACCCTCAGAATGGGAGAAAATATTTGCAAATGAAGCAACTGACAAAGGATTAATCTCCAAAACATACAAGCAACTCATGCAGCTCAATATCAAAAAAAACAAACAACCCAATCCAAAAATGGGCAGAAGACCTAAATAGACATTTCTCCAAAGAAGATATACAGACTGCCAACAAACACATGAAAGAATGCTCAACATCATTAATCATTAGAGAAATATAAATCAAAACTACAATGAGGTATCACCTCACACCAGTCAGAATGGCCATCATCTAAAAATCTAGAAACAGTAAATGCTGGAGAGGGTGTGGAGAAAAGGGAACACTCGTGCACTGCTGGTGGGAATGTGAATTGATACAGCCACTATGGAGAACAGTATGGAGGTTCCTTAAATAACTACAAATAGAACTACCATATGACCCAGCAATCCCACTACTGGGCATATACCCTGAGAAAACCATAATTCAAAAAGAGTCATGTACCAAAATGTTCATTGCAGCTCTATTTACAATAGCCAGGAGATGGAAACAACCTAGGTGTCCATCGTCGGATGAATGGATAAAGAAGATGTGGCACATATATACAATGGAATATTACTCAGCCATAAAAAGAAACGAAATTGAGCTATTTGTAATGAGGTGGATGGACCTAGAGTCTGTCATACAGAGTGAAGTAAGTCAGAAAGAGAAAGACAAATACCGCATGCTAACACATATATATGGAATTTAAGGGGAAAAAATGTCATGAAGAACCTCAGGGTAAGGCAGGAATAAAGACACAGACCTACTAGAGAATGGGCTTGAGGATATGGGGAGGGGAAAGGGTAAGCTGTGACAAAGCGAGAGAGTGGCATGGACATATATACACTACCAAAAGTAAAATAGATAGCTAGTGGGAAGCAGCCGCATAGCACAGGGAGATCACCTCCGTGCTTTGTGACCACCTAGAGGGGTGGGATAGGGAGGGTGGGAGCGAGGGAGATGCAAGAGGGAAGAGATATGGGAACATATGTGTATGTATAACCGATTCATTTTGTTATAAAGCAGAAACTAACACACCATTGTAAAGCAATTATACTCCAATAACGATGTTAAAAAAAAGGAAAAAAAAAAGAACATGCAAATAGCCATAGAGATCTAATGCACAGCCTAATGAATATAGACAATTATGTTGTACTATAAAGATGTAATGTGATAACTATTGCTTCAATGGCAATCATATGACTATATAAATGTACCCACGTAACATGCTGGACAACTTAAATTTACAAAATATAATATGTCCAAGTTTTCAAAATTTTTAAAAATTAAGTGACTTTAAACAGTAACGATTTATTATTGCTCATGATTCTACAGGTTGACCAGAGAGTTCTTTGGTCTGGCCCAGGTGTGGCTGATCTTAGCCAGACTTGCTCATTGGCTGCAATTGGTTTGGTAGGTTAGCCAGGAGCTGGCTGGGCTAGGATGTCCTCAGCTGGGATGACTCAGCTCTGCTGCAAATGATCTGTCACTTTCCAGCAGCCTCTCCCAGGCTTGTTCATGTGGAAGGAAAAGGGATACCAGCATGAGCAGAAAAATACAAGTAGCCTGGAGGTCTAGGATGAGAACTGACATGCTGTCATTTTAGCTACTTTCTGTTGATAAGATGAGCCCAGATTCAAAGAGCAGGAAATAGACTCCACTTCCTGATGGCAGTTGTTGCAAAGCTCCATTGCAAAGGATACGTGCTCAGGGATGCCTGGAGAATTAAAACCATTTTTGTAATCAATCTACCACAGATACCTTGGAACATAGTACTATATATACTTAGAACTAAAAGTGACACCAACAGCTAAAGTCACGACACCCTTTAACATCACAAGTATGTCACCATCAACGGTCACCCAGAAACAGTATACATCTTATCAACATAATCCTGTATATCACAACATTACAGATTAAGACACCTGAGTGAAAGGCCCCTCTTTCCTTGCAAACAAGTCATGCAGGCTTGGGTTTCTCTCTTCCCTATTAAGTGGTGACCTGTGAGAAGGAATCACGACTCTATTTCAATTGCAGTTATTTTTCCCAACTCTCTAAGAAATACAAGAGCATTTTTAATGCCATATCCTAACAAAGTGACCCCAGAGAGTAATAAACAAAATACATGTCAGCATTAACTTCTTTTGCTATTCTGCAAATTTTAAAATATGTAAGCATGGTTTTTGGAATGGTCATTCTAACAGATAATGTGTCAACTTTCTTCCTGTGAAAGGATCAAGTATACTTCTTTGGGGAATCTTCCCTGAGTACATTTCCAGAAAGGAAGTGTTTCTTTTCTTGGTAAATAAATGTACTACCTAGAAAAAGTTTCTTGGGAAGATGGAGAAAATGAGCAAGGTTGAGTAATGACTGGTCATTACTAGAAGAATCACAAGCTATTTTTAAAAGCCAAGTATAAGGTGAAATATATTATACCTAGTGAAATAATACCCTTGGCAGAAACTCAAGCTTAGTGAGTTTTAGGATACAGTTTTAGCAGAGCCAGGAATTTTCTGGGAGCATTCACACCAACGTGAGATCTGTCTTAAAGGAGCATGCTTGCCCCAACTCTAAGCGGGCTCCTTGAGGAGGGAAGGCACCAGGGCCTTCTTGAAGGAAGGACAACAGCTCCAAACAAGCCAAATATCCTCCTGCATTTCACAGATGTGGTCAATGAAAGCCATTTTTATCACTACCTCTGAACCGTAATGCTGGTGACAGCACTAGAGGGAAGTACCATTAATGGGGCCGAAGATGCTGTTGCTCAGGAACAAGCTCGTGTCATCACGGTTCAAATAATACTGATGGCAGTGGAAGATGTCTGTATGTTTTACTTAATTTTAATTTTGTTTGTCCAGCAATGCTGCTAGTGATTTATTCTGGGGGCAGGGGGCTTTAGATTTCACTGTGTGGCATTTGCTACCCCTTCTTGGGGGTCAGTAGGAACAGCATGTGTACAGTTGGGGAACAAATGAGTGGGCTTTGAAACCATGAATAAAGATCACTGAGATAAAAGACTAATTTTTTAAAACTGTTTCCACAGCTGTTATTTTAGAGATACATTGGCCCAGTCACGTTCTGTAAGTTCCAATTATAAAACCTCATTCATTCAAACAATATTTATTGCACACTTACAGTGTGCCAAGAATTGTTCTAGGCACTGTGGATACTGCAGTGTTAAAATAGACAACATTCCTGCCCTAACATATATGTGAAAATAGAAGCCAGGTAATAAATGGGGAACACATCAATGACCAGGAGAATTACCTTGTGATAAATGCTAAGAAGGAATGAACAGATACCGAATGGGAGGAGGGCGGGCAGGCCAACCTACTCTTTGTAAGTGTCAGGAAACAAGGCTCTAGGTGACCCTGAAGCCCAGTTCCAACAATGAGAAGGAGGCATGCATGCCAAGATGCGGAATAACAGAGGAAACCGGAATTCCCTAATGCGGAAAATGAGCTATTCTAGGATCTGTCGGCCAGCGAATGTGGCTACAGCATCAGACCTGTGGGGAGAGAGGTGTGAGATGGATCCAGAAAAGGACATGGGAACCGGACAAAGCAGGGCCTTGAGGCTAAGGTAAAGACCACGTAATTAATTCCCAAAGTGAAGAGCAGCTGTTGGAAGGCTTTAAGCCAGCGGGTGACATGATCTCCTTTGCATTTTGTAAAGATCCCTCTGCTTCCCGGGTGAAGAATAGATGATGCCTATGTTATCATAGGTATTTAAATATTCGGATACATACCAGCAAATCAATATAAACACCCCCAAGTGATATTAATTTGGGCAAAAGGCCCACAAATCACCTCACCTCCATTTAAGAATCAATATTGTCTTACTAGGTTGCCAAAAGCAGTAGGAGCCACACTTAGTAGCGTGTGTTAATTTTCACTTTGATGCTTGGGCTCCTCCTTGTGGCTGTCTGATTGTGACGCCCTTGGCAACACCAGTTGCACACAGGGACCAGGGACCAGCAGTCTTTCTTTTTTCAAACCGACCTCTGTTAATAAAAAAGTACGAAGTCTAAAATGTAGGTTTGAAATGTCATTAGTGCATAAGTTTAAAATGTGCTAGTACCTGTTAGTGCTTGCATATGTACTGCATGGTACATGGTATCACATGGTTACATTCTAACCAAACCCTGTTGTTTGCGAAAACATTCTTGACAACAGCTGGTACAAATAACATCAAATCTGGTAAGAAATAAGGTATTTGCCTCCCCTCAGAAATAACTTCATCAAATAACAGAATGTCTTTAACAAATCTGAAGCAAGAGAGCAAAAGGAATAAATCATAATGTTTCATCCTCAAAGTAAACAGTGAAGTGGGACATATTTAACTACTATGGAAGATGTGGATAAAAATAATTGTTTTCTCCATTCATCACCACATACAGCTGATGACTGACATCTTGAATCGGAGTGAATCCCAACCAGTTGGGCATTAGGGACTTTCTAACGATTGTATCCCTTACTTACTAAGAATTACAGCTTGGGAAAATTGCTCTCAGAAGGCACATCCATTCCAAAAAAATCTCATTTTCAACCCATTTTGATGTGAGAACATGTTCGTGCCATGAGCTACCCCATGCAGATGTGAACCAGAGCGAGCAGGGGAACCAACTCAGCCCTGGAGAGCTGGGATGTCTTACCTAAGGCTGGAGTTAACACATTTACTGCTTTAATTTTATGCATCTCTTTTCTTAGCTCTACTTATTATTCCTCATGTATTTCCAGTGTGTTTAGAATTTCCAAGTAGAGGCACTTGGGCTGGTGTGTACTGAAAAATGCCATGAGCTCTATGGGGCCAGTCAGCCAGCAGGTAATCATGGCAGTGGCACCAGCCCTTGCCCAGGTAGGAGTATTCTGATGGATCTTATTTGAAGCCTAAAAATGTCCTCAGAGCATGAATGACAGCCAGTGACTATTTAAGGTAGAAAACCACGTTAAACTTCCACTAATGTCACACTCCTTACACATGGCTGTAAGTCCATCGGACCAGCCCATTGGACCATGCTGGGTATGATTCTTGTAGAAAACTGTACTTAACCACAAAGACCTGCTTTGAAATAGCAATAAGGCAAAAAACTGCTACAGAATTCTGTTCCTGGTCAGAACTCAGGAGGGTGGGAATAACGGAAAGAAATTTACAAGTGCCTGCAATTTCTTGCAGACAAGTATCTATAATATTGGGAATGCCAATTACTAATTCATGATACAATATTGCTTTATGATGTATGAAATGGAGAACATTTCAGTAATTTTGTTGTTTCTATCAAAAGAGTAATAGCTCACTAAAAACTGGGAATCAATTTTGTGTAGTGTTAGTTTACATAGCAAATTCATAAAATGTGAAAACATTTGCAACAAAAATAAAACCAGAGAACACAGAGATTCTTGAATTAACATGAAGGTGTTGACACTGAAATGCATGATAATTTAAATGTATTGAAAACATGAAATTAAGACACAAATCACTGCAGATGACTTGACTAGACAAGATATTTTGAATCCTCTGAATAATGGTGTACAAAAGGATATAAAAGTTCAAAAGGGAGGTGAAACTATAGTATCATGAATGGACTGTTGTAAATGTGACCCCAATGTAGTTTAGGAGATCAATCAGGACCCTTTGGGCATAAATGATAGGAACTCAACTCAAACTGTTACTGAACCAAACTTGGGTCCACTTGCCTGAGGGCAGTAAAGCCAATCTGCTGACACCGGGTTGTGGTTAAGAAAAGTGCATTTATTGCAGGGCACCAAGCAAGGAGTCCAGGCAGCTAGTGCTTAAAAGACCCAGACTCCTTGCTTGGAGTTGGGTCCAGTAACATCTGGGCTGACCAAGGCTCTACCATATTGTGGTTTCTTTTTTGATTTTCTCAGAAATTTAGTAGATGTCTTTCTATCTGATTTCCCAAAAGTTTATGGACCAACATCTTCATCCATAGTTTTTCATGAAGCATGTTTTCAGAAAATAGTGTTTTCCAGCCTTTTCCTACAGAACTAAAAGTTCATTAGGATATGCTCTGCTTCTCCAGGTGACAATATAGCCAAGTGATAGCCTCCCACTTGGACTCCCAGTTTACAATCTATTCTCCACAAGGCAGCCAAGATGAATCTTCTGTGTTGGTGAGCCAGAGCCTGCCCTTCTTCAGCTGAATCCCTTCAAATAAAATCTCCTCCCACTGCCAATAAAATCTCAGTCCAACCAGGCCCCCCCAAGGTCTGGCCCCTGCTCTCCTCTCTGACCTCATCACTGCTCTCCTCTCTGACCTCATCACTGCTCTCCTCTCTGACCCCATCACTGCTCTCCTCTCTGACCCCATCACTGCTCTCCTCTCTGACCTCATCACTGCTCTCCTCTCTGACCCCATCACTGCTCTCCTCTCTGACCTCATCACTGCTCTCCTCTCTGACCTCATCGCTCGCACACCCCGGCTGCTGCTGCCTCAGGACTGCTGCCACTGCCTTTCCTCTGCCTGGAACCATCCCTTGGAAATCCACAGGGCTTCCTCACTCACTTTCTTAGGGTCTCTGCTCACTTACTGTGTCAGTAACATCTCAGACACTCAAATATTTTAAAGCATCCTGTTTCACTCTCTGTCCATGTACCTACACATGTCACTCCAACTCATAAACATCAGCCATTTAAAACTTTAACTTTTTATTTTATATTGGAGTACAGTTGATTAACAATGTTGTGTTAGTTTCGGGTGTATGACAAAGTGATTCAGTTATACATATACATGTATCTATCTTTTTCAAATTCGAGTCCCAATAGGTTGTTGCAGAATATTGAGCAGAGTTCCCTGTGCTATACAGTAGGTCCTTGTTGGTTATCCATTTTAAATAAAGGAGTGTGTACATGTCAATCCCAAACTCCCTAACTATCCCTCTCCACTACCCTTCCCCCCGGTAACCATAAGTTCATTTTCTAAGTCTGTGAGTCTGTTTCGGTTTTGTAAATAAGTTCATTTGTATCATTTTTTTATGGATTCCACATATAAGCGATATCATATGATATTTGTCTTTCTCTGTCTGACTTACTCAGTCTGACAATCTCTAGGTCCATCCATGTTGCTGCAAATGGCATTATGGCTATCAATAGATTGAGGATAATGAGGATTAACTTTTATCTGGGTTCATTTGGAAAATTGATGGACTGTGCCCTCTGGAGGCCTGTTGACACAGAGGTGCTGCAGAACGTTAGGAGAAAGACATCTGAGGAAGATGTGGGACAGGCCCAAGGGGCCTCTGTAGGTAGAGAGGCTTCTCAGCCTTCATATAAATGAGCTCTAAGATGTAAGGGGTGATTCTGAGCCTGAGTGAGCTCAGAGGACAAATAGCCCTCCTCAGGACCACTCTGACACAGCAGGGCACAAAATCCAAAAGGAAAGTAAAGCATTCTACTCCAGTTATCTGCTGCTGGGGAAACAACACAAACTGAGATAAAAATCACCATTTTATCATATCCCACGATTTGGAAGGTCTGGAGATTGGACAGGTTGGCAGTGGGAAAGGCTTGTCTGTGGTCCATAATGTCTGGGGCCTCAGCTGGGAAGAGTGAGAGGGATGGGGGGATCCAAACTGTTGGGCATTGGGATCATCTGGAGGCTTTTCACTCACATGTCGGGCTGGGATGACTCCAAGTCTGTGGACTTAGCCAGGACTGCTGATCAAGCACCTACACGTGGCTTCTCCATGAGGCTTGGTCTTCTCACAGCTGGGTTCTGAGAGACAGTGTCCCAGGAGAGACCACCTGGAGAGGAAATGTTCCAGGAGAGCCAGGTGGCAGTGGCATGGCTTTTAAGACCTGACCTCAGAAGCCACATAGTATCGTGTCTGCCATACTCTGCTGGTCAAAGGACGGTTGGCCCACCCAGATTCTAAGGGAAGGGACACAGACATGACCTTGATTGAAGGAACATCACAGAATTTGGAGCCATATTTTATTTTATATTTTTTTAATTGGAGTATAGCTGCTTTACAATATTGTGTTAGTTTCTACTGTACAGCAAAGTGAATCAGCTATATGTACGCATATATCCCCTCTTTTTTGGATCTCTTTCTCATTTAGGTCACCACCGAGCATTGAAAAGAGTTTCCTGTGCTATACAGTAGGTTCTCATTACTTATCTATTTTATACACAGTATCAATAGCGTATATATGTCAATCCTAATCTCCCAATTCATCCCACCCTCCCCTTTCCCCCCTTGGTATCCATACGTTTGTTCTCTACCTCTGTGTCTCTATTTCTGCTTTGTAAATAAGATCGTCTATACCAATTTTTCAGATTCCACATATATGCGTTAATATGCAATATTTGTCTTTCCCTTTCTGACTTACTTCACTCTGTATGACAGTCTCTAGGTCCATCCATGTCTCTACAAATGACCCAATTTCTTTCCTTTTTATGACTGAGTAATATTCCATTGTATATATGTGCCACATCTTCTTTATTGGAGCCATATCTTAAAACCGTCACTCATTCTTCACCACATTGGCCATGCTATCTCAAGGGCTTCTGGGTCTCATGGTGGCAGACACATAATTGTCTGTTGATGCAGTGCTGCCCAGCTGAGCCTGGCTGGTTTATAAGCACATATGAGATACCTGTTGGGAACACCTAATACTTGAGGGATACCTCACCTGAGGAACCTAAGATCCTATGTGAACAGGAAGAGCAAAAGCCAGAGGAACAAACTGATTCTTAATAACATAGCTTCACTTGTAAGCATAGGCTGGAGAAACCCAGACAAAGGGTAGTAGGAACGTGGCTTATACTTAAGAAAGGTCTGATAAAACAGGGCAACCAAAGAGGAATCCTACAGGGGCTCTAAATCTAGGAACTAAAGTACCACTTACCACAATGTTACCTAGTTCTGGATGGCGGTAGATTGCAAAGTAGATGAGCTATTCTGTTCTGTTGAAACAAGGAAACAAGATGTGCTTTTCAAGCCCCCTTTAAGCCAACATCGGGTCTTCTGTAAAGAATTGCAAGCACGATGCTCTTCAAAATGCCAGCCATGAGAACGCATGGAAATGCGAGCTTCATGTATAGATGTTAGGAAAGAACTTCACGTTTGGAGTTGGCTTTTCAGCCACACATATACCCCTCCCATCTTTAAAAATAAAACAAACCACACGAAATGTATTTCCAAGCACTTGATCATTCTGAAAAATCAGAGGGAATTTGAGCCAAAAGGGAGAAAAGGAACCGCTCTCTACAAAGAATAAATATCTGCCCCATAATTTATGGAGAATGCAAATCATCCAAGCAGTGGTCTATGGCGTTGACTGTCATTTCATCTAATTAAATGGCCCTACAAGCCTCAGAATGTCACGTCTCCTGCCAGCTGATCCACTACATTCCCTTCTATTTTATAGAGTTCAGAGGAGCAGAATACTTGAGAAAGACACTGCATTTTAACCTAGAGGAAAATATGGATTTGTACATGAAGGAGGTTAGGTGGTGTGGGGTTTGCCTTGATTAGTCTGTACCATCAAAGCTTCTGTGACTCCTGTGCTTGAGAAATTTACTGTCTTGTTTTTTAAAAAAAGAAAAAAAATCAGAGGGTCGCCAGCCTCATCAATTTTTTGTTGTCATGTAGGTAAATTTTGCATGCAGTGTGTGTCACTGTTCATGCTGTTCTTGTTTTTTTTTAATTCCAGAATTCAGCATTTGCTATGCTTGTTTTTGCTACTAAAATCTTGACTTTTGAGCAATGTTGAATATCTTGAGTTCTCTGGGCACTAGAGTTGTGACCTCACAATTAGGCTGATTAGATTTTAGAGGATAAATTTTTTTCCATTAAACATTTTTTTTAATATTTTCCCTTTTACATTTTTTAAAATTATTTTTTGTTGAAGTATAGTTGATTTACAGTGTTGTGTTAGTTTCAGGTGTACAGCAAAGTGATTCAGTTATACATACATATATATCTATTTTTTCAGATTCTTTCCCCTTATAGGTTTTTACAAAATATTGAGTAGAGTTCCTTGTGCTATACAGTAGGTCCTTGTTGGTTATCTATTTTATATATAGCAGTGTGTATATGTTCATCCAAACAGTGGGAAACTTCATGCTGGCTTATATCACCTACCCACAGAGTCCACGGATGGTGGGTCCATGCTAGGTCTACCTTAAATGTATCTGCACCATCTCTGACCTCCCTCTCTGTTATTTCCCCCACAACTCCCTCCTCAGGATTTTTTAATGGCTATGTCCATGGATTTTTAAAATATTTTTATTGAGTTGTATCAATATTAAATATAAAAGGGGATTCATTTTTACATATATAACGTAGAGTAGTTTCATGCGTCTGCCTAGTCAATGCCTTCCCCTCAAAGGTAGCCACTGTCCTGACTTGAATCACCATACATTAGTTTTGCCTGTTCATGGACTTCAAATAAGTGGAATCATATAGTATATAGTTTGTACTCTGTTATTTCCTTCATTCACCATTATGACTGCACGATGCCTCATGAAGCAGTATTGCTCTCTTCCTTACATTCCATTGTATGAATATACAACAGTTTATTTGGAGACATTCTACTGCTACAAATCTATTCTACTGTTGTTGGTGCCCTCAGTCTTTTTTTTTTTTTTACTCTCTACTTGTTATCCTCCCCAGGTGTCAGTGCTAGCCCCAAAGCAAAGAATCAGATCCTTCTAGAAGCTAGGAGCCATTCCAGATAAACAACAAGGACTTATTGTATTGCACAGGGGACTATATTCAGTATCCTGTAATAAACCATAATGGAAAAGAATATAAAAATGAATATATTTATAACTGAATCACTTTGCTGTACACAAGAAATTAATGCAACATTTAAATCAACTATACTTCAACAAGGTAAATTTTAAAAAATACCTTCATATAAATGAGTCAGAAATAAAGCAAAGCAGACAGTTGAAGAGATTATTCTGGGTGGAAAAGAGGAGGAGATTGTGTCAGTCTGGATCAGGTTTTTTCAAGAGACAGTAAACATAAATTTAATATAAAGAATGATTAACCCCTGATAGGAGAATAACTACAAAGATGTAAAGACAACTCTAAAGGAGACCTTGGACAAAGGAAGACTATCCAAGGAAGGACAAACTGAGAGGGAAAGTCCCCTCCCCAAGGCTGACATTCAGCCTCATGGAAGACGGCCTGCTTGCAGCCCTCTGGTGGTGAAGTTCACTGCTTGCCTGTACTGGGGCTGGACCAGGGTTGCTGGGTAAGCAGTATCGACCCTTCAGGCACAGGCGAGCTGTGGCTGGTGAGAGGGCGTGCAGAGGGAGTCTGGCGCCACTGCAGGCGCAAGGCCTGGAGTGTGTGGTGTCCACACACGTCAAGGGCACAAGCCAGGTTGGTGAGAGGGCACAGGGTCCGGGGTATGCCAGGTCCGTGTCAGGAGGCCAGAGCAAGATGGTTCCTGGGCCCGGGCTGGGGCTGCAGGTTGCTAAGGGACTGCCTCCTCCGGGGCACAGCTGCGCAGAGCGCCACCAGATGTCCCTCCCCGCTCAGCCCCCCACGACTGATGGCTGCGGGAGAAGCGAACGCAGCCGCGGACGGACGAAGAGCATCTTCCCCTGGCAATGTCCCTCCAGCGCCCTCTACTGACACAGCGTGACATCACCCCCTGAAAAGAACAGCGAAAAAGTCCAACCCATCACCACCTAGCAAATACTGAAGGACCCATCTGAGCCAAGGGAAAGAAGCTGGTAACTGCGCAGGGACCCAACACGCAATAAACAAACGATGTTTGGACCTAAGTTAGAGTGCGCTCCAGCTCCCAGTTTCCTCATCTGCAGAAGGAGGGGAGTAATAGCACCTACCTCATGTGTGGTGTAAATTGAAAGAAAGATACACGACTGTGTATAAAATAGAGAGCTCATGAGAACCTACTGTACAGCACAGGGAATTCTACTCAATGCTCTGTGGTGACCTAAATGGGAAGGAAATCCAAAAAAGAGGGGATTCACTTTGCTGTACAGTAGAAACTAACACAACATTGTAAAGCAGCTATACTCCAATAAAAACTTTTTAAAAATAACTGCATGGACCCAGAATCCTGTAGATAGAACAGTTTGACTTGAATAAGTACATGAGCTTAGCGGCACTTATGCTCTTAAGGAAATAACGATATATAGTAAAATATCACTAAAAATGTCTTTGATTTAGAATCAAAAAGTACAAACCTCCAGTTATAAAATAAATAAGTCATGGGGATGGAATGTACAGCATGGTGACCATAGTTAATAACATTGTATTGCACACTTGAAAGTTGCCAAAAGAATACAGTTGGCCCTTGAAGAACATGGGTTTGAACTGCGTGGGTCCACTTACACACAGATTTTTTTTCAGTAGTAAATACTACAGTACTACACGATCCTTGGTTGGGAGAAACCGTGGATGCAGAGGGCCGACTATAAATTACATGCAGATTTTCAGCTGCACAGCGTTGGTGCCCCTAATGCCCACATTGTTCAAGGGTCAACTGTGGATCTTAAAAGTCCTCATCACAGGGCTTCCCTGGTGGCGCAGTGGTTGAGAGTCCGCCTGTCGATGCAGGGGATGCGGGTTCGTGCCTCGGTCCGGGAGGATCCCACATGCCGCAGAGTGGCTGGGCCTGTGAGCCATGGCTGCTGAGCCTGCGCGTCCAGAGGCTGTGCTCCACAACGGAGAGGCCGCAACAGTGAGAGGCCCGCGTACCACAAAGAAAAAAATAAGTCCTCATCACAAGAAAAAAAAATATTTTGTAACTGTGTATGGTGATGGATGTTAACTAGACTTAGTACGGTGATCATTTTGCAACGTATACAAATATTGAATCATTTTATACACCCGAGATATAATGCTATCTCTCAATTATACCACAATTTTAAAAAAAGAATCTCTATATCGAAGGAAGGTGTCTAGAATGCAGCCTCACTTGGTAGATGTAAAAGGAATGAAGTAAATTCTGTGCTGTATCTTTAAAAAAGAAAGAAAGATACCGTGTGTACTTTGAATAATGACAACGTGTGTGCTGATCACAGAACAGCACCTGGCACGTAATAAGAATTCGATAAGTGTTTGCTATGATCACCTTCATTTACTTGGAAAGGCAGAACTGCAATCAGAGGACCCAAGCTCCATTCCCAGCCCTACTGTCCACTGACCATGGACCACAGAGCCTTCCCTCTCCCTGGGGCTTTGGTTGCTGCTGCTGTGAAGTGGCCCTTTCTCACTTTTTTAAAGAAGAAAGGTTTATTTTCCATCAGCCTTATTTCTGCTTTCTGTTTAAAAGTCCGTGCAACAACAGCTGAAATTCACTCAGTGGTTCTTCCTACCCACTCAGTGGCCTGAGCAGTGGGGCCTGGGGACCAGTCTTCATGGGGGACCCCTGGGCAGGCACGGAGGTCACCCCAACCTTCAGACCCCAGGTTGAGTAGTGGTAAATTCGGGTGCTGAGTTGCCCCTTCACCCTGCGATTCCTCCTCAGTCACAGCCTTTCAGCAGCAGCCTGCCCTTCTGTTTCCATCCCTTCAGCATCTCTGTACAAGCAGAGATCACGTGCAGAACCTCCCTGGCCAGCACCCACCTGCTCAGACCTGCTGAGTGGGCTCCCTTGTCATGGCCTGGACGGCAGTGGCCCCTTGGCATGGAGGAGAGGCTGTGTGAAGCAGAGCCATGGAGCGGGTGACAGGCTGACGTCACCGGGATCAGGAAGCCCTGGGAGTCAGGGCTCCTGCAGGGCTGCCTGGATGGTCCCAGGAGTGAAGCTGCCAGTGATAGGAGCAGCCCAGTGGCAGCAGGACACGTGAGCACAGCTGGCTGGCCAGTCTTCCTGGAGGAGAGAACCCTGACATCAGCCCAGTTTTCAGTGATAACCACGGCACGAGCTGCCAGCAAGAGATTCTCCCAGGTAGTCTTCAGATTTATGATGTGGAGGCCATCACTTCTCCTTTTGTAGATGTTCTGTCCCTTTTGGAAGTCCAGGTGGGGGCCCCTAAGTGGGTCCCTGCTGCAAGGAATTTGAGGACATCTTCCTCCTTCATTTGCTCTGGACGTTGTGAAGTTTTCCCTTTAAATGACGGCAGGAACCCAGAACAACACCTTGTGGACTCCTCTCTGGCAGCACAGAAAGGCGCTTTCCCACCTTTAATGTCCCACTTTTCCATCTCACATGCCTGACATCCATGCCTTCTGCTCCACACCAGAGAAGCCCATTGCAGGGTATACAGTGAGCCGACCCCTCAAAATACAGCCAGAACACGAGAGAGTGCAGTGAGTTGGTTGCACGGAGAAATGTCAAAGACACTTACAAGACAAAAAGTAACATTCCATTGTGACAGTTTTTCAAATTCTATGCATTTAGAAAATCTTAGACACTTGTGCTGAGATTTTTTTCAGAGCCAACCTTGGTTTGAAGCAATGGCAAAACCTAGAAAACAACTTATTTGTGCTCAGATTAGATGACTTCTTATGAAAGATGATGGGGGGGGTATGAAGACGTTTCTCTTGCCTTAAAATTCTCATGCCCATCACTGCCCCCCACACCTGCACCCACATTCCCCTGCATTTATTCAAGGGCAGGGAATTGCCCACACTGAATTGCAAGCCCACATGGGAAGAACGTTGCATTAAGTTACAACTTGTCATATATAACTTAATTGAACTCTTTCAAAATGCCTTCCAAGTGGTCCAGAATCCAAAGGCATACGTGGATGCAGAAGGCTGAGAACAGCCCTGGTCACCTGGAAGAAAGGCAGGAACACGCAAAGTAAGCTGGAAGCGCCTGAAGAATAACATTGCCAACTTCAATTTTTTTTCTGGGGCCACGTCAGTAGGAGGATCATTGAATGGAGAAGCCCACTAATATATTCCTTCCTGTCCACAGCAAGTGCCCAGAATTCCATCACTTTTAATCCTTGGGTTAAAAGATTTTCCCAAATTACCTAATTATCAAAATCATCCAGCACACTTGTTAAAAACACCTATTTTATAGGTTCTTATCGGAGAGCTTACAAGTTCTCAGGTGATTCTTATAGTCAAGTAAGTCTGGGAAGTAGTGGATTTATGAAGCATCTGATCCTAATACTCACTGTGTAGACTATATATAAACAAATTTATGGACCACAGAACTACTGAATTAGGACATGCAGGGCTTCCCAACTGTACCAGGTGCTGACTCCATAACAAAATGCCATAGACTGAGTAGCTTGAACAACAGATTTCATTTCTCACAGTTCTGGAGGCTGGGAAGTCCAAGACTAAGGTGCCAGCAAGGTAGGTTTCATTCTGAGGCTCCTCTTCTTAGATTAAAGGCAGCTGCCATCTGGCTGTGTGCTCACATAACCTCTTCTTTGTTCTCATGACAGGAGAGAGAGCAAGCTCTCTGTTGTCTCTTTTTACAAGTGCACTAATCACATCACTAGGGCCCCACCCTCCTGACCTCCAAAGGCCCCACATCCAAATACCATCACATTTCGTGGTTAGGGCTTCAACTAATGAATTTGGGTGGGGGAACACAAGCATTCAGTCCAAAACAGATATTTTGAAAATGCTGGGTTAGATAAATGTTTATATGAAGCTTCTCCCCAAATTCCTAAGTTATATGGGAAATGATAGCACATTTCAACTATCCTCAGACATTAATTCATTAGGAAGTTTTGATTTAAGTAGTGGATAGTAAGGCCCAAATCAGATAGGGAACCAAAAACTAGATTTTAAAGATGCACTCAAAGGGAATGGGGTATTTCTTCTAGGGCAGCTGAGGTGGGATGTGACGGGAATGGTTCTCACTTTTAATGTGCATGTGAGTCACCTAGAGGCCTTGTGATAATGCAGGCTCTGAATCAGCAGTTCTGGGTGGGACCTGAGAGTCTGCATTTCTGATGAGCTGCTCCACAGACCACATGCTGAGTGGAGTGGTGGGGAGCAAGCATTCCAGGTATCCAGGGATGTCTGTGCCCATGGAGTATGATGCCAAAGACAAGCTTTTCAACTTAAAAGTTTTGCTTGGAGTCAATGATGTTATTGCAGAAGACCTGAGTTACAAAATATCATCTAGAAGAAATGAGCTTCAGATATGCCAAGCTATGAATAGACTGGTGGTTGCCAAGGGGCAGGGGGGAGGGATGGATTGGGAGTTTGGGATTAGCAGAAGAAAACTATTATATATGGGATGGATAAACAACAAGGTCCTACTGTATAGCACAGGGAACTATACTCAATATCCTTTGATAAACCATAATGGAAAAGAATATGAAAAAGAATGTATATATATATATATATATATATATATATATATATATATATATATATATATATATAACTGAATCACTTCCCTGTACAGCAGCAATTAACACAACATTGTAAATCATCTATACTTCAATTTAAAGAAAAGAAAGAAATGCCAATCTCTGAACTCTGTTGCTCCCAACATTTTAAAATAACTTTCAAAACACAGTAATTGAATTAACATAACAGGTCAGAAATGATCTTATACGATCATCAGATTATACCAGGAGTTCCCCAAATTTCTCCCCTTCAAGGGATACTTAAGTGACTTTGTAATTTTTTCACAACATCCCTAACCCAAAAGAAATGACCAACTGCTTTATTTACTAATTTGTTAGGTCCATACAACTTGGTAATTTTTTTTTGTCCTAACAACTTAATAGCCATTTGAAAAAATAATACACATAAACTGAAAGAAAATCTGCTCTTTTTTTCATCCTTAAATAACCACAAGCACTTATTAATCAGGATGTGTGCATCCTGGGCACCACACAACTTCTTAAACCTTGGAATCAGATTAGACACTGCCACCCTCCGCCCTCATTCCACTTTGCGTTTCACGTGGTGATTGCTATTTATCAGGCAACTGTGAAAACCCAGTTTCGCAAATACTTGACACCCTGGAGGGGAATGTAGTACAATCACATTGAAGAAACTGTGAAGTATCTTAGGCTACTAGTTTATGTGGTATCCAACAAAAATTCAATATCACTGTACTTCTGCTTCAAAAACTGAAAATTTTCTGAGCCGCGCTAAGGTAACTTGGTTCAGTTTGGGAACTGCAGGTTCATACCCTTTACAAAGGACTAACTGTGACCAAAGTCAAAGTAAGAATCCTAAAAGAAGAGAGAAATTTTTGCAAGGAAGACCTACAAACAATACAACAAAATTTCCTTAGGTATTAAAGAGAAATCAGTTCTTCTCTGGCTTGTTAGAATGAAAGTGTATCCTTCTTAAACTAATGTTAAGATTCTTAAAATGTTACAATCATTTGAAGGAAAATGATTTTCCTAATATTTCCCCAGTAACAACACATCGGTTTCCCCACAGAAAAAGAGATTTAGCATGTAATTATTATTGTTCTTTTATTTTCTTTTGTTCACCTATTTCCTTGACATTTGGTTTTAAATTAAACATAAGGAACAATTTTGATCATTCAACCTTCACCAAAAAAAAGGAACGTTGATTGATTCAAAGTTTTACTTCATGTACCTACAATTTCCCTGTAGCCCTATTTCTCAATCAGAATTTGAATAATCTTTACAACTTGTAGTCCCCCAAACTCAGATTTAATGATTCAGTAAGTTCTGAAAGAGAAATAACAGCTGCAGCTCATCCCACTGTGCTATTCGGTAATGACAATGTTATACCACATTAGCGATTGTGACATTAATAAAAAGAAGCCCATAGGATTAACCAAAGACAGCTGACTTTAGTCAAATGTAGGTCAGGCTTTGTTTGCTCAGAAGCTGGTAATAAATTCCCAGGTAAGTGCTCTCCTGTGTCACACATATATGTCAGGAGCAAAATTTCAGTCCTGCTAAATGATTCACATTTTTAAGTTTCTCTAAGCCATTTTTGAATTATTGTTAAGCATTTAATTCCACTGCCAAGCTTACAGGCTCCTTAAAATTATTAACTTATGTGACATGATAGCATGTTTTTCCTTGAGGCACCACTTCACCTTGGAGGCTTTTGTGTTCACCTTCCGGTTACCGAAGTTCTTACTAGAAGAGGCTCAGGGGTCACCCCTAATTTATAGCATAATTATGGAGAAAATGGTGTTGATGGCTAAGCCAGCCATCTGTAAGCTCTAAGTCCGCCTTGCCACAGGAAAGATCGTTGTAAGTCTAACGTGAATATTACATTCTTAAACAAGTCTTGTGGTAGACTTTATAAGAATAAGATGTCCAGAGCCTCACAATCCTAACATATATTCTTAAAATGCACACACTTTGGAAAACAGTGTAGCCATTTCTTAAAAGGTTAGACATACACCTACCATACGACCCAGCCATGGCTCCCAAGCCATTTGTCTAAGAAAGGGAACCATATGGCCACAAAAAGACCTGCACAAAAATGTTCATAGAAGCTCTATTCATAACAGCCCCAAACTGGAAACAACCCAAACCAACAGGAGGATGGGCAAACAAACAATGACATATTCATATACCAGAATCCTCCTCAGCAATAAAAAAGAAACAACTCCAGATCTGTGCAACCATCACGGATGAATCTCTACAACAGGTGACAGCAAAACAGTGCATGCTGCGTGATTCCATTTATGTGAAATTCTAGGACAGTCGAAACCAATCTGTGACCATAAATCAGAACAGTGGGGGAAGTAGGGAGTGGTGCAGGATTGCCTGGAAAAAGCACACGTTCTGGGTGATGATAAGTTCTATATTTCATCAGGGCGAGGTTATGTGCAGGTGTATGTTTGTCAAACTCATCAAACTATGTATATAAGATCTCTACATTAAGATCTTGTAATAGGGGTGGGGCATGCACCTGTCTGTTAGCAAGCGACTGGTAGCGGTCCTGCTCAGCCAGTGGTCGGGGTCATTGTGGGCCCCCCCCCCAAGTGAGCAACCATTAACAGTCCTGCTCAGCCATTGGTTGGCACCGAAGTGGGCCCCTCCCCCTCCCCTTCCTCTGTATAAAAAGAGCCTGAATTCGGACTGAGGGAAGATGGTTTTTTGAGACACTAGTCTGCCATCTTCTTGGTCTGCTGGCTTTCCAAATAAAGTCATTATTCCTTGCCCCAACAACTGATCTCCCAACTTATTGGCCTGTCGTGTGGCAAGTAGAGAGACCTTGGTATCAGTAACAATCTGTGTGTAAACTATACCTCAGAAAATAAAATAAAACAGTGAATTCCCTGGCAGTCCAGTGGTTAGGACTTGATGCTTTCACTGCCGAGGCCAGGGTTCAATCCCTGGTCAGGGAACTAAGATCCACAAGCCACGTGGCCAAAAATAGATAAATAAATAAATAAATAAATTTTAAAATAAATAAAATAAAATATGTGTGGGTGTTCTGTAAGCTCTTCAATTTTATACTTAAACTTTCTGAAATCCACCACCTTTATTAAATACTTATGTAACTGTAAAATATTATAGGTCTTTTAGATATAAGCAAAAAGAGATATCACTTGAAAGAGTTACTAACTCAAATATTACCCAAGTAAGAATCGTAAGCAGTGCATTTATTTAATGAGTTAAATAGTTTCAATTTATTTATATTTTAATTCCTTCTATATGCTCATGGCATAACCTGAGAGCTCTGTGTTTATAAATTTTAAAAACAGAAAAATATCAATGGGTATAAACGCAATTAAGTACTTAAAGCTAGTTTGGAAAAGCAGTTGCAAGATTAGCCAAAAACGGTATATGACACAAAAATTATTTTAACTTCTAATACTAAACAGAGTTCCGTTGGCTCTTTCAATACAAACTGCACCCCTGTCATTCCCTCTGATTCAGGCCCTTCTGATCTTTTACTTTTAAGGGCAGTAGATTCCCAATTGGCTTTCCTAGTTTTACTGTCATCTTCCTTGGATCCATTTCAAGTCACCATATTAATCTTGAAGCCCAGCCTGAGCACTGCATGCCATACATCACAATTACGGTCAAGGTCAGCTCCCTGGCCTGGCATTCGAAGACTGGTGTTGGTCTGATCACAGTCTGCCCACCATGGCACCTAATCTCAAGGCCATTTTCCCCCCTGGCCTCCCATCACCCACAGATCTCTGCACTGAGGCGGCTCAATGGAGCTCCCATTCCTGCCCCTGGGCTGCTGTTTATGCTGTCTGTGCATCTGAATTTTATATCATTTTGTCCCTACCTCACCATTACCAAATTCATCCCAGCTTTCAAAATCCACTTTAGCCATCACCTCCTTGTCAAGGAAGTTTCTCATTGTCCTCACGAGAGTAATCTTTCTGTGTTATAAACACTCACCACATTGTCTGCCCAGTTTCTTATCATAATCACCACTCTCTGTCTTATATTGTGAAATGGTTTGGGCTCCAGCTCAAGACAGAAACACTAGCTTCAAAACATATATCCCCAGCTGTCAGAATTTAGGCAAGTTACATCATCTCTCTATGCTTCTGTTTCTTCATCTGTTAAAAAATAAATAAATAAAAATAGTACCTCTCTTATAAGATGGTTGTGAGTGGGAAATTAGATAATGTACATATAATGTACATAAACTACTTAGTCTGACACATTAAGTGTTTAGTAATATTTATGCCAAAATCTGCTAGCTAAAGGAGAATCAATTCTCTAATTTGTGGAACTATATTCCAAGAACTGAGAGAACTTGTAAATGGAAAGTTTTTGAGGAACTATCATGATATCCCAGAAGGTTAGAGGTAGATAACTTTTGCTGGAATTTCCAAAATAGGGCATAAGTTAGGTTTTCAAAACCGCAGAATGGTGGTGTTAATTCTAGGTAGGAAGAGTCTGGTGAAAAAACAAAGCAACCCAAAAATCCAAAAAAGGAGAAGTCATCTAGGTACCAAAGAGAAATGAAAACACATGTCCACACCAAGACTCAGACATGAATATTCAAAAGAGCTATATTCATCATTGCTCAAAACTAGAAACAAATGTCTACCAACAGGAAGTGAAGAAAGAAAGTGTGTTCTATCCCTGCAACAGAATACCGCTCGGCAGTACAAAGCAACACAGTCCTGGGAGAGCAGCGACATGGATATGTCTCAAAATCATTGTGTTGAGTGCAAGAAGGCAAACACAAAAAAAGTACATACTGTATAATTCCATCTATAACACGCTCTAGATAAAGCAAGTAACCTATGGTGACGGAAAGGAGATCAGAGGTTGCCCGCTGACCAGGGATGGAAGGGAAGAGTTAAGGAGAAGGGGAATGAGGAAACCTTGGAAGGTGGTGTAAATGTCCTGTGTCCCAGTTATGGTGGTGGTTTCAAGGGTCTATACATAATTCTGTCAAAATGCATCAAATTATACATTTTATTTTTTTAATTTTATTGAAGTAGAGTTGATTTACAATGTTGTGTTAATTTCTTCTGTACAGCAAAGTGACTCAGCTATACATATATTTTTTTTTTCATATTATTTTACATTATGGTTTATTATAGGATATTGAATATAGTTCCTTGTGTTATACAGTATGGCCTTGTTGTTTATCCATCCTCTATATAATAGTTTGCATCTGCTAATCCCAACCTCCCAATCCATCCCTCTTCCATCCCCCTCCCCCTTGGCAACCACAAGTCTGTTCTCTGTATCCGAGTCTGTTTTTTTTGCATAGATATGTTGATTTGTATGATATTTTAGATTCCATATATAAGTGATATCATATGTCAAATTATACATTTTAAGTGGGTGTAATTTGTTGTATGTGAACTGTACCTCAATCAAACTAACTTCTGAGAAAAGAAATCACCAAAATACGAAATGACATTTTTAAGTCGGTAAGAGTGTAAAAAAGGAGTAGGGCTGATTGGGACACAATAACATTTTCGCTGAGAAAATGTTATATTTTCCCGATAATTTTTCCTTCCCCGACAGGGCTATTGGGTTACAAGATCTGGGAACTACCACAGAAGTTGCTTCATTTGAAGATGCTAAAGCTTTAAATTCATGTGATAAAAGGGAAATTGAGGGCAGAGCAATCAGGCTGGAGTTGCAAGGACCCAGGGGATCACCTAATGCAAGAAGCCAACCATACAAAACTCTGTTTGTCAAAGGTCTGTCTGAGGATACTACAGAAGAGACATTAAAGGAGTATTCGTGCAAGGATAGTCACTGACCGGGAGAATGGATCCTCCAAGGGGTTTGGTTTTGTAGACTTCAACAGCAAGGAAGATGCCAAAGCTGTCAAGGAGGCCATGGAAGATGGTGAAATTGGTGGAAACAAAGTTAATTTGGACTGGGCCAAGCCTAAGGGTGAAGGTGGCTGTGGAGGTCGAGGTGGTGGCACAGGTGGCCCAGGTGGATTTGGTGGCAGAGGCCGGGGGGCTTTGGAGGCCAGGGAGGCTTTGGAGGGGGCAGAGGAGGAGGAGGAGACCACAAGCCACAAGGAAAGAAGGTGAAGTTTGAAGAGTTCCTTTTATCTCTGCCTTCCCCTCTTCCATATGAAAGAAAGGACTCTGAGGTGTTTACTGTGCTACCTGCTCAATGATGGAGCCTTCTGAGGACATTCCAAGACAGTATACAGCCCTGTGGTCTACTTGGAAACCCGTATATATAACATTTCAAGGGAGATAACCCTGTTTGTGTTGACTGGATATTCGTATAAACTTTTTAAAGAGATGAGTGATAGAGCTAACCCTTGGAAGTGTTATTTTCATGATATGCTATTGGGTCAAATGAAGTTTTGCCAACTGGGGCACAACAGTTGGAGAGCTGAGTGGTGATTCCTGTGTCACCCAAGAAGATCTCCAGTGGCAGGTCACAGGGCTCTTCATTCAGTCTATTTAACATTTTTGTCAATTATTTGCCTGACCACCTAAGAGCACAAACATCAACTTTGGGTTGACTGAACATTACTATGTTAGACAAGAGATGATGATCTAAATTATCTTATAGGCTAAAGCAGTAGTTTAGTTCTAACAAGGTGAAACTTTACAAAGACAGCTTCGAAGTAGCTGAATTGAGTCGAAAATTCAGCTTTCTGAGCATGAGATACAAGTGCCACACCATACCAAGAGGACATTAGAAAAAGAAGACTTAGAGTCATAATCAATAATAAGTTCAGTGTCAATTAATAATGAAATGTAACTTTTAAGGAAGTTAACATGGCCTTGGGTTGTATCAAGAATGATGTAAGCTTTTATAAAAAGGAGGTGAAAATCTTGTTCTATATTCCATAATATGCTTATATTAAAATATTGCATTATGTTCTTGGTAGGATACTTGGTGGGGGAGAAATTAAAACTAGATCAGAGGAGGGGAAAAAACAGTATTTTTCTAATCTATGGTTCCCTTAAGGACAGGGTCCGTGTCTTAGTCATCTCAGCCTCACTACACCCATCGCAATTCCTGGCATGACTGTGATTATAGCTGTTCAGGCAAATGTTGTTTGCACCTTGATAAGACTTGGATTGATGCCATATAAAGTAGTGGGAAAGGGACAAGGGCTTTTCAGCTGAGAAAAGCCTGAAGGGTTGGGAGGAGGGGTGAAGCAAGGCGACAGGACAAGATGCACCTCTGGGAACTGAGGTGGGTTACAAGTAGCTACAAGATCTTTGTCAAGTCCCTCCATCAAGAAACAGAGCTACCAGTGTGTCTTTTTGTAAAAGCTTTATCACACACAGGAATTTCTCTGGGGCACATTCTTAGGAATATAATTTAGGGTTATGGAGCACTTTGAAATGATCTTCAAATGAGACATTGCAAAATCTGACTGTAAAGTATCTCACAAATGTTCTTTTTCATTGAGTTGTTATTGACATATAATATATTAGTTTCAGGTGTACTACATAATGATTAAGTGTTTTGCAAATTTCCTTCTCACTAAAATTACATCTGATCCTTTTTTCTCCATATGCTGGCCAAAATGAAAAATTACATCACCATCAAAATATATGACATCTGACAGTTCTGAAATGTTATCTCCTTTTCATTTGAATTCCCTTATTACAAGGTTGAACATCTTTTCATATACTTTATTCGCTATTGGGTTTATTCTTCTCCAAGTTTACAGTCACACCTTCTAAGCATTACTTTCTATTGGTTGCTTTACTTTATTTCATTTATTCAAATCTCCTTTATATACTCTAGATATTAATCCTTTTAAATATTTATACACTTTAAATACCTTTCAAATTTTATCTCATCTATTTATGGTATAGGAAAATTGTTTTCAGTGGAAGTTTACAAGTCATGTAAAATGTATTAATAAAATGTATTAGTATTTTCCTCTAAAAAAAAAAGAAGAAGAAGAAGAAGTGGAGCTATATTTCCCACACCCTGAATCTGGGGCTGATTCTATGACAACTTTGACCAAGAGAATGCAGGGAGAGTGAAACTGTGCTAGCTCCAGGCCCAGTCTTTTTTTTTTTTAAGATTTATTTTATTATTTATTTATTTTATTTATTTTTGGCTGTGTTGGGTTTTAGTTGTGGCATGCGGGATCTTTGTTGAGGCATGTGGGATCTTTCATTGCGGCGTGCGGGCTCTTCATTGTGGCGCGAGGGCTTCTCTCTAGCTGTGGTGTACTGGTTCCAGGGTACATGGGCTCTGTAGTTTGCAGCACGTGGGCTCTAGTTGAGGCGCGTGAGCTCAGTAGTGGTGGTGCATGGGCTTAGTTGCCCCGCCGCACGTGGAACCTTAGTTCCCTGACCAAGGATGGAACTTAAGTTCCCTGCATTGCAGGTCAGATTCTTTACCACTGGACCACCAGGGAAGTTCCCAGGCCCAGTCTTTAAGAAGACTGGCAGCTTCCATTTCCTCCCATTTAGAACCCAGCCACCCTGTTAGACGGACTGTCAAGCAGCTACAAGGACAGGCCCACACGCAGCAGAACTGAGGCACCCAGTCAGCCACCCTAACTGCATTCCCTGACAGCCCACGTAAGTGAGCCACTTGGATGTAGATCCTTAATTCACTGAGCTACCCTGGCTGACACCACATGGAGCAAAAATGAGTTTTACCCTGCTTAGTTTCACCAGACTGCAAGGTCATTAGCAGAAAAAAGTTACTGTTATTGTGCTGAGCTGAGGCAGTTTGTTAGGTGGCAAGAGGAAATTGAAACAGTAAACATATTCAAATATATGAAGAGCTCTCTTAGACATGGCCCCTTGAGCTGGAATTAGAACCAATATGGAGAATTAGAACCAATATGCATACCTTGGAGAGACTCATGGAGAGGCAGGCTGGAACTTCCATGATAAGACTAGGCAGAGAAATCCAGAAGAGGGTACGAGTTGGACTCAGCTGGCGTTGGGACTGGCCTCGAAAAAATAAACCAAGAATCTAGATTAGAATGCTCAGGGGACAATGGCTAGCTTAGACTCAGTCTCAGATGGCATCAGTGCCCAAGGTTCGACCTGCAGTAGCAGATAGGGGCATCACAGCATCACGGGGAGGACCATTCAGGTTGAATCCATCCATCCAATGGCTGGGGAAAGACAGATGGGAAAGGACTGGAAGGTTGTCAGGGCCCCAGTCAAGGTGAGATTTAGACTGGGATGTCAATCCCAAGGGAAAACCAGAGAGAAGCAGAGGCACGAGAGCTGGGCAGCAGAGTGGGAGCATGAAGGGTGTAGCTTGGGATAGGGGCACACCTTAGACCTGCCTGACATTAGCCATGGTCTTGATCCCATCCTCTGATGGGAATGCAAATCTTAATATGTCATCAGGCTGGAATAAAATTAGCTCAGAAACTAGCCAGCTGAGGAACTGGCTTGGGAATTGGAAGGGGCAAGTAGGTGGAGAGCAGATCTTCAGAATCCTTGTCTGTATGGGAGTCAGACAAGAGGCTTCTGAGGGGAGATAGTGAAAAAGAAACACAAGAAAGAACTTTTTCAGTCAGAGGGGTGTGTTCCTGTGATTGCAAAAACCTGAATTACCACCTGCCAGGAGAGCTATAGAGAAGATACATTCATCTGATGAGAACTACATTAAATAACTTTCAAATTCCCAGCCAACCTAAGACTTTCTCATGTTGAAAATACACAATAAGAGGGCAAGCTGCTTGCACAGAGTACATAGGTACTCAACAAGGAAGGAGTGGATGGATGGACAAATGGACACACATATGGGCAAACGGATGGATGGACACACATACGGATGGAAAAATGGATGGATGGACAGATGGACACAGTATAGATAGACAAATGGATGGATGAAGGTGGATGGATGAATGGATGGACACATGCATGGACAGACAAATGGATGGATTGATGGACAGACACATGTATGGCTGGACAAATGGATGGATGGACAGATGACACACATGGAAAAACAAATGGATGGATGGAGGTGGATGAAGAGATGGATGGATGGATGGATGGATGGATGGATGGATGGATGGATAATGCAGTCTGACATTTGCAATACTCAGCAGAACCTGTCCATGGACACATTAGTGTTATCTAATAAACTGCGCTCCAGAGGAAAAAATAAAATGTATTTGTGCCTCAAAGAGTTTGCCAAACACTTATCTTGAGTGCACAAATATATGCTGCATTTTTGTGCTTATGAAAACAATTTCCTAAGAAAATTAAATTTCGTATGAAAATCTCGTTATTCATTTTGACTGGCTGAATCTAGCAGGCATCATCTGTCTCAGGCAGAACTCGATAAATTCAGGGCAGCTCTGTTCTGACCGTCAGGAACCCCAAGCCCCAGGGCAAAAGGAGAAACTTGAGCTACAGAAAAGCAGTGACCAGCCAGCGTCCAAAACTCTTTCCTCTCAGCTAATTTCTCATTCACATTTGGCTTGACATGCCTTGCACCTCTTTTTTATGTCCTATCACACACCGTCAATATGGGACGTTTTTGCAGATCTCTGTCACAGGGTGTAGACTGTCCCCTCAATAACAGAGCTCTTCTGGGCAAAGGTTTTCTGTACATAAATTTTCTAACACCTTCCTATACAAAGAGCATCCTGCTCTCTAAGGCAGAGGATGATGCTCTGAGTTCTAGGAAGGGGTTTATACGTTTTTTAACCACAACCTAGAGGCAGAAAAATGTTTTACATCACAACCTAGTACACAGAATACATATAAAACAATATTTACCTAACCATGTGCCATGAATTCTAATATTTCTTATTTTATTTCATTTTAAGCCACTGATCAGAACCCTCTCATCTGATTTTATGACACATTAATGCATGGAGACTGGTGTTCTGAAAGGCACTGCTTAAGGATAACTATCAATTAGTACTTATAGGGAATGTGGACCAAGCACCCAAAAACTGTTACCAAAGTGAGAAGCAAAGCCCAGACCCTCACCCCAAAACCTATAAATAATGTAAACATTTTATAAGAATGAAATTACTGAGTTAATACATCATGGATGAGATTAGCTAAATGTAGCAATTAATGCAAACCAATTTAGGGCTGCAGGGATTTGCAAATATGGAAGTCCAATCAAGGTGTCCTGGATTATCATTCTAATGTGGAAATTGGAGACCTGACAGTTTTATTTTGCCTTGTCTGGAGAAAGGGCCATCCAGGGCCTCTGAGCACGAATATACAGCCTGCTTGGCAGCTTGGGAACCAGGGCAGTAGAGCATCTGTCTCGTGGCTCAGTGATGCTCATCACTTTCTCTTCATCTGGATCCTCCATCCATCTTGGGATTTAAACACTTCTTTCCTACACGTTTCCCTAAAGCAGTCAGAAGACACTCCCCAGCTAATATGAATTTCTCACCTGCTCCCCAGTTATATTTTTTATTGTAAATGAATAATTTGGGATCTTCGTTCATATTTGTCAGTCTTGTGGGTTTGATTATACAGTCCTTTCCACACTGAAATATCAATGTTGTGCAAGGCAAAGACCCAGACTTAGGACAGGGCAGCCCTGCTGGGACAATGACACTCAGGAGACAGCCTGCCTGGGCAGCCCGCCAACCTCCCTCAAAACAACCCCTCTCTAAACTCCATCACTCTACCTGGAACAAGTTACTCAGAGGTTGATAAATGACAAACCAAATATAAACGTATGGGTTTTGTGGAGAAAAGCGTTGGCTTAGTGTTCCTCTAGCCAGCTGGAGGGAAGGAGCATCACTGAGACCCAGGCAAGTTTGCTTTCCCACACTAGGGCTGTGCGTGGACCAACCTTGCACAGACTAAAGTGGATATTTTTAAGAGAAGACAAAACGATCTGTGTCATAGGGTCTGATGGCCATATCACGCCTTAGTATTTCAGATCAGCTGCTGGGTCTGGCCTTCCATTTCTCCTCACCCTCATTCATTCAGGCCATACATCACATGAGGTTCAGGGGTCACAAAGGATACAGGGCTCTACCCTCAAGGAGGTCAAAGACTGGCCAGACTCATCAACAAACAAACAACACAATCAAAAAAATGGGCAGAAGACCTAAACAGAGATTTCTCCAAAGAAGACCTACAGATGGCCAAGAGGCACATGAAAGGTTGCTCCACATCAGTATTTATTACAGAAATTCAAATCAAAACTACCATGAGGTATCACCTCACACCAGTTAGAATGGGCATCATCAGAAAATCTACAAACATCAAATGCTGGAGAGGGTGTGGAGAAAAGGGAACCCTCTTGCACTGTTGGTGGGAATGTAAATTGATACAGCCACTATGGAGAACAGTATGGAGGTTCCTTAGAAAACTAAAAATAGAGTTACCATATGACCCAGAAATCCCAGTACTGAGCATATACCCAGAGAAAACCAAAATTTAAAAAGACACATACACCCCAATGTTCATTGCACCACTATTTACAATAGCCAGGTCATGGAAGCAACCTAAATGCCCATCGACAGATGAATGGATAAAGTAGATGTGGTACATATATACAGTGGAATATTACTCAGCCATAAAAAGGAAGGAAATTGGGTCACTGGTAGAGATGTGGATGGCCTTAGAGACTGTCATACAGAGTGAAGTAAGTCAGAAAGAGAAAAATAAATATTGTATATTAATGCATATATGTGAAATCTAGAAAAATGGTACAGTTGAACCAGTTTGCAAGGCAGAAATAGAGACACAGATGTAGAGAACAAACGTATGGACACCAAAGGTGTAAGCAGGGTGGTGGCAGTGGTGGTAGTGCTGTGATGAATTGGGAGATTGGGATCGACATATATACACTAATATGTATAAAATAGATAACTAATAAGAACCAGCTATATAAATAAAAATTTAAAAATAAAAAAGCACTATGCTGTTAGCTAATTTTTCAAACACAGGATTTGTCTCTTTAAACATCATCTTAAAGTTTATGATTGTGTGAAAGGCACTCATGAGATGTGGCAATGCCTGGCAACTTTGGGCTCTGTTTCCTAATTATCATGAATGGAGGAACAGCTTCTACAGATGTCTGTTTCCCATGCCTGGATGAGTGAGGACCGGGGCACAGCAGGCCCACCAGGAGGGAGGTCAGGTGTCAGGCGCCAGGTCCAGCACGAGGCACCAGTGCTGATCAGTGGACATCTTGGGAAGGGCTACACAAAGAACTGGGGTAGCTGTTAAGCCCGAGCCAGACACCAGAGGGGAAGGATGTGGGTGTGCAGGTGTGGATGCAGGTGCGCAGGTGTGGTCGCAGGTGTGCAGGTGTTTGGGCCACAGGAGGGAAGCAGGGACATGCTCTAAGCCAACACTGAAGAAAGACCCAGAATGAGTCCTGCACTAGTGAATGACAGTGGCAGTGAACTTTTTATGGGATGGAGGGGTTAAAGACATATTCAGAGGGGACTGCCTGGAAAAAATTCTCTCCTCTCATAGTTTAAAAAGGATCAGTGTTTCTGCCAAAGGCAGGTGTTATACATTATGAAATCAAACTCTTCTATGATATCAGAACTAAACATAGCCAAATAAACTTATTTCTAAAATCGAATTTGAGGGGACTTGAGAGCAAGGAAGAATCACATTTTTCCTAATTTTTATAAATTTGAGAGTCTCGTAATTTTTTATTGAAGTATAGTTGATTCACAATGTTGTGTTAATTTCTGCTGTACAGCAAAGTGATACAGTTATACATATATATACATTCTTTTTTAAAATATTATTTTCCATTATGGTTTATCACAGGATATTGAATATAGTTCTCTGTGCTATACAGTAAGACCTTGTTGTTTATCCATCCTATATATAATAGTTTGCATCTGTTAATCCCAAACTCCCAATCCATCATTCCCCCACCCCCGCACCCCCTTGGCAACCACCAGTCTGTCCTCTAGGTCTGTGATTCTGTTTCTGTTTCATAAATAGATTCATTTGTGTTGTATTTTACATTCCACATGTAAGTGATATCATAAGGTATTTGTCTTTCTCTGACTTACTTTACTCAGTATGATAATCTCTAGGTCCATCCATGTTGCTGCAAATGGCATTATTTGGTTCTTTTTTATGGCTGAGTAATATTCCATTGTATATATGTACCACATCTTCTTTATCCATTCATCTATTGATGGGCATTTAGGTTCTTTCCATATCTTGGCTATTGTGAATAGTACTGCAGTGAACATTGGGGTGCACATATCTTTTTGAATTATAGTTTTGTCTGGATATATGCCCAGGAGTAGGATTGCTGGATCATACAGTAATTCTATTTTTAGTTTTTTTGAGGAAGTTCTGTACTGTTTTCCACAATGGCTGCACCAATTTGCATTCTCACCAACAGTGTAAGAGGGTTCCCTTTTCTCCACACCCTCTCCAGCATTCGTTATTTGTAGACTTTTCGATGATGGCCATTCTGGAGAGACTCTTATAATTTTCATGAGTCACTGATACACATAAAAAGAAACCCTGAGGAAAATAACACCAGTTTTGTTGTGATGTCAGAACATGGTCAAATGCCAATTTTGTTTTAAATTAGCATTTATTTCTTTGCTCATGTGTTTGTTTATGTATGCCTCTTTCCAAGAAGAGCTAGAGGTGTCTTGTTCGAGTGAGCAAATACAAACCTGTATGCTTACCATCTTCCTGAACTAGAGTGAAAATGTAGCATTGGTGCATTTACAATATATTTAGATAAAAATATTTATACTTGAAAATGAATACATTTATATAAAATATATTGTAAAATACTAAGAGGAAGTCAACTAACAATGCTTTCATGGCATCTACATATAAGGTCTCATGACCTTTGAACCTGTACATTTCAAATGAAAATCATGTAGTGTAGGAAGTCAAAGTTAGAGGATTTCATTTATGTACATAAAACCAGAAAAATCCATACAAACAAAAGACCCCTCCGGAAGTCCCCTGATCAACACTTTGCGTAAGAGTAAGTTCAGGGGATAGATTATTTCATTGTTTTCCAGGAGTTTTAAATTAAAATGTTAGTGCTAATAAGTATCATAAGTTGTTCTTCTATTCAGTAGTGTTTTTCCTTCCATGCTATACTTCCTGCTACTCCGTGCATATGTTACCGAAAGTGAGGATCTGACTGCTCACCACTCAAAAGCCAATAAAGAGGCAAGGTTGGTGGAAAGGAAAGTTTGCTTTATTTTGGAAGCCGGCAACCAGGGGGGAGGGTGGACTCCTGTCCAAAGGCCAACTCACCCCCCCGCCCAACTGACAATCAGTGGGCAAGAGCTTTCATAGATGGAGGGAGCGGGCTACGTGCAGAAACAGCACAAGCAGCTCTGACAGTCATCTGTCAGAAATTAATCATGCAGTGGTGTGATCAGTGTCCTCTTGATTGTTTTAAATACATTTAATCTTCATTTCCAGAGTCGGTTTGTTTCCAATTCTTTGAGGTAAATTTTCAGAAATGTGGCAGCTTATGTCATGGCTACAGTCTGGTCATCATGTAGTAAACTTCTTCCACCTGATGGGGATTTCAGAATCTACAAGACAGCTCACAGGACAGGCTCAGAATATTATCTATAGCCCTTGAGGAGGAACTAGAGGTCTTCGACTTTGCTTAATGACAAAAGTATTGTTTTTTTTTGTCTTGTTTGACTGTTTTCCTTTGTTTCTGCATTTTCTCACTTCTCTGAGTAAACTTATTCTTTAGCTAAAGTTTTCCACAGACAAAAGGCGGGCTGAGGACATGGGGAGGAGGGCCATAGGGTCCCGCTCCGTTTCATATATACCCCATCATGTCCGATTGGCAGCTAAGCATGTGCTCTTGGTGTGACAGTAGCACAGCACACTTTAGGCTTCCATGAAACAGACAGCACTGCTCTCCACTTTCACTCACAGAAGTGCTCCAAAGCAGTTAAAATGCTCTGCAAACTGAAAATAATAAGGAAAAGCAGGGCTTCCCTGGTGGCGCAGTGGTTGAGAGTCCGCCTGCCGATGCAGGGGATATGGGTTCGTGCCCCGGTCCGGGAAGATCCCACATGCCACGGAGCGGCTGGGCCCGTGAGCCATGGCTGCTGAGCCTGCGCATCCAGAGCCTGTGCTCCGCAATGGGAGAGGCCACAACAGTGAGAGGCCCGCGTACCACAAAAAAAATAAAATAAAAAATAAGGAAAAGCAGTGGATGAGCTTTTGAAAACAGAGTAATCAGAAGGTAGTTGATTGCACTGTACATATTCTCATATATGAGGCTCCTTGAAAACCTACGAACATTAAATTTTGTTCAAGGCTTTATCGATGTTTTAGTATAAGAACCCCTCTCCCCATTTTTAATTTATCAAAAGAGTGTAGAGAAAAATGGAGATTTTGGTTTTTGTTTAAGGGATGATTCTATTTTGATATGACAATGATTATTTTTTTATGTGTATGACTTATGTAACAAGGAAAAGTTTACAAATACTTCCCCGACTCCAAGACTTTGGAAAACTGCTCAGATCACTGTAACCAGATTAGTGAAGCTGTTGTCAGTTAACACTTAACTATCAAAAGGTTGAGGAGCAAAACCACCTTCTTCTTTGTTTTCCAGAAAAGTTGACTAAGATGATTCATGAACTACACAATATAACCAGAGGGTCCAAAAGTGTACCTGTATTCTCATGTCTAGGGTATTTAAATGTGATTTTAAAGGCAGTGAACACATTCGTATCCATCCTGTCTTAGAAATTAACTCACTCATGCATTTAGAAATTACTTATTTCCACAGTTCCATTTTTCTGTGTTCAGTGAGCTGATGACACGACTATCCCTCTGATAACCTCATACAAATCAAGCAAAATGAATTGCCCAGGCAGAAGCTGTGGGCAGGGAGACAGTGATTGAGGCTCAAAGACCCCCATTTTTACTGAAATGTTGAATTAACTGATATAAAGGGTTTTTTTCTTCCTTGAATTCTTTGGATGACTGTATTTGTTCATAGAGATAAGTAGATTTAGTCATTCAACAAACATTTGCTAAGTGCCTCCTAGATTTCATGCTAGTTCCTATTCTTGAGAAAAGAGATAAATGATGTTTCATATCAACTAAGTGACTTAGCTAAGTCATTTAACCTCTCTTAGCCCCAGTTTCCTTATCTCTGGGTCCCAGGGCTCTCACCCCTGCATGATTTAGCACATCTTGTACTCACACCCAGTATCCTACTCCTTTTCCATCACTCAGACTCTTCCATTGTATCCCCTGGAACTCCTAGTCTGTTACCAGCCAAATCCTCAGATCCTATGTTTTTAGGCGTTCCTTCACTTTCTTGTTCTGACAAAGCTTGGCTGTCCTGCTATGACTCTTTCCACACAACTCTCTCAAGTGAGGACTATTTTCCTCTTAAATCCTGCATATCATGAGGCCTGAAGTGGAGAGACCCTTCCTGTTCTTTTTTTACCACTTCTGGACCTGATTGCCTCTTCCGAAAGACTTCTGACTCCCACTGAGAGGTGCACCATCCTAATACACCACTCTCTAATCCCCTTGCTGCAGTACCTATGGGCGTACTCTTCACCTGCCACTGTTCCTTGATCATTTTAGTACGAGGCTCTCTCTCTGCCACCTTCTTTTTTTATTATTAAAGTACAGTTGATTTACAATATTATATTAGTTGCAGGTGTGCAACATAGTGATTCAATATTTTCATAGATTATACTCCATTTATAGTTATTATAAAATACTGGCTATAGCTCACTGTGCTGCACAATATAACCTTGTGGTTTATCTATTTTGTACTGCTCCCTTCCTAACCAACTCCATGTGGATCTTTTTTCTTTTTTGCAGTACGCGGGCCTCTCACTGTCGCAGCCTCTCTCATTGCGGAGCACAGGCTCTGGACGCACAGGCTCAGCGGCCACAGCCCATGGGCCCAGCCACTCCGCGGCATGTAGGATCTTCCCGGACCGGGGCACGAACCCATGTCCCCTGCATCAGCAGGCGGACTCTCAACCACTGCACCACCAGGGAAGCCCCATGTGGATCTTTTTTTACAGCCCTGGTTGTAGAAGAGCCTTTCTGTCAGCCTCCAGGTTGTTCTCAGCGAGAGTTGCTCCACATGTAGATATATTTTTGATGTGTTTGTGGAGGAAGGTGAGTTCAGCGTCTTCTTATCCGCCACCTTGATCTCCTGCTAGGCCACCTTCTTTAAGAAATAAACAACTTTCAATAAAAGACATTGTTCTCTAGCATACATGTTCTAGCAAATGTAGTTGCCTGGAAGAAACATTAATAATCTTAAGGTTACAAATGACTAGTCCTTGGAGCTGTTCAAGAAAACTTGTTTCAAATATAGCAGTATGTATATGTTAAACCCAAACTCCTAATTCATCCCTCCCCCTCCCCAGCTTTCCCGTTTGGTAACCGTAAGTTTGTTTCCTATGTCTGAGGGTCTATTTCTGTTTTGTATATAAGTTCATTTTTTTTAGATTCCACATAAAAACAATATCATATATAAAATAGATAACCAACAAGGACCTACTGTATAGCACAGGGAACTATACTTAATATATTATAATAATCTATAAGGGAAAAGAATCTGAAAAAAAATTGGTATATATGTATGTATAACTGAATCACTTTGCTGTACACCTGAAACTCACACAACATTGTAAATCAACTATACTTTGATTAAAAATAAAATAAATTTTAAAAAAAGAAAACCTCATCAAGATTACAGTAAAACAGCCATTCTTATCTATTTTCTGATGAGTGAACAAACTTGTATAACCTTTTGAAAAGGCGCCTTGAATATATCAAGAGCCTTATATTAGTTATCTACTGTTACATTGAAAACTACCCCCCAAAACGAGACATTTTTCATCCCACAATGAACATTGGGGTGCATGTGTCTTTTTGAATTGTGGTTTTCTTGGGGTATATGCCCAATAGTAGAATTGCTGGGTCATATGGTAGTTCCATTTTTAGTTTTTTAAGGAACCTCCATACTGTTCTCCATAGTGGCTCTATCAATTTACATTCCCACCAACAGTGCAAGAGGGTTCCCTTTTCTCCACACCCTCTCCAGCATTTATTGTTTCTAGATTCTCTGATGATGCCCATTCTAACTGGTGTGAAGTGATACCTCATTGTAGTTTTGATTTGCATTTCTCTAATGATTAGTGATGTTGAACATCTTTTCATGTGCCTCTTGGCCATCTGTATGTCTTCTCTGGAGAAATGTCTATTTAGGGCTTCCACCCATTTTCTGATTGGGTAGTTTGTTTTTTTGATATTGAGCTCCATGAGCTGCTTGTATATTTTGGAGATTAATCCTTTGTCAGCTGCGTCGTTTGCAAATATTTTCTCCCATTCTGAGGGTGGTCTTTTCATCTTGTTTATGGTTTCCTTTGCTGTGCAAAAGCTTTTAAGTTTCATTAGGTCCCATTTGTTTATTTTTGTTTTTATTTTCATTACTGTAAAACCGCAACAAGCCCTAAGGTATTTTGGAAAGTGGTCCAGAACACACACACACACACACACACACACACAAAGACCTTTGTGATATTGTTCATTGCAGTGGTATTTATAAAACAAAAGCATAAAAACCTTCACTACCCAACAGTTATGAAAATGTTGAGTAAAGCTCAATATGCACATTATGCAGCAATTTCAAATACTGTTTTCCAAGAATATCCTATAGCATATGCAAAGGCTTCTATTATGACATTAGAAGGGAAAAGCATTATATGAAAAAATATAGATGGAAAAATATCCTAAATAAATCAAAATGTTACAATCAGATGCCTTTGGGTGTTAGAGGTGAAAGTGAATATTCTCCTCTTTCTGCTTTTCAAAATATATCCACATAATGAAGCATCCAGCTTCCACTCTTCCCAGTTTGTGGTGTACTTACATGTACTCTTTTAAAACTTACAAGTGTAATGGTTTACTAAACAGTTTCCTAACTTTTAACAGAAAAGTTTCTTCTTTCCATTTTTAAGTTATCCAGTTAGTCATTTTTCAATTATAAAAGCTCAATCTGGGGACTTCCCTGGTGGTCCAGTAGTTAAGACTTCGCCTTCCAATGCAGGAGGTGCGGGTTCAATCCCTGGTCAGGGAGCTAAGATCCCACATGCCTTGTGACCATAAAACCAAAAACGTAAAACAGAAGCAGTATTGTAACAAATTCAATAAAGACTTTAAAAATGGTCCACATCAAAAAAAAATTTTTTTAATAAACAAACAAACAAAATACCTCAATCTGAAAGACACAGCAAAACAGACACTCTTATTCATTGCTCACAGTGGGTAGAACACCTGCACTTCCCTCCACAAGGGATCATGTTTGTGAGAGGCCTGGGGGGAAATGGGAGGAGACCAGCCAAGTGCAGTGAAGGGCATTTGGAGGCCCAGCCTCTGAGCGCAAACAATGGTTAGCTCATCCCAGAGAGTGATTCCTGGACCAGGAGGCTAGATGCAGGCTTCTGCCAACACAGCTCTTAGGAACTCACATTGTAACTCTCATAGTTGTCTTCTCATAGCCACTCACCTGAGAACTTTCCAGAAAACAGACCTCCAAGAAACCACTCTCATGGATGGGATGCTCTCTCCCCTCTCCTCCTTTGTACACTCAGCCTCTACCCACCCTGTTCCATCCACATGCCCATTACACAAAATCGTAACACATTCTGTCTGTGCTCCTCCCGGGTCCCCTGGAATCGTCCTCACCAGCTCTGAGCATCCATCCCCCAGCTTTGAGTTGTTTGCTGCTAAGGGCTCCTAGCTGCAACTTTCTTCAGTGATTTCTTTTGAGTTGCTGGCCTGCCTTGCTGCAAACACGGAGAGTTGAAAGTGCTTCAGAGTTTATATCTGACCCACTCACACCAAACACCCTGGTCCCCAACACACGCACACGCAGAGCAGTCCTTAGGCAATGACTTATGAAAACCCAGTTCCCTGTCTCAAGCCGATTTCGGACGCACGCAGCAGCAAGCAGCAGCGAGCAGTAGCTGGAAGCAAGATCTCAGTTCCCGGGCCGCGAGTCGTAGCTGCTAGACCACAGGGGCCAGAGGCTAGGGCCTGGGTCCCCAGTCCTTGCCTGCCTTGTCAGGAATGAATTCAGGCAAGGAGGCAGAAGGTAAAGAGAAAAGTAAAAAGTTTATTGGAAAAGCAAAGTACATGCACAAAGACGCACGGGCGAACTCGGAGGGAGAGACGCGCCTTTGGGAAGTTTAAATCCTTTATAAGGGGGCAGTCTTCCGGGTTTTTGTTTCCCTTCTGGCCAATCATCTTGCTTTGTCCCTCCTGGCTAATTAGTCTCAGGACCCTCCCCATAGGTGCGCACGCACCTCTCCACCTCACGCACGGATCCCACCGTTAAGGCGTCTGGGAGAAGCAAGACTCATTATGGCCTGGCATTGTCCCCTGACTTTTGACCCCCCAAAGAGCCTTTCTGTGCGTGCATAATGTCTCCCTTGCCCCAAGGGGCAGAGGAGAGTGGAGATCCCTTGATACTTTATTCAAACAAGGTTTTTACCCTCTTTATTCTTACTATGACAGTTATCTTAAGACATCCGCAAGAGACAAAGCTTGGCTATTTACCCTGTCTCTGTCATTGCTTCCATTTCAAAGAGAAAACAGGAGGCTGATTTTAAATGCCTAACCTGAAGCCCACCTATCTCCTGTCTCAGGAAATGCAAACAGGAGGCTAGTTGTGAGTGTCCGGCCTGAAGCCCACTTTTTCCTGCCCCGTGAAATGTAAACAGAAGACCAGTTGCAAATGGCTAACCTGGAGCCCATCTATCTCCTGCTTCAAAGCCAGGACAACCTTGAGGTGTAATTTACACTCAGAACTTCTCTGGGGATCTGTCTGAGGCTGGAACTTGGCCTGAAATATCCCTCTGTCTCAGTGTCTCTCCTTCCCCGCCTTGTTTCCCCTCACACTCTTTCCGATTCTTCTGGGAGCTCTTTCCTAATAAACCCCTTGCACAGATTCCTCTTTTCAGTGTCTGCTTCTGGGGAACTGATGAAAAACTCAAAGTCTAAATGGGATTTAGGTGCCTGGAGACCAGGGACGTTAAAAGCCCTTCAATGCCAAGAACATACCACACAACAAAGAATTTCCCACCCAAAATGGCCAAAGCACCCTGACCAGGAAACACTGGAGAGAGAGGGGGAAGAAAAAAAAAAGAGTATTCAGCTCAGACCTAAACCAGACAAAGTCGAAAGTTTAGACTTGGTTGCGGAGGACACCAAGGGGGAGTAGCCAGAGAGACAAGGAAAATACCAAGAGATGGGAAACCAAGAAAGATATGTGTTTCAAAAAGAAGGGGTCTCAGCAGTGTTAGGTGCTAGAGGTCACATAGGCAAGAACAAAGAAATGGTCATTAAGTTTGTTCCATGGAAGTCTCTGGTGCCCTTGACAAGTGCCATTTCTAAGGGACAGTAAGACTAAAGCCAGGTAAAGTGAAGAATGAATGGGTGTAAAAGAGCAAGAGAAAGCTGGTGTGCTTGGTCTTGAATAGATGCAGAATGATAGGAGGGTGACTGAAGAAGAATTCGAGACAAAGGGAAATTTTTTAAGAGCACGCTTATAATGATAGAAATGATTTGCTAAAGAAAGAGCAGTAGATGGCACAGGAGAGACGAGAAAACAAAGAACATAGCTTGAGCAGGAAAGAAGAGATGGGATCTACTCACCCTTTCCCAGTGGTCCCATTCTTAGAAGAATAATGCCTCTCCTCTTCAGCAGCCCACCTCTGACCCCTCCCTACAGGGAAGGAAATGCACCAATTTTTCAAAATGACTCATCTTCCTCAAACAAGGGATTGAAAGACTTCTTACTTTTCTCTTGCTTGCACAAAGAAAACTCATAGTCATAACCCCTCCTGTCATATATGCAGTTCTCATGCCCTATGTAGTCTTGAATAAAGATTAGGGCAGGTGGGGGAATTTGACCTTAATTTTGAAAGATAAAATTTTCCTCCTTTGGGAATTCCCTGGTGGCCCAATGGTTAGGACTCTGCGTTTTCACTGCCGAGGGTAAAAGGAAGGAAGGAAGGAAGGGAGGAAGGAAGGAAGGAAGGAAGGAAGGAAGGAAGGAAGGAAGGAAGGAGAGAGAGAGAGGAAGAAAGGAAAGAAGGAAGGAAGAGAGAAGGAAGGAAGGAAGAGAGAAAGAAGGGAATAGAGAGAGGAAGAAAGGAAGGAAGGAAAGAAGGGAGAGAAAGAAAGAAAGAAAGAAAGAAAGAAAGAAAGAAAGAAAGAAAGAAAGAAAGAAAGAAAGAAAGGAAGGAAGGAAGGAAGGAAGGAAGGAAGGAAGGAAGGAAGGAAGGATGGAAGGAAGGAAGGAAGGAAGGAAGGAAGGATGGAAGGAAGGAAGGAAGGAAGGATGGAAGGAAGGATGGAAGGATGGAAGGAAGGAAGAAAGAAGGAAAGGAAGGAAGGAAGTAAAGAAAGAAAGAAAAGGAAAGAAAGAAAGGAAACAAAAAGGGAAGAAGGAAAGAAAGAAAAGCTCCTCCCTTGCCTCCTGTGTCGCTCTGTGACCTCTATGGAAGGGCACTGCTCAAATCTTTCAGGAAAGAACTTGGGGCAAGGAACACAGCTGACCACCTACAGCTGCTGCATCTTTGAGATATGCCCCAACATTCATATCGAGGTCACTCTGCCCAGGCTGTTCCCAGCTCATGCCTGAGTGCTGCAGTCTACCAGGGCCAACGCAGGGCTCCCCTAACTGACCACCTTTGCTCTGGAGCTCTCCATCAGCCTGATCTAGACTTTCTCAGAGCTGCACTGCAACCTGAGCTTTTCCTAGGATCCTCCTTCTTCGCCGCTGTCCTTTCACAGGTGCCAGACCTGCAGCCTGGTCTGAGCTTCCCCTCTAGCTGCTTCTATGACCTCTTCTCTTTATCTATCACAAGCATTTCCTACACTAAATCTCTTGCACTCTTAATTCCATCTTGGTCTGCTTCCTACAGGACGCAAACTGACACAAATCCTTCTTCCTTTGGATATCAGACACATGGCCCAAGATTGAGGTCTTGTTAATTCACCAGTTTGAAGATTTTACCTATATTGCATTTCAAACAAAGACTTGGCATCTGTCAAAATATTAAATCCAATTTTCGTATTTCAAGAAGTAAATGGTTAAGAAATTGTTGTTATTATTGATAGCTATGCTCCTTTTACAAATGATTGTTATAACCTCCAAAGGATCTGGCCCCAACTCATATCTGTCTGTTCCCTATCGAATAAGCATAGTTCCATAGATTGTTATTCCTGTTGTTTGCTCTCTTCTTGTGATTTTCCAAGAAACCACAATGAATAGACTGGAATAATGTCATGATACAAATAGAGTGAAGGATACCACCCAGGCATTCTGTATCAGGAGCGTTCTTGGTTACCAGCTAAAGTTAACTTAAGCAATAGGGAATTTATCGCCATGATACAGGGCAGGGCAAAGGAGACTGACAGGACCAAGAGGAAGCAAGGGCACCAGGCTTGGGGATGGACAGAAAGAATCAGGGCGCTGAGGACCAGAAAGCTGGGAGCAGGACACAGCAACCAATGCATGTTGGGAAATCCTGTTCAGGACGATGCCAGCATGTTGGCCATTGCTGTAACGTCACCTGCAACCATCCGTGTGTCCAACCGGTTGGGCTCAAGTCAAACAGCTGCCATCTGACTGCACCAGGGAAAGGAGAGAAGAGATCCAGGAAGTTCCCCTTAACGGTGAGGGGACAGGCATTACTACTACCAAGGCTAAGAAAAAAAGGGAAGAAGGAATTGCTTCAAAGGAAATTAAGGAGGTGTTATGAAGGTGCCGAGTGAAGGAAGATAAAAAGAAAAAAAGATGAATTCCACCACACCCTTCTAGATCTCAAACCAACCCTCTTCAATCATTCAAAAGGCATAGATTTGATTTCGAGATCTGCAAGTTTCTGTTTTGTAAATAAGTTCATTTCAACTATACTCCAATAAAAATGGAAAAGAAATTGAAAACAATTTCTAAATGCAAAAAAAAAAAAAAATAGAAAGTTTGTTCAAAGAAAATATCAGAGCAGTGGTTCTCAACTTTTGTTGATAGAAGGATCATCAGGGGATCTTTTATGAATCCTGGTTCTCAGGTCAAAACCCAAACTAATTAAGTAAGAATTTGGGGGTTGGGGCGACCCAGGCATCAGACCCTATAAAAGTGCCCAGGTGATTCTAATGAGTAGCCAAGATTGTAAACAATCTTTCTTCTAGTAGAAAGTCCAATACATAAAACAGACAAACAGCACTGCTTCAGCTGGACAGGGAGATTGGCACCGTTCCCATCCCTGTGGTCCCTGAGGTACCTCTAAGGAATCCTTTATACCAGCACTTAAGATGAGTTGTAACTATGTATATGTTGACTCATTTTTCTCACACCCCAAATCCAGTCTGTCAGCTTGGCTCAACCTTCAAAACATAACCCTAATCCAACCAGCTCTGTTCCCTCCTGCTGCCGCTCTGGTCCAAGCCACCATCATCCCCTGCTTGGATTGTTGCCATAGCTTCCCAAAGGGTCTCCCCGCTTCTACCCTTGCACCCTGCAATCTGCTCTCAACACAGCAGCAGGAATAATTCTTATATAAGCTTAGTCCGAGTATGGCTCTCCTCCACCCAAAGCCCTGAGATGGCTGTTTCTTTCAGAGTAAAAGGCAAAACCTCTGAGCCTCTAGATCAGGGATCAGCAAACTCTTGGAGTGAATATTTCCGCCTGTTCAGGCCATATAGTCTCTGTCACAACTTTTCAGCTCTGCCATGGTAGCCAGAAAGCATCCACGGATGATGTGGAAATGGACAAGCATAGCTGCGTGCCAGTAAGACTTGATGCACAAAAGCAGGCAGGCAGTTGGACATGGCCCACAGGTCCATCCATGTTCGCCAACCCCTGCTGCACAAACCAGACCCCCCCAGCGCCTGATACCCTTTGCCCCTTCCTTGCAGTCACACTGGCCTCCTGGAAGCTCCAGGGATGCTCCAGGCAATCTCCTGCCTCTGGCAGTGTGTCCTGTGGTCCCTCTGACCTTGGTGTTTTCGTCTGGCTGGTCCCTCAGATCTTACCTTCTCAGTAAGGCCCATCACGACTGCCCTGTATCCCATAGCACCTATCTCCCCACATCCACCCCCAAGGGTGCCCTAGAACCCCCAACTCGTTCTCTAATTTTCTTTCCATCACACCTTTCCCTCTGAAACATACTTCACAACTTGCTTATGTATTAAGCTATTTACTGTCTGTCTAGAATGTCAACTGCCCAAGGGCAGAATATCTATCAGGATTCAACCAGAGCAGTAGAACCACAGGCGAGCTGGAGAAAGGGGATGGGGGCATGTAACCATCCCAGAAGCCAAAAGTAGAGAGAACTTCCGGCCCTAATGGTCTCTCTGCAAGAACATCAAAGGGTATCCTATACAGACCCACAGCGACTCCTCCTAAAATCCTTTCTCCGAACCCTCAGTGCCTCTATTCCCGACTCCCTCCCCAGGCTTTCTCCCCTTGCCCTCTGCTCCTCTCCCTCCTAAGATTCTGCCCTCCCACTCTCCCCTCACCTCACCCTGCTGCACTGCATATTCTCTCCCTCACATTCCTACACGAATCTCCACAATGCATGCTCCCACCCACCGCCTAGCACCCGAATCTACGCCTGAAGCCCAAGTGAGCCAGCAGAGGCAATCTCCCTCAGGAAACTGTGTGTGTCTGTACAGTAAGTCCCCTACCTATGAACCTTCAAGTTGCGAACTTTCAAAGATGCAACGTGTGTTCACATGTCCAGTCACGAAAGTTAGTTCCTGTGTCTGGCGTACACTGTCACGTGCGTGCATCCTCTACAAGTGGTTGTGCTTTTGTGTACTTTACTGTACAGTACTGTACAGAGTACAGTAGTACAGTATCTTTGTTTCAAACTCAAGATATCCGGAAGCAAGCAAAAAAGCAGTGGTGATGTAGATGGTACTGATTACTTCTGGTACTGTTAAGGAGCACCAAGTGATAATGATGGAAACAAAAGTGGAGGAAGAAGTAACTGAAGAACCGAAGGGATTCACGATGCAGGAAATGGCAGGGGATTTTCTTTATTTGAGGAGGCGCTGTTAGTTTTTGAGGCACAGGATGAGAACGTAGAACGGTACACGGAGGTTGCAGCAGCTGCTCAGAATGCAACCCAGTGCCACCATGTCATCTATGATGAGAAAAAAAGAGCTACTACCCAGACATCACTGAATCGTTTTTTCAAGAGGGTGGGTAGAATTGAATCCATCAAGGAAGCAGATCCTGTGCCATCAGCGTCAGGCGTGAGTGACATTGCAGCTTGCCCTCCGTCCCCTATTGCTGACGATCCCTCAGCTCTGCCATCTCCCACCTCCCATCCCTCCTCCAGTCAGTAACTCTTCCTGCTGTTCCCTCGATGCCGGCCCCTGTGTGCCAGCTGCTGTACTGTACTACTGTACTTTTCAAGGGACTGTACTGTAAGATTAAAAGTGTTTTCTTTATAGAAAGAAATACCACTGTGTACCCTCCTTCATTTTCTGCTTTACCCAGGGGAAGAAGAAAATGACTCAGTTTCCTCTAAGTACTGGCCATCCCCCTTTCTCTGACTTATTTTACATACATGGTAAGGGCCCTATACTCATTCAGCAAATGTTTATAAACATGTACTATGGGTCAAGTGCTTTGGACATATATACATAACCTACCCTGCCAAATTTCTGATTAGGCGTATTTCTTTCAGATTTTGTTTTTGACACTTTCCTTTGGTTTCAAACCATATTTACAACAATTCTTTAAATTTAATTTATGTCTGCCTTGTACAATGATTTTCCCATCACTGAGTTCTGTATCTTTGGGTCAGCTAGAGTTCACCTTTGAGTCATTTTTTTCAGGGACCTTTCTTTGGTAGCTACTTGGCTTACCTTTTCAGAAATGGAATGAGATAGATAGATGGATAAAGAGATGATGAGAGATAGATATTGATAGAATAAGATGTATCATTCTTTAATTTCTTTTTTTATTTTTTATTTTATTTTTTATTTTATTTTATTTTTTTTTTGTGGTACGTGGGCCTCTCACTGTTGTGGCCTCTCCCGCTGTGGAGCACAGGCTCTGGATGCGCAGGCTCAGCAGCCATGGCTCACGGGCCCAGCCGCTCCGCGGCATGTGGGATCCTCCCAGACCGGGGCACGAACCCGAGTCCCCTGCATCGGCAGGCGGACTCCCAACCACTGCGCCACCAGGGAAGCCCTAATTTCTTTTTTTAAAGTGTATTTTTTAAATTGAAGTATAGTTGATTTACAATGTTGTGTTAGCTTCAGGTGTAAAGCACAGAGATTCAGTTTTATATATATATATATGTGTGTGTGTGTATATATATGTGTGTTATATATGTGTGTGTGTGTATATATATTTATATATATATGTGTGATTCAATTTTATATATATATGTGTGTGTATATATATATATATTCTTTTTCAGATTCTTTTCCCTTATAAGTTATTACAAAATACTGAGTATAGTTCCCTGGCTTGCACCATTCTTAAACCAAATCTTTGCCCCATCTATTCCCATAATATGCTGTCCTAAATTTTAATATTGTAGAGAAGATATCAGAGGGAAATATGATTGTCCCCCTTTGTAGGCAACCTGATTTTCTCCCTGGATGCTTTGGAAGTATTTGATTTTTAAAATATAACCAGGATATGTCTGGATATTTTTTCACTACTGTAAGCAGATACTGCATTAGCCATTTCTATATAATCAGGTTTCCCACAGCTCGGGAACATCTGCTTCTAACATACATTTGAATGTGACTCTCATCCTTTTGCTCTGGTCTCCTTTTTTAGAAACCTCAGTTACCTCTGTTTAATCACTCCCCTCTGTTCCTAAGCTATCCATCTGTCGTTATTTTTAACTATTTGTCCACTTTTTCTGCATCCTGAAGAGTGGGTTTTGTGTTTTCCTGCTTCAGAATCTTTCTATTAGCTCCTTGGGCTTTTTTCCTACTTCCTCATCCTAGAAGGTAAAGCTAACTTTGGCTTAGTGTTTCCTCCACAAACTGAAAGGCTGGATCCACCTAATTCTCCTGATTGCCCTTGGAACCCTCCTGCCAGGTTCTGAAGCTGAAGGCTGGTTGATGTCAATGGCTGTTTCCTATTCAGCCTGAACTAAACAGCCTGCAGTGAGAACCAAGGGCATTCCCAGCAGAGAAATGTCTTCGCACAGCTTCTTCCCAGCATTGGTGGAGCTGCAGAGCTTCCAGCTTTCTGCTGCTGGCCTGTCGTTTGCCAGGCCTCAACGCCAGGTAACAGCCGTGTCTCTTCCAACCTCGTCTCGGTCCTGCCGCTGGCCAGCTCCGGCACAAGCCTCACCACCCAGCTGGATGCGGGCCCCATGGTGGCTACATGAAACCAGATGCCTCCCAGTGCTGCCCACTCCAGCTCCCTGGGCTGCGGAGTGGAGCAGAAACTCAGCAGCGTGTTCTACGTGACCCCCTGGCCCACCCTGGGCATCTCCAGCCTGGGCCCGACAGGTCAAGGGTAATAAATTCTCCCAAGGTCTCCTCGATTGCCTCTGAGTTCAGGTCCTTCCCCATCTTGCTGTCCTTCTACTTGGGATAGTCAGCGCTCACAAGCCCTGGAGATTCCCTTTGCCATGAACCATGCTGAGCTGCAGCTACAGAACAAGATCGGCCACACGTGTTTTAAGTCCCGGATCCCATCTGTCAACACACCACTCAACACCTAGGAACCACTGAGTTCTGGCATTAATTTGCAACGGTGTTGGTCCTTCTCTTGGTGCACATGAATATTCTCCGCTCAGAGCAATGACAAAACTGGAAAATTCTCTCCCTCTTTCCCTGTCAAAACCATCTTCCTACTTTCCACCTACCCCTAAACCCAACTGAGGTGTTCTGGATCAGAAATCTGTAGCTCAGGCTGCTGTGAGAGAACCAGACACACGGATTCATCTTATCTGGTGTGCACAGACACAGACAATGCTTCAGGATAAAAATCCTCACTTTAGAGTTTGCAAAGAGCTTGCACATAGGCTCTTTCGTGACTCTTCAAGAGATGCACGGAAGAGAGAGATCTTGATGACCTCCGTTGCACGGGTGGCAGGAATATGCCGGGCATCCACTGCAGCTCTGCCCCAGCAGCCCTCTTCACCCTGGACAGCCTCTAGTATGTTCCCATTGCTTCGGTCTCCCCGACTCTGGCAGTCTCTCCAGTCTGCCTCCCAAATGCCCTTGCTCAGTGTTACAGCATCTCTGGAGCTGATCCTCCACTTTGGCTCACTGGGCTGGGACTGGGCACTTCAGACGTCCCTCTGCTTCCTGCCCCACCCCCATGGCTGCAGCCCTGGTTCTGGTCTCACTCTGAGCCCAATGCCTTCAGCAGCAAAGCTGAGCCAGCTCCGCTCCCTCCCACGCCGAGTCTGGAAGCTCAGTCTGGGTCAAGCCCTGGCCTCCCCACTTACCTAGGAGAGCAAGACACATATAGAGGAGGAAACGAGGCCCCAGAGGGGGCAGAATATACTGTGACTACATGATCCCCCAGGCCAGGCAGCCCAAGTTGGAAATGCAGCCTAGTCGTCTGCTAAGAGTGTGACCCTAGACAAGTGTCTCAACCTTTTAAAGTCTCTATTTCTCAACTGTAAAAAGAATATCATGGTAATACATTTGCCTCCCAAAGGCGTTTTGCAAATATTAAATGAAATGGGTATAACTTAACTGCTATGCATAAGGCTTGGGGCCTGGTAAGCTGTCATTAATATTCACTGTCATTATTACTATGATTATTAATAAGGTCAAAGAATGAGTAAGTGCCAGAGCTAGGAATTGAGTCTTTCTTTATCTCTTCATTTCATTTTTAATAGCCCATAATTATAGAAAATTAGTCTATGATGGTAGACAGAAAGGGTCCCGAAATAGCTTTTAACTAAATATGGAGAGGTTTGATTATTTTCACAGCTTCCGAGAGGTCAGAACAATATTACTTGTCCTAGATAAATATTACTTAGCCATTTCTATTGTTTCATGAGACTTCTCTGACAGGGAGCTCTAACAGAAATATCACTACTGACAGGTGAGTCGAAACACATTTTCTTGGTCTTTGTTTTTGTAAACGAATACACATGATTAAATCCAATGTCTTAGGACTTCCCTGGTGGCACAGTGGTTAAGAATCCGCCTGCCACTGCAGGGGACACGGGTTCGAGCCTTGGTCCCAGAAGATCCCACATGCCACAGAGCAACTAAGCCCGTGGGCCACAACTACTGAGCCTGTGAGCCACAACTACTGAGCCCGTGTGTCACAACTACTGAAGACTGAGCACCTAGAGCCCGTGCTCCACAAGAGAAGCCACCGCGATGAGAAGCCTGCGCACCACAACGAAGAGCAGCCCCCGCTCGCCGCAACTAAAGAAAGCCTGCATGCAGCAATGAAGACCCAACACAGCCAAAAATAAATAAATAAATTTATTTTTAAGTAATAAATAAATAATATTATTATTTATCCAGTGTGTTGATAGCACTCTGCTAAAAGCATTCTGGGTGGAATTGCTCTCCTGCGGGTCAGCTCTGGATTCATGGCACAGAGTCATCTGTGCAATTAACATAAGCAATTTTGCAGTAGCTTCCTTGGAAGCTGAACACGGCCTAAAGATGAAGGGAGTATTTTTGATGACCCTGGACATCAGGGGAAATTCAGGCTCTTTCCTGGACACTTCTTTCCGTTAGGAGTAGGAATCTATGTTAGGGCAGTTTTCACAGCAGCCACAATACACATGCCAAGGCCCGTCAGGTAATTAATCATGTGTGTTCCAGTGAAACCATATCAGGCCTTTCTGCTTCCCCCAATAAGGTCTGTAATAGGGTTTTCATTTTATTTGATGGACAAATCTGCCAAAGTCTTTATTGTGGGCCACAATCTTTATGGATTTGGACAGATTATATTTTGATAGTTTGCAGCAGACGTGGCTACAGGAGAGGTGATGTGCTCTGGCTCAGATGATATACTTACCCTACATTGTGCAAGCTTTTAAGGCCTGCTTCCAGATTTCCTGGCAAGGAGATGAACTCTGGGGCATCCCGAGCTCTAAATGGATCCAGATAATTTCTCTATAAAGAACTCTTAGTTATGATTCCTCAGGATTTACCCATGGTGGTTTGCTCTCATTGTCCGGAGGTTCAGCTGGGTGAGACTTTGCTCATTCTGACAATGACCCCGAAAAGATGTAAAATCCATGGCAAATGGAACATTTGTGAGCAAACCTAATCTAGGTGAGAGAATAACTCCTCTGTGCCAGGGGAAGTAATAAACATTTCACATGCACAAGCTCCTTTGATTCTCTTCAGAGCCCTGTCCTGGGGGGTGCTATGATTAAGCCCATTTAAAGATGAGGAAACTAAGACTCAAAAGGGTTAGAGAACCTGCTCAAGACTGAACTGAAGGCAAGATGAGGAGGAGGACTTTAGCCAGATTCCCTGATTCTATAACCTGCTAACCAGGTCCCAGCCATACTTGTCCTCCTTTTTTCTGATTCTCGAATGTGCCAAAACAAATCCCACATTAGGGTTTCGCCAACCTTTGCCTCAGCTGGGAGCATTCTTCTCGCGGATGACTTCCTGTTGTCATGCACGGCTCAGTGTACATGTTCTCTGCTTGGTGAACACAGGATGTTCAGAGCCGTCTTAGCAGGGACCAGGGAGATGAGGTAGTTGTCTATCATCTCCTGCTCATCACTGGCTGAGGGCTGCTCCGGGGGCCCTCTGTCCTGCTCTGTGCATGAACAGAAGCTCTGGCTACACAGGGATGAAGAACGAGCACTAAACAGCGGACATTCAATGTGGGTTGGCTAAGAGGTTCACTCACGTCCTCAAGAACCAGACAGCTTGCTTCCCTACACTCCGGTCTGAAACTGTCCATTTCCTACACGGCTGCAGGCCAGCTCCCAGGAACACCTGCAACTTCTTGCCTCCTTGATCCCAGTTAATGAGAGAGACAGACCATCTCTTCCTATTAAGGGTAGAAAACTTCCCAGACATTTCTACAAGACTCCCCTGCACATCTCACTGTTTCAGAGTGGATCATGAGCCCCCACCTGATCCAAACCCTACTGATGGGAAAACCTCATGTGCTTGCGCTCAGATTCTTAGACCAATCGCTGGCCAGGGGGGTGGGGCTACCATGACAGGTGATATTAACCAGGGCCGAGCACTAGAGCTGGGACACTCAGCCTTCCCTGAGAAGTGGTCTGTTTAGGAAGGAACAAGGGGGAAGTGGATGCCAGTAGGCTATCAAGTCTCCACTGCATTTTATAACCTTGGGGTATTTTAAGACTCTGCATTCTTATTTGCATAGACAAAAACTATACCTTCTCAGTACCTTCCCCACCCCAGCCCTGTCAATATCACGTCTTGATTTTACGTACATCATAGCATTTATCATTCTCTAATTTATACTTGTTTATTTATTGACAGTCTGTTTTCTCCACTGGGAAATGAGCTCCAAGAGAATAAGGACCTCGTCTGTCTCATATACTGCTATAGCCCTCACCCATAAAGTCATGCCTGGAACACAGTAGATACTAAATAATAAATATGTATGTAAAATGTTTCCTGAATGAATACATGAACTAATCAATAAGCAAATCAATGAATCATGGCTCCTTTGACACAAAGCCAAGAGGTAAGAGAGAGGTATGTTGAAGCCACTGATGGGGACTCCCTTAATCCCTGGCAGTGCTGGGAGAGAGTCAGGACTGCGACAGGGCTAAGTGGAAAAGAATCCTGCTGCCCAGGCCTCATGGGTTCCCAGATGGGGTGTGGACAAGGTACAAGCAGTCAACTTCCTTCCTATTGAATAGCCCTGCTGGGGACTGGCTAGAGCTAGGACAGGGCAGGGTAAAGGTGGGTCCCCTTCTTTGGGAGAAGAGGTAGGTATTTAAGAGACTGAACAGCCAAGCCAGGTAGAGGAACAATCTTGAGGCAATGGAAACCCCTCCTGGATAGGCATGCAAAAGCCCCAGGCACTACCTACACCCGACCACGGAGGTGCTCAGACCATGTGCTTTAGGTTGCCTCCTAAACCTGCTGAGTTCAACTGGGAGGTGCCAGAGAGATGCAAACAAATGGTGCAGACCCCGCTGACCTGGACAAATGGACCACCATGGACGCCTTGAAGAACTAACAGATCAATTACACCCAACACACTACCCATGTCAGACGTACCAGCCACTCTGGACAGAAGGAGCACATTCAAAATGTGGGCGTGCTGGGATGTGTGAACTGGCAGATGCACTGACCACTCAGGATGAGCAGCAGCCTCCGAATCTCTAGACAGGGGAGCATGAGAGGTCGAAGCTGGGTTAGAAGTGGGGGCGAGGGGAGTGTCGTGCCCTGCAGCATGCACACCATTGTCACGTGGATGATACGTGATTGCAGGGGCCAGAGTCGCCCCTGGCACACTGACTGAGCCAGCCATACACCCATCGAGGCTGACTCACTGCTCACTGTTAGGACTCTGGACACAGTGCTGTACTGTGTGGGCTCTGGTACCCCAAACGACAAGCCATTGCTGGCCCAGCATCGTGGAGGATACTGCTCTTTAGATTAGGTGGAGAATAATTGGTGTCACTAGGGGGATGGGGAGGGGAGAACACTCTGCCTCAAAAAACAGTACCTATGGGCTTCCCTGGTGGCACAGTGGTTGACAGTCCGTGTGCTGATGCAGGGGACACGGGTTCGAGCCCTGGTCTGGGAGGATCCCACATGCCACAGAGCAACTGGGCCCGTGAGCCACAACTACTGAGCCTGTGCGTCCGGAGCCTGTGCTCCACAACAAGAGAGGCCGTGATAGTGAGAGGCCCACGCACCACGATGAAGAGTGGCCCCCGCCTGCCACAACTAGAGAAAGCCCTCGCACAGAAACGAAGACCCAACACAGCAAAAATAAATTAATTAATTAATAAACTCCTACCCCCAACATCTTCTTTAAACAAAACAAAAACAAAACAAAACAAACAAAAAAACACAGTACCTATGTTGAGACTTCCCTGGTAGTTAGGACTCTGCACTTCCACTGCAGGGGGCGATGGTTCAATCCCTGGTCCGGGAACTCAGATCCCATATGCCACATGGCATGACCAAAAACAAACAACTAGCAGCAGAAAAGCCCCACAGGATCCTGTTGGTCCAACGACTGCACTCATGGAGGCGGACAAGCGCAGCTGATAGGGTTTCTCCTTCTCAGCTCCCCAGTAAGCACGCAGGGTCTCTTTCTGTAGGCACAGCGTACATGGATCATCTATTGCATTTTTCATGTTTTTTCTTTTTTCTTTTTTAAAATTCAAGTAGAGTTGATTTAAAATGTTGTGCCAGTCTCTGCTATACAGCAAACTGACTCAGTTATACACGTAGAGACATTCTTTTTTCATATTCTTTTCCATTATGGTTTACCACAGGACACTGAATACAGTTCCCTGTGCTATACAGTAGGACCTTGTTGTTTATCCATTCTATATATAATAGTTTGCATCTGCTAACCCCAAACTCCTAATCCATCCCTCCCTCAACCCCCTCCACCTTGGCAACCACAAGTCTGCTCTCTATGTCTGTGATTCTGTTTCTGTTTCATAAATAAGTTCATTTATGTTGCATTTTAGATTAGATGGAGAATAATTGGTGTCACTCTTGGTATTAGCTCTTCTCTAAATGTTTGATAGAATTCGCCTGTGAAGCCATCTGGTCCTGGACTTTCGTTTGTTGGAAGATTTTTAATCACAGTTTCAATTTCATTACTTGTGATTGGTCTGTTCATATTTTCTATTTCTTCCTGGTTCAGTCTCAGAAGGTTGTGCTTTTCTAAGAATTTGGCCATTTCTTCCAGGTTGTCCATTTTATTGGCATAAAGTTGCTTGTAGTAATCCCTCATGATTCTTTGTATTTCTGCAGTGTCAGTTGTTACTTCTGCTTTTTCACTTCTAATTCTATTGACTTGAGTCTTCTCCCTTTTTTTCTTGATGAGTCTGGCTAGTGGTTTATCAATTGTGTTTATCTTCTCAAAGAACCAGCTTTTAGTTTTATTGATCTTTGCTCTCATTTACTTCATTTCTTTTCATTTATTTCTGATATGATCTTTATGATTTATTTCCTTCTGCTAACTTTGGGGGATTTTTTGTTCTTCTTTCTCTAATTGCTTTAGGTGTAAGGTTGTTTAAGGTTGTTTGAGATTTTTCTTGTTTCTTGAGGTAGGATTGTATTCCTATAAACTTCCCTCAGAAAGGCTTTTGCTGCATCCCATAGGTTTTGGGTCATCGTGTCTCCATTGTCATTTGTTGCTAGGTATTTTTTTATTTCCTCTTTGATTTCTTCAGTGATCCCTTGGTTATTTAGTAGCATATTGTTTAGCCTCCATGTGTTTGTATTTTTTATACTTTTTTATTTTCCTGTAATTGATATCTAGTCTCATAGCATTGTGGTTGGAAAAGATACTTGATACAATTTCAATTTTCTTAAATTTACCAAGGCTTCATTTGTGACCCAAGATATGATCTATCCAGGAGAATGTTCCATGAGCACTTGAGAAGAAAGTGTATTCTGTTGTTTTTGGATGGAAATAAATACTGCAGACCAGAATAAAGAAAGAAGAATGAAGAGAATTGAGGACAGTCTCAGAGACCTGTGGGACAACATTAAACACACCAACATTCAAATTATAGGGGCCAAGAAGAAGAAGCAAAAAAGAAGGGGTCTGAGAAAATATTTGAAGAGATTATAGTTGAAAAGTTCCCTAACGTGGGAAAGGAAATAGTCAATCAAGTCCAGGAAGCACAGAGAGTCCCATACAGGATAAAACCAAGGAGAAACATGCCAAGACACATATTAATCAAACTATCAAAAATTAAATACAAAGAAAAAATATTAAAAGCAACAAGGGAAAAGCAACAAATAACATACAAGGGAATCCCCATAAGGTTAACAGCTGATCTTTCAGCAGAAACTCTGCAAGCCAGAAGGGAGTGGCCAGACATATTTAAAGTGGTGAAAGGGAAAAACCTACAACCAAGATTACTCTACCCAGCAAGAATCTCATTCAGATTCGATGGAGAAATTAAAACCTTTACAGACAAGCAAAAGCTAAGAGAATTCATTCTTTTTATGGCTGAGTAGTATTCCATTGTATATATGTACCACATCTTCTTTATCCATTCATCTGTCGATGGGCATTTAGATTGTTTTGCATTTTTAAAACCATCCATTATCTTTGTATTTTGCTGAAATTTCTCCAAGATTATGGCACATGAGTGAATAACAGGCCCAGAGTTTTTAAAATTTTATTTTATTGAAGTATAATGGATTTACAATTTTGTGTTAATTTCTGCTGTACAGCAGAGTGGCTCAGTTATACACGTATATACATTCTTTTTCAGATTCTTTTCCATTATGGTTTGTCACAGAATATTGAATATAGTTCCCTGTGCTCTACAGTAGGACCTTGTTGTTTATGCATTCTGTATGTAGTAGTTTGCATCTACTAATCCCAAAGCCCAGCTTTTAATACTAGGTTTCCCTTTGCTTCACAGGGATTATGGAGCACCACTGGCATGGGCTGTGTGAGAATCCAGAAGCCTCCCCAAACGGAGCTCATGCCTGCTAACGTCTGCACGGCTCTTCATGTTCAGAAGTATGTTCTCCCCATCAAACTGCAAAGAAATGGTCCTTTGCCCTTTCCTTTTACCATGCCCAAGATGGGTTTTCTCTCTCCTGTGCCTTTCTTTCTTTTGATGTTTTTGTTAATTAAAGTATCACTTAAATATAGCAAAGTGCACCCAGCTTCACAGTTGGGCTTGATGAACTTTCAATATGTATCACCATCCCTAGATCCAGGTACAGAATATTTCTGTCACTGGAAAAGCCTCCTTTGTGTCCCTGCCCTGTCAATATCCCCTCCCTCAAAGCTAACCATTACTTTAACTTCTTGCAGCACAGATGACTTGGGGTCTGAACACGTTTCCTTACATTTTTTTAGGAACAGAGTGCCTGGGTTTCAGGGCACTTCAATCTGTCCCTCTTGACTTCCTCTCATAAAAAGTGAAAAAAGTAGGTATTATGGTGATAAAAGAGAGGTGGGACAGAGGGGGTGCTCCAGGCTCTGGCTACTCTAGTCATTTAGATCCTGGTTCTCAACCTGGGGCTGTTCTGCCCCTCGAAGAGTTTGACAATGTCTGGAGACATTTTTGTGTCATCAAAACCAGAGGTGAGAGTAAGGAGTGTTACTGGCATCTAGTAGATAGAGACCAGGATGCTGCTAAACATCCCACAACACACAGAACAGCCACCCACAACAAAGAATTTTCTGGTCTAGGGACTGGATGTGACTGTCTTCCTTTTAGTTTCCTCCTCTGTTGCCAGTTTGGGTCTTCTCTGTGCATCTCTTCAGGGTACCATATCAGAAGCTGGGAGAAGGGTGTCAGACACAGCCAGCCTGTGACCCTAATCCTAGCTGTAACCCTAACCCTAACCCTAATATCAATAGTGCCAAGATTGAAAACTCCTAACTCAGAGAATGGCCCCCTTTAAATAGGGGTTGACTTAAGATCTCTTCCTATTATCTTTGGGCCTCTTTGTACAGTTCAGATGCAAAAAGTGCGCAGGTGGTGTGTAGTCCAAGAATAGATTCTTAATTTGTCTCCATCAGTGGTAACTAGTAGACATTTCATGCAAAAGTTGACTGGCTGTCTTCCTTTTAGTTTCCTCCTCTGTTGCCAGTTTGGTCTTCTCTGTGCATCTTTTCAGGGTACAACACTGGAAACTGGGAGAAGGATGTCAGACACAGCCAGCCTGCTATCACAGTAATCCATGGGTCCCTTTTATATTTACATGTATAACTTTCATATTAAAATGCAATGAATATCAACATTATTACTTTAAATGAAATGCTTTTGTGACTATGAAACAGGGAGCAATTTCACCTAATGGGAATTCCAGGAGAGCAGATGAAATTGAACAAATTGTTTTCTTGACTGTCGACCTTAGCTTTTTCTAAGGAAAGGCTGTGAGCAATATTCTCATTTAACAGTACGTTGTTGATCAGGCTCCCAGGGAAATTTGCTAGCTCTGCAATGTAGGTCAGAATCACAATTTATAAGTGACCACTGATGCTTTTTCCCTAGGAAATAACAGATTCTGCAATCAAGGACAACGCATTCTAATTTCCCCTCCTGGATCTCAAGAGCATCTCTTGAGCCTCATTTTCATTAAGATATAAATTGTACTACAAGTGTGTGAGAAACACGATTAGAAGGAAAAGGCTCACAGAGCCAATGACAGTTTTGTTTTATTTCTGTTTAATCAGACAACAAAAATTGTACAGGAAAATACCCGTATTCTCTCTCTACCTCTACCCTGAATAGCAAAATTCTTTATAAAATACATCTTATTTATCAGGCATTATTGAGAAATTAGGTATTTTATGTCAGTAAACTTTCCGGGTAAATGAAACTTAGCTTTTAAGCAGGAAAACTCATTTTTTAAAAGCATGAAATCTTATCTAGTCTCTGTCAATAAAAATTTTACTCGTGCTTTAGAGCACCATCTCTTCCTTCATGAGAAATTTCTCTTATTGACCTGGTCAAAAAGAATCTCTTCTACTTAGCATTGCTGCTGAATTTTAATTGTGTTTCCATATGTTACACCTATATTGAGGGTCACTCCAAGAACATGTAAATAAAATAAATGAGTTTGCTCCCTTGGATAAATAAGCTATCAAACCAACACATGATGGACAAAAAGGGAGATCGAGAAAGACACTTTGAAGAGGATTAAGTGAGTTAATGTATTTAAAGCACTTGGAACTGTGCCTGGCACGTAATAAGCCCTAAATAAACGTCACTGACAATAATTATTGATTTTATTATTAGAGTTAAATAACATGGATTGCTCCCAGAGAATAATACTTGATTGTAGTGGAATATAATGTACCCATCAGATGGAGGACTGTCCTTCCTTGAGAGACCAGAAAAAAGAGAATGCTAGAGGAAAATACTGGCTGGAACCAGTCCAGCAGTGTCTGAGAGAGGATGTCTTTGCCAAGGAGACATCTGTTGACCAGGAGCAGGTACATCTCATATTGTAGAGGTGGTGATACGAGTAAATATCTCCACTCTTTCTCTGTTTTCTCATTTCAAGTTCATTGATCAAGAATATAAATCAGTTTTCCCAGTTGAGAGGCTTAATAGAGACTACATGCCCAGTGGACTGCAATCTAGATATATTTTCTTAAAACCTGGACTAGCTGGCATTTAAATGATAATTTAGCTTTCTGTATGGGGTATCCATGGACAGAAGGTAACGGTTCGAGGGCAGGTCTGGACTCTTTGGCACATCTGTTTTTCCTGTGCATTAATAAACTGGGTTTGTACTTCAGGCTCCATAAGTTTGGTTATTGTGAATCTATTCCTGGAAATTGAATCCACTCAGTAAGTAAGCAACAAGTTGGGTTTCTGAGTCAGCCTTTTGGCTGGGAAGAATTCACTAAGGCATCCCAGAGATAGCATAACCTCTCTTCACCTTGCCAAGAAGCATAAGCCATTACTTCTACAAATTCAGCTATCTTTAAGGCATTATTTGTGTTGCCTTATATTACAACTATTTATATACTTAATCACATTCAATTATAAATTCCATGAACACGATAATTATTCATTTTTACCATCTCCCATGATATTTAATATATGAAGTGTTGATGAGAAGATAGAAATGAATATTTTTTATATATTCTTAGAAGGCATGCCAATTGGAAAAAATTTGTAGGGAAGAATTAGGCAGTACTAATCAAACTTTCATATGTGCATACTCTTTGACCAATTGTAACTCTCAAAGTCTACTTTAGAGAAAAACTTGCAAGCGTGCATAAGAGATGTGTATAGGCTATGTTTTAGCACTGTTTATAATCATAAGAGAATTGAAACAGTCTACATGTTCATTAATAGAATGAATAAATAATCCATTGCATATCTGTCCTATTGAATACTAATCAGAAAATTAAAAGAATGAGGAATTCTAATGTTCTATCATGAAAAAAATTCTAACGCATATTGTTGGGGGGGAATAACAACACACACACACACAAATAAGGATTACATGGTACATAGACAAAAAAAATCATGACATGATACCATATGTCTTCTCTGAGTACATTTACATATATATAGATGTGTAGGAAAATATGTAGGGGTACACGCCAGATTGATAACTGTGAACAGTCCTATGGAAAGGAAAAGATATATCTGAGTTTGGGATTATAAACTTATTTGTAATGTTTTAATTTTTTAACAATAAGAATGTATTCATATTTTAACTATGTGAATATAATTTGTTTTAAAAAATTATTAATACTAAACAGCACAAGGGCAAACAAATAGATGGAGAAACTTCATAGATAAACCTAGGTGAAAAAAATCTATGAAGATGACAATACCTCCAAAATTAATCTGTAAAGTTAAAGTACTCAAAATAAAAATCCTAGCTATTGGGCTTCTCTGGTGGCGCAGTGGTTGAGAGTCCGCCTGCCGATGCAGGGGACACGGGTTAGTGCCCCGGTCTGGGAAGATCCCACATGCCGCGGAGCGGCTGGGCCCATAAGCCATGGCCGCTGAGCCTGCACGTCCGGAGCCTGTGCTCCGCAATGGGAGAGGCCGCAACAGTGAGAGGCCCACGTACCGCAAAAAAAAAAAAAAAAAAAAAAAAAAAAAAAAAAAAAAAAAATCCTAGCTATTTTTGGAAATTTATAAAAGAATTCTATGAGGAAGAAAACTTATTTTGAAATAAATGAATGACATTCATAGCATATATCACAGAACTGGAATTTTATTTGTGTACAAGAGTTTTTTAATAAATTTTACTTTAAGGATTCTGATGAAGTTCAAATCAATGTTACAATTAAAATCAAAAGGCAATGAAGATTAATGTGTTTCTGAGTTGACTACTTACTTGTCTTTTACTTTTTTATTGTGGTTTATTTAACATGCACACATTCAGGTGTATAGATCATAGGTGTGCAGCTCAAATAAATATCACAAAGTGAAGAAACCCAGGTCCAGAAACAGAAGGTCAACAACACCCAGAAACTCCCCTCCTGCCGTTTCCATCATTTGCCCCTCTACTCCCCAAGATCAACCACCATCATGACTTCTGATACCACAAGCTTAATTTTGTCTTTTCTGAACATTACAAAAATAGATACCATACAGTATGCTTTACTTTATACCTTGCTTTCTTTATTGAATTATGCTTTGAGATTCAAGCCTATTGTTTCCTGAACCCCACAGCTCATTTTCAACTCTGTACAATGTCCCATTGTGGGCTAATGGACCACCTCTTGGTCATCCCTTTCACTGTTGATGGACCTGCCTTGCTTCCAGTTCTACTTTTTCAAACAAGACCGAGCAACAGACACTCTCACACACTGGTGGTGAAAGTAAATTTAACCACTTTGGGTAATGGTTTGGCCTCAGCTATCAAAGTTGAATGTACTATTCCTTATTATCCAGAAATTTTGCTCCAAGTACATACCCAAAATAAATGCATGCCCTTGTTTACCAAAATAAAGGTACAAGGAGTGTTCCTAGCAGCGTTTTTCTTATTTTATTTTTATTATAAACATGGCAATTACTACACTTGTCATGTGAGTTTGAGATAAATGGGATAAATATAATGGATATATATATTTAGAAACCCTGCTTGAGATGCTGTGAAACGGTGTTTTACACCCTATGTGACTTAGCTAAATAAAACCGATCTAGAAATGAATCTAATTATTAAACTTCAGCTTGCTGGAAATAATACCTTATGCAGGAGTGTCACCTGTCAACCTTGCCATTGTGCTACTTTGTTTAAAAGTGCTAGATACCTATCAGTTCACAGTCTGCATGGCTCTTGGAACTAAGATTTTATTTCATCATGAGCTTGGGTATTACAGCGAGTTTTCCATTTAATACAATAATTAGCTTCACTAATGATTTAATTGTCATCTTAAATTACTGTTAACTGAACCTGAAATCTACTTCATTAACTTTAAAAATATAAGTCCATTGCTAAATTGAATTTAGAATGTCAGCAGCTAAAATAACAAAGAAGAAATATATTCACTCTGTGGTTTTCAAACTTCCTGTTCCACAGAAGATTATTTTAAAGGCAGAAATAACTCCATATGTTATATGGCCTAAAACAATAACTTAGAGAACATCTTCTTTTTAATGACATTTTTAATCAAATCACAAACTGAGCACCAAGAAAAAAATCTATTAGCATAGAGAAATTATTTCTCAATATTTGAAACATTATGAAATGCAAAGACATCCCTTATTAAGTTAAAATGTCAAGTATATAACAAAAGGTAGTTTTACAAATTTACATTTAATAGCAAAATAATCAAAATTATTTGGAGATGGCGATTTATCAAAATAAAGTCACGGTGTAGGCTATTCTGGTTTTATTTAAGACTTTGAAAATTAATTTAAATGGAGATTTTCCAAAAGTCCCAGAAATTCCACTCCTCCAAAAAAAATTTCCACCATGAGAAATGAAAACACATGTCCACACAAAGTTGTGTATGGTAATGTCTTAAGCAGCTTTACTTATAATAAGCAAAAGTGGAAATAACCCATATATCTGTCAACCGATGAATAATAAACAAAATATAGTATACCCATATAATAGAATACTATTCAGTAGCAAAAAGCAATGAGGTACTGATACATACTAAAGCATGGATGGGCCTCCAAAACATTACACTATGTGAAAGAAACAAGACATGAAAGATCACATACCATATGATTCCATTCATGCAAAATGTCCAGAAAAAGAAAAGGTATAGCACAAAGTGGATTCATGGCTGTCGAGGTGAGAAAGACAAGTGACAGCTAGTGGACACAAAGTTTGTGTGATAGAAAGTTCTATAATGAGAATGCAATGATGGTTGCACTGCCCGGTAAATATACTAAAAATTACTGAATTATTCACTGAAACTGCGTTAAGTTTATGGTACCTAAATTATGCCTCAATAAAGCTGTTTTTAAAAATAAGATTTTATTCTGGAAATGAGCCAGGGTCTTATGGATTGGTTGCAGTTTGACATCGGTACATGTGAGGCCTTTCTGTCTGTCTTCTCAAAAGTTCTCGTGTCGCTACAGATGGCCAAAAAGTACATGAAAAGATGCTCAACATCACTAATTATCAGAGAAATGCAAATCAAAACTACAATGAGGTATCACCTCACACCAGTCAGAATGGCCATCATCAGAAAATCTGCAAACAACAAATGCTGGAGAGGGTGTGGAGAAAAGGGAACCCACTTGCACTGTTGGTGGGAATGTAAACTGATAGAGCCACTATGGAGAACAGTATGGAGGTTCCTTAAAAAACTAAAAATAGAATTACTATATGACCCAGCAATTTGACTCCTGGGCATATATCTGGAGAAAACCAGAATCTGAAAGGATGCATGCACCCCAGTGTTCATTGCAGCAGTATTTACAATAACCAGGACCTAAAGCAACCTAAATGCCTATCAACAGATGAATGGGTAAAGAAGATGCAGTATATATATACAATGGAATATCACTCAGCCATAAAAAAGAACAAAATAATGCCGTTTGTAGCAACATGGATGGACCTAGAGATTATCATGCTAAGTGAAGTAAGTCAGACAGAGATAGACAAATATATGATATCACTCATATGTAGAATCTAATTTTAAAAACGATACAAATGAACTTATTTACAAAACAAAAAGACTTACAGATATCAAAAACAAACTTATGGTTACCAAAGGGGAAAGGTGGGGGGAGGGATAAATCAGGAGCTTGGCATTAACATACACACACTATTATGTATAAAATAGATAACCAACAAGGACCTACTATGTAGCACAGGGAACTCTACTCAATACTCTGTGATAATGGAATATTACTCAACCATAAAAAGGAACAAAACTGGGTCATTTGTAGAGATGTGGATGGACATAGAGTCTGTCATGCAGAGTGAAGTAAGCCAGAAAGAGAAAAAATATATATTAATGCATATATGTGAAATCTAGAAAAATGGTACAGATGAACCTATTTGCAGGGCAGGAATAGAGACACAGATGTAGAGAACAGATTTGTGGACACAGGCGGGGAAGGGGAGGGTGGGACGAACTGGGAGATTAGGTTTGACATAAATACACTACCATGTGCAAAATAGCTAGTGGGAACCTGCTGTATAGCACAGGGAGCTCAGCTCGGTGCTCTGTGACAACCTAAATGGGTGGGATGGGGGGGGGAGGTCCAAGAGGGAGGGGATATAGGTATACATATAGCCGATTCACTTCATTGTACAGCAGAAACTAACACAACATTGTAAAGCAATTATACTCCAATAAAAAATAGATAGATAAACACAATTTAAAAATTACTGTGATAATCTGTATGAGAAAAGAATCTAAAAAAGAATGTATATATGTGTATATATATATATATATATATATGTGTGTGTGTGTGTGTGTATGTATAACTGAATCACTTTGCTGTACACCTGAAACTAAGACAACATTGTAAATCAACTATACTCTAATAAAATTTTTTTAAAGTTCTAATGTTGCATCATCTGCATTTCCATAAAGCTCACTGTGCAAAGGATCATAAAACATATTAAAAATGTAAAGCTATTCCATTAGCTGATAGAATAAGGAATCAAACAGATTCAAGGAGGTATTTATAAACTAATGTAACTTTTTTAAAAATACACCCAGGGGACACAGAATTAACAGAATTGTTCATGAGGATTTTTTTTTCATTACCTCCTTCTTCACCCTCAAGTCCCTTCTCCATTCAGGATCCAGAGTAAATTATTTTTAAACCTAAATCAAATCGCACCACTGCCCTGTTAAAAGCCTTCAGCAATAAGAACAATCTTTACCTCACTCCTTACCCCAGTCTGTAAGACTGCTATGTTGTCACCTTTGTCTACTCTCCGGATTCAGTTCATATCGTGTTGCTCACGCCTAAATAAACACCAGCCACACTGGGCTTCTTTGCTGTCCTAAAAACTCCACGTTTGTTCCAGCCTCAGAGTCTTTGCACTGGCTATGCCTTGAAAGGCAGCAAAGCACAGAGGTTAAGTGTACAGACTGTGGTCCCATATTGCCTGGTTTTCTGTTTAAATATTAACAGTGTGACTTTGGATGAGTTATTTAATTTCCTTGCACCTCATTTCCTCATCTGTATAATGGGAATAATAACTGCACATACATCACAGGGTTTTTAGAGGATTCAGTGAAATAATGTTTGAAAAATGCTTAGAAGAGCTTTTATATAAAATCTTTTTCCAAATTGTCTGCATGAAATGATCTTTCTTCCACAGATCTTTTCAGAGAAGGCCTCTTATTAAAAACCCGGTTCAGGGACTTCCCTGGTGATCCAGTGCATAAGACGCCGACCTTCTACTGCAGGGGGCGTGAGTTCAATCCCTGGTCAGGGAACTAAGATCACACATGCCACGCAGCAGAGCCAACAAAAAAAGGCAAACTTGGTTCAAATGTCATTAAGTAATTTCCAGCCCCATTTATTCAATACATATTTATGAAATGCTTGCTATGTGCCAGACACTTTTTGGGTACCATGAAGAAAACAAAGATCCCTGCCTTTGTGTGTGGAGTTGACTTTCTCATGGGACAAGACAGATGATAAAGGATAACCACAGCAAATATAGCATACATTAGAAACAATAGATTGTCAGAAGCTGTGGGAGAAAGAAAACAGAGCCCAGGGTACAGGAGACAGGCAGCTCAGGAGTTGAAGTGGGAAGGAGCATCCTCTGGGTGGTCAGGGACACAGAAAGGTAGCATAGAAGCAAAGAGTTGACAGAGTCAAAGGAAAGCAGAGGTTTTGTGTAGGAAGCGCACTCCACACCGTGGGAACAGCCAGAGCAGAGGCCCCAAGGCTGCAGAGTGCCTGGTGGGTCTGAGGACCTGCTGGGGGCCGCAGGCTCTGGAGGAGGGGCAGCAAGGGGGGTGGAACCGTGGCCAGAGAGGGAAGTCAGGGTGGGCCGTGTAAGACACTGCCTTCTTCTCTCAGTGCCAGATGGATGCTAAAAGACCCCCACCATCCCCGACTCCTGACCCCTGAAACAGTAAGGTGTAAATGTGTGCTGGTTTAAGCCACTAGTTTATAGTAATTTGCTACCCAGCCACAGAAAACGAAGGGTGAGCCATTGAAGTGTTTTAAGCAGAGGAGTTGGGTGATCTAACTTGTGTTTTAGAAAGACTACTCAGGTTGTTGCATGGAGAATAGACTAAAAGAGGCTGAATTAGAAAACCATTGCAATAGTCCAGGCAAGACATGATGGGGCTTGTACTAGGCTGTGAGGTCATGAGAAGTAGTCATATTTTCTCTTTCTCATAGATCGTCTACCTAAATTTTCATAACTTTTTACTTCTTCGCTATAACCTCTTTCCTTCCCCAACCCACTCCTAAAAGAATGAAAGTCCTGTGATGACAAGTACCTTGTCCAACCTGTGCATCACTTTAACCACTGCATCTAAAGCACATGGTGGGGATTAAATGAATGTTTGTGGAATGAGTAAGTTGAAGAATGAATGAGTAAATGAAATGAATGAATATGAGTTCAAATCCACTTTTTATCTTTTGTGCAGTATAAGCGTGATTTTAATATATGATAAGTGAGACATTTCAGATTAATGAAAGGATTTTAAAAGCTGTTATTTGGGGCTTCCCTGGTGGCGCGGTGGTTAAGAATCTGCCTGCCAATGCAGGGGACAGGGGTTTGAGAGCTGGTCCAGGAAGGTCCCACATGCTGCAGAGCAACTAAGCCCGTGCGCCACAATTACTGAGCCTGCGCTCTAGAGCCCGTGAGCCACAACTACTGAGCCCGCATGCCCAGAGCCCACGCTCCGCAACGAGAAGCCACTGCAATGAGAAGCCCGTGCACCACAACAAAGAGTAGCCCCCGCTCGCCGCAACTAGAGAAAGCCCGCGCGCAGCAACGAAGACCCAATGAAGCCAAAAATCAATAAATTAAATAAAGTAATTTTTTAAAAAGAGCTTAAAACCTGTTATTTGAATACCTGACAACTTAGAACAAAAACTAGATACTTAGCTCATACTACACACTAAAATAGAAGGCAAATGGTTTAAGGGTTTAATATAAAAAAATCCTAAAATAACAAAGAAAAATACTTGAGTATTTTAATGTGGAAAAGGACTCTCCAAAGGCAGAAACTACTAAAAAAAGATTAATAGGTCTTGATAACACAAAAATTCTTTTTTTTTTTTTTTTCTTTGTGGTACGTGGGCCTCTCACTGTTGTGGCCTCTCCCGTTGTGGAGCACAGGCTCTGGATGCACAGGCTCAGCGGCCATGGCTCACGGGCCCAGCCGCTCCGCGGCATGTGGGATCTTCCCGGACTGGGGCACGAACCCGTATCCCCTGCATCGGCAGGCGGACGCTCAACCACTGCGCCACCAGGGAAGCCCCACAAAAATTCTTAACTTCTGCACAGCAAAATCATAAACAAAATTTAAAACCCAAGAACAAACTCAAACAAACATACCAAAGAAATCACTACATATGGGATATGACACTTACAAATATATACAGGAAAAAATCCCCCATAGAAACATTTGGCAAAAGTATGGGAATAAAAATTTTAAATCAAAACATATAAATGTTCAATAAGCATAAGAAACATTCAACCTGACTATAAATCACACATATGCAAATTAAAGCATAGATGCAAATTAAACACTTTTCACCTTATCAAATAGGTATTGATTTCTTTTACTATAAATACCTATGTTGGCCAAGTCACTGGTTAGTGGGCAGTGTCATCCACTCTGCTCACATGAGTATGAATTGATACACTATTTCAAGAAATGAGTAGTAGCATGCTGCCAATACCTTTAACATGTCCATAGCCATTGACCTCCTATACTATAAAGAAAGTATCCAAGATGCACACAAATGTGTATGTCAACACAATGGAACACTAGATAGACAAAAATATAATCATTATAGGAGAGATATTCATTGTATTGAAAAATGTTCTCAATGCACTAAATTGTTAAATGAAGAAAAAAGTTATAAAGCAGATTATACAGAAAGTTCCCAATTTTTAAAATGTATATATACAATTTTTATTGTTGTGGTGATTACATGAATATATACATGTGATTAAAATGACAGAACTATACACACGCAGTGCACCAATGTCAGTTCCCTGGATTTGGGTGTTATACCATAGTTGTATAAGATGTGACCATTGGGCGTAACCAGGTAAGGATACACAGGACAGATCTATACTATTTGGGTTAATTTCTTATGACTCTATAATGGTCTCAAGACAGGAAGATTTTTCCCCTGAACATATACTTTTTAGAATACAGAGAAATACAACAAACTGCTAACAGTGGTTTCCACTGATTTATAAGATTTGGGTGATTTTGATTTTCATCCCACTTTTAAAACTTTTCATCAATGAGCAAAGATTAGTCTTATAATCAGAAAATGTTATTATATTGTTTTAAATAACATAAAAGCCTAAAGATGTCCCAAGAATTAAAACCTTTTTTTGAGTATGTATGTATGTGTGTGAGGGTACATATATACACATGGTATACACATGAGGAAAGATGGATGAATGGATGATAGATAGATAAATAGATAAATAGATGATAGATAGATATGGGTGATAGATAAGATAGATATAGATAGATACATAGATAGATACATAGATATGGGTGATAGGTAGATAGATACAGGTGATATAGATAGATAGATAGATATAGATGATAGATATAGATAGATAGACAGATAGGGAGATAGAGATATAGATAAACAGATATGGTCATTTACAAAATTTATCAGATAGTGGAATGGATTATCACAAAAACATTTCTGTTAATGTAAGGAGTATGAATACGTGAGCCACAGAGTTTTCATATTAGTGTTTAGTGACCATGTTGTTAAATAAATTCAGTTAATAATCAGCCCTTTATATTTATGTAATTTTGTATTACATGTTATATTGTGGTCAACTGCAAATATAGATGTTAACACCAAAAAACGTCAATTACAAATGTCATAAAATGGTCTTGTTTCATCTCCCTTCTCCCCATCAGTGCAGTGTCCTTGACCGGCTTCCTTCTCCTTGATACCCCTCACCCCCAACACAAGGATTGTGATGAAATATTTTGCAATGGAAAAAAAAACAAAGTTTGCATCTGGTATCTCCTTGTTAGCATCTGTGGTTGTGGGCAAGTCTCATCCTCTCTGAGCTTCAGTTACCTCCTCTGTAAGATGGAAATACTAATACCTACTGACGGAGTGGTCAGGAGCATTAACTGAGAAGATACAGGCAAAGTGGACGAGTAGGTTCTCAGTAGCAGATGTGAGTACCTGCCTTTCTCTTTGTCCACTTACTGCCCATTTCTTTACTTCTTAGTGTCAACTCTTTGAAGCCCTTATTTTCTGAGAAAACACGTGGATAAAAAAGGTTGCAGAGACGAGGGCACTCATTTTCTCAGCAAGCTCCTATTTTAAGACTTAAGCTCACATCTTTGGGGGGAGGGGGGATAGGGTAGGGCGAGGGAATGGAGGAGGGAAGAGACTGATAATTTTTTGTCACCACTAAGAGTCCAGTGCTGTGTGAAAGACAGCCTCTCCCTCGTAGAAGTTACTGAAGATCCAGTTTTACTGAACAAACCAGGAGTACATGTCTCTAGAAGAACTCCCCAGAACTTTAAAAGAAAGCTAAGAGGGCTTCCCTGGTGGCGCAGTGGTTGAGAGTCTGCCTGCCAATGCAGGGGACACGGGTTCATGCCCCGGTCCAGGAAGATCCCACATGCCACGGAGCAGCTGGGCCCGTGAGCCATGGCCGCTGAGCCTGCACGTCCGGAGCCCGCGCTCCACAATGGGAGAGGCCACAGCAGTGAGAAGCCCACGTACCTAAAAAAAAAAAAAAAAAGAAAGAAAGCTAAGAGAAATTCTATTCTAATCTTCAAGGCACTATTTCTTCCCCATGTCATTTTTAATGCTGCTGAATGTCATCATGCAATGACTTTAGTAGAAGACGACTTTTCAAAATGGCAGTTTCTCAACTTTCCCCAAGAATTCATCTTATATTTCAAAAGGCCTGGTCAAGCTCTTGTCTCAGTCAGACTAATACATGGTCTCAGACTTAGCAGTTTCGAAGAGGGCGATGGGGAATGAAAGGGCTTGATTTGGCCCTACAACATAGCACAGCCTTAAATCTTAAGAGCCTTCACGTCCTGGGTTCGCCTTCTCTGCTTTTGAACATTGCCACAGACTGAGCGTTTCACACCGAGGTCATCCAGCCCTAGTTTCCAGCTGACCTTCAAAGCCTCTTCAGGACAGCCCACCGTGGTCATTCCCAACATGCAAAGAAATAACTGCAATGTGTGTGCTCCATAAATAACCATAAGTGAGAAATGAAATCGGCCCGTCTTACATCTGACTCACAATGCAGCAAGCTCAGGGGTCTTTGGTCTGCTGGTCTCATTATATAATAACCCCTCTGGTTCGGAGGTGCATGTATATCAGTGGTTGAGCTGTTCGTCTTTTACCATTTTGTCATCTCTCAGTCCTAATCTAAGTGTATGGAATAGATTCTGCAGGGTCAAGCAGGTAGGACTAAATTTTTAAACGTGCACATATTTAGGTAGAAATCTCTAGTGTTTCATTGTAGTGGGCATTTGTTTCCATGTTCTGAGCCTGGTTGTTCCACTTTATCCCTCACCCTTGGAGCTGCCAATGTTTCCAGAAAACTCCTTTTCTGGGAAATTTAGCCAGAGTCTGTTCTGTTGTTTGCAAGCAAGAACCCTGAGCGATATAACCTTCAAGACAGTGCAATACACTCTCATAATCTAAGATAATAGCAAGAAAAATATCTGGAGAACTTTAGGTAATGTGAGTACTAAAAAAAGTATACTTGAAAGAAAAATGTTAATGAAATACTATTGGGGGTAAAGCAATTTACCAAACAGTATGTATAGTCCCATTTTTGCAAAAGAAAAACATATGGGTATATTTACTTGTCACAAAAGACTAACCAGATACATACCAAAATGTTAAGAGGATGATCTTCATGAGAAGGGTGTGCCCCTGATACTCATTTAATTCTTTTAGCCTCTCCATACTTGCTGTATTTTCTACAATGAACACGTATTCTTTTTGCAATATAAAAAAATGATCAATGTTATTTTAAGAAATGCATGCTCCAGGAGGAACTTACAGAATAATTAGGGGTTAGTTACTGATTGAAAACTACGTGGGCAATTAATGAAATGTTATTCCAAAGACCTGCCTTTGTAAAGGCTCTTGAATCTTAATGTACCACTGGAGTGTCTCACCTATTGTTACCCAATCCTCACAAACTAAACATGTACAAGTAGGTCATGTTGTTCATCATTACTCATAAAGATGAATCACGGAATATGGCTCATGCTACTAAGAGTCTGTAGTTAAACATACAATCAATCTACATATTCAAGTATCCACGCTATTTTGAGGTTATTTTTAATGATTTTTTTTAATGTTTACTACATTGGCTTGGTATTTGAGCAGTTATTTCTTCTTCATCTCAGTTAAAACAATGCATTATAACTGCTTGTACATAAGCTAGAGAAGAATATGGATAAAGGAAATTAACAAAGTATTAGCTAATTTAGCTAAAAGGCAATTTTAAAATAAGAATTTTTCAGTAACTTTCAAAGCTTGTGGGTTAAATTTAAACTTTGTCCATATTTTAAAAGACTGCGCCATTACAAGGCATGATAATTTCTTCACCTCTCAGTTCCTCTCCTGCTAAATTCTTTAGAAACATGAGTCTGGTGGGTTTTTTTTTTTTTTGCGGTACGCGGGCCTCTCACTGCTGTGGCCTCTCCCGTTGCGGAGCACAGGCTCCGGACGCGCAGGCTCAGCAGCCATGGCTCACGGGCCCAGCCGCTCCGCGGCATGTGGGATCCTCCCGGACCGGGGCATGAACCCGTGTCCCCTGCATCGGCAGGCGGACTCTCAACCACTGCGCCACCAGGGAAGCCCCTCAGGACTTCTTGATCTCAGGACTTCTTTACACTTTAATAATTATCCAGGACTCCAGAAAGCTTTTTGTTCATGTGGGTAAATATTTTTCAAAATTTACCATATTTGAAATTAAAATAGAAAAATCTGAAATATCGATTTATTCATTTATAAATAAACAATAACAAACTCATTATGTTACCATAAATAAAAGGTTTTATGAAAAATAACTCTATTTTCCAAAACAAAATAAGTAGTGAGAGAATAGTGTTGCTTCACATTTTTGCAAATCTCTTTAACATTTGGCTTAATTGATGAGAACTGGATCATCCCATCTGCTCCTGCGTCCACTCTGTTGCACTATCACACATCATTTAGTCTCTCAAAAAACTCCACTGCATACTCATGAGAAAACGAAGGTGAAAAAAGCAAATAACATCTTAGTATAGTTATGAAAATAGTTTTGACTTCAGGGGCCTTCTGAAAAGATCTCAGGGAGCCCACTCCCCTGGGCTACCCAAGCCACCAGAGACATAAATGAATTAATGTCATTTCATGGTTGTACTGGAGCTAAATCTGATATCTAACTCATGGCCCTGAATGTTTTCTGGGTCAAGGGTTTCTTTCCTGGTGGCAGCTGTTTACCTTTTAAGCCACAGCAATGGATAAAGGTCTCCTTGGAACTTGCATTAAGATGCAAAGAGATTTGCGCTGCCTCCCCAGTTTTCAGCTAGGACAAGAATCAGGGCCACATGTATAGTAGACCCTCTTTTTGGGCAATTCCCAACTCTATCCCTCTATCTCAGAAAAAGACTAAAGCAGTGTTTGTCCCTAAATAACTGAAGGATCCCAGATATTCCTAAGGAAAGGAACACCTTCCATCCCCACCATAAATTATCCCAAAGACAGTTCCTGAGGCTACATTCACTTTCCCACTAGTCTTCAAAGGTGAATGTAGGTTAAGATATAACTACTAATGGTTTGGTCAGTCATCTTCTGCGTGCCATGCAAGGTGCTAACCACTTGATATGCATTTTCTTATTTAATGCAAGGAGGATTTCTACCTTCCTCTATGAAATATTACAATTTGATGAAAACATTTTACTGGCCATACTTTAATGCAGTAATTGTTCCAATGATCCATCATGGTCAGTCATCTAAGCTAGAAGATTGAAATAAAAAAAATAAGTATAGAAAGTAAGTATGGAAGAAACCCTTGTTTCTATTTTCCAGTCACAGATTACCTGATGCCCTCCCAATCCATCCAGAAAATATACTGACTGATGCCAATGGTACATTAGCCATGACCAGTACATACACACACCCTACATAATGACAGGGATTACACCCAGCCAAGTTGTATTTTACTAAGAGTCAGTTAAGTTTGTCTCCAAATTATTAATGCCAGTTGGAATTGTTATTATAATTATGTCATTTAATTGAATATTCTATAAACTGATAAGTATGAGGGTGAAAAAAGTCATTTATACAAAATCTCAGCTGAATGCTTGTGAAAAGTTTTAATAAAGGCAAGTCCCTTAAAAATACTAGAGTCGAATCAAATGGGTGTAACAATTTTTAAAGGACTGGAGGAAAAGATAGAATGTTAGATGGATTCTACTCTCAAATTTCTCTAAAAATGACTTTAATATCTCGTTCCAAAAATTGAAAATCGTAGATGATTCATAATGGGTGAATTTTATACAAGGAAGACAAAATGGCACTTAAGTCAACAACCTCAATCTCCAAGAAAAGAATTTTGCCTTACATTAAAAGATTAATAAGTGAATATCCATTTACATTCTAAATAAAAATAAGATGTTTGTTATATATGTAACTTTTTAAAAATGGTTCTCCTTAGCCAACAAAGTACTCAAAAATGAGTACTTCTTACACAATCATGACATTTGCATCCTTGCAAGTATACTAAAATGTGTAACTTTGATTCAGAAGAGGGCTTGTTCATAATGCAATTAAAAACTAAACAAGTTGGTCCCAATTAAGTGCTAGTATTGATTGCACTATTGTACATTATAGCATTTATTAGAGATGCTATAAAAATCCAGAAAGCACGCACCATGCTGTGCTGAAGTCATCAGGAAGGCTTCATGAAGGGGGTGGGATACAAACTAGATCTTTAGGATTGATGAGGAGTAGTTCGTCTTCTGTAATGTGTGACCAAATGATAAGATGAATTCAATGAGTCGCTCGTGACCATTAGTGGATTCCTTTTCTGTCACCACTTACCTTCCCATTGCTCTATATTCCTCCCAACCCCGCCAAAATCTAGCAACATACTTTATGGTCACTGCTTGCTTATTTCACCTTTGGCTTTCCCAAATTTCCACCTCATTGTTTTCTCTGTGAAAATCTCCCTTCCTTATATCTTTAATAACTTTGACTTTGCCAATACCAGAAGCCTCGATCTTTAGTCATTCTGCAACTTGGACATCTTTTTCCTAACCTTTATTGCTTTTTTTCCCCACTATTATAAAAAGATGTAAGTAGCAGAATGACTGTCCTAAACATTTTATAATATAAAGAAAATAAAAATCACAAATTACTCTAGAATATTCTATTTTTACAGAAGTAGTCCCTGAATCTACACCCCTGAGCCTCTTGAGTTCAAAAAAATTTTTTAAATGTTGTCTCTTCATGTTCTTCTCACGTCATCACCTGTCATGTTCTTTTCCTGGCTGTTCAAAGGGCTGGCTCCTTCCCTCCCTTCAAATGCCAGGGTATTGATAAGTATCACCTCCTGAGAGAGGCTTTGTGCAACCCGCCAGCATGTTACCCCCACAATTAAAACTGTTATCATTTTTTGAACTCCTCCTATGTACCAAGAAGCAGTAAGCATTTTCTAGTATTTCTTATCCATAGAACAAGCATACAAAGCAGGCATTACCCTGATTTTACAGAGGAGGAAACTGAGGCATAGGTGAAGTCACTTTGCCAAGATCTCCCAGCTACTAAGCAAAGAGGAAGAGTTGGAATCAGGTCTGACTCCCCAGATATACATACTTTCTGCCCTGTCTCCGAGAGTCATATTTTGATAGTGCAGAGCTAGGCATTCATGCATCCATTGACATGGGAAAGTAGGATGAATTCATTTTGTAATCATCAAACTAATTCAAAACAGTTACACAACCATCTAAGTAAACTTGTAAGGGAAATACAAAATTTATAAAATGAAAGCTTTCTACCTTTGAAATGCATAAGATACTGACAATAATCCATTGTCACCTACCTTTTAAGTTTTGCCATTTTTCTGACATTTAGGGAGTTCAAAACAAATTTTACTGGAAAAAGGCAAAAACTTCATGCATGTTTACTAAATCCTAAGGCAGCCAGAATTTTCCCTTCTCATTGATCCATTGCAGACTTTTAAAATCATTATTCTCTTCTACTATATCAAAATTAATTGGGCCAAGTCCAGTAGTTAAGGACTTTGCAGCACGCTTGCCTTCATGCATCCACATGAAAGTAGGTGGAATTCGCATTCATAGCACTTATAAGAGAGATATTCCCTCACTTGGAGCTAATGTCCAAAGTGCGAATCCATAACCTCCTCCATAGACTTGCCTCTTTTTCACAGTTAACCAGTCATATTATCTTATCATCCACTGGAAATGCTCTAGTAAAATTATACCCCCTAATGATAAGAAGAGCTGGAGCCAATACCAGTCCTCCAAAATTATACAATAATTTGGTGTAAAAATGGTGACACAACGTTTGCTCATATGAAATAACCCAAAAGGAAAAAATCATTAAAATTAAGCCATGGACAATTTCCCAATACAACCATTCACAGAAATATTCATGATATCTAAATTTGCAAAATTCCTTTCTCTAGTTAGAACAGCTAAACTATTTCTTTTTTTTTCTTTTTTCTTTTTTTTTTGCGGTATGCGAGGCTCTCACTCTTGTGGCCTCTCCTGTTGCGGAGCACAGGCTCCAGACACGCAGGTTCAGCGGCCACGGCTCATGGGCCCAGCTGCTCTGAGGCATGTGGGATCTTCCCAGACCGGGGCACGAACCCGTGTCCCCTGCATCATCAGGCAGACTCTCAACCACTGCGCCACCAGGGAAGCCCTAAACTATTTCTAAATAAACATTAAACTCATATTAAAAGAGTAAACTATTTAAAAATTAAATAATGGCCATACTCAGACATAGTAAAATTGACACATTTTTTAAAAAATCAATTACTTAGTGTTTTTATTCTACTCAGTTGAAAACCAAGATTATTATCCCTTTTATGTTTTATATTTTTTTTCAAAGAACAGTTAACATGTTTAAGTAAAGGATCACAGGGAGGGGCAAATACAGTAGAATATAAGAAATCATTGTGAAAAATAAATCATTTTACTCCTTTCCCAAATAAAAGTAATAGTGAAAGCCTATAACTTTATTTGCACAGATTCAATTATATAATAGTCCAACTTTGGCTAATGTCAACATTGTCCAGTGAGTCTTAGCATTAGAAACTACCACTCAGTTCTACAAGCTGCTGTGTGTAAGACCTGAGCTACACGAGGCACAGCAAGGCATGGCATGCACAGATAAAAAAACATTCTCAGGCTTCCATGGTGGCGCAGTGGTTGAGAGTCCGCCTGCCGATGCAGGGGACACGGGTTCGTGCCCCGGTCCGGGAGGATCCCACATGCTGCGGGGCGGCTGGGCCTGTGAGCCATGGCCGCTGAGCCTGCGCGTCCGGAGCCTGTGCTCCGCAACGGGAGAGGCCACAACAGTGAGAGGCCCGTGTACTGCAAACAAACAAACAAACAAACATTCTCCCTGCCATCCAGTGGTTAAGACTACGCGCTTCCAATACAGAGGTCGCAGGATTGATCCCTGGTCGGGGAGCTAAGATCCCACATGCCGCATGATGCGGCCAAAAAAAAAAAAAAAAAAAGGTATTTCTTAAATAGAACGATTCTTAACGCATGTGCACCAAAAATTATTAAGCATATAAGAGAGGCACAAAAATGCAATGAAGAAAATGAAGTGTTTATTTCAGATGAGGAAAATCAACAAAATCAAAAAGACTTAGTGTTGGATCTTCTGCTGAGAGTTTGGGTAGAGTTTCAGAGGGTGGAGAGGAGGACAGAACAGTGTGAGCACAATATGAAAACAAGAGAGAAAAGAGAGGTTACAAAGGCCTTGGGTTAGGGAAGGGACAGAGCTGGGGACACTGGCTGCACACCTAGACATGGGCAGCTTCCTCTGTAGGCATAAGGAGCGAGGAACGTGCTCATTTCTCTGTAAAACTGAGACAGGCTAGGATGTGGGACCCTTTGCTGCAGTGCTGCAAGGCTTGCACCTGAACAACAAAATACCAAGAAACTATGAGGGACTAAAAATAACTGCGTACATGCGCAGTTGGGGCAAATTATGGACAACAAGATACAAAAAGACCAAAAACCCAACTGCCATTTCTGAAGAGTTAGGAGCCAAAGAAGGGCACTGCGCATGCCCCCTGCACTCAGCACCACCTAAGGGGCGGGCAGACCACCTAAGCCGCACCTCTGGCCCCACCCCTGGACACACCCCTCCCCTCACCCCATAGAAGGAACCAGCTCGCCTCCCCCCACCCCACTAGGGCAGTGAGCAAGGGAACCTGTTGGTTGTTCTCACTCCCCTGTGCCGCAGCAGGGGACCCAGTAAAGTTTTGCCTGCATTTCTTGTCCTGGCCTCTAGTCAACTTCTATTGATTGGGGAAGGCCAAGAACCCTGGTCGGTATCAAAACCTCTGAGCAAGAGGGACAAACTCTGACTTGTCCTTGAAGAGGTCACTGCACAAATGATTTGGAGAGAGGACAGACCGGACAGGAGACTCTTGCAACAGGCAAGGGCAAAATCTAAAGAACCTAAAGGAGTACAATAAGCAAACATAAGCTACTTAATCTTCCCATATTTCAGTTTATCAATTCATTGAATGCACACAATACATTTGTTTCACCTTGCAGCTGTATTCCCAATGGAAACATTAGCAATAAAAAGAAAAGCCCCTTAAACAGACACCTCACCAAAGAAGATATACACATAGCAAATAAGCATATGAAAAGATGCTCCACATCATATGTCCTCAGGGAAATGCAAATTAGAACAATGAGATACCACTACACACCTATTAGAATGCCCCAAATCTGAAACACTGTCATACACCAAATCCTGGCAAGAGCGTGGAGCAAACAGAAGTATCATTCATTGCTGGTGGGAATGCAAAACGGTACCGTCACTTTAGAAGACAGTTTGGTGGTTTCTTACAAAACTGAACATACTCTTACCATAGGATCCAGCAATCATGGTTCTCGGTATTTACCCAAAGGAGTTGAAAACTTATGTCCACATAGAAACCTGCATGTGGATGTTTATAGCAGCTACTTTCATAATTGCCAAAGCCTGGAAGCAACCAAGATTTCCTTTAGTAGGTAAATGGATAAATAAACTGTGGTCCACCCAGACAAAGGAATATTATTCAGTGGTAAAAAGAGATGACCTTTCAAGCCATGGAAAGTAATGAAAGAAACTTAAATGCATACTCCTGAGTGAAAGAAGTCTATATGACATTCTGGAAAGGGCACAACCATGCAGACAGTAAAAGGATCCGTGGTTGCCAGGGGTTAGGGGGAAGGAAGGATGAATAAGCAGAACACACAGGATTTTAAGGCAGTGAAACTACTCTATATGATACTGTAATGGTGGAAACATGTCATTATAAATGTTTCCAAATCCACAGAATGTACCACACCAAAAGTGAACCATAACGTGAACTATGGACTTCGGGTGATTATGATGTGTCAGTGTAGTTTCCTGAATGGCAACAAGTGTCCTACTCTGGTGGGAGATGCTGATAATGGGAGAGTCTGTGCATGTGTGAGGGAAGGGGGTACATGGGAAATCGTTGTACCTTATGCTCAATTTTGCTGTGAACCTGAAACTGCTCTAAAAATTAGTCTTTTTTAAAGCCCATTAACTAAATTCAGGAATTCAAAACAATGCACGCAAAATTCAGATGCACTGTAGAAAAATTAAACTGCTTAGAAATTTCATTAGGGAAATCTGTATAGATTTTGTAACATTAATAATTACTACAACAATGCTAAACTCATTTTGAAAGTAAACTAGAGGTAATTTTTTAAGCTACATATTAAATGTACTTAAATTCTCTAGAGCTAATGTTTAGTATTCATCTTACTACAATAAAAATTTTTCATATTTAGCGAGAGCTTTGGAAAATCAAGGGTTATTCAACCTGCACACGATTTTTTTTAACATTGGTGTTGGTATGTTAAACACGTACGTATGTGGAGTTTTATTTTTATAGATAATTAATTCATATATATGGATTTCTTTCCTCATAAGGTTATTGTGGGATGCCACTAATGTTTGGTAAAATTTAAAGTGTAAATATAAAGGTACTGTATGGTCTTAGAAATGGAAGCCTATTATACATTTATGAATTAACAGTGACACTATATAATACATAACTGTAAACTAATGTGAAATTGCTGATGAGTTACTGTGAGCACAAATATTAGGGAAAAAAATTGAAATGCTTTGCAAAGTAGCTTATAATGAATTTGAGTTTGAATTTGCTAGTGATTTTTCAAAACTCAGCTAGAAATAATTCTCAGTCTCCTTCACCATATCTTTTTTATAACAAAAATAAAAATTCCACAATAGCAATGACAATTTATTTTTAATATAAAAATTGTACAGGATGTGTGAAGAAACTTTACCGAGACAGTAAAAGACTTAGGTAAATATATATTAACCATATATCTGGATTGGAAGACTCAAAATTGAAAAGATATCAATTCTCTACAAAATAATATGTGAATATAATACAATGCCAAAGAAAATCCTAAGATACTTTTGATGCAGAAAGGTCTTGAAAAAAATCCCTGGTTTGTTTAGAAGAATAAACATGAAAATTGAATATCCAGAAATTTTCTGAATAAGAAGAGTAATGAAGTGAAACTTATTGTACTATATTTTAAAATACATTTTAAAGTCATTTCAAAAATGAAAAAGTCTTGACAAGGGAGCCAGAATAGACATATAAATCAATTGAAAACAAATAAGTGATTAATGATGATAAAGAGAGACCTTCAAATCAATGGGGAAATGGTAAATATTCAGTAAGCCTTGTTGGGAAAACTGGAGAAAAATCTGCAGTTACAGAAAAAAAGAAAAATGTATCCCTAATTCATATCTTCATCCAGAAGAAAATCCAGATGAATTAAAGATATAAATATTAAAAAAATGTAATTGTAAATATAAAAGAAGGAAATTCAGGTGGCTATTTGCACAATCAGGTTGGGGAAGAATTTCTAAACATGACATAACAAGGAAAAGAGCAAAAAATCTGACTGCAAAAATGCTGCAAACAAGGTTAAATGACAAATTTGGACGGAAATTATAACATGTGAGGCAAAAATATGACCATAAAAATGAGATATTATTTGTGACATCTATTAGTGAGGGTCCTGGGAGAAAACAAGGCACACTTAAGCAGGGTGACTGGGAACAGCTTAATGTCGCGGGCTTTTCACACAAGTGTGGGAAGGGCTGAGAGAGACCAGCCAGGGGCGGTGAAGGTCCAAGCAAGCAGCAGCCCTGGAGGGAGCCATCTCCTACCCTAAGTCAGGGGCAAGGGTGGAGTAGCTCCTGGAGACCACCAGACAGGTGCCACCACCTTTGATGGAAGCATGCAGCCCATCCACCATCGGCCTGGCAGGGAGGGAGCAGAAGAGTCAATGCCTTGACCTCACTCTGCTCCTGTCTGCCCAGCTCTGCCAGTGGTTCCACTGCTGACCCATGAAGAGGCCAGAGGGCAAGAAGCCTGCTGATGCAACAGAGAGCAGGGTGGAGAAGGGCAGAGAGCAGGGCGAGGTGGAAATGGAAAACTTGTCACTGGCAACTATGAAAATAATGATTAACACTGGTGCTGTAGAGGGTGTGACGAACTGGAGGTTCAAGTGTGTGTTTGTGGTTGTGTAAATATTTCCACCCTTCTGGAGGTCACATTGACAATGTGAAATGTGCATAGCCTGTAACCCAGAAATTCTACTGCAAAGGATCTATCTTCCAGAAATAGTCAAAGTAACAGCGTGGGTACGTGGGTATGTGTGTGTGTGTGTGTGTGTGTGTGTGTACATACACACATATATGAATATTCATCAGAGCACTGTTTATTATAACCAAGATTTTATAGCAACCTAAATGTCCATCAGTAGGGAATGGGTTAAGTACATTATTGTATTCATAAAATGGATTATTAAAATTGATCATTTAGGCTTATATTTCTTTTTTAATTTCAGTTTTATTGGAGTATAATTGACAAATAACTGGCTTAGATTTCTTTATAAAGAAGGATGTTCATAATAAACCATTATGTGACAAAATTAACACAGAGAATAATGAGCATGTATGTACAGAAAACAAATCAAAGGGATATAGACCAGGAGGAAAGTGGTAAAATTATGGCTGATTTTTGTTTATTATTTTTATTTCTGGTTGTGTGTGTTTTCAAACAATCAATACAAATTGTTTAGTAGTTGAGTTTTTTAAACAAAAGAAGAGAGAGAAATTTGAATGTAAAACTAACTCTAATATCAGATATGTTTGGCTCTTTTCAATTTAGGTTCTTACTGGTTTCAAAAGAAAAATGTGTATCCTTTATTAACCAAAAAAAAAAAAACTAGATAGAGGTCTGCATCAGGGTAAATGAAGGCCTCTGTAATGAAAAGCCTGGGGAATGGAGAGCTATAAATATTTATGAACAAATTGTATTTGGTGAGGAAAGAGACGTTTTTAATGATAGAAAAAGGTACATTATAGAGTTGCTCCAGCCACAAAAGTGACAGGATCACCCGTCATCAAACTCATCTTTTCCTCTAGCCGCTGAAATACAGTGCCAACTTCACAGCATGAAACCCATTATAAATTGCAGTCCTAATTTTACATTAATATCACAATAAGACTAAGAAAATTTAAGTGTCAAGCAGCATACAGCACACAGTACTACTTATGTCTTGTAGATGAACTGAAGTTTCTTAAAAATCTTTCAATATCAGTTAGATTAACTAGCTGTTCTTAGCTATTAGGGGAAGGCAATTTATTCATAGAGATAATCAGAAAATCAGCCCATGAAAATAAAAGTATGTTCCATTCTGGGAACTGCATTAAAACCACAATTTCTGGCTTCAAGTTAAAAATGACAAATAGACCAAATACATTTCTCTCTCCTTCCTCTTAATAACTCACTAATGATAGTGAAAGGAAAATATATACACCTACCATAAGAAAGAGAACAGGAGGGAATCCACTGGCAGACAGGAAATTTCAAGAAAAATCTGAGAGATGGAAGGAGGAATAGCACAATGTGTACACAGAGGCAGACATGGAAACTAGGGCACAAAGTTGCCTGCCTTCTTGACACAGCCCCAGGGGGCCTCGAATTAGAAACTAAGTTACATCACAAAGTGAGAGTAAGATGTAAAACTGAACAGAGGAAGACAAATTGGAAGTCTGCATGGTGGCCATCATACAGGATGACCTCCAGTGATCCTTATGTACTGGTATTCGTTTGTTCAGTCCCCTTTCATATTAAATACAAGAAGCCCTATATGACCAATAGAATATAGCAGGAGTGATTTCTTTTTTTTTTTTTAACTTTTTATTTCATATTGGAGTATAGGTGATTGACAACATTGTGTTAGTTTTAGGTGTACAGCAAAGTGATTCTGTTATACATATACATATGTTCATTCTTTTTTAGATTCTTTTCTCATATAGGTTATCACAGAATATTGAGTAGAGTTCCCTGTGCTATATAGTAGGTCCTTGTTGGTTACCTATTCTATACATAGTAGTGTGCGTATGTTAATCCCAACCTCCCAATTTATCCCTCCTCCCCCATGTTGCCCCTTGGTAACCATAAGTTTCTTTTTGATATGTGTAAGTCTGTTTCTGTTTTGTACATAAGTTCATTTGTATCATTTTTAAAATTAGATTCCACATATGAGTGATATCATATTTGCATTTCTCAGTCGGACTTACTTCACTTAGTATGATAATCTCTAGGTCCATCCATGTTGCTGCAAATGGCATTATTTTGTTCTTTTATATGGCTGAGTAACATTCCTTTGAATATATGTACCACATCTTCTTTATCCATTCCTCTGTCAATGGACATTCGACACACCTTGGATATTGTAAACATGCTGCAATGAAAATGGGGGTGCATGTATCCTTTCGGACAATGTTTTTCTCCAGATATATGCCCAGGAGTGGGATTGCAGGATCATATGGTAGCTCTATTTTTAGTTTTTTAAGGAACCTCCATACTGTTCTCCTCAGTGGCTATACCAACTTACATTCCCACCAACAGTGTAGGAGGGTTCCCTTCTCTCCACACCCTCTCCAGCATTTATTGTTTGTGGATTTTTGGATGATAGTCATTCTGACAGGTGTGAGGTGATATCTCACTGTAGTTTTGATTTGCATTTCTCTAATAATTAACGATGCTGAACATCTTTTCACATGCCTCTTGGCCATCTGTATGTCTTCTTTGGATTAAAGACCTAAATGTGAGACCAGACACTATAAGACTCTTAGAAGAAAACACAGGCAGAATAATCTGTGATGTAAATTGCAGAAATATCTTTTTTGATCTGTCTCGCAGAGTAATAGAAATAAAAACAAACAAAAATGAATGGGACCTAATTAAACTCAAAAGCTTTTGCACAGTAAAGTAAACCATAAACAAAATAAAAGACAACCCACAGAATGGGAGAAAATATTTGCAAATGATGCAACCAACAAGGGATTAGTCTCCAAAATCTACAAGAAGTTCATGTGGCTTAATATCATAAAAACAGGCAACGCAATAAAAAAAATGGGCAGAAGACCTAAACAGACATTTCTCCAAAGATTTCTGAGGCTCAATCTTCAGAGGTTTTGCAAGCTTCCACTTTGTCCACTTGGATTGCTCCCTTTTGGAGAAGCCATGCTGTGAGGATGCTCAAGCAACCCTGTGGAGAGGCCATGTGGAGAGACCAGCACCAGCATCAACTTCCCAGGCATATGAGTGAGTCCCCTTGGAAGTGGATCCCCTAGCCTCAGTCAAGCCTTCAGATGACTATGGCCCCAACTTATGAGCAATCCCAAATCCAAACCACCAGTCAGAGCCCCTACCAAGTTTCTAACCCACAGAAACCTTCAGAGGTAATAAATGACTATTTTAAGCCACTCTGTTTGGGAGAAATTTGTTATGCAGCCATAGTGGTTACAAGAGTCAATATGTGATGTGACAAGTATCAATACTACAACTTCACACAGAATATTTCGCACAGGGATCTGCCTTCCCAGCATGAAATCGGAAGCTTCTGCTTTGGACAAGAGTCTGCTTTAGACTCTCACCTTTGGGAGTATTCTTGAGTCCCAGGGCAGGTCAGCTCCTTGCTCCATCACTTGATACCCAGAGGCACCTATCAACAAGCCCCAACCTTGCAATAGAACTCCCAAGCAACTTTCAACACCTCATTTTAAAATATAAAGAGACGATCAGCAATCACCGGATGTTTGTAAAAAGTCTTCCACATGAAAGAGAAAGGCCAGTATGAACAAAGAGAAGTTCATTTCAAAAAGAGAAAGAAAAAGAAGAAAAGGTGCTGGGAATAAATGAGAACTTCAAAAATTTCTAACTGGTGGCATCAGAGAAAATTGACAAAATATTAAATCTATTTTTAAAAAATCAAGATGATATAAAAGAAGTAAAGTTCTTTGAAATTTAAATATTTGCCAAAATTTAAAAACTCAATAGAAGGGTTGGAAAATAGAATTGAGGACATTTCCCAAAAAGTATGACTAAAAGATAAAAAATATGAGAGAAAAAAATTAGACAGAAAGAATCAGTCCAGGAGATAGAATATGTAGGATTTGGTTTTCCATGACGAGAGAATGGATAAAGAGGAAAGTTGGTTAAAGAAATGAATCAAAATTTTTTCCTAGAACTCATAAATTGAAAGGACTCACTGACTGAAAATGTGAAGGAAGAGAGGAAAAAGGAAAAGACCTATATCAAGACACATTCTGAACTTAGAATACTAGCAGTAAATGTAAGATCCTAAAAGCTTCCAGAGAGAGGAAGGAAGGGAAGGAGGGAGGGAGGGAAAAAACCAAACTGCAAACAAAGCAGTGATCCTGTGAGCCGAATTGGATTTTCTCAAGAGCAAGCAATGATGGATGCTAGACTGTGGAGGAGAGCATACACAATGTTGGGAGACCAGTAGTCCTATGGTTATGGACATGGACTCTGGAGTTGGTTCACCTGGGTTTGAATTTCTTGTGTTTCCACTTATTAGCTACCTGACCTCATTTTAACAATGTTCATCTGCCTCCAGGTAGGTTGTCAATGGTCAGAGGCAGTCAGGCCCACGGTGAACAAAACAGAAAAAATGATCGGGACTTCTGAGTTGGGTTAGACAGCATGGTTACTAGGAGTAAGGCCTGGCCTAGTCCTAGAAAGCAGTGCTGACAACAACCAGGATGAAGGACTAAGTCCTCAGTCTACCAGCTGAAGCAAAGGGGTGACCTCACAGCCAAGGAAACCAAAGTGAGTTCTCTGCAACAGTGACCAAGAAGGATGAAGATATTGGAATGTGGTCTCCAGTGCCCATTCCCAAGAAAGAACCATCATAGAAGCCAAACAACACCAGTGGGACAGGACCAGTTGAGCAAATTGGCTCCTGGGTGGGAGTTAGATTTGCGAAGCTGACATATCTCCACACCCAGCGGCCAAAGACATCTACGTCTCCCTTCCTAGAAAGCAGAATTTGGTTGTCACTTGCAGAACAAGGTCAGTTTAGCCAGGAGGGGCCACAAATAAGCCTTAACATGTTCACTGAACTGTAACGAATGTCTCCACCCTAAACTCTGAGAGCTCTGGGGCAGCAATTGTCCATCTTTATCCCCAGTGCTGAACACCTGGTCAGCACTCGCTAAATAAAGGAGAGAATTATGCAGGATTCTATGAATGAAAGATGCTTTTAAGAGGCCACTGAATCAAAGGCTAAAGGCTTAAGATGGATATCCAGGCTTGGAATTAGTTTATCGCCCAACTGGACCCCTCCTTGGAGGCACTATTGCTTCCACTGGCCACTACCTCTTGCTGGTCACCTCCAAACCACACCCTCTGACACCTGCACTGCCCTAAAAGATGCCTGGCCCCTGGCAAGGGCAAAATGGCCAGTCATCCACTCTGATCCAGCTGATCAAAACAGCTAAGCCTGCCCAGAGGTCCCCTACCTACTTTCCTCCGGTGTGAGGATCTGTTCTACTCCAGGAAAATCACACAAAACTCCAACTTCCTTGATTTTTTTCCTGGCTGCCTCTCCTCTCAGGCATCCATTGTCTTTTCCTTCTCTTTTGAGAACACAGTCTAAACTCACTGCCCAGGAACTGTGGGGAGAAACTTTCTTAGTGATACACGAACAAGGAAATTGAGTCTCAGAGAAGATGAACTTGTTCTTGGTCACAGAGCTCATCGGTGTTGAAGATAAGATTAAAATAATGCTGTCTCAGACTCGGCAGTTCATGGACTCCATCAAACCTTCAAAGCTCTTGAACCTTCCATGAGCAGCCTCCCTGATCTCCCCAGCAGCTTCACACTGCTGGCAAGTACAAATGAGCCCAGGTGTATACCTCTTACCTCCACAGGCCCTTTCTTTCCAGAGGGAGGAGACTGTCAAAAGCTTCATGCCCTATAAATCCTGGACTACACTTTGGTTTCATAAAGGTCACATTCAAACTCAAGTCTTAGGAACACTTGCGTTTTTTGGCCTTTATCCTAAAAATATGGCCTCTTGCAAAATTCCACAAACTTGGAACAAACTCAAGGGGCAGGTCTGTCTGGAATGGGAAAAAGTAATGAAATGATGGTACACTATTTTCAAGGAAGTGAGGCTTTGCCGTGGTCGTGTTCATATACTAATTGGAACTGGATGTATTAATCATACTCGGAAGAAAACCCTAAGTTAATGAATAGATAAGAATATTTGAACTAGCAGATCAGAAAAGGAATCCAAGCAGCTACAAAGCCCTGCTAACCGAATCATTTCATTTTGGCTATGTAAGTACAATTATTGAAGCTCTTTAAGTTATTTATTCTCCAAAGTGAATAATTGTCTCTTTCTATATTCTTATGTATACTATTCCTCACTTAGGAATGTCCTTTTTTTTTTTCGTGATATAGAAAAGAGAAACCTTAAAGACCTTGCTGAATTATCACAAATTTTAAATTGGTCATACCAGAATTAATGAAATTTTAATACAATACCAGAATTATCTGTGGATTGTAAAAATAAAGGTAACATCTTGATTTTTAAGTGGTATTTCCTACCACCATGGGACATTAATAACCACATAGTTGCTAAAAATTGTTAAATGCCCCCAAATATTACTGCCATTTACTTAATCCCATTCTTCTTAATTATGTGATTGTGTGGAAAATTTAAACCTATTTTGATAATCTTTTCTAAAGAAGCTTTTCCTTTTACTATATTATATTTTCTAAAGTTTTTATTCTCAATGTTCTATAAAATATTTTATGGTTGATCACATGATTTTATCAGTTCTCCCTTCTAAAAGTGCTCAGTAGCCATAATGCCGGTCATAGCCAAGAAAACCATGAAATTTATAGCCCAAATGGGAGCACTTCTGAGATCAAAAGGGGGCGCTATTAATAAATACACCAGGCATAAGCCAACTGTCCTAGGCGAGCAGAGAAGTAGGGTCGGCCCAACCCAGTGACCCCATCCAAAGAATGCATCCTCAGTAAAATTTTCAAAGGATAAAGCTGAATACACAAAAATTCTCATTGGTATAAAATATGTGTTGGTGAAAAACACGAGAAGCAACCGAATATGGGAAAAATTGAGGTAAGGGAATAGAAGCTTGATTATAAATGTAATTAATTTAATATTCTATAACAATAAAAACTAATCATCATGAAGATGATAATAACAGCATAAAATGGCATGAAAAATACCTATATTTTCGAGTGAAAAAAGAATGCAGCTTCACATCAGCCCTGGACTCAGAGCTGTATAAAATTTTGTGCCGTTACATACATGTATTAAGACGTGACCAGCTAGGGAATTTGTGGGCCCTTCTGAGTGTGGAGCCCTGTGTCACTGCCAAGGTCACACAGCCCTGAAGCTTGATCACAGACTAGCTGAGGACAGACTAGCTGGCAAAACAGAAAATGAAAACAAGTGAGTCATTTATCAGGGTTATGGAATTTACTGGTTTTATTTTTATTATTGCTATTATAATATCATTTTTCCATAAATTCAAGGAAAAAAATTTAATTGGTAATGCCTCCTTAGGTTCACATAGTGAGAGAAACTTTGTTTTGACAAGGTGGGGATTTTCTGCCACCATGAAAACAGACATATCCTCAGGCTGTCGTTCTCAATCCTGCCTGAATACCAGGCAGGACTGAGAATGACACCCATTGTTTTGCCACTTTTTACATTTCAGGTCCACGTTTCGCTCACACTGATTTTAATGCAGCAGGTCTAAATCAAAGCAATTGAAACCCAGCTACAAAATATTCTAAAAGACCTTTTCCAACAGAAGGATTTCCAGTGTTGGTTTTGGCCTTTGGGATCTCATTCTCTTTCAAAAATAAAGAATTTTTCATAATTTAATCATGACAAGTCATGTGGGGGAAGGGGTATGGTTTGTGGTTTTGGCTGGCTGTTCTGTTTTGTGTTTGTTTTGTTCATAAAAAACTCACTCAATCTGGAAATTCCCATCCTTAGGTAAGCTTTCCAAATAACAAATATACAGGCTATGAAATTCTATGGTAAAATAACACTCCATTTGTAAGAAGCCCAAGAAGAAATGTTAGATACAGAGGAGAAATTTGTTTAAAGAATTGTCGAGATTTTTTCCATCTCTATGTCTTCAAGAAAGGATCTGGCATGGCTTTATATGGGATTTATTTTGGCAAACCACAAAACGTATGAATAAAAACAGTATTCCAGACAACCGGTAACAACCAAAGATACATGGAATATATCTTCATCCAGGTAAATGGTACACCCATCATGCATTTCTCAATACAAGCATCATCTCCTTGCAACGTCTGTCATGGGCACCGGCAGAGTCAGAATTAGGATGAGGCAGGTGAGGCATCTAAGGTAAAAATTAAGGAGGCCCTTGCACCACCCAGAGAGTGGGTGCCTCCTTAAATTTTGTTCACTAGCTACCTGCTGGCCGCACTCCGAGCACAAGAGTAGAGATTTATAGAGCATGCCTGTTGTAACCCATCTTCTTGACTCCAGAACTAAATAACAATTTTTCCCTTAACAGATTTTTTGAGAAAATTCTCAATCATCAGTAAGTCATTATTTGAATTAGATGTTATCTTCAGGAAATCTGGTTTTCAAGTATCCATTAACAATAGGTCAAATTATGCTTAGTTAAATCCTTTGATGACATAAATAGAATCTCTGTACCATTTATTCTGTATTTTTAGACCTAAAATGACCTTTAAACAAAATGTTATCCACCACATCCCCATTCTGGAGAGTAACCAGAAACCCTTTGCAAACAAGCTAATGCTCTGTACTCCACTGGTTGGCATCACTCTGAGAGGTAAGAAGGAGTGAGAAAAAGAAAAATTCTTACAGAGGGGGAAAAAAGATGGGAGAACCGTTGTCCACCATAGGTGCCCTCAGCTCATCTCAATTCTGGGCACTGAGGTTTTCAACCTACAGCCCCAGTGCCATCAAGTTTAGGTGTTGCATCCTTTGCTGTTCAGGGCGTGTGGAGCAAATGGTGCCCAGAAGCCAGCCTTGGCATTACTTAAGAGTCTGCTGGAAAAGCAGAATCTTAGGCCCCACTCCAGACCTTCCGCATCGGTACCTGCATTTTAACAAGATTCCCAAGCGATTTGTAGATGCTTTCACACTGAGATGCATCTTCTATTCCAACCCACTCCTTCTCCAACAGCCTTTCAAGTAGTATCAGTGTCATAAGCAAATGGACCAGCACATCTGGGTAAACCCAGGCTTATCTGTCTCCAAGCAACCGTGGCCTCTAACCCTTGATGTGTTTGCCCAACCTCACCATGGGTTTCTGCCGCGGTTACTAATTAGCAGACTGAAACCAGCGCTCTGTCTTGATTCACACTCTTTGGGAATCCCATTCTGTACCCCAGAGGACTTGGGAAATCTGTGGGGGTGATTTTGGGTTGTCTCGGGATGGGGTGTGCTATTGGTATTTAGTGGGCAAGAGTCAAGGATAGTAATGCTCGGCCATCCATGGGATAATCTTGCATACAAAGAGTGGCCCTGGGTTCCAGGAAAATTTCAAGCATCCCCCTGGGCATTCCTGTAGGTGAAAAAAACATCCATCCTTATCTGAGCCTAAAACTCAACTTCGTTTCACAGATGAGCGCAAAGCATTTTTGCAAGACTGCAACTAACTGTGCAAATCAAGGGAAGTGGAACAGGTTTTTTACCAAGAATTGTTCAGGAATTTCCTGAAAAATCACATTAATAATGACAACGCCACTCCTGGTAATTCAATTGCTAATTCAACACGCCTGTGTCAAGCTGCATTCGCAGATATAACCACTTCTGCAGTTATAACTTCTAGGGCCAAGCTACTCAAAGTGTACGCCAGGTGCCAGCAGCACTGACATCACCAGGAAGTTTATCAGAAATACAAACTCTCAAGGTCTACCCAATACCTACTAAATCAGAATCTGATTTTTCACAAGATCCCAGGAGATGTGTATGCAGGTGAGTTTGGGAAGCATTGTTCCAGTGGGGTTGTGCACAAGCATTATATATTAAAATAAATTTTATCAGTTCATTTTTAATTTCTTTTCTATTTTATAGTTAGGGCATACTGATTTTTTTAAATTACCTTTGTAATTAATCATCAATGCCTAAGGATTTAATCAACCATGCCTGTGTAGTGAAGCCACCGTTAAAATCCAAAAGGAGGGGTTTCAGAGAGCTTCCAGGTTGGTGAAGAAGAATGCCTTCATGTGCCACTGAGCAGGGCTCCAAACTCAAAGAGGACTGAAGTTTCTTTATTCTCAACCTCACCCTTCTGAATCTCTTCATCTGGCTGTTAGTTCCTGTGCTTTAATATCCTTGGTAATAAACAACTCATCTGCCATGTGGCTGACAGGTCTTGGTGCTCCAGCCTGGTGTCAGGCCTGAGCCACTGAGGTGGGAGAGCCGAGACCACTGGTGGACCACTGTTCAGGACACTGGTCCACCAGAGACCTCCCGGCCCCATGTAATATCAATCTGCAAGAGCTCTCCCAGATATCTCCATCTCAACGCTAAGACCCACCTCCACCCAACAGCCAACAAGCTCCAGTGCTGGACACCCCATGCCAAACAATTAGCAAGACAGAAACACAAACCCACCCATTAGCAGAGAGGATGCCTAAAATCATACTAATTTCACAGACACCCCAAAGCACACCACCAAACACAACCATGCCCAACAGAGAGACAAGATCCAGACTTACCCACCAGAACACAGGCACCAGTCCCCTCCACGAGGAAGCCTACACAAGCCAATGAACCAACCTTACCCACTGGGGGCACACACCAAAAACAACAAGAACTACAAACCTTCAGCCTGCAAAAAGGAAACCCCAAAACACAGTAAGTTAAGCAAAATGGGAAGACACAGGGATATGTAGCAGATGAAGGAGCAAGGTAAAAACCCACCAGACAAAAAAAATGAAGAAGAAAGAGGCAGTCTACCTGAAAAAGAATTCAGAGTAATGATAGTAAAGATGATCCAAAATCTTGGAAATAGAATGGAGAAAATACAAGAAACGTTTAACAAGGACCTAGAAGAACTAAAGAGCAAACAAACAATGATGAATAACACAATAAATGAAATTAAAAATTCTCTAGAAGGAGCCAATAGCAGAATAACTGAGGCAGAAGAACAGGTAAGTGACCTGGAAGATAAAATAGTGGAAATAACTACCATAGAGCAGTATAAAGAAAAAAGAATGAAAAGCATTGAAGACAGTCTCAGAGACCTCTGGGACAATATTAAAGGCACCAACATTCAAATTATAGGGGACCCAGAGGAAGAAGAGAAAAAGGAAGGGTCTGAGAAAATATTTGAAGAGATTATAGTTGAAAACTTCCCTAACATGGGAAAGGAAATTGTCAATCAACTCCAAGAAGCACCAGAAGTCCCATAAAGGGTAAATCCAAGGAGAAACACGCCAAGACACATACTAAACAAACTATCAAAAATTAAATACATAGAAAAAATATTAAAAGCAGCAGGGAAAAGCAACAAATAACATACAAGGGAATTCCCATAAGGTTAACAGCTGATCTTTCAGCAGAAACTCTGCAAGCCAGAAGGGAGTGGCTGGACATATTTAAAAGCATGAAGGGGAAAAACCTACCACCAAGATTACCCAGAAAGTACCTCATTAAGTTTTGACAGAGAAATTAAAATCTTTACTGATAAGCAAAAGTTAAGAGAAATGAGCACCACCAAACCAGCTTTACAACAAATGCTAAAGGAACTTCTCTACACAGGAAACACAAGAGAAGGAGAAGACCTACAAAAACAAACCCAAAACAATTAAGAAAATGGTAATATGAACATACATGTCGATAAAATGTAAATGGATTAAATACTCCCACCAAAAGGCAGAGACTGGCTGAATGGATACAAAAACAAGACCCATATATATGCTGTCTACAAGAGATCCACTTCAAACCTAGGGACACAAAGAGACTGAAAGTGAGGGTATGGATAAAGATATTCCATGCAAGTGGAAATCAAAAGAAACTTGGAGTAGCAATTCTTATACCAGACAAAATAGACTTTAAAGTAAAGACTATTACAAGAGACCAAAAGACACTACATAATGATCAAGGGATCAATCCAAGAGGAAGATATAACAATTGTAAGTATTTATGCACCCAAAATAGGAGCACCTCAATACATAAGGCAAATGCTAACAGCTATAAAAGGGGAATTCAACAGTAATACAAAATAGTAGGGGACTTTAACACCCCACCTTTACCAAAAGACAGATCATCCAAAATGAAAATAAATAAATAAAGACAAGCTTTAAATGATACATTAAATAAGATGGACTTAATTGATATTTATAGGACATTCCATCCAAAAACAACAGAATACACTTTCTTCTCAAGTGTTCATGGAGCATTCTCCAGGATAGATCATATCCTGGGTCACAAATCAAGCCTTGGTAAATTTAAGAAAATTGAAATCGTATCAAGTATCTTTTCTGACCACAACACTATGAGACTAGATATCAATTACAAGAAAAAAAAACTAAAAAATATAAACACATGGTGGCTAAACAATACACTACTAAATAACCAAGAGATCACTGAAGAAATCAAAGAGGAAATCAAAAAATACCTAGAAATGAATGAAATGGAAACATGATGACTTGAAACCTATGGGATGCAGCAAAAGCAGTTCTAAGAGGGAAGTTTATAGAAATACTATCCTACCTCAAGAAACAAGAAAAATCTTGTTTTTCTTGTTTTTTTCTTTTCTACTTTTCTAAAGCAATTAGAGAAAAAAGAACAAAAAACCCCCCAAAGTTAGCAGAAGGAAAGAAATCATAAAGATCAGATCAGAAATAAATGAAAAAGAAATGAAGGAAACAATAGCAAAGATCAATAAAACTAAAAGTTGGTTCTTTGAGAAGATAAACAAAATTGATAAAGGACTAGCCAGACTCATCAAGAAAAAAAGGGAGAAGATTCAAATCCACAGAATTAGAAATGAAAAAGGAGGAGTAACAACTGACACTGCAGAAATACAAAGAATCATGAAGGATGACTACAAGTAACTATGCCAATAAAATGGACAACCTGGAAGAAATGGACAAATTCTTAGAAAAGCACAACCTTCTGGGACTGAACCAGGAAGAAATAGAAAATATAAAGAGACCTATCACAAGCACTGAAATTGAAAATGTGATTGAACATCTTCCAACAAACCAAAGCCCAGGACCAGATGGCTTCACAGGCGAATTCTATCAAACATTTAGAGAAGAGCTAACACCTATCCTTCTCAAACTCTTCCAAAATATAGCAGAGGGAGGAACATCCCCAAACTCATTCTATGAGGCCACCATCATCCTATACCAAAACCAGTCAAAGATGTCACAAAAAAAGAAAAAGACAGACCAATATCACTGATGAATATAGATGCAAAAATCCTCAACAACATACTAGCAAACAGAATCTAACAGCACATTAAAAGGATAATACACCATGATCAAGTGGGGTTTATCCTAGGAATGCAAGGATTCTTCAATATATGCAAATCAATCAATGTGATACACCACATTAACAAATTGAAGGATAAAAACCATATGATCATCTCAATAGTTGCAGAAAATTTTTTTGACAAAATTCAACACTAACTTATGATAAAAACCCTCCAGAAAGTAGGCACAGAGGGAACTTACCTCAACATAATAAAGGCCATATATGACAAACTCATAGCCAGCATCGTTCTCAGTGGTGAAAAACTGAAACCATTTCCACTAAGATCAGGAACAAGACAAGGTTGCCCACTCTTACCAATATTATTCAACATAGTTTTGGAAGTTCTAGTCACAGACATCAGAGAAGTAAAAGAAATAAAAGGAATCCAAATTGGAAAAGAAGAAGTAAAGCTGTCACTGTTTGCAGATGACATGATACTATACATAGAGAATCCTAAAGATGTTACCAGAAGTCTACTAGATAATCAATGAATTTGGTAAAGTAACAGGATAAAAAATTAATGTACAGAAATCTCTTGCATTCCTATACACTAATGATGAAAAATCTGAAAGAGAAATTAAAGAAACACTCCCATGTACCACTGCAAAAGAAAGAATAAAATACCTAGGAATATACCTACCTAAGGAGACAAAACATCTGTATGCAGAAAATTAAAAGACACTGATGAAAGAAATTAAAAATGATACAAACAAATGGAGAGATATACCATGACCTTGGATTTCAAGAATCAACACTGTGAAAAGGACTATACTACCCAAAGCAATCTACAATGATTCAGTGCAATCCCTATCAAACTACCAATGGCATTTTTCACAGAACTGGAACAAAAAATTTCACAATTTGTATGGAAACACAAAAGACCCCGATTAGCCAAAGCAATCTTGAGAAAGAAAACGGAGCTGGAGGAATCAGGCTCCCAGACTTCAGACTATACTACAAAGCTACAGTAATCAAGACAATATGGTACTGGTACAAAAACAGAAATACAGCTCAATGGAACAGGATAGAAAGCGCAGAGATAAACACACACATATGGTCACCTTATCTTTGATAAAGGAGGGCTGAATATACAATGGAGAAAAGACAGCCTCTTCAATAAGAGGTGCTTGGAAAACTGGACAGCTACATGTAAAAGAATGAAATTGGAACACTTCCTAATACCATGCCCAAAAATAAACTCAAAATGGATTAAAGGCCTAAATGTAAAGCCAGAGATTATGAAACTCTTAGAGAAAAACATAGGAAGCACACTCTTTGATACAAATCACAGCAAGATCCTTTTGACCCACCTCCTAGAGAAATGGAAATAAAAACAAAAATAAACAAATGGAACCTAATGAAACTTAAAAGCTTTTGCACAGCAAAGGAAACCATAAACCAGACAGAAAGACACCCCTTAGAATGGGAGAAAATATTTGCAAATGAAGCAACTGACAAAAGGTTAATCTCTAAAATATACAAGTAACTCATGCAGCTCAATATCAAAAAAAAAAAAACCAACCCAATCCAAAAACGGGCAGAAGACCTAAATAGACATTTCTCCAGAGAAGATATACAGTTTGCCAACAAACATACGAAAGGATGCTCAACCTTATAATCATTAGAGAAATGCAAATCAAAATTACAATGAGGTATCACCTCACACTGGTCAGAATGGCCATCATCAAAAAATCTACAAACAATAGATGCTGGAGAGGGTGTGGAGAAAGGGAACCCTCTTGCACTGTTGGTGGGAATGTAAATTGATACAGTCACTATGGAGACGAGTATGGAGTTTCCTTTAAAAACTAAAAATAGAACTACTATATGACCCAGCAATCCCACTACAGGTCATATACCATGAGAAAACCATAATTCAAAAAGAGTCATGTAGGGGCTTCCCTGGTGGCGCAGTGGTTGAGAGTCCACTTGCTGATGCAGGGGACACGGGTTCATGCCCCGGTCTGGGAAGATTCCACATGCCATGGAGCGGCTGGGCCCATGAGCCGTGGCCGCTGAGCCTGCACGTCCGGAGCCTGTGCTCCGCAACGGGAGAGGCCACAACAGTGAGAGGCCCACGTACCGCAAAAAAAAAAAAAAAAAAAAAAATTGTCATGTACCACAATGTTCATTGCAGCACTATTTACAATAGCCAGGACATGGAAGCAACCTAGGTGTCCATTGACAGATGAATGGATAAAGAAGATGTGGTACATATATACAGTGGAATATTACTCAGCCATAAAAAGAAATGAAATTGAGTTATTTGTAGTGGGGTGGATGGACCTAGAATCTGTCACACAGAGTGAAGTAAGTCAGAAAGAGAAAAACAAATACCATATGCTAACACATATATATGGAATCTAAGAAGAAAAAAGGTTCTGATGAACCTAGGGGCAGGACAGGAATAGAGACACAGACATAGAGAATGCACTTGAGGACACAGGGTAAGTGTAAGTGTAAGCTGGGACAAAGTGAGAGAGTGGCAAGGACATATATACACTACCAAACGTAAAATAGATAGCTAATGGGAAGCAGCTGCATAGCACAGGGAGATCAGCCCGGTGCTTTGTGACCACCTAGAGGGGTGGGATAGGGAGGGTGGGAGGGAGATGCAAGAGGGTGGGGATATGGGGATATATGTATACATATAGCTGATTCACTTTGTTATACAGCAGAAACTAACACAACATTGCAAAGCAATTATACTCCAATAAAGATGGTAAAAAATAAATAAATAAAATATATGTAACATAAAAAAATAAAAAATAAAATACTTTTGTAGAGAATACCTTTGTAGAGAATATTATCAATGAATGTTAAGTGGATATAACAAATATTTGTGTTTTTTTATTTTAATTTTTTACCATGGGGCCTTTCTCAAAACAATTTGTTTTCATCTTTATTTTGTCAAACACGTGCAAATCCTTTTGTAATTATTTTTTTTATTTAATTTTTATTTTATATCAGGGTATAGTTGATTTACAATGTTGTGTTAGCTCCAGGTGTTTTGTTTTAAACAGAGGGCATTGTGTCCGGGTGAAAGCCACTTAGCTGGGACTTGACCACCTGCCCAGTCATTGATTATCAATTCTTTTTAGCCTACGAAGACTAGGTGAAGACTTGGAGCCACCTAATTTATGGTGTCACCATTGACAGAAATTCCTGGTGCTGCCACCCATGAACCAGATGTATCGCCTTAGATAATCACACCAATCCAAATCAGGGTGAAAACCCAGGGTTCTTCGGGATAGAAACTATCTTTACCTCACTGGCCATCCTCTTTCTCTTGATGATCAGATCCATGGCCAAGTTAGCTGCCCCCTCCACAACTACAAAATTTTCTCCCATACCTACGAAAGTTTTTCAAATCCTAATACGCTCTGCAAGTAATCCCAGCAGAGGTATGAAGCAGGTACAGATAGGATCTAGCAGCATTTAAACTTGAGGATTATATATGAAACTTTCTGAGCTTCCAGAATGTTACATACACCTACATACAACTGAATACACAAATACATTTCCAAAGCAAAAGTGGATGACTTGGCAAGGATGAGAGAGGTCTGTGCTGATACTTGTCTAACACGTTTTTCCTTGTTATGGCGTATACTCTCAAAGAATTGCTTCTTTCAATTATAAAAGCTAAATTATGTGATCTTAGTTTGGATTATGCCATTATCAAGAGAGTTAGGAACTGAATCACCCAAGTTTCAGCTACACAAATCGTCTAAGAAAATCTAGTCATTTCCAAGTATACTAATATTTGACCTTGTGTATATGAAGCATGCTAGAATTATCACTTGGGCAAAATTTTTAAGGACACATTATGTATCTGTGATACTCATAGCATTACTGTTCCTTTTGATGCAGTTTCCAGCAATCCAAAGAGAAGTACCCAATTTGGCAGTTATATTTCCTGGCTAGGGGCTTGGTATAAATCATTTACAATGATCACTTTATGCCAATTTTTCATTATGTACTTGAAATAATTTTTCATTCCAACTATCCTACCCTAAATCCTCACCTCTAAACTTGCAGCTTAACTAATAGCATGATTTGTTCCATAGTATAGCCTGTAGACCTTTATTTAAGATAGTACAGATATGAAGCTGGAAAGAGAAACTTTAAAAAGTCAGAAAACCAGTGCTTAGCCACTGTTTTACATTATCAGTGGTGTGATTTCATCTATGTATCAAACTCTGAGAATCAGTTTCTATTTCTACAAAAGAAGAGAGTGGACCAAATGGTCTATCACTTCCTTTCCAGCTTCATCACGTGACTATAGCCAAAGAGCAAACATGTAAATGTGTTCTTTAAACTATACATCAATTTTGTCACATTTGCAGATTCAACCTTGATATCAGATCACTTGATGATCTTGCAAAGGATTATAACTGCCAATTCTTGGTTATATACGTTCGTTGAAGGAAGCAATGTCATTCTTGATACAAAAAATTCAGGTACAATTCTGTTCTGAAAGTAGTATTTTAACTTATTTTCTATTGGGTTTTTTTTTTTAGTATTTCAACTTTTTTGCCTTCCTGACTAAAATTAGCAAACATTTCTGATCAAACAGAATTCAGAGAAGTAGGCCTCCAGAAGATGGGTCACAAATCCCAAGGCAAAGGAAGGGCACACAGGGCATTAAAAATGTCAGCAATAGGGCTTCCCTGGTGGCACAGTGGTTAAGAATCCGCCTGCCAATGCAGGGGACACTGGTTCGAGCCCTGGTCCAGGAAGATCCCACATGCCACAGAGCAACTAAGCCTGTGTGCCACAACTACTGAGCCTGTGCTCTAGAGCCCACGTGCCACAACTACTGAGCCCGTGTGTCACAACTACTGAGGCCGTGTGCCACAACTACTGAAGCCCGTGCACCTAGAGCCTGTGCTCCACAATAAGAGAAGTCACGGCAATGAGAAGCCTGCACACTGCGACGAAGAGTAGCCCCCGCTCGCTGCAACTAGAGAAAGCCTGTATGCAGCATCCAAGACCCAACACAGCCGAAGATAAATTTAAGAAAATAATAATAAATAAAAAAGAAAGAAAAGAAAAACGTTAGCGATAAAGGGGGGAAAAAGCAGTTCACACATATGCAAATAACTTAGATGCAGCTAAATTCCGAAACTCTTATTATTTAAATTCCATCAGTTTGAAAGACTACATTGGTACAGGTTACAATCTAACTTTTTAAATGACGTTATCAAATTTTTTCAGTAATATAAAGCAGGCTGTAGTTGTTTACTAAGCAGTCTTTGGCAACTTGGCAAAATCTACCAAAATGCAAAATGTGTATGATCTTTGATTCAACAGTTCTACTTCTCCAATTCCCTTCAACAAATACAAGCACACGTACAGAAAGATGTGTGTGCAAGGTTGTTTGCTGCAGGACTGTCTGCCCTGGAGACAAATGCCAGGCAACCAAAATAAATGGCCAGCAGCAAGACAGCGGTCATTTACACAGTACAGTCATTTTACTTTGAAGTAACTTCAGTTTACAGAAACGTTGCAAAAATAGTACAAAGAATTCCCATATATCCTTTACCCAGAATCCCCCAAATATCAATATTTTATTACAATTACTTTATCCTCTTTCACTCTCTACACACATGCACACACACACACATGCATGCACACGTGCACACATGCACAAGCAAATCAGTCATTTACAGTAAGATTTAAAAACACTTTTCTTATGCAAATCAAAACTACAGTGAGGCACCACCTCACACAGGTCAGAATGGTCATCCTTTAAAAAGTCTACAAATACAAATAACAAATGCTGGAGAGAGCGCGGAGAATAGGGAACCCTCCTACACTGTTGGTGGGAATGTAACTTGGTGCAGCCACTATGGAAAACAGTATGGAGGTTCCTTAAAAAACTAAAATTAGAGCTACTATATGATCCAGCAATCCCATTCCAGGATATATATATAGACAAAACTCTAATTCAAAAAGATACATGCACCCCTATGTTCATAGCTGCACTATTTACAATAGCCAAGGCATGGAAGCAACCTAAATATCCATTGACAGATGAATGGATAAAGAAGATGTGGTACATATATACAAAGGAATGTTACTCAGCCATAAAAAAGAATGAAATAATGCTATTTGCAGCAACACGGATGGACTAGAGATTATCATACTAAGTGATGTAAGTCAAAAAGAGAAAGACAAATACGATATGATATCACTTATAAGTGGAATCTAAAATATGACAGAAAAGAACTTATCTACAAAACAGAAACAGACTCACAGACACAGAAAACAGATTTGTAGTTCCCAAGAGGAGGAGGGGTGGAGAAGGGATGGACTGGCAGTTTGGGGTTAGCAGATGCAGACTATTATATAGAGAATGGATAAACAACAAGGTCTTACTGTATAGCCCAAGGAACTATATTCAATATCCTGTGATAAACCATAATGGAAAAGAATATGAAAAATAATATATATATCCTTATATATATATACACACATATATATATGAAACTGAATCACTTTGCTGTATATCAGAAACCAACACAACATTGTAAATCAACTATACTTCAATAAAATAAAAATTTTTAAGTAAAAATAAATAAAAATAAAAACACTTTTTCTTTCTGGTCCAGAACTGGGCATTGCATTTACTTGTCATGTCTTTTGAGTTAATCTGGGATAGTCCCTTGGTCTTCCTTTGTCTTTCATGACCTTGAAGAGTACAAGCCAAATTTTTTATACAATGCCCCTCAATTTGTGTTTCATCTGATGTTTCCTCATGATTCATTTATGCATCTTCATTTAAGTAAACATACACATGAAGATATGGAAGACCTCAGTATATCTTGCTAATGGAAAAATGTGACCCTATTTGTCATGGTCACAAAAGAAAGCAGAAGGCCTACTCAAAGAATTTAACTAAAATTATTTTAATGAACGTACCCTTTTCAGAGGTGTGGACAGGGTTAAGGAAGCAGCAAGGGGTCAAGGGAACCAACACGTGATGGTAATGCATCCTGGGGTTAGCAGAGTGGGAGCTTTATCAGCACTGAACTGATGGGGCAGGAGGAAGGGACCACTAGCTGGGGGTGAGGAGGAGGGGTCGCCAGGTGGGGGCTTCGGCCACAGAGGAACACGGGTTGGGAGGGAGGGTCAGGGTTATAAAATATCCCAACTTCCTTCTCTACCACTTTCCAGTCTCCTACCACTGCCTCCCTTTAGCCAAAACTAACCAGAAGCAAAAAGACCAGGGAACCGAGGTGATATGTCCGTAGCAATCAGCTTCCCAGGGTGCAGTGCAGGAGAGGGAAAGGTAGAGAAGAGATCTTAGGGAACAAGACAAATAGAGAACAGCCCACACAGGGAGCAAGTTCCAGAGTATAAGGATATTTTAAAAAGATGTCAACTTGGATTTTTCTCAGGGTGCAAAATTTCAGCTAGGGGTCAGACCTGAAGACAGAAGGCACTAAGCTCTCTGTGTTTGGTGCCCACAAAGCAGCCAATAATGGGGCCGCCCTCCCCAGAGATCTCACAGACAGAAGCAAAAATGTAGAACCAGGCCTACTGCCACCCCCGGTACCTGGCCCTCCTTAGACTATATAGAAAGCGAACTGTTCAACAGTCTTAAAACAGCAACTCATGGGAAGAATCTATCCCCTCTGTCCCCCAAGAGGACAGAGAGAGAGCAGGTTGCTTCCCCTTCCCAAAACAAGGGAGGTGATCTTTAATGAGGCTCCAAAAAAAATATGTGTAAAGATTGGGGGTGACTGCAAGAAGCAGAGATTGACATTTTATTCCCTATATGGATGTCTGGTTGACCAGCAGACCTGAGGGTCGCTCCACGCTCCCTACATAAGAGATCAGACTAGCAGAGAGACGGCAAGTGGAGGAGTACCAGTGGAAAGAAGGTTAGGATCATCCCCATCCCCTCAGGTGTTTTTTGAAAAATTTTTATTGGCGTATAGTTGACTTACAATGTTGTGTTTGTTTCAGGTGTACAGCAAAGTGAATCAGTTATACATATACACATATCCACTCTTTTTTTTTTTAGATTCTTTTCCCATATAGGTCATTACAGAGTACTGAGTAGAGTTCCCTGTGCTATACAGTAGGTCCTTATTAGTTATCTCTTTTATATACAGTAGTGTGTATATGTCAATCCCAATATGCCGATTTATCCAGCTTCTTGATTTTCGACAGACATGGAAGATGAGATTCCCCCAGGTGTCTGCCAGCCTTTGAGATGGTTTTGGCCAGTTGAGACTGAAGAACTCTTCTTAGAACCTTAGAGTGGGTATTTTAGGAGGCAAAGGTGTATCCTATCAAAGAATGGCAATGGACACCATACTTGGCTGGAAGATGTATTCAAGCATGACCAAGGGCTACAAATGCCCACAACCCTGAGTGGAAGCAAGCCACTCTTGCAAGGGGCGCATTGAGACTTTCACCATCATTGAGCTCACAAAGGCTAGAATAGCAGATGCAGCCAAGGAAGAAAAGGCTGCAAGCTAGTTCCCACCGCCACACCCACGCAGACCCAGCAGCTGGCGTCACACACAAGTCTGGTCTTCACTGAACTTGGGGAGAAGACCTTCTCTGAACTGCACTTAAGATTGAAGTTTTCAAATAAATATAATCCTAAATATTGAAATGAAACCATTCTAACAACTGAAAGTAACAAGAAAGTTATGGAGAGGACTGAGGTTTCATTAAGGAGCCCACTCATCACCAAACAGAAAAAGGGAAGTTTAAAACATCACACTCATTTTTGGAACTTCCCTGGTGGCCCGTTGGTCCAATGGTTAAGACTCCGAACTTCCACTGTAGGGTGGGGAGGGTTCGTTTCCTGGTCAGGGAGCCAAGATCCCACATGCCTCAGGGCCAAAAAACCAAAACATAGGAGCCAAGATCCCACATGCCTCGGGGCCAAAAAACCAAAACATAGGAGCCAAGATCCCACATGCCTCTGGGCCAAAAAACCAAAACATAAAACAGAAACAATATTGTTAACAAATTCAATAAAGACTGTAAAAATGGTCCACATCAAAAAAAAATCTTCAAAAAAAACCATTAGAATAAATACTGCAAATGCCATTACGATTTTAGTGTTCATTCCCTTTCTAAGGCTCAGTATTAAATATCTTCTTCATAAATGAACTTAGCATTTTTTCAGTGTTTTCGGTAGATTCGTATTCATGTAATTCTTCTTAGCTTCCCTTTGCCATCTGAAAAAATGTGTTTTTCACCGTAAATGCTTACCGTGAACACAGCCATCACTCAAAGTTTTCCTTAATCTGGATGGTTCTGACGTGCCTTTTCCTGCATCCCCGTGGAGCATCTCTAATGAGCCTCCCGGAAAAGCACATGTGCAATTCTGAAAGTGCAGAATGTCCCAGAAAAGCTCAGCAACTTCTCCCGTGTTCCTTTCTTTGTTGCCTCATGAGCTTTCTCCTGCGCCCTTTCCTAGCTCACACCGGATTACGCATCTAGTGCTTTCCCTGCTGAGCTGGTGATGCTACTCAGACAACTAACTCTCAGTATTCCAGTCTTTGTACATTCTACACGCACTTACGAGGGCTTACCATGTGTCGGGGCTATTTTGGGGCTGGAGGATAACAATGTATAAAATATGTTCAGCCCTTGCCGACCACACACCAAGGCAACGACCTTCCCATGGCTTATTGGCCACAAGTCAGCCAAGAACTATATTCCAAGCTTAGCATGAATACCACCCCTCTAATTTACAATTTTCAAAAGTGACTACCATGATGATCTTGGCTGTTAATGTTGTACTTTGAGTAGGTTCTCAAAAAAAAAAAAAAGAAACCCAAGCTACAGCTCATTTTCTTTCACGTTTTCTGCCTGTGATAACCTACCTCTCTGGGTCATAAAATCTTAACAGAGTAATCTTAATTTTATGAGGAGTGAAAGCTGTTAACAGTCATTTTTAAAGATGTTTATGTAGCATAACAAAACCAGACTGGACGTGACTCAATCCCATGACAACCTTTAGAATGCTGTCACAATTGCCACTAATTGTTGAATGGGCTTAAATCAGCTTTGTAAGTGAATGTCTCTGGCATAAAGATTCATGTGGGACAAGAATGAGATTAGAGGTTTATTCTTCTATTACTGTTCTGCCTGTAACTCTAAACTCCCTGGAAGGCAACAAAATAGTTTAGGGACTTTGGTTGGAAATACCTGATTTATAGTGATTGTCCCAGCTCTCTGCTTGCTTTTGAATAAAGTTAATCCTAATGCAGCCATTCAGATACAAGCACATCTTTAATGAACTTTTCATTAATTCCTCTCTTATCAAAATAAAGCTTTTGATAGAGTTGTTTCTCTACATTGAGTTTACATTTTTTATTTGAGAAGAAAAGAAACAAAATTTCAAAGAAAATAGAATGTACAGGCTAGAAAAGAAGGGAAATTAATAAACCCATAGCATGTGAAACTCACTTCTGAATCTGGCTCTTGGGATTCATTAAATATTGTGTCTGTTGAGAGAATACTGTGGATCATTTTTAGAATCTTTTGCTTGGGTATAAATAATCCTCCTTCAATATTTCAAACTCCTGGATAGCATGTTTTCTGGATTTTCTTTAACAATACATTGCTTACCAAAATTGTTAAGTAACATATTCTACTATCCTACAACCGTGTTGATTCACAACTAAAACCAAAAATCTTCTGTTTAGATAGGGTGGAATTATGACAAGTAATTACAATTTTAAAATTACAAGTTTAAAATCATTGCTCCTGTTGAACCTTTCAAAACTGTTTCCTTGGTTCCCTGCGCAGCTTGAAGCTGAATCCTTCTCCCCCCTCAAGTCACATTCCTTTTAAATACGAACTCACTCAACTCTTACCCCTCAAGTGACTTCTCACCAAACTATTCCTTAACAATATTTCAGTCCAGCCAGAACCAAATTCCAACAGAAGGAATGTGACTCCAAGCCAGAACCTTATCTTTTTATAGAACAGAGTAGAATCCACAACTATTTGACTTGTACAATAAATAGCGCATACCCAATGTCATGTGCACGAGAGCTTAATAAAAGAGTTTGATGATGAAATACCTGGAGCAAGAGAGCCACAAGAAAATTCTAGAAGAAGGATCAGGGCCAAACCCTGCGACAAATTTAATTTAGCCCACCAAATCACAACATGTAATTGATAATAAGAGTGAACAAAGAAAAAAAGCACAAAAGTTAATCCTTAGGCACTACACTCATGATATTCAATTATAGCATAGAAAATACATGTAATAAAATATACTAGAAGATTAACGCTTATAAAACTGTTAGCCTTCTCAACATCTATTGCACTTATCCTAATATGCATAGTAAGGCACCGAATAGAAGCCTTTGATCAGTTATAGTCCAAATTACAAGCCTAACATCCTACCTATTAGGCATTAACAAATACAGATGGTCATTTTAACATTCACATAGACAAACTGCACAAGCTACGGCTTCTTTTGACCCCTGTAAAAACACTCCCTTGGTTTGGAAGTATCAGTTTTTAATAGCATTGATGATTAATAATCTTTAAGAAATTATAGAAAACAAGAGAAGTACAAATGAACTTTTCAATGGGGTAAGAGGTAGATTCCACAAATTCTGTACAAGTGCTGTCCAATGGAAATATTATAGCTATAATAAAAAATGTTAAAAGAACCAGATGAAATAAATTTTAATAGTATATTTAAACTCAATATATCAAAAATATTACCATTTTTATGTAATAAATATAAAAATTATTGATAAAACATGGTTAATCCTTTTTTCTAACTATGTGTCCAAAATCTGATTGTGTATTTTTTTGAAATACAGTTCACATACAATACTATGATCGTTCAGGTGTACTACACAATGATTTGATATTTGCAAAATTATGAAATGATCACTCTGTCTATAGTAACCATCTATTCACACACAAAGTTATTACAATGTTATTAACCATATTCCTTATGCTGTATGTTACACACCATAAGTTATTTATTATACAACTGGAGGTTTATGCCTCTTAATCCCCCATCACTTATTTCTCCCACCCTCTCAAACCCCACCCTTCTGGCAATGACCCATTTGTTCTCTATACCTATAGAGAACTGTTTTCATTTTGTTTGTTTTGTTTTTTAGATTTCACATATAAATGAGATCATGCAGTATTTGTCTTTGTCTGACATACTTCACTTAGCATAATACACTCTAGATCCATCTGTGGTGCTGCAAATAAAAAGATTTCATTTTTAATGGCTGAGTAATATTCCATTGTGTGTATATGTGTATATATACATATATATATGTATACATACACACCACATCTTCTTTATCCATTCATCTGTTGGTGGACACCTGGGTTGCTTCCATATCTTGGCTATTGTAAATAGAGCTGCAATGAACACAGGAAGGCATATATCTTTTCAAATTAGTATTAGTATAGATTGAAATCAGGAAGTGTGACAACTCCAGATTTGTTTTTCTTTCTCCAGATGGTTTTGGCTATTCTGGGTCTTTTGTGTTTCCATACAAATTTTAGAATTATTTATTCTAGTTCTGTGAAAAATACCTTTGGTATTTTGATAGGGATTGCACTGAATCTGTAGATTGCCTTGGGTAGTATGGTCATTTTAACAATATTAATTCTTCCAATCCATGAGCATGTTATACCTTTCCATCTGTTTATGTCATCCTTAATCTCATTCATCAGTATCTTATACTTTTCCAAGTACAAATATTTTGCCTCCTTGATTAGATTTATTCATAGGTATTTTATTCTTTTTGATGAAACTGTAAATGAGATTGTTATCTAAATTTATTTTTTCGGACATTTTGTTGTTATTGTATGGAAATGAAACCAACTTATTAACTTTGTATCCTGCAACTTTACTGAATTCATTTATTAGTTCTAAGTTTTTCTGGTGGCATCTTTAGTATTTTTAACACATAGTATTATATATTTTCCTTTTATCACTTTGAATATAAAATGCCACTCCTTTCTTACCTGCTAAGTGTCTGCTGAGAAGTCAGCTGATCATCTTATGGGAGTTCCCTTGTACATAGCTAGTTGCTTTTCTCTGCTGCTTTTAACATTCTCTCTCTCTCTTTAACTTTTGCCATTTTAATTATAAAGTATCTTGGTGTGAACCTCACTGTGTTCATCTTGTTTGGGACTGCCTGTGTTTCCTGGACCTGGAAGTTTGTTTCCTTTCCCAGGTTAGGGTAGTTTTCAGCTATTGTCTTCAAATGAGTCCTCTGCCCTAATATCTCTATTTTCTCCTACTGGGACCTCTATATAGCGAATGTGAATATGTTTGATGTTGCCCAGAGATGTCTTAAACTATCCTCATTTAAATTTTTTTTTCTTTTTTGTTCTGCTTGGGTGATTTCCACTACTTGGTCTTCCAGTTTGCTGACCCATTCTTCTGTATCATCTAATCTACTATTGATTTCTTCTAGTGCATTTTTCATTTCAGTTATTGTATGCTTCAGCTCTGCTTGATTCTTCTTTATATTCTCTACCTCTTTGTTAAAATCCTCACTGTGTTTATCCATTCTTCTTCTCCCAAGTTCATTGAGTATCTTTATGATCATTACCTTGAACTCTTTATCAGGTAAATTGTTTATCTTCACTTTGTTTAGTTCATTTTCTGAGGTTTTGCCTTGTTCCTTCATTTGGAACATATTACTCTGTCACCTCATTTTGCCTTATTCTCTGTGTTTATTTCTATGTAGTAGGTGTCTTGGTCATGTTTCCTGATCTTGCAGAAGTAGCCCTATGTAGGAGACATCCTTTGGAGCTAAGAAGCCCACTCTATATGTTCTAAGGTTGCCCCCTAAGTGGACTGTGTGGTCTCTTCTGTTGTGGTGAACCACCTACTGTAGGCACACTGGTAGAAACATCTGGGTCCCTTGGTTGGCTGCCAGGTCCTGTTTCATGCAGTGGTTGCCAATCCAGTGGATGGTGGATGGGACCAGGTCCCCACACAGCTGGCTGTGTGGCTCTGTGGATCTCAGACTGGTGCTGACCTGCTGGCACACAGCAAAGCCCTGAACTAACAGGCTAGAGGAAGGACTCCAAAATGACTCTCACCAGCACCAGTGTCCTGATTATAGAATAAGCTCCCAATAAGCTCCCAAAAATGCCTGCCACCAACATTATGTACCAAGGAGGCGTCCCAGCAAGTGAGTCTGACCCAGGCACCTTTCTGAGCTAGGACTCAGAGCGTGTAAGATTTTGCATGAGCCCTTTAAGAGCAGAGTCTCTTTTTCCAATAGCTCTCCTGTACACAAGTTCTGCTGGCCTTCAAAGCCAGCTGTTCTGGGGGCTCCTCTTCCTGGTACAGGACCCCCAGGCTGTGGGGCTTGGGCCTCTCACTCCTTGAGGAGAAGTTCTGCAATTGTAATTATCCTCACTTTTGTGGGTCTTCTGCTGTGGGTGTGGATCTTGACTGTACCACACCCCTGCCCCTCCTACCCATCTCTTTGTGTTTCCTTCTTTATATCTTTATATCTTTAGTTGTGGAAAATCTTTTCTCCTATTCTTTGGGTCATTCTCATCAACAATTACTCTATAAATAGTTTTAATTTTGATGTGCCCATAGAAAGAGGTGAGCTCAGAGTCTTCCTACTCTGCCATCTTGGCCACACCCCTGATGTGTATCTTATATTTACACAATATCTTAATTAGGAGGACCAGCCACATTTTTAGTGGTCTATAGCCACATGTAGCTCTTGGCTAATATTGGGCTGTAAGCTACTGACCTGTAAGCTACTAACCCCAGCACAATTCTAAAACTGATTGTGTCTTGGTAAAGCCTGAAGCAAAAGCTTATGCACTACTACTTCATCAAAGATGCAATACCAGGAAGTAGAAATGGGACAAAGGGAGACTGCAGCAGGGAAGGAAGGTCAGTGAGTCAGCCACAGCTTGGAAACAAGGACAATTGTTTGTTCCATCTCATACAACCATCTTCTGAGACATGTAGACCACTGTGTCTCAGCAGGAGGAAGGAAGAATTTATCAGCTAGCTTCCATCTCACCTTGACCCAAGTTTACTTCACAGAACATTAACATTAACTCCCCCACACTTTCAAGTCACATATAACATGATGCCAGTTCAGATTCCACAGCATCTCACACCTTAGGGGCTATACGGAAAGCCTGGATAAGCAAGCAAGTAATGTACAGCTGGGGTAGGATGCAGAGCATTGTTGGGTTGTACCCATGTGAAGGTAGTTGCCATAGCAGCTGGGAAAACAAATGGCCAAGGGCCCCAGGGACAGGAGTGGTAGAGAGTATGTGAGGTGGTGGATAAGAAATGTCTGATGCAACCAAGAGACGAATGCACAAATGACTAAGAGTTGCCGCTGGTGAACCCAGACTGAGTCATGTCAAACTAAATTTATATTATGCTTTGTTCAAAGCACCAGATGTGTAGATCATGTTATGACTTGCCTGGATCTCTACCTCTCCATTGTCCACCTAACCTTTAAATCTGATGTAGCTTAGTTCCTTTGTACAAACCAAGTGTTGCCCTCCTCAAGTTTCTGTATGGAAAGAATTTAAAGAACCCCAAACCAATAACACCACATCCAGAGAGCTTTGCCCTGATTTTCTTCTGATCCTAGGACCCAGTTCAGGTAAGCAGATTTCTGTAGTGTTACTTAGTTCTTATCCTTTTTTCCTCTATTTCCTTCCTCTTTCCCATGAAGCTGGAGACCGGTATATGCCAGGATCCATCAGCCTGAGGCTGGGGTTGTTCCTTCATTTCTTTGTATTACTGTTCACTTCCCAGGGCATTGATCTATCTAGAACCCAGATGACTTGTTTTATTGGGTCTTCCAAGTAGAGATGTTTCCCTGGTATATCCCTGTCACCCTGGTCTCCACAAACAGCCTTCCTCAGTGTTATTGGATTTCCCACAATATCTGCAGCTTAATCTATCCCCCTAGTCCGCCCTCCCGAGTGTTCATTCTACTTTAAAGGGACATCAGTTCTCCCAAGTGCAAAGATCTGCTGTCCTTGGTTTTTCCTAGCTACGGCCTTCTCCAGGGGCTTCGGCTCCCCATCCTGCAGTTTGCACATCCCTTTCTCTGGACAGACACAGCCCTGTCCCAGGGCTCATGGCTTGGTGAGCAGAAGCACCTTTATACAAGTGACAAGCTGCCGCACTTCACCTTTGCCTTCATTTTTGCTGCCTGGAAAACATTTCCTCCACACTCTTCCAAAGACTTTCTTCTCATCCTTCCAGTCTTTGCTTAAACGTTCTCCCTCAGAGAGGTCCTCTCTGGCCACCCATTCTAACGTAGACCCTTACTAACATCTCATCTTACCCTCAAAGCACTTGTCATAATTTATATATTATATACCTGTTTGCTTATTTACTTATCTGTCTTCTATTTCAGACTGTAAGGTCCATGAAAGCCAAAATTACCAATTTATATCTAGCCTCCTTTCTAGTTCTAAAATCAATATTTTTTTAATGAATGAATGATCTATTTATCTAGCAGCCAGGCTCCTTACATTAAAAATCAAGGGAATGGGGCTTCCCTGGTGGCACAGTGGTTGGGAGTCCGCCTGCCGATGCAGGGGACACGGGTTCATGCCCCGGTCTGGGAAGATCCCACATGCCGTGGAGCGGCTGGGCCTGTGAGCCATGGCCGCTGAGCCTGTGCGTCCGGAGCCTGTGCTCCGCAATGGGAGAGGCCACAACAGTGAGAGGCCAGCATACCGCAAAAAAAAAAAAAAAAAAAAAAACAAGGGAATGACAGAGACTAAGGATCAGGATCTCACAGGGGTCAGGCAGGCAGCATAATATGTAAACCACTGGTTTACAACACTAGAAAGTAACAGGATTGGGGGAAAACTGCAAAAAAAAAAAGACAAAAGACATTTGATTTCAAATTTCAGATATATTCTACTGGCCCAATGGAACTCACCCTGGTCTCAGTCCATTACCTCTACCAAGACTGCTGGACTTCCTTCAGCTCCTGCAGCTTGCGGATCAGGAATCCAGGACCCATGGACATAGTGCTCTCTTAATTCTCTTAAAATAGTCTCGTTGGCAAATTAACATGGAATTTTACCCCCAGGACTTTGCATGTGTTATTCCCTCAATTCCTTTCACATCTGTCCCTTCCACCTTCACTTTACCAACTCCTATTCACCCTTCCTCAAGGAGCCTTTCATGACCATCCCCACCTCCTCCCCATCCTGTGTGTTTGCACCATGCCCGGCACTGCTGTTTACCTGTTTGTCTCCCTCCCAGACTCCCCTGAAGGGAAAGGGCTGGGAATTGTGCCCTGCTGTATCCTTGGCGCCTGGCACTGTGCTTGACACAAAATAGAATTCAAAATATTTACCGAAGGAACAAATGACTCCACCATAGGGATTCTTAGATGGTTAACCCACACTGCTTTGGAAGCTAAAGAATGGATCCAGATACAGGTGAAGGTCACTAACGCTGCAACCAGGCTCCATCCTCTTTGATCTCCTTTCTGAATGACTCTACCGAAGGCAAGCTTTGCTCTGACTTGCGAGGCATGCAAAGCAGGGCAGAAGAGCCAGGGTGTTGGGAAACGGCCAAAGGAGAGGAGATAAGAGATTGTGGCTGTGGTGAGTGTGGGTTGAGGTCACGGTCTTGTAAACCAAGTTTGAATATTTTTGTGAGTGCTGGGATACATAGGATGGTGGAAGAGTGTGGAGGAGGAAGCGTGGCTCAAGGTCGGAATGTGCATCTGTTTATTGGATTTGCTTCCTGGTGGTTTTACAAGCTTAAGGCTGGAGCTCTTCCAGTGGTTTCACTTTTGTTTTGCCAGAAAACCTGTAAGGCTATTTTTAAAGTAACATTGCTGGCAGGATGCTATAAATTAATCTGCTTGTACCTTTCCCACCCACCTCGATTATATAACATGGTTAGAACCTAGCTCCCTCTCTTGCTCATCATATTCACATAAATCTAACTGGTTCATTCTCCCTCTTAAATGAATGGACTGATATTTGCTTTATTCTTGAACTTGATATCAGGATTGCTGAATGTCTGTTAAGGTTTAGGAGAGAAGAGTTGATATAAATGGGGCCAAGAAAATCATATACTTTATATGATGGCCAAACGTCTAATGCAGTCTCTAAAAAAAATCCACCCAGTGGAGAGAGGGGACTTCCGGGGAAGACGGCGGAAGAGTAAGATGTGGAGATCACCTTCCTCCCCACAGATAAACCAGAAATACAGCTACATGTGAAACAACGCCTACAGAACATCTACTGAACGCTGGCAGAAGACCTCAGACCTTCCAAAAGGCAACAAACTCCCCACGTACCTGGGTAGGGCAAAGCGGAGAGATTCCCGCACAGAGGATCGGTGCCGACCAGCACTCACCAGCCCGAGAGGCTTGTCTGCTCGCCCGCCGGGGTGGGCGGGGCTGGGAGCTGAGGCTTGGGCTTCGGTCGGAGCGCAGGGAGAGGACTGGGGTTGGCGGCATGAACACAGCCTGCAGGGGGTTAGTGCACCACGGCTGGCCAGGAGGGAGTCCGGGGGAAAGTCTGGACCTGCCGAAGAGGCAAGAGACTTTTTCTTCCCTCTTTGTTTCCTGGTGCGCAAGAGGAGGGGATTAAGAGCGCTGCTTAAAGGAGCTCCAGAGACAGAGCTCCAGAGACAGAGCTCCAGAGACGGGCGCGAGGCGCGGCTAAAAGCACGGACCCCAGAGACGGGCGTGGGACGCTGGGGCTGCTGCTGCCGCCGCCAAGAGGCCTATGAGCGAGCGCAGGTCACTGTCCATGCCCCGCTTCCGGGGAGCCTGTGCAGCCCGCCACTGCCAGGGTCCCGGGATCCAGGGACAGCTTTCCCGGGAGAGCGCACGGCCCGCCTCGGGCTGGTGCAACGTCACGACGCCGGCGTCTGACGCTACAGGCTCGCCCCGCCTCCGTGCCCCTCCCTGCCCCCCACCCCCGGCCTAAGTGAGCCAGAGTACCCTAAGCGGCTGCTCCTTTAACTCCATTCTGTCTGAGCGAAGAACAGACGCCCTCCGGTGACCTACACGCAGAGGCGGGGCCAAATCCAAAGCTGAGACCCAGGAGCTGTGAGAACAAAGAAGAGAAAGGGAAATCTCTCCCAGCAGCCTCAGAAGCAGCGGATTAAAGCTTCACAATCAACTTGATGTACCCTGCATCTGTGGAATACATGAATAGACAACGAATCATCCCAAATTGAGGAGGTGGACTTGAAGAGCAAGATTTATGATTTTTTTCCCCTTTTCCTCTTTTTGTGAGTGTGTATATGTATGCTTCTGTGTGAGATTTTGTCTGTACAGCTTTGCTTCCACCATATGTTCTAGGGTTCTATCCGTCCGTTTTTCTTCTTTTTAATTTTTTTCTTCATAATTATTTTTTATTTTAATAACTATTTTATATTATCTTACTTTACTTTATCTTCCTTCTTTCTTTCTTTCCTTCCTTCCCTCCTTTAGACAACGAATCATCCCAAATTGAGGAGGTGGACTTTGAGAGCAAGATTTATGATTTTTCCCCTTTTCCTCTTTTTGTGAGTGTGTATGTGTATGCTTCTGTGTGAGATTTTCTCTGTATAGCTTTGCTTCCACCATTTGTCCCAGGGTTCTATCCGTGCGTTTTTTTTGTTGGTTTGTTTGTTGTTAATAATTATTTTTTATTTTAATAACTTTACTATATTTTATCATACTTTATTTTATTTTACTTTATCTTCTTTCTTTCTTTTTGTCCTTCCTTTCCTCCTTCCTTCCTCCATCCCTCCCTCCCTCTTTTCGTTCTTTCTTTCTTTCTACTTCTACTAATTCTTTCTTTCTACTTTTCTTCCTTTTATTCTGAGCCGTGTGGATGAAAGGCTCTTGCTGCTGCACCCAGGAGTCAGTGCTGTGCCACTGAGGTGGGAGAGCCAACTTCAGGACACGGGTCCACAAGAGACCTCCCAGCTCCACATAATATCAAACAGCGAAAATCTCCCAAAGATCTCCATCTCAACACCAACACCCAGCTTCACTCAACGACCAGCAAGCTACAGTGTTGGACACCCTATGCCAAAAAACTAGCAAGACAGGAACACAAGCCCACCCATTAGCAGAGAGGCTGCCTAAAATCATAATAAGTCCACAGACACCCCAAAACACACCACCAGACGTGGACCTGCCCACCAGAAAGACAAGATCCAGCCTCATCCACCAGAACACAGGCACTAGTCCCCTCCACTAGGAAGCCTACACAACCCACTGAACCAAACTTAGCCACTGGGGGAAGACACCAAAAACAATGGGAACTACGAACCTGCAGCCTGCAAAAAGGAGACCCCAAACACAGTAAGATAAGCAAAATAAGAAGACAGAAAAACACACAGCAGGAGAAGGAGCAAGATAAAAACCCACCAGACCTAACAAATGAAGAGGCAATAGGCAGTCTACCTGAAAAAGAATTCAGAATAATGATAGTAAAGATGATACAAAATCTTGGAAATAGAACAGAAAAAATGCAAGAAACATTTAACAAGGACCTAGAAGAACTAAAGATGAAACAAGCAACGATGTACAACACAATAAATGAAATTAAAAATACTCTAGATGGGACCAATAGCAGAATAACTGAGGCAGAAGAACGGATAAGTGACGTAGAAGATAAAATAGTGGAAATAAGTACTGCAGAGCAGAATAAAGAAAAAAGAATGAAAAGAATTGAGGACAGTCTCAGAGACCTCTGGGACAACATTAAACCCACCAACATTCGAATTATAGGGGTCCCAGAAGAAGAAGAGAAGAAGTAAGAGACTGAGAAAATATTTGAAGAGATTATATTTGAAAACTTCCCTAATAGGGGAAAGGAAATAGTTAATCAAGTCCAGGAGGCGCAGAGAGTCCCATACAGGATAAATCCAAGGAGAAATACACCAAGACACATATTAATCAAACTGTCAAAAATTAAATACAAAGAAAACATATTAAAAGCAGCAAGGCGAAAACAACAAATAACACACAAGTGAATCCCCATAAGGTTAACAGCTGATTTTGCAGCAGAAACTCTGCAAGCCAGAAGGGACTGGCAGGACATATTTAAAGTGATGAAGGCGAAAAAACTGCAACCAAGATTACTCTACCCAGCAAGGATCTCATTCAGATTTGATGGAGAAATTAAAACCTTCACAGACAAGCAAAAGCTGAGAGAGTTCAGCACCACCAAACCAGCTTTACAACAAATGCTAAAGGAAATTCTCTAGGCAAGGAACACAACAGAAGGAAAAGACCTACAATAACGAACCCAAAACAATTAAGAAAATGGGAATAGGAACATACATATCGATAATTACCTTAAATGTAAATGGACTAAATGCTCCCACCAAAAGACACAGATTGGCTGAATGGATACAAAAACAAGACCCATATATATGCTGTCTGCAAGAGACCCACTTCAGACCTAGAGACACATACAGATTGAAAGTAAGGGGATGGAAAAAGATATTCCATGCAAATGGAAATCAAAAGAAAGCTGGAGTAGCAATTCTCATATCAGACAAAATAGACTTTAAAATAAAGACTATTAGAAGAGACAAAGAAGGATACTACATAATGATCAAGGGATCGATCCAAGAAGAAGATATAACAATTGTAAATATTTATGCACCCAACATAGGAGCACCTCAATACATAAGGCAAATACCAACAGCCATAAAAGGGGAAATCAACAGTAACACAATCATAGTAAGGGACTTTAACACCCCACTTTCACCAATGGACAGATCATCCAAAATGAAAATAAATAAGGAAACACAAGCTTTAAATGATACATTAAACAAGATGGACTTAATTGATATTTATAGGACATTCCATCCAAAAACAACAGAATACACATTTTTCTCAAGTGCTCATGGAATATTCTCCAGGATAGATCATATCTTGGGTCACAAATCAAGCCTTGGTAAATTTAAGAAAATTGAAATTGTATCAAGTATCTTTTCTGACCACAACGCTATGAGACTAGATATCAATTACAGGAAAAGATCTGTAAAAAATATAAACACATGGAGGCTAAACAATACACTACTTAATAACGATGATCACTGAAGAAATCAAAGAGGAAATAAAAATATACCTAGAAACAAATGACAATGGAGACACGACGACCCAAAACCTATGGGATGCAGCAAAAGCAGTTCTAAGAGGGAAGTTTATAGCAATACAATCCCACCTTAAGAAACAGGAAACATCTCGAATAAACAACCTAACCTTGCACCTAAAGCAATTAGAGAAAGAAGAACAAAAAAAACCCCAAAGTTAGCAGAAGGAAAGAAATCATAAAAATCAGATCAGAAATAAATGAAAAAGAAATGAAGGAAATGATAGAAAAGATCAATAAAACTAAAAGCTTGTTCTTTGAGAAGATAAACAAAATTGATAAACGATCAGCCAGACTCATCAAGAAAAAAAAGGAGAAGACTCAAATCAATAGAATTAGAAATGAAAAAGGAGAAGTAACAAGTGACAGTGCAGAAATACAAAAGATCATGAGAGATTACTACAAGAAACTCTATGCCAATAAAATGGACAACCTGGAAGAAATGGACAAATTCTTAGAAATGTACAACCTGCCAAGACTGAATCAGGAAGAAATAGAAAATATGAATAGACCAATCACAAGCACTGAAATTGAAACTGTGATTAAAAATCTTCCAACAAACAAAAGCCCAGGACCAGATGGCTTCACAGACAAATTCTATCAAACATTTAGAGAAGAGCTAACACCTATCCTTCTGAAACTCTTCCAAAATATAGCAGAGGGAGAAACACTCCCAAACTCATTCTACGAGGCCACCATCACCTTGATACCAAAGCCAGACAAGGATGTCACAAAGAAAGAAAACTACAGGCCAATATCATTGATGAACATAGATGCAAAAATCCTCAAGAAAATACTAGCAAACAGAATCCAACAGCACATTAAAAGGATCATACACCTGATCAAGTGGGGTTTATTCCAGGAATGCAAGGATTCTTCAATATACGCAAATCAATCAACGTGATACACCATATTAACAAATTGAAGGAGAAACACCATATGATCATCTCAATAGATGCAGAGAAAGCTTTCGACAAAATTCAACACCCATTTATGATAAAAACCCTGCAGAAAGTAGGCATAGAGGGAACTTTCCTCAACATAATAAAGGCCATATATGACAAACCCACAGCCAGCATCGTCCTCAATGGTGAAAAACTGAAACCATTTCCACTAAGATCAGGAACAAGACAAGGTTGTCCACTCTCACCACTCTTATTCAACTTAGTTTTGGAAGTTTTAGCCACAGCAATCAGAGAAGAAAAGGAAATAAAAGGAATCGAAATTGGAAAAGAAGAAGTAAAGCTGTCACTGTTTGCAGATGACATGATACTATACATAGAGAATCCTAAAGATGCTACCAGAAAACTATTAGAGCTAATCAATGAATTTGGTAAAGTAGCAGGATACAAAATTAATGCACAGAAATCTCTGGCATTCCTATACACTAATGATGAAAAATCTGAAAGTGAAATCAAGAAAGCACTCCCACTTACCACTGCAACAAAAAGAATAAAATATCTAGGAATAAACCTACCTAAGGAGACAAAAGACCTGTATGCAGAAAATTATAAGACACTGTTGAAAGAAATTAAAGATGATTCAAATAGATGGAGAGATGTACCATGTTCTTGGATTGGAAGAATCAACATTGTGAAAATGACTCTACTACTCAAAGCAATCTACAGATTCAATGCAATCCCTATCAAATTACCACTGGCATTTTTTACAGAACTAGAGCAAAAAATTTCACAATTTGTATGGAAACACAAAAGACCCCAAATAGCCAAAGCAATCTTGAGAACGAAAAATGGAGCTGGAGGAATCAGGCTCCTTGACTTCAGACTATACTACAAAGCTACAGTAATCAAGACAGTATGGTACTGGCACAGAAACAGGAAGATAGATCAATGGAAAAGGATAGAAAACCCAGAGATAAACCCATGCACATATAGTCACCTTATCTTTGATAAAGGAGGCAGGAATATACAGTGGAGAAAGGACAGCCTCTTCAATAAGTGGTGCTGGGAAAACTGGACAGGTACATGTAAAAGTACAAGATTAGAACACTCCCTAACACCATACACAAAAATAAGCTCAAAATGGATTAAAGACCTAAATGCAAGGCCAGAAACTATCAAACTCTTAGAGGAAAGCATAGGCAGAACACTCTATGACATAAATCACAGCAAGATCCTTTTTGACCCACCTCCTAGAGAAATGGAAATAAAAACAAAAATAAACAAATGGGACCTAATGAAACTTAAAAGCTTTTGCACAGCAAGGGAAACCATACACAAGATGGAAAGACAACCCTCAGAATAGGAGAAAATATTTGCAAATGAAGCAACTGACAAAGGATTAATCTCCAAAATTTATAAGCAGCTCATGCAGCTCAAAAGCAAAAAAACAAACAACCCAATCCAAAAAATGGGCAGAAGACCTAAATAGACATTTCTCCAAAGAAGGTGTACAGATTGCCAACAAACACATGAAAGAATGCTCAGCATCATTAATCATTAGAGAAATGCAAATCAAAACTACAATGCAATATCATCTCACACCAGTCAGAATGGCCATCATCAAAAAATCTAGAAACAATAAATGCTGGAGAGGGTGTTGAGAAAAGGGAACACTCTTGCACTGCTGGTGGGAATGTGAATTGGTACAGCCACTATGGAGAACAGTATGGAGGTTCCTTAAATAACTACAAATAGAACTACCATATGACCCGGCAATCCCTCTACTAGGCATATACCCTGAGAAAACCATAATTCAAAAAGAGTCATTTACCAAATTGTTCATTGCAGCTCTATTACAATAGCCCAGAGATGGAAACAACCTAGGTGTCCATCGACAGATGAATGGATAAAGAATATGTGGCACATATATACAATGGAATATTACTCAGCCATAAAAAGAAATGAAATTGAGCTATTTGTAATGAGTTGGATAGACCTAGAGTCTGTCATTCAGAGTGAAGTAAGTCAGAAAGAGAAAGACAAATACTGTATGCTAACACATATATATGGAATTTAAGAAAAAAAATGTCATGAAGAACCTAGGGGTAAAACAGGAATAAAGACACAAACCTATTTGAGAATGGACTTGAGAATATGGGGAGGGGGAAGGGTAAGCTGTGACAAAGCCAGAGAGAGGCATGGACTTATATACACTACCAACCGTAAGGTAGATAGCTAGTGGGAAGCAGCCACATAGCACAGGGAGACCAGCTCGGTGCTTTGTGACCACCTGGAGGGGTGGGATAGGGAGGGTGGGAGAGAGGGAGACGCAAGAGGGAAGGGATATGGGAAAGATGTATATGTATAACTGATTCACTTTGTTATAAAGCAGAAACTAATACACCATTGTGAAGCAATTATACTCCAATAAAGTTGTAAAAACTAGAATCCAAAATTAAAAAATCCACCCAGTGGAACCCTTTGTGGTACTGGTCTTCTCTAACTTATTGTGTCATCAATGCCTTTCTCCACGAATCATAGAATCATATCTGTTAGTAGCTAGTAGATCCCCATTGATGCTAGCCCTAGGAAATTATAAACGTAAGGATGCTACAGGTGTGTAACTACTTAATTCTCACAGCAGCCTACTGAGATGGGTGCTTGTAACAGACCATGGAGTTACCCTGCATAACCACTAGACTTGTGTTGAACATGAGGGGCTGGAAATTGAGTTAATAATAGATCACGCCTACATGATGAAACCTCCATAAAAATCCCTGAAGTATGGGGTTCAGAGAAGTTCCAGGCTGGTGAAGAGATCTACATGTGGTGGATGGATGATGCACCCCCATCTCCACAGGGACAGGAGTTCCTGCACTCAGAACCCTTCCAGGATTCCCTGCATGTATCTCTTCATCTGGCTGTTCATCTGTATCCTTTATCATATCCTTTATTATATAATAAACTGGTAAATGTAAGTAAGTGTTTCCCTGAGTTCTTTGAGCTGTTCTAACAAATGATTCAATCCAAGGAGGGGGTTTTGGGACCCTCTGATTTGTAGCCAAACTAGAAAGAAATTGGGAGTAAGCTGGGGACTTACAACTTACTATTGGCATTTAAAGTGGGGGCAGTCTTGTGGGATTAGCCCTTAACCTACAGGGTTGCCCTAACTCTGGTTAGTATCAGAATTTAATTAAATTGTAGGACATCCAGCTGATGTCACAGAGAATTACTTGGTGTGAGAGAAAAAAAAAATCATGTCTGATATCAGAAGTATTATGTGGTTATGTGTATAAGCAAAGGAAGACACCCAGGAAAGTTTTTCCTGTATAACCCCAATGATCTTCACCTTCTAATACTGACACCCTTGTTTTAATTTTCTTCCTTGGGTGTGGGCTAAACTTACTGACTCGCTTCTAACACATAAACTATGACAGAAGAGTTGAGATAGCATATTCAAAATTAGGATATAAAAAGGCTATAGCTTTCATTATGCATTCTTTCTTCTCACTCTCTCCTGGATCTTGCCATGACTTATGGACTGAATTGTGTCTCTCCCAAAGTTCACATTGAAGCCCTAAGTCTCAATGTGATGATATTTGGAGATATGACCTTTAGAGAGATACTTAAGGCTCAATGAACTCATAAGGGCTGGTGTCCTTATAAGAAGAAAAAGAGACACCAGAAATCTCTCTCTCCCCACCCCCCCAACTCTTCCATGCACAGAGAAAAGGCCACGTGAGGGCACAGGGGGAAGGAGGCTTTCTACAAGGGAAAAAGAGAGCTCTCACCAAGAACAGAAATTGCTAGCACCTTGATTATGGACTTCCAGCCTCCCAGAAAAGTGAGATTATATATATATCTATTGTTTAAGCCACCTGGTCTGTGGTATTTTGTTGTGGCAGCCTAAGCATACTAATACCTCATGCCATGAGGTAGTCAGTTATGCCAAAGTCCATACGGCGAGGAACCAACAACCACGTGAGTGAGTTTGGAAGCAGATCCCCCTTGATCAAACCTTCAGATGAGGGACTTCCCTGGTGGCACAGTGGTTAAGAATCCACCTGCCAATGCAGGAGACACGGGTTTCAGCCCTGGTCCAGGAAGATCCCACATGCTGGGGAGCAACTCAGCCTGTGCACCACAACTACTGAGCCTGCGCTCTAGAGCCCACGCTCAGCAATAAGAGAAACCACCACAGTGAGAAGCCTCCACACTGCAACAAAGACCCAAAGCAGCCAAAAATAAATTAATTAATTAAAAATAAAAAACCTTCAGATGAGACCAGAGTCCTGGCCGACACATTGACTGTCACCTCATGAGATGACACACAGTTAAGCCACAACCAGATTCTTGACCTACAGAAACTGTAAGGTAATAAATATTTGTTGCTATAAGCTACTAAGTTTTGGTGTTAATTTGTTATGCAACAATAGATAACTATTACATGGAATGTCAAGAGAGTAGGTGGGTGCCCCAAATGCATTGCCATCAAAAAAAAAAAAAAAGATCAGTGAATGGGGAATTCAAGTGTGAAGCCGAGCAAAATAGAGGTACAGGAGGCAAAAGCAAGGAACAGACAACTGGCCTGGCAAATGGGACACCATCTTTGTAAATACCAGAGCCAGGAGTTTCAGCCTGGGCCCACTTCCTAACACCATTAAGTTGTACATTAGATTAAAATATATGAATTTAGATGGGGCACACAGACATTTGGTCTATAGCAGCCAACACACAATGTGTTATCATGCAAATTATCACTGTGGGAAACTCAACTTTAATGCCACTGGGGAACTCTGGGAGACAGAATAGAGCAGGCATCCCAGAGTTATCCCACCCAGGGGTGAGGGAACTGGTGTATCTATCCACTAACTCTTATCCATCACTGGTTGAGGGCCGGGGATGGGGGCATGAATTCCCAGCACCTGTTGCCTACAGAGAATAGGGAGAAGTTAGCTGGTGTGCATGGCTGCTGTAAATGCCAAGAAGACTGGAATCTGATTCTGAAAGCAACTGCTTCCTATAGGTCCCCTGAAGTAGCCTTTAATTATTTAGGTAGCAACTATATACAGTCTATCTAAATGACTGTATAGCACAGATAACTCTGCTCAATATAATGTAACCACCTAATTGGTAGTTACATTGGGAAAAGAATTAGGAAAAGAATTGGGAAAAGAATTTGAAAAAGAATAGATACCTGTATATGTATAACTAAATCACTTTGTTGTACACCTGAAACTAACACAATATTGTTAATCAACTATACTCCAATATAAAATTAAAAGTTTAAAATAAAAAATGGCATCTTTGAAAATTATTGTTGTGAAAACCTGTCAAAATGAAGCAGGCTGCTGTGCTTTTTAAGAGATTTGAAGAAAGATATTTAAATTCCAACGAACTCAGTCTTACTCTTGTTTCGAGTCTTGATTTGTTTCAGAGACCTTTGAAAAGTTACTTTGCTTCTCTGAGCCTCAGTTTTCTCACCTGTGAAATGGACACAATAACTCCTACTATATTTGGTAGTGGTAAGATAAAGTGTGTAAAACAGCAAGCATAGAGATAGATAATTGCTTTCTTTAAAAATTTTAAACTTGCAATGATAACTTAGTGATGGCAACTTTGCCTATATAATGGATTGCTCAAACAAAAATAGTAATAACAAGTCAAAGCCAGTACTAGTGTATGTAATAGACTGAATGTTTGTGTACCAAATTTCACATTAAATCCTAACCCCCAAAGTGATTATATTTGGAGATGGAGACTTTGGCAGGTGATTAGGTCATGAGGGTGGGACCCTTAATGGAAGAGACCCCTTCCATCTGCCACGTGAGGACACAGAAAAAAGACAGCTGTCTATGGGCTAGGAAGAGGGCTCTCACCAGACACTAAATCTACCGGCACCTTGACCTCAGACCTCTCAGCATCCAGCACTGTGAGAAATAAATGTTTGTTGTTTATAAGCAACTGGGTCTGTGGCATTCTGTTATAGCAGGCTGATAGACCAACAGAGTATGCTTAGGATAAAGAACTCAACAATGCCTATCAGTATTGAAACACTTAATCTATGATTGTTAAAATAACATTAAAAATCTAATGCTGTTTTCAGGTATATGCATCCAAATATTTTTCCTTCAAACCTGCTTTTTCTATAAAGTTTTCGTTATTAAAGCTGTTATATATGAAAGAAATATGCAATCAAAATGGTGAAAGTTTATCTAAATAAGTTGCCAACATTAGGTAAAAATGAACTTTGGATCTTAAAAAGCAAGGTGACAGAGAAAATGAAGGAATATCTCTCCAAAATTGAGATTTTCAATTGTAAAACCACATTCGCACAAACAAAATTTACTGTTATATGAACTAGTGGTTGGAAGCACCCATTTTCAGGAGTTTGTTTCTGGAAAACTTGGAGCTGGAGACAAAACTTGAGTTCATGAAAGATTGTCAAACAAGCTAAGCAGTCGTAACTGGTCAAAAATAAACTCCAAATACGTGAGAAATGAACAGAAACACTGTACCACCTTGTAAGCATCACAGCTTTCATAAAAACAGTTCAAAAACCCTGATACTCTCTGATAAATAGAAACAAATATTTAAGATCACATTAGAAATAGCAACACTATCATCATGGTGCACGAAATTAACAATGTGACAAACTGCTATGATTGAAAATATTTATTTTTGAGCAATTTTTTGTTTCAGTCAATTCCCTTGGAGGCTCCAGCCTGACACATGGTAGATGTTTGAGAAATGTTTGCTCCCCTCTATTTATCAGTATGCCTGCAGTACTGTTAAAGGAAGAAAATGCTAACACAGAAATCTGTGTTAGCAACTCCAACTCCAAGCGCACACCATCACCAAATAGGGACAATTGGTAAAAGCCCAATTATGGGAAATAAAACAGAAGGATTGCTATAAAGTGCTTTGGGGTTGTTAATGGGAAAAAAGAATACCAAAGAAACAGAGGCAGAGATTAGACACTGAGAGATCCAGTCAAGGCATTGAATTGGATAGTTGTCCAAGAGTCTAGGTGGTACCTCCCAAAATAGTAAGGTCTAGGAGGTCCAGAAGCAGTGCCTGGAACAAGCAGGCAAATTGGAATGGCTCAGAAGCTGGATCTGTAAATTGAAAGTATCTCTTGAGACATTCTTTTTACTAAACCAGACATAAAACTAGAGATGAAACCTTACGCCGTCAGAAAAGACTGGACTAAGTCCATCCAATGCCTCAGATCTCTAGCACAGGTAAAAACCCTGTAATGGAAAAGAATGACTCGGTAGCAGCACTTCTCAATGAAAATATATCTTTAGGAGACTCAAGTCCTTTCAGGTGGATTTTGTGTTCATCAGATTTTAGTTATTAATTTTTCCCAAAGATCTTCCTAAGAATGAGATGCACTGACCCGTGAACATAAACATTCTGATTTTGATGGCTTTGATGTCCAAAACCGTACATTACAACATACATTCCAGTTTACTGACCACAGGGGAATTAAGTCAGTGGGAATCCACACTTAAAGGCATAAGACAGCAACAGACTTTTAGATGTGAGCTGCTCCAGAAGGGGTTATGACCTTCGGAGGCATCTTTCTTTAGCCAAGTACAAGTCCCAGAGAGGTACTGGCTGAGACATGTAGGCAGCCAACACCCCAGGCAATGGGGAGAATGAATGTTGTAGTCCTGGAGTGGGAGATCTGGGTGGCACATCCCAGCACCACATACCTTTTCTTTTTTTTTTTTATTGGAGTATAGTTGCTTTATAATGTTGTGTTAGTTTCTGCTGTACAACAAAGCGAATCAGCTATATGTATACATATATCCCCTCTTTTTTGGATTTCCTTCCCATTTAGGTCACCGCAGAGCATTGAGTAGAGTTCCCTGTGCTGCACAATAGGTTCTCATTAGTTATACATTTTATTACACAGTATCGACAGTGTATATGTGTCAATCTCAATCTCCCAATCTATCCCAACACTTATCCCCCCTTGGCATCCATACGTTTGTTCTCTACATCTGTGTCTCTATTTCTGCTTTGCCCATAAGTTCATCTGTACCATTTTTCAAGATTCCACAAATATGCATTAATATATGATATTTCTTTTGCTTTTTCTGACTTACTTCACTAAGTATGATAATCTCTAGGTCTCTCCACATCTCAGAAAATGGTACAATTTTGTTCTTTTTTACAGCTGAGTAATATTCCATTGTATATATGTACCACATTTCTTCATCCATTCCTCTGTGGATGGACATTTAGGTTGCTTCCATGTCCTGGCTATTTTAAATAGTGCTGCTGTGAACACGGGGGTGCATGTATCTTTTCAAAGTATTGTTTTCTCTGAATATATGCCCAGGAGTTGGATTGCTGGGTCATATGGTAATTCTGTTTTTAGCTTTTTAAGGAACCTCCATACTGTTCTCCAACCACATACCTTTTCTTAAGATGCAGGTAAATTAATGAGAAACTAGTCTAAAGTGGAAATGACATCTAAAAATCTGTTGCTGGGCTTCCCTGGTGGCGCAGTGGTTGAGAGTCTGCCTGCCGATGCAGGGTTCATGCCCCGATCCGGGAAGATCCCACATGCTGTGGAGCGGCTGGGCCCGTGAGCCATGGCTGCTGGGCCTGCACGTCCGAAGCCTGTGCTCCACAGTGGGAGAGGCCACAGCAGTGAGAGGCCCGCGTACCGCAAAAAAAAATAAAAAATAAAAATAAAAAAACAATAATCTGTTGCTGTCACAATGAAAAGACCCACCATCCTCAACCCAATTCAAGATATCTCTGAAGGTTCATCCCAGCTGGAGTTCCCCACAGGATTAACTGAGGTCCTTGTTGTGACTGACCGCATTGCAGTTCAACTGCCCTCACTGCCCAAGCCTGTCTCCTCATTCCCTCAATAGGTATTGATTTTAAGAGGTCACCCCAATAAATGGCTTGCATGCAAAAAAATAAAATAAAAAGAATAAAGGCGTAAGATTCCAGGCACTATACCCTGAGTGTCCTTCTCTGAGGCTCAACCCCAGGCTCAGTCTGAGACAACTTGCCAACCTCACATCTCGATAAATGTATTCTACGCTTGGGTGTCAATGGTTACCACCAAACTCTCCGAAGCCATTAATCAAATTCTTTTCATGTGGCTAGACGCAATTCTGTTTGGGGAGTTGCTAAGCTGCTTTGTCTCCTTCCTGGAAACCCATGATTAGTTGTTGAATGTCTTGGTCGTGTTGGTCCCCCAGTTGCCGGTGTGGGGAAGTACCCATCGCTAGGCAGCAGGACAGTCACTCTACTCCAGACTGCAGCTGTGCCACCTTTATTTGAGAAAGCCTATTGCCAAAGATTTTTGAGAAATAGCAGAAAGAAGATGCAGTGTTTCTCTTGGCCAGAATGATTTTATTTGGAAAGCTGTGATCTAGATGTAAAGAAGGTCTCTGCCTTCTTAAAGCATAAACAGTGACCTTATCCCAGGGACTTCGTGCCATTGGGTTAGAACTTGTCAAAGAGCCACAAGGGTGTGCCCCGTCTTCAGACTTACCCCTTGGATGAGTCAGATTGTGTTTACCCAGTGGGCCCCCAGTTCCAGCAAAGTCAGCGGCATGATAACAGCAGAAGCCAGTCTGCCAAGTGGCTAGTTGCATTTGTTATAGGTGGTGATGGGGAAAAGTTTTTAGTCAAAATGTATGATTTGTGACCAAAATATTCATATGATCTCAGTTTTGACTCCCTCAGCATGAAAGAATAATCAAGAATATAAAACCATAGCCCAAGCATTCAGGACCAGATCTTATTTGAAAAGAGAGTGTTAACCCACTGTTACTGGCCAGGGTTCTTGGCTTCCTTAATCAATAGAAACTGATCAGAAGCCATACAGGAAATCCAGGCAAGGCTCTATTGGGGCCCCTGCTGCAGTAGCAGGGAGTGAGAACAAGTAACAGGTTCCCTCACTCACTCACCAAGGTGGGATGAGCTGTTTCCTTCTATGGGGTGAGGGTAGGGATAGGTTCAGGGGTTGGACCGGAGGGGTGGTTTGCCCACCCCTTAGGTGGTGTTGAGTGCAGGGGGCATATGTAGTACCCTTCTTCTGCTCCCAGCTCTTCAGAAGTGGCAATTGGGCTTTTTTGGTCTTTTTGTATCTGGTTGTCCATAATTTGCCCCAACTGTGCATGCACGCAGCTATTTTTAGTCCCTTATAGTTTCTCTGTATTTTGTTGCCTGAGGAGACATTTGTCCAGGGGCAAGCCCTGCAGCAAAGGGTCTCAGGTCCCAGGTCCCAGCCTGTCTCACCACACACACCATGGCTTGGGAACTGGGAAGATATTTTTAAGCCCGGATGCACCTCCTTCAGTCCCTGAGACATTGAGTGAGTCATAAATCCCTCTGAGCTTCAGAATTTCTTGAGATAATAAGATCAATGTAACAAGTAGTTATTGAGTGCCTGATGTATACCAGTCATTCTTTTAAGTGCTGGGGATACAGAAATTAAAAAGAAAAAAGAGAGAACATTTCAGCCTTTATGAAGCTGAGATCTTTGTACTCATGGGGATTGGTTAGAGGAGTAGAAGAGATAACAAAACAAACATAATGTTATTAGCACTTGGGAAGTTCTTAATGTTTGGTCGTCCAGCTGACCCCGTCACTCAACTTGTTTCATAAATAAGTGCTATGGAGAGAGGAAGAGAAAATGTAGTGTGTCATTTCTGAACTGTGTTTGTAAATCAAAAAAACCAACCTGACCTAGGCCAATATTTTTTTACCAAACTTCAGATTCTGACATATTAGTGAGTTGTAAAGGGAGACGCAAGAGGGAAGAGATATGGTGATATATGTATATGTATAGCTGACTCACCTTGTTATAAAGCAGAAACTAACACACCACTATAAAGCAATTATACTCCAATAAAGATGTTAAAACAAACAAACAAACAAACAAAATCAATTCAGTCAGTTAAGGCCAGCATTTTCTTAAATTAAAAAATGGAATGGAATAGTATAGAAATGTAGTAAAGTTAAATATTGATTCCTGAAGCTTTTGTTTCAATTGTGTGTGTGTGTATACATTGGGTCAGGATGTAAAATTCATCTCTGTAGGTCACAGTCAAAAAATTTTGAAAGCCATTAATCTATATATAGTTTTAAAACAAAGGAAAGAAATTTTCTTTCTGCTTTTGTTATTATCCCCAAATACCTAACTTCTTACCTAGTATTGACAATAATGACTACTATAAAAAGGTACAAGATAAATTCATATTTTTAATGAGAAACTATTCTGTAAAATAGAAAACTCTTCTGTAAAACATTTTGAAAGTCATTTTCTATAGGCCCATAGACTTTATTGACTTCTCAGAAGGTCTAACCCAGAAGTAGAATAGACAGAAAGGGGACAGATAAGGGGTGTACTTGCTCCTTCTCAGCACATTTTCCAAAAGTGACACCTTCTCAATAATCTCTAAATTAATACATTTACATGATGGTGTTTAAATCTATCAGGAAAACAGAGAAAGACAAATACCACATGATGTCACTTATATGTGGACTAAAAAAATGATACAAATGAACTTATTTGCAAAACAGAAATAGACTCACAGACATAGAAAACAAATTTATGGTTACAAAGGGGAAGATGGGGGGAGGGATAAATTAGGAACTTGGGATTAACATATACATACTACTATATGTAAAATAGATAACCAACAAGGACTTACTGTATAGCACAGGGAACTCTACTCAACATTTTGTAATAGCCTGTAATGGAAAAGAATCTGAAAAAGAATATATATATATATACTCCTAACTGGTGGAAATTCTATATTTCAGTTAGAGTTAGTGAAGATGAAAATGGAATTCATTTTCGTATCTAAGACCATGGACTCCTTGAATTCTACCTATACAAAAGGTCCATAGGGTTTCCCTGGTGGCACAGTGGTTGAGAATCCGCCTGCCGATGCAGGGGACACGGGTTCGTGCCCTGGTCCGGGAAGATCCCACATGCCGCGGAGCAGCTGGGCCCGTGAGCCATGGCCGCTGAGCCTGCGCGTCCGGAGCCTGTGCTCCGCAACGGGAGAGGCCCCAACAGTGAGAGGCCCGTGTACCGCAAAAAAAAAAATAAAGGGCCATAGACTGCAGGTGGAGAGCCCCTAATCAGAGAGAGGAGACAGTTCCAGGTCATCCTAAAATCTCCCTACAAGGTAACAAAGAAGGCAAATGTCTGACAGAACCCTGCCATTTAATTAGCAGGCAGTCCCAAAACAATCGTTTATTCTGTTCTTTAAACTTGATGAAATCCCAGCCCTCTGTCTTTTAGAAGGTGTGAGAGCACCTTGCAGGAAAGTCTTTCCCAAGCCAATATGCCAAAATTCGAACACCAGAACTCCTCTAATTCTCAAAGTTAGACAACCAAAACTCTTTCCAACTAGTAGCCGGAAATAGGACCGCTCAGAAATCACATCCGGAGCATTTTTCAGGGCCGCCGCATTCAGCTGTTTTGGTTGAGCACTATATAATCCTATAACTAAATGAAATGACTCTGTTGCCATCCTTAAGGGTACAGATTGCTGGGCTCTCTCATTCTTATACCTTGTTTAAGATACAATGCTCACGTATTCAATATCAAAAATAGCACAGATTACCCAATCAGAAAGGATGCTGACTATAAACAACTAGTATAGGCATAAAAAATGTGTCCTAGATGAATTTCAGCCTTGCCCTCTTCACGCAAGGATGGGGACTGTCTTCTAGACAATCCCTATATCTTGACCACTAATTTCACCAAGGAAAGTCAGTTTCTAACCATGTATTCATTAACAAAGCCGGTGGTATTGATCAGAAATCAACATAGGTAAAATACTCAGAGTAGCTATCTCTGGAGGGTGGGCTCTTGATTCAATGCTGGCTAGCCACTTCTGGTGGGTGTAATCCAGCAACTGTCTCTAGTATATGGATTAAAATGAACACAAATGCAGATATATCATAGAGATTATACTCAAAATTTTCATATAGAATACCCAATACCCAAATTGGCCAAATACCCAATGGTCACTCCTTTGGTAAAAACAACCTGTTAGGTTATTAAGCTGCAAAAATATTTTGGAAACAAGAAAGATCTCTTATGGGGTCCCAGCAGCTCGGGCGGCGGGAGGAGCGGTAGCGGCCAGGCAGCCCAGCTTCGTGAAGGCTCTCGGCGCGCCGCGGCCCGCAGGCACCCGGCACGCGCCCGCCCCGCCGCCACGATGCCCAAGAGGAAGGTCAGCTCCGCCGAGGGGGCGGCGAAGGAGGAGCCCAAGAGGAGATCGGCGAGGTTGTCAGCTAAACCGGCTCCTGCAAAAGTGGAAACGAAGCCAAAAAAGGCGGCAGGAAAGGATAAATCTTCCGACAAAAAAGTGCAAACAAAAGGGAAAAGGGGAGCAAAGGGAAAACAGGCTGAAGTGGCTAACCAAGAGACTAAAGAAGACTTACCTGCAGAAAATGGAGAAACTAAAAATGAGGAGAGCACAGCTTCTGATGAAGCAGGAGAGAAAGAAGCCGTCTGATTAATATCACACACCTGGTCCTATCAGTGGTCCCTGTCTCCCTTCTTGTACAACCCAGAGGAATATTTTTATCAACTATTTTGTAAATGCAAGTTTTTTAGTAGCTCTAGAAACATTTTTAAAAAGGAAGGAATCCCACCTCATCCCATTTTTTAAGTGTAAATGCTTTTTTTTAAGAGGTGAAATCATTTGCTGGTTGTTTATTTTTTGGTACAACCAGAAAATAGTGGGATATTGAATATGGGAGGCTTTGATTGTCTTGGGTGTCAGCTTAACATTCCACAGATGGAGGGTAGCTTTTATATACTGTAATACAAAGCATACTTAATGGCAGTTTGGAGTCAGCTGTGCATTTAATGTCTTAAACACTTTAAATTACTTCTCTTCCCATGTTGTTTTTGGTAGAATTGTTTCCTAAAGCAAACCACTCACCCCTTGATCTTGGCTCTCCTGGGCAGAATTTTGTGCACTCTGTAACATCTTTGGTCGTGGTAGTCCAGTTCTTCTAGTAACTGTTAATGTGCTGTGAACGATTGACAATTTGAGTATGTAGTGTATATGATATTAAATTGTGAATTAGTGGGACTTACGATGTAACAGCATATCAATATTTGAAGATATTGGTACTTGATATCCTGTGAAGGAAAATTTGCCCCCAAATTTTAAGCTGGAAAGTCACTGGAATAACTGTTGAGAAAAGAATCACAACTACATGATTTTTTTAGGTTTTTGGTACGTATGTTGAGAATTGTGTACAAATTGAAATGTCTGTGTACTGATCCTCAAAACAACCAATAAAATCTCAATTATGAAAAAAAAAGAAAGATCTCTTATATCTATCACTGAAAGGATTTTTTTTTTAACTTTCTCTTTGAGTTGGGGTGTTGCAGTTAGCCTTCATTAAATGATATTTTGCAAGCTTTGGGAAATCCCCAAAGTTTAAAGTTTCAGTAGAGAGATCCTGTCATCCCCTTTATAAAGCATGAAGGGATCCAGTTAAACAAGACTGTCTGGAAAAACTAAAAGATCAGCACATGGAAAGATCACAATGAAAACAGAGCCGTAGAAGAGGATAAAGCCGTTGCTCTTTGAAAGTGACCAGTTGCAATTGTGTGTGACAGAAGAAGACATTAGTACAGCACAATTGAAGACTCCGAGAAACAATGGGTGAGATTGAAAAGGAAGACATTTGGGCTAGAGAGAAGGGCAGATTCCTCGCTTCCTCTTCCAAGGTCAAAGCAATCTCAAGGGTCCAGACAGCGGCGCCGCCTTCCACTAGGCTGCACCTAGTGAAATACAGTTTCTGAAAACAACCCAAGTTGGGATCATGTGAAGGAAATGTGGAAGTGAAATACTCAGCTAACCCAGGAGTGAAAAAATAGCCCAAACAAAACTCAGCATAAAAGCTGTAACGAGAAAATGGCAACTATAAAAAGAGAGAGACGTAACCTAACTAGTTCTGATCCAAAAAATAATTTTAAATAAAGAATGATGTTTCAATAGCAGCTACACTGAATCATGACCAAAACAAAGCCGACTACAATGCCAAGGACTCAACAAATGGTCGTGATTATAGTAGAAAATACCTTTTTTTTAAATTAGGCTTATTTGCTTTATTAAATTATATGGAAATCATTGTCAAATAAGAAGTAATACTAAGCTTTCTTTACATTGTATTTTTTTTCTTTTCAACATAGCATGTTCTTTATTCACAATCAATGCTCCTCTGTCTTTTTTTTTTTTTTTGGAGTATAATTGCTTCACAATGGTGTGTTAGTTTCTGTTTTATAACAAAGTGAACCAGCTATACATACAGAAAATACCTTTTTTTAAAAAAATTCTGGAACAAAGCTAGACTCCATTTCCCAGCATCCTTTACAGCACTGTGTGCCAGTTCTGACCAGTCTACTATGGATGAAAGTGATAAACCTCTTTCCAGATCTGGCCCACACAAACCACTCATGCTCACCTCCCCACTTTTTCTGGGCTCCTGAAGAACTGCATAGAGTAAAAGCAGTGTGAAAAAAATGTGAGTACCAATGAATAGTGGAATTATGAACAATCTTTTGTCACTTCTTTTCAATTTCCTGTACTTCTCAAAATTTGTATGATAAGCAACCACCATAAAATGTTTCAGTTTTATGATACAGTAAATATATATTTTATATATATATATTATATATATATAAAATCTTTTTTAAAGTAAGTTATAACTTTACTAACTTTAATAACTCTAGATAGCATGGATTTGGGTGTGCTTGTTCAGTAATATATCCCTAGCACCCAGGACAGTGCCAGGAACACTGCCAGTATTTAATAAACGTAGTTTGAAAGAATGAATTTGAATGAATTGAAAGAATGAAAGTTTCTGGTATCCTCAACATTTTGCCTAGTTGTCAATGCTCCTCTTAAAATGTGATGGTCTCAATTAAATAAAATGCTTAAGAGAACACCAAAATACTTTCCCTATCCTCTTCATGGTGCAGAGTATCCTGAGACTATTATGTTCCATTACCATACATCTAGGACTATTATTTATACAAACATGACCCAAGATTGCACCTGATACTTTTGGGGTTTGTTTTTATGAGGAAAACACTGTTCGCTTATAATCAACTAAAACCCTTAAGTCTTTTTCACATAATTTGCTGTCAAGCCTGATTACCCTCATTCTGCACTTGTACAATTGATTTTTGACCCCCAAATGCTAGACTTTAAATAATCCTTGTTAGGTTTTATCTTATTTGCTTTGGTCCACTATTGGAGCCCACTGACATGATCTTGAGTCCCTAATTCTGCAACCTTGTATATTATCCATCTCTCCACACATGACTTCTGATAACTTTATCAACTTCTAAGTCTCCAGAGGTGAGGATAAAACTATTCAATGGATAAGAAGCAGCAGGAGGGCTTCCCTGTTGGCGCAGTGGTTGAGAGTCCGCCTGCCGATGCAGGGGACACAGGTTCGTGCCCCAGTCTGGGAAGATCCCACATGCCGTGGAGCAGCTGGGCCCGTGAGCCATAGTCGCTGAGCCTGCGCGTCCGGAGCCTGTGCTGTGCAATGGGAGAGGCCGCGACAGTGAGAGGCCTACGCACCGCGATGAAAAGTGGCCCCCACTCGCCACAACTAGAGAAAGCCCTCGCACAGAAACAAAGACCCAACACAGCAAAAATAAAGAAATTAATTAATAAACTCCTACCCCCAACATCTTCTTTTTAAAAAAAATAGACAAAGATTCCTCTTCTAGTGGAACTTTTATAGCAGAAGGAGAAAATATATTTATTAAATATAATATACCCATATATTTTGCATTATAATAGAAGATGATAAATCCTATGAAAAAGAGAAAAAGTAGAATTGGATAAAGGGCATTGAAGTGAGGAGTAAAATTTTAAATAGATTGACTAGGTCCTCATTAAGAACGTGACATCTGAGCAGAGACTTGGAAGAGGTAGGGAATGAGCCATGCAAATTTCTAGGAAAGGGGCATTTGTGCAGAGGAAACAACCAGTGAAAAAACACTAAAACAACAGGCAAATGGCATGTTCAAGGAACAAGAAAATCGAGGTGGCTGCAGCAGAGTGAATGATTTGAGGAAAAGACTAGGAGATGAGATCAGAGCTATAATGTGAGTCAACATAAGGACTTTGATTCATACTTTGGAAGAAAGGAAAAGCTGTTGCATTTCTATTTGAACAGAAGTGTGATATAATCTGATTTATTTTTTAAGAGAATAACTTTGGCTGCTGTGTCTAAAGGGGAGAAGTAAGATCTGTTAGGTCGTTATTGTGGCAATCTAAGTAAGAGATGGTGACTTGGACCAGGGTAGAAGCAGTAAGAAATGGTGGTAGTGAGAAGTAGTCAGATTCTGCATTTATTTTGAAGGGCAACAGTCTTTGCTGATGGACTGCATGTGGTTATGGAAAAGAGGAGTCATGCCAAGGTTTTTGGCCTGAGACATCAACTGTGACAAGAAAAGTAGGAGGTGGAGGAAGAAGGTGGGGAGGGGTGGAAGATCAGAAGTTCCGTTTTGGACAGATTGGAAATACAAGTCTGGAGTTTGGAGAAGAGATCCAGGCTAGAGATATATTGAAAGTTGTTCACATATAGATAGTTTTTAAAGCCATGGGATGCAATGAGCTCAAAAAGGATAAAAATAGATCAAAAGATGGAGTCGTGGGCACTGCAGCATTAAAAAGTTTGGGGAAAGGAGGAAAACCCACAGAAGATGATTAAAATTGGGCAATTGGTAAGCCATGAAAAAGTCAAGATAATATAGAAGACTGTTAGCCAAATGAACAAATTTTTTGTTGTTGTTAGAAAGGATTTAAGTTTACATCTTTAGCTTTTTAAATCTGTATTTTCCCTTTTTGGAGAATGGTATGATTGACTATGTCCTATCTCTCTCAGAGTCTTCAAAGATTATCCATCAAGATTAATGATAGATTGGGAGTATGGGATTGAAATGAACACAGCGTTATTTTTAAAATAGATAACTGACAAGGACCTACTGTATAACACAGGGAATGCTGCTCAATACTCTGTAATAACCTAAATAGGAAAAGAATTTGAAAAAGAATGGATATATGTATATGTATAACTGAATCACTTTGCTGTACACCTGAAACTAACACAACATGATTAATCAACTATTCTCCAATATAAAATAAAAATTAAAAAGAAAAGAAAAAATTTTTTCCATTTGCTCTAAGAAAAGGAAAAAAGAAAAAAATGATTAAATAGTCCCACGTACTCAAGAGTTACACTGCTGGTACCTAACCTACCTCAGGGAGATCATCACATATGTGCAGAAGTAATTATTCACTCATCATTTGCTTACATCAGAACGTCAGAAACCATCTAAATAGTTAAGGGGATGAATACATTGTGATATACTCATAATATTATAATAGCATGCAGCAATTTAAAAGAATGGTTATATATACATATGTATTTCATATACACATAATCATATGTATCATACGTATTTTATATATATATGAAAAAGAAATGAGTTTTAAGTTATTTTTCGTCTGAAAAAGACAGCTGACAGATGAAGTTTGATGTCATACAATATACAATACATTAGTATATGATGTTACATTAATGTATTACTCGTATAATAAATATTTATGTTAATAAAAAGAAAAAACTGATTAAATAGTCCCATATGAAAATTCTGTCGGTATCCTGGCATAATTTACTTGAACCGATGACAATTTCTTTTTAAATACCTAGGTGCCCTCTTATTACTCACCATCTGTCCTAGGCATCAGTTCTCTCTTAACTACATTTAACAATCATTCTTAATAGGGAAGCCAGAAGTATACATGGAACTAAAAAGTCCTGCTTTCTCTGTTTTCTGTTAATATTGTACAATATGCCCTAGAAGCTGTCCTCTTCCTCCTTTGTTTGGTAGCTACATAGCTGATCATTGTCCTTTGCATTTTGTAAGGTCCAGCTGTCATTACCAGAGTGAGGTAGGTCATGAAGTATCCTTCAAACTCACGTACAGTGGGAAAGAGAAGAAACCAGTTCTGTAGCAGGAGACCTGGTCCAGTAGTAGGGCTGGCCCTTGAAGGGGTGTAACTAGTAATCCAATATTGAATATCCAAAGGGTATTGATTAGAACTGGTGTCAGTATTCAAGAGTTTCTAAGCCCAGAGATTTTGTTTAGCAGGTGAATACTCAAACCCAGATGGAGCACGGTCTTCACCCCCAGTGATGGGAGTACATGACCAAGGTGGGGCAAAGTCTCAAGGAGTGAAACTCCCAAATGATGGGGTTATAAGGCTAGGTAGAGGTGTGGTCTTAGTCCCAGGTTCACTCTTGGCCCTTGAGAAAAGGTGATGAGATCATGCTTCAGTGTGATCCTTTCAAGCAGACCCTCAATATGCTTATGGGATTTAGGAAACACATCTGGTGGCCCAAAAGAAGACAGTCCCCTAAGACGAGAATGAGGATATGGTGCAAGAGAAAGTAGAAATGTCACATTCAAAAGCCAAGAGAGTGGCCTCTCATGAAGACTGGATCTGTATGGCAGAATGGACAATTAAGATGGCACCTGGGACTGAAGCACATTAGCTAATTAGTGCACAGTCCACAAGACACCACTCAATGGTGGGGTGGAAGTTTCAAATACTCTTCCTGCCACCATTAAGAAGGACTCAGAATGAGTTTCCTAAGTGAAACTCACATCTGCATCAGCAGGTGCCTGCCCCATTTCGCCTCTAAAGCATGATTGGTTTACCAATTACGCATTTCATTTTTTTAAAAATCTACTGTCTTCCTTGACCTGGATTTCCTTTTGCCTCTTATGGTTGTGGAATCATCACAATTGATTCTCTAAAAAGCTGATGGGAGATCATGGGTCCCGGTCATCACGTTCTGTCCCTTTACTTGCACTCACTCTAAGATGACACTGTGACATCCTCTTTAAGTGTTTGGCACTCCCATACCCCCAACAAATTCTCCCTAGTGACCCGGATATATTCATTTCCTTTGTTGCTTCCTCTACCCTATGGAAAAGTAAAATCAGCAAACTCAAGAATTTGTGAAAACTTCCAGGTTGCAGAAAAAAATTCTAGGAGTTATCTGAATAATTAGCATTTCCTTTTATTCCTGTTTGTTATTTGTTCTTCACTTTTGAAACCTCTTCCAATAAGAACTTACTCAAATCTTCCATTTTGTCTGAGCATCTATGTCACCCTCCCTCATACCATTATTCCAAGAATGGAGAGCCTCACCAGATGGGCTCATGGCAAAGTGGGAAAAAACATGCATAATCATGAGTATAACTAGTATAATATAAAATAAAATGTATGATATAAAATTGAGGTTGACCAACCATCCTGGTTTGCCTGGGACTTGAGGGGACTTTTAGGATGTGGTCCCAGTGCTCAAACTGGGAAAGTCCCAGGCAAACCGAGTTGATCATCTTAAAACGGTAAACAAACACTGCACCTGCCCTGAAAATCACCAAAAGTTCCCTCTAAGTTCCTATTTCCTGGGTTTCAAACAGAATTGTATTCCTTTATGATTTTTCCTTAAAACTGCTGCTGCGCACAGCACAAGGCCCTGACTAAATCTGACCTCCCTCTTAATCTCTGCTAGATATTGATAATTAGAACTGACCCACCCTTCACATTTTTACCCAGTTCATCTACTTCTCTTTATCTTCACAAGCACCATCCTGGTTGAAGGCATGATCACTGAACACAAGCCTGGATTAAGGCATTCATCCTCTTCCCTTGTTTTCCAAACAGCGATGAAGGAGAAGTTTTTTTCATTTTTATTTCTGTTTTGTTCTGTTTTGTGTTGAATGTGCAATCCATTATGAACCCATACTTTTGTAACATTCAATAAAAACTAGGAAAATGATCATGCCCTTTGGTCTTGAAACAATGTTGAATTTGCTCTAAGAGTTTCTAAACGTTTCCTGTCCATTTCTATATTGACTTTGTCATGTATGGGGAACAGTCAGAGGAGCAGCCGAGGACCACACTTTGAGAAACACCATTCTAACAGGTAGCATCTCTTCCATGCTCTCCATTCTTACTGCCAAAAAAAGTCGAGAACCTTTCAAAATGTAAATTAAATTGTGTCAGCCCACAGCTCATAAAATCACAGAAGGAGGGGAAAGGTTATGAACCCAGACTTTGGAGACAGACCCCCTGGATTTAAATCTCTACTCACCACCTCCTGGAGTTCACTAACCCTAGGCAAGCCACCTCATTTCTATGTGCCCCATTTTCCTCATCTAAAAATTGAGATAACAATAACATCTACTTCCTAGGGTTGCTGTGAGGATTAAATGTGTTAATTTTTGTAAAGTGTTTACAACAATGTCTAAGGCATAGTAAGTACATATGCTGCTTCTATTGTTACTACTTATTGTTAGCTTGGCCTACAGCATCCTGACTTTATAAATGTTATACATCACTGCTATTATTGTTATATTATTATTATTAACATGACCTACAAGTCTTTCCCTATCTCTCTGGCCTCATCCAAACAATTAAGGTGTCAAGCCAGCCTCTTACCACAAGATAAAAGAGCAATACATTCAAGATTTCATGCAGATCATTTGTGGAAGATTAGATTATTTTTCAGCAAATATTCACTCCTTTCTCCCTACTTATGGGAGAACTATATACCCACCTCCTTGGCTTTGCACAGTGCCATGAGTGAGTGAGACTTGCTTCGACCAGTGGGATGTTAGCAGGCTGGTGCAGTTGGGTTAGCCCTTGAGTTTCTGCCATCACCGTGAAAAGAACAAGTTCTGGGCAGCCCACTGGCTCCAGAAGATTGAGAGTCACCTGGGTCAGACCTGAATGGGGCCAAGCCCAGACCAGCCCATCTGAGCTCAGCAGAGCAGCCCTGGCCAATCACTGAGTCACTGAAAATTGTGTGTTTGTTTGTTACACAGCCAAAGCTAACTGTTCACACACTCTCACCTCTTTCCTTTTTCCTTTCCTTTAAATTCTGCTTCTCAGGATTTTGTCCCATTTCACTGCTAGGAAACCCCACTGCTATATGCTATGGTACATCTGGAGAAGTAGCACATTCGAAAAATATCTCCTAGTCCATCCCATGGTTTCAGAATTTGGGGAAGCTCCTGAGGTTTTACTTTGGGCACTCAAAATGCCCAGTTTTTAATAAATGTCTTGAATAAATAAATAAATAAATAAATATATATATATATATATATATATATAATGTATACATATAATTTTATATACAGGTAGAGGTAAAGCCCTCTCTTGATGGGTGCTATGTAGAATCAATCCAGAAGTGCAGAATTTGAGGTTGTCTCCTAATTCCCCATCATCTGAGTATAAGCTCAGGCTTATACATTAAAGCTGACTGTAAACTGAGTGAAGAATATAAGAAACAGAAGGGCAGTGGTCTCCATGCCTGGAGAGCACAGGTTCACAGGCACAAAAGGAAGAACTGAAATTGCTACCATTTCCATTCTTTTCCTCCTAGATAATATAAAACAGAAGCTAAATAACTCTAGAGCTCTCAGATAAAATCTAAAATTAATTCTCACACATGCCAGTGATATTCTAAAGGTGCCCACTAGTTTGTAGTCAGATTAACGTTTGCTATAATATTCAAAAAGTTCCTTTATATTTTTCTCTCAGAATTTTTAAATAAATACGTATGGAACAGGATAGAAAGCCCAGAGACAAACCCACGCACATATGGTCACCTTATCTTTGACAAAAGAGGCAGGAATGTACAGTGGAGAAAGGACAGCCTCTTCAATAAGTGGTGCTGGGAAAACTGGACAGCTACATGTAAAAGAATGAAATTAGAACACTCCCTAACACCATACACAAAAATAAACTCAAAATGGATTAAAGACCTAAATGTAAGGCCAGACACTATCAAACTCTTAGAGGAAAACATAGGCAGAACACTCTATGACATAAATCACAGCAAGATCCTTTTGACCCACCTCCTAGAGAAATGGAAATAAAAACAAAAATAAACAAATGGGACTTAATGAAACTTAAAAGCTTTTGCACAGCAAAGGAAACCATAAACAAGACGAAAAGACAACCCTCAGAATGGGAGAAAATATTTGCAAATAAAGCAACTGACAAAGGATTAATCTCCAAAATCTACAAGCAGCTCATGCAGCTCAATATCAAAAAAACAAAGAACCCAATCCAAAAATGGGCAGAAGACTTAAATAGACATTTCTCCAAAGAAGATATACAGATTGCCAACAAACACATGAAAGAATGCTCAATATCATTAATCATTAGAGAAATGCAAATCAAAACTACAATGAGATATCATCTCACACCAGTTCAGAATGGCCATCATCAAAAAATCTAGAAACAATAAATGCTGAAGAGGGTGTGGAGAAAAGGGAATACTCTTGCACTGCTGGTGGGAATGTGAATTGGTACAGCCACTATGGAGAACAGTATGGAGGTTCCTTAAAAAACTACAAACAGAACTACCATATGACCCAGCAATCCCACTACTGGGCATATACCCTGAGAAAACCATAATTCAAAAAGAGCCATGTACCAGAATGTTCATTGCAGCTCTATTTACAATATCCAGGAGATGGAAGCAACCTAAGTGTCCATCATAGGATGAATGGATAAAGAAGATGTGGCACATATATATAATGGAATATTACTCAGCCATAAAAAGAAACGAAATTGAGTTATTTGTAGTGAGGTGGATGGACCTAGAGTCTATCATACAGAGTGAAGTAAGTCAGAAAGAGAAAGACAAATACCATATGCTAACACATATATATGGAATCTAAGGAAAAAAATGTCATGAAGAACCTAGGGGTAAGACAGGAATAAAGATGCAGACCTACTAGAGAATGGACTTGAGGATATGGGGAGGGGGAAGGGTAAGCTGTGACAAAGTGAGAGAGTGGCATGGACATATATACACTACCAAACGTAAAATAGATAGCTAGTGGGAAGCAGCCGCATAGCACAGGGAGATCAGCTCGGTGGTTTGTGACCACCTAGAGGGGTGGGATAGGGAGGGTGGGAGGGAGGGAGATGCAAGAGGGAAGAGATATGGGAACATATGTATATGTATAACTGATTCACTTTGTTATAATGCAGAAACTAACACACCATTGTAAAGCAATTATACTCCAATAAAGATCTTAAAAAATAAATAAATAAACAAACAAATAAATAAATAAATACGTACTCCGGATGGTTTCCCAGAACTGTGGCACATGTTGGTCTTCTTTTTCCTACAAGGGTAGTGGGAAATGGTTGCAGTAATGGTTTCTGAGCCTCCTGCATACGATTCCTCTGGGTGAATACACACTTGGGTGTGGATTACTGCAGTGCATTGTTAATTAGCCAGCTCACAACTCCTGTGAATATTATTGGATGTCAACTTGCAGCTGCAATGGATTTTGCCTGCTCTAAAAGCTTAGGCTCTCACTTCAGATTTTATTCCCTCATGTCAAATGCATGATCATTTGAGAAAGCATTTTGAAATTTGAACTGAGATATGAGTTAATGATGGAATGGGTCAAGATGGACCATGTTATTATGTTTTAACCAAGAAATAGCCTGTTACTTTGTCCCTTGCTTATTTATTTATTTATTTATTCATTCATTCATTCATTCATTTATTTTTGGCTGCGTTGGTTCTTTGTTGCTGCACACAGGCTTTCTCCAGTTGCAGTGAGCGGGGGCTACTCTTCCTTATGGTGTGCAGGCTTCTCATTGTGGTGGCTTCTCTTGTTGCAGAGCATGGGCTCTAGGCGCCCAGGCTTCAGTAGCTGTGGCACGTGGGTTCGGTAGTTGTGGCTCGTGGGCTCTAGAGCGCAGGCTCCATAGTTGTGGTGCACAGGCTTAGTTGCTCCGCAGCATGTGGCATCTTCCTGGACCAGGGCTCGAACCCGTGTCCCCTGCATTGGCAGGTGGATTCTTAACCACTGCGCCACCAGGGAAGCCCTGTCCCTTGCTTCTTACCTTGTGAAAATTAAGGCATCTTAGCACGAACTTGACTTTTGAATGTGTCAGTGGGTGGGGGGAGAGCTGGTTACTGAAGTTAAAACTCCTCACTTTTATAATTCATTGACCAAGATGAAGTGAATGTTGCAATGGTTTTTTAATGTCGATCTCAAAGGTTTTCTCAGTTTGGCTTTTGGCCATGCTAAGGTTCACGGGATTTATGTTTGTTTAGTAAAATATACAAAAATTCCTACTTGAAGGTCACCACCAGGTTAGTGGCATACCAGCTATATTCCAACTTGTCCAACCATCTATAACTGAAAAACAGAACTAAACATACCTTCTCTCTGAAAGAGCAGGTTAATTCTACCCCTCCAATCTGCATAAACTAAAGCAAGAGGGGAGGAGAGGCTGGCTTCCAAAGCTCCCTGGTGAAAGTACGTTAAGTCCGGAAGCAGCTGGTGACACTACATCAAAGGTTCCAAAAATAAAAAATAAAAACCTCTGAGGATCAAAACACTAAGGCTCTTTTAGTCTGCCAAACAATCTGATTGATTCTGCAGATCAGCCCCGACACTAAGTGATTTTCTTTAAGTTTTATTTTTTATAGTTTTTTGTGTTTTGTTTTGAGAGGGTAGAATCATGATTCTTTAGGCCAGCACTAATACGAAAATATATTTAGCATTAAAAACTAGCAGAGTTGAATATTATCCTTAGTCTAAAGACAGGTGATGATTTTAAGTAAACTGCAAATGCTCTGTTTTCTGAATTACCTTTAGTTTTTTTTACTTGAAGTATTGACCTACCATACTATGTTAGTTACAGGTGCACAGCATAGTGATTTGATGTTTCTAAACATTCCAAGTGACCACCGCAAGCCTAGTTAGCTTCTGTCACCACACAAAGTTATTACAATATTACTGACTACATTCCCCGTGCTGTTCAGTTCACCCTTGTGACTCATTTATTCTGTAACTGGAAGTGTGTTGCTCTTAATCTCTCTCACCTCTCATCCCTCAACCCCCCTGCCCTCCTACAACGACCTGTTTGTTTTCTGTAGCTACAAGTCTGTTTCATTTTTGTTATGTTTGTTCATTTGTTATATATTTTATATTCCAAATACAAGGCTGCAAGTTTTCCGGTTTTTCTCATCAATAGTTTCTCTGTAAATAGTTGTAATGTTGGTGCCTGTGAGAGACAAGTTCTTCATACTCTGTCATCTTGGCCACACCTCTCCTCCTCGAGCTTGGATGCCTGTATTGACAAAGAAGAGCTTGAGCATAACAGCCTACAAGTACTCTGCATGTAACTCTTCCATAAAACATTGAAAAGTGTATATTATCTACCGTGCCTCCTCTAAGCATAATTTAGAGATGAATAAGGAAATTATGGGAGACTTATATAGTTAGTAATGGAATTTACATGGCTTGAAGGGACAAGTTCTGTCAGGAAGAAAAAAAAGTTTGCAGTGGAAGTCTCATCTTCACAAATAAAACACATAAGGTTGGACGGGCTTCCCCGATGGCGCAGTGGTTGAGAGTCCGCCTGCCGATGCAGGGGACACGGGTTCGTGCCCCGGTCCGGGAAGATCCCACATGCTGAGGAGCGGATGGGCCCGTGAGCCATGGCCGCTGAGCCTGCGCGTCCGGAACCTGCGCTCCGCAATGGGAGAGGCCACGACAACGAGAGGCCCGTGTACCGCAAAAAAAAAAAAAAAAAAAAAAAAAATACATAAGGTTGAAATGGGTGATTTATTGGGAGTTTGAGATTGACATGTACACACTACTATATATAAAATAGATAACCAACAAGGCCCTACTGTAGAGCACAGGGAACTCTGCTCAATATTCTGTAATAACCTAAATGGGAAAAGAATTTCTAAATGAATAGATATATGTATATGTATTACTGAACCACTTGCTGTACCCCTGAAACTCATACAACATTGGAAATCAACTATACTCTAATATAAAATAAAAATTAAAAAAAAAATTTTTTAAAGACACATTTGGCATGGCTTGCTGGCATGTCGTATAAAATTATCAATCAAAACAAAAGCTGCAGTGACTGTTTAGAACAACTATTGCTGAAAAGTGCAAGAGGAAGGAGAAAAAGCAGGAGAAGAGGAATCAGCTTCACCCTTAGGAAAATAGTCCCTATATGTGGCGCAGGGACGATGTTGATTGACAATTCTAAAATGAATGTTGAGCAGAAAAAATGGAAGGAAAGCTGTCAGTGAATCATTCCAGAGAAGAGAGCACTGAGCTGGGTTTTGAGCAATCTGAGTTGTAGCTTCATTTCCATCATTGATTGACTGATTGGCTTTGGGTAGATCAAGAGCCACTTGCTTTCACTGGAGCTCTACTGTTCACTAAGTGCTGTTACCAGAATCACTGTGATGAACTGCATTCTTCTTCAAACTACTTACTGTCCCTCCCTGCAGGCAAGCCCTTCCCTGGAGAGAAATCCTACTTTCTGCTCCTTTGAGGTTAGACTAAGTCTATGACTTCCAAGCAGATGTTTTAAGAGCCAGTATTTACTTCCTCATGATCTCTTTACCCATCTGTCAACCAGCAATGTCTCACATAGAGGCTGCTCTGTGAGCCTGGTCCCAGAATGACAAGCATCACCAAGGGAAGCCACACCTGACCTAGCTTGGACCTGTAGCATCAGCAAGAAATAAGCCTTGGTCACTGAATTTGGGGGTGATTTGTTACTAGGGCATAACAGCTTAAGCTGATTGATAAAATCAGACTGACATATTTAAGATTTAACTGAAACCCGTAGAACTTATGTTTTCCAGGCTTAAGAGGACCTAGCTGAATAAGGCAGTATTCTTTCCCCTTCCTGAACTCCCTGTGATTATAAATTTGGGGCCTTCAGTTCTTCAGCCACATATTGAAAAAGTTAGAATAAATAATCTCTAAAGTTCCTCCCCTTCTAACCTTCTATATTCTTCTGACTCCCTCCTTTCATAGACTTTTTTGAGTCTATGTGTTTCGTAAGGGTTGCTTAGGTGATATTTGCTGCTATGAGTAGTTATCTTAGATATATTCACTTAGATGAGATCTAAAATATTTGCATATTATAAAAATCCCACAGCTATTATGGCAGAGTTCTAGGGCATATTGATTTACACTCCTTGATACTTTACTGTGTAAATATGTTACTCAGGTTTTTGTATATTTGCCTACAACCTTTCTGATTAAATTGCAAACTTCTTTGTAAGAAAAGTTTTTCTTTCTCTTTTACTTTGCTCCTTATCATGTCTGACCATGTTTTAATAGGTGCTAATGAACGTGCTTCTTTTTTTTTTCTTGCCACACCACGAGGCTTGTGGGATTTTAGTTCCCTGACCAGGGATCAAACCCAGGCCCTTGGCAGTGAGAGTGCTGAGTCCTCACCACTGGACTGCCAGGGAATTCCCTTAACCAATAAATCCTTCTTTTTTTAATTCAAAATGATGGAAACCAGATTTGACAATTAGATAAAGCATTCATAGTAAAGATTTTAAAGATGGCAACAAGTTCTTGATACTCCTCCCATCAAGAGATAAGAGTCTAACTTCCCTCCCACTGAATCTGGGCTAGCTTTAGTGGCTCACTTGTAACCACGACAATGCAGCAGAAGTAACACGTGTGACTTCTGAGGCTAAGTCAGAGAAAGTCATGCAGCGTCCATCTTGTTCCCTGGAGCATTTATTCATGGAGCCCTGGAGAGTAAGAAGTGCAAGTACTCTAGACCACCAGGCTATGAGGAAGCCCAAGCCACATGAAGAGGCCACATGGCACACACTCCAGGAGACAGACCCAGCAGAACCTGGTTTTCAGGTCATCTTAGCCCATGAGCTAGACATGTGATGGAAGAAGCCTCTGGATAATTTCAGCACCCAGCTATTAATGTCACCCCCAGTCATTTGAGTCTTCCTAGCAGAAGCCCCAGACTTCATGGAGTAGAGACAAGCAATTTTCGCTCTGCCCTATGTAAGTCCCTGAAACACCTTTAAAAATCCACACACATAATAAAATGGCTGTGGTTTTATGTTACTAAAATGCTGGCTGGTTTGTTACGCAGCAAGAGAGAACTGGAACATAGAGGGCCTGCAAAAGTCAGCCCGAGCCACCATGTCAGCCCAGACAAGTGTCACACAAAGAAATGTGTGCAACCACACACTTTCCTGCTTTGTTTGTTTTTATTAAGGTGTAGCAACACACTAGGGTAAGCACCTCTCCAGTAAGAGCAATCTGGAAGACAGGAGTATTAAAACATCAGGCAGAGATACAATCGACTTATTACCAAGCAATTGCAACCTGAAAAGAGTAGGCACTGACAGCGTCTCAGAACCTATTACTTTACTGTGCAATTGCAACACAACAACAGCACCAGTCAGAGATGTCATCACAAAGACAAGTGAAATCAATACTGACTCCAAAATACATTACAGCCCACTTTTAAATCAATATGTAAGAATCTGCTCATGTTGATTCTAGCTCAGCAGGAGCTAACTGCGGTAACGATTTTTACATACAAAGCCCAGAGAAAAGAACATGGAGGAAGCACCCGACACGTGCACAGCTTGGGGAGGAGAGATGGAAGATCCACTTAAATTCATTCCGCAACACATCCTCCTTTACAGGCAACAGCAGATTTCACCTTACGGATCTCGAAGGCTCTACTCTGGGAGAGAAAAACCCACATGTTCAAACTATAACAGCTAGAAAGTTATTTAAAAAAAAAAAAAAGCCAGTGTTCTTTAATGTCCGTTCAGTTGCCTAAGAAGTCTGCTGTTAGGGAGCAATAAAAGTGTTAAGTTCTTTTTGGTTGTTTTGTTTGGGTTTGTTTGTGTGTTTGGTTAGCTGGTTGGTTTTGGAGCCAGGTACCATATAAGTTTATATGCACTTAACATAGGCTTCATGACATTTCTGTACAGGGTACTATTCTAAACACTGAAAGATATGAAAGGCATAATCCTTGCCCTCCAAGGGCTTACATGTCAGTAAGGAAGTTATAGGTGTACCTAAAAGTTAACTATTGTGCAATAGCCAAGACACGGAAACAATCTAAATGTCCATGGACAGATGAATGGATAAAGAAGATATGGTACATATATATAGTGTAAAACTACTAAGCCATAAAAAAGAATATATGCCATTTGCAGCAACATGGATGCAACTAGATATTATCATATTAAGTGAAGTAAGTCAGAAAGAGAAAGATAAATACCATATGATATCATTTATATATGCAATCTGAAATATAACACAAATGAACCTACCTACAAAGCAGAAACAGACTCACAGACATAGAGAAGAGACTGGTGGTTGCCAAGGGGGAGGGGGTGGGGGAGGGCTGGAGTGGGAGTCTGGGATTAGCAGATGCAAACTATTATATACAGGATGGATACACAACAAGGTCCTACTGTATAGCACAGGGAACTGTATTCAATATCCTATGATAAACAACAATGGAAAAATATTTTTTAAAAGTATATATATATATATATATATATGAAACTGAATCACTTTGCTGTATAGCAGAATTAACACAACATTGTAAATCAATTGTGCTTCAAAAAAATATTACAACTGAAAAAAAAGCTAACTATTGTGCAAAGTAGAAGGTTCTAAGAACAGCAAACAAAAACAGTTTGGTACAGGCCTGTATCAGAAAGTTATAATTTAATTTGGACATTAAATAGTCCAAATCATATTTTAAATCCATGAATATAAATTCAACCCCACCTCCAATCCTTCTTTCCAAGATGGCAGACTCCTAGAAAAAGTAACCTTATATTACACGTTTTTAAAATCCCTCGCCAAGTTCCTTCAGGTATGCTGCTACACAGCAGTGCTCAGCAAATATGTATGGATTTAGTGACTGCAGTGGATTAGGTGTAAGACCTACCACTGCAGGACAACCAGCTTAGTGTCCCGGGCTCTCTTTACCTCCTTCTGTGGTGTCCATGGCTCTTGTTCTCATCTTCCCACTTTTAAAAGCTGTCAGTGTGATTTTAATAAGACTTGAAGTGTTACCTTCAGAATTTTGTATTTTGAACTTATCGTGAATTGTGCAATAAAGGATTTGGTTCCCTGGACAAGAAAATAGCCCTGCTCCATGTACTTGAAATGGATAGGTGAGCATGTATTTCACCTATGAATGACACAAGTCCTGGCTTCTTTACCCAACTTCCAGCTATAAAGTGGTCCCACAGTCATGCGGTCCACAGTCTACCAGCTCTGCAAGGGCCTCTAAAACGTTTGAGACCTGATGAAAGATTTATTGACTCTAAAATATGAAAAGAAGCCTGCAAAATTGAAATGGAAACTGCTTAATTAAATACCTTCAAAGCGTAAAGTTATATTACCTAGATGATTGCACCTCAGCTTTTACATAATTGTACAGAACTTATATTTAGAGTGGGCTATGGGCACATTTTTACATATATTAGGAAAGGAGTGAACTGTCAGGATACAGAGGTGACTGTTCTTGGTCTCTAGCCTTCATTCCGCCCACCCCCTGCTTTTTTTCCTACAAGGCTCTGGTTTTGTTCAGATACCGAGTCTTTCCGCAAGCAGCTGTGTGCCTCAGGGAAAACTGACCCCAGTTCTAGAAATAAACTTTATGGTCTGATGGTGATATCACTCCCTTTGGCAGTGGTTGGTTCAGAAACTGGCATAGAGCTCAATTCTGACCAGTGAGATATGAAAAGAATTCTACTGAGGGAGGGGCGTTCTGGAGAAAGTTTCTTCTCTTCTAGAAGAAAGGCAGTCCCTTATGCCTGAAATTTCTCTGTCTGAACATGATGTCTGGAACTCCTCCAGCCATTCTGCTCAAACTTGAGGAAAAACCAACGCTGAGGAGGGCAGGATGAAGAGATAGAAAGGCCCTGGTCCTTGACAACAGGGTCAAGCTGTTGAATTCACTTATCCTACTAGACCTTCCTACCATGTGAGATAAAAATGCCTCCTCTGTTTAATCGACCTTCACTCAGTGTTTCCTCACTGACTTCTAGGTACCCTGTCAGCCTAAGAGCCAATAGAAGACATCCCACCTCCCGCTTCTCTGTTATCATCTGCTTCAGGCATATTCAGAGGATGACAAAACACCTTTCTATCACTGGCAGTAAGTCACCCAGCACAAGGGTCACACTGCACCAGTTCCAAGTCAGTTAGTTTGAATAGAAGATATCCTTTCTCATATCAATGCAACACATTCACTCTTTTTTTTTTTTTTGGCCTAAGTACACTATCTTTTTTTTTTTAGTTTCATTATATTCTTTTTTTATTGAAGTATAGATGGTTTACAATGTTGTGTTAGTTTCAGGTGTACAGCAAAGTGATTCAGTTATATATATATGTATGTATATATATATCACAGTTACATATATCTAGATAGATAGGTAGATAGATAGATAGGTTCTTTTTCAGAATCTTTTCCCTTATAGATTATTACAAGACATTGAGTATAGTTCCCTGAGCTATAAATTAGGTCTTTGTTGGTTACCTGTTTTATATTTAGTAGTATGTATCTGTTAATCCCAACCTCCTAATTTATCCCTCCCCCACCGCTTTCCCCTTCGGTAACCAGAAGTTTGTTTTCTCTGTCTGGCAACACATTCACTCTTGACAATGGCTAAATTCAGCCTTGTGTCTGGATTCAGTAAACTGTTGCCCAATGGCTATAATCTGGGACCTTTGGCAAGTCCCATGGACAAAAATCTCTCTACTAGATTTCCACCATTAAAACCAAGACAGTGGAAAAAACTAACCAAGTTATCGATTGCTCCTACCTAAGTAATCATATGTGAGCCTACTGGAATTGACCTACAGAACTATGTGATAGTAAATTGGGTGTTCTTGTAAGCCATTAAGTTTGTGATCATTTGTTACACAGCATTAGAAAAGAAATAGGGTGTCATATAAATCACGCAAAAATTTTTTAAAACACACAAAACACACAAAACACATAATATATGCTAGGGGTCAGCAAACCACAGCGCATGGACTCAGTCAAGCCCGTGATCTATTTTTATACAGCCCACAAGTTAAGGATTTTTTTTATATTTTTACAGCTTTGTAAAAATTAAAAAAGAAGAATATAGGACATAGACTATACGTGGACCACAAAATTGAAAATGTTTACTCTCTGGCCCTTTACAGAGAAAAAGGGCTCCTGCAATACACTATTTATTATACCTTTCTGTATAGGGACAAGTAGAGGTAATAGTTCAGGATCCACCCTGTGCTGTGTCTTTGCTGCATTCACCCTCTCTGATCCATTTCCCAATAGCCTCTTTGCCCTGGGAGGCTGGTCTGTATGGACCACAAGGTGCCTCTGGTTCCCGGCTGGGTGTGCAGACAAGCAGTTTGAGGTCAGGAGGAAGGTGAAACTGGGGTGTCCACTCACTCCTTCATCCAGAGCACTGTCTCAGGCAGGTACATCCTTCAACCAAAGGGCACAGTTCCTTTCAAGGCTGCTGCCCTGCACAGCTCTTTCCTCCAGAGTCCAAGACCTGCTCCCCCTTCTCCCCTTAGGTCTAGGGTGTCAGCACCCTAATATCCACGGTGATTTCCTACATTCTGCCCACACCTGTGTAAGCGTCTTTTCACTGCATGCTCCACACCTCACCCACCTCGAGTGTGGCCCCTGACTGATACACCCACTAACTTAAATGTCGTGGTTACCTCTGGGGTGAGCAAGGGAAAGGAATGAGAGATAAGAAGCAGAAACCTTCCATGTGATCTGTAGTGCTAGCTCTTTCATTCATAAAAGGACTTGAAGCAAATATAACAAACTCTTCATCATGCTGATTCTGGGTGGCAAAACAGACACAAATGTGTTTTTTTTTCTGGTATTTACTTATCTTTTAATATCTTTACAGACATGGAAAACAAACTCATGGTTACCAAAGGGGAAAGTGGGGGGAGGGATAAATTAGGAGTTTGGGATTAACAGATACACATTACTATATATAAAATAGATAAACAAGGTCCTACTGTATAGCACAGGGAACTATATTCAATATCTTATAATAACCTACAATGGAAAAGAATCAAAAAAAGAATATATAGGGGCCTCCCTGGTGGCGCAGTGGTTGAGAGTCCGCCTGCCGATGCAGGGGATACGGGTTCGTGCCCCGGTCTGGGAGGATCCCATATGCCGCGGAGCGGCTGGGCCCGTGAGCCATGGCCGCTGGGCCTGCGCATCCGGAGCCTGTGCTCCGCAACGGGGGAGGCCACAACAGTGAGAGGCCCGCATACCGCAAAAAGAAAAAAAAAAAAAAAAAAAGAATATATATATTGTATATCACTTTGCTGTACACTTGAAACTAACACAATATTGTAAATCAACTATACTTCAATAAAAAAAAATTAAGCCACTTTACCAGCCACACTATTATTTTGGATTAAGACTATCAAAATCACCTATCTGAATTCAAATCACAGAGACTCCCTGATGGGCCCCAGTCTTGCCTGATGGACGGGTGTATCTCTTAACTAGTAACTTCTTCCTGACTCACTGCACCAAGATGCCCACTGCCCATGCTGCTCATCACCACCCAAGGCATGAAGCCATAGAGGCACCTCAGCCTGGGACTGACTCAGCACCACGACCATCAGCACTTCTCCCAGAAGAGCAGTTCCAGCGGCTCTCCTCCCCGGACCTCCCCAGCAGCTCTCTGTGCTGTCTGGGGAATGAAGTAATAAACCTTCCCTGCCAGTACTTATAAAATGTTCTGGCTTTATGGGACAGCATCTCCTGCTGCTTTGGGCACAAGTCCAGTTTAATCAAAGAATCTGGAAGGACAGCAAAGAGATAATTCGATAACCATCACACTAAGAACAGTGGAAAAGAAAAATTAGGTTTGTGGTGAAAAAAGATCATACTAAGTGAAGTCAGACAGAGAAAGACAAATATCATATGATATCACTTATATGTGGAATCTAATAAAAAATTATACAAATGAACTTACTTACAAAACAGAAACAGACTCACAGACCTAGAAAACAAACTTATGGTTACCAAAGGGGAAAGGGGAGGGGAAGTGATAAATCGGGATACTGGGATTAACATACACACACTACTATATATAAAATAGATAATCAACAAGGACCTACTGTATAGCACAGAGAACTGGACTCAATACTCTGTAATGACCCATATGGGAAAAGATTCTGAAAAAGAATGGATATGTGTATATGTATAACTGATTCACTTTGCTGTACACCTGAAACTAACACAACATTACAGTTAGTTCAATAAATTATCAACTATAGTTCAATAAAAAATTTTTTTAAAAAAGAAAATTCAAAAAAAAAAGAAAAAAGCTCATCTTCAGAGCAAATGCAAAAAATAGGACTACTAGCTCGGATCTATCTAGATGAAGTTATAAACGTGAAATTCTTGAGTTACTCATAAAAGAAAGCTTTAAGCATATTAGAAGACACTCCCCTCCACACAAACACCCACAGAAGGATTTCCCATCCCTCCCCCAGTGCTATGAAATAGGTGATCATCACTACCAAGTCATATCTTACCTTGGATAATCTATCCCCCTCATCGGAATTCTGACTTTTAGGGAAGTGCCTTTTGTGAGTTGTATATGCTCGGTGGTTCTATGTGTGCTTCGTTTTTTACCAGCTGTGGCAAGATTTTTTAATCTTTATACAAGAGAAAGCAAACCTGTGTAGGAACAATCTGTCAGGAATACTTACAGCCTGGCAGTTAACACTTCGCTCTCTCTCTCTCTCTCTCTGTCTCTCTCTCTGTCTCTCTCTGTCTCTCTCTCTGTCTGTCTCTGTCTCTCTTGCGTGCGATTTAATCAGCAAGGTGCTGCTGACAATGTGTAATAGAACACTGTAAAAGCTACATGGCTTAACACCTCTGAGGGTGACAAATGAGACTCCGTAAAGGGTACGGCAGTGAAATGAAAAACGATTATTATTTAGCATTTATTAATCCTAAGCAGTATGCCAGGCTCTAAAGAACACAGCACTGACAGAAGAGGATTGCCTCTAAAGTTCCATGCTTTCCTAAAACAAACATGGAAGGGACTTTTACAACACTATCCCTATATAAGAATATGAAATAGAAATACCTTGACTCCATGGACAAAGGCAGAAAAGTACCAAAATAAAAGCCATAAGGACTTTTGAGACTTGTGTCCTTCGTCTATAATCTGCTTCTGTTTACAGCACAATCTTGGGCAGCTGGATCAGGGTCAGCCAGCTACAGCCTGTCGGGGTGCCACCTGTTTCTGTAAATAGAGTTTCGCTGGAATGCAGCCATACCCATTTGTTTACATATTGTCTGTGGCTGCTTTTGCACAACAGAGATGAGTACTTGTGACAGAGACCATATGGCCAGCAGAGCCAGAAATATTTACTATCTGGTCCTTTCCAGAAAAGGTTTCCTCACCCCTGATCTAGAGTGACCTGGAGAAAACCTGAACCAAATTTGTGATGGTCTCAATAGGTTTACTTACTAATGTACTTATTCATAGTTACTTATGCAAGGTAAAATTCAGTTTAAGTTATTGGTTTGTTAAGCATGGGGAAAATGTCTATGATTTGCATTGAAGAGGAATATACATATCATGGTGAAGGCTAACACATCACCCCTTGGGAGCAAAGGCACCCTACCCTGATGGAACTATGGGAGATTCCCACAGGGAAAGCTAGTTTCCCTCACTACGTGTTTTGAAAAGGCCAAAGATCCAGACGCTGAATGGAGTTGAAGATGAATGGATAATTAATAAAAGGAAGATTACACAAGAGTTCATTCTATGTAGGCTAATAGTTCATGGCTTAATTTCTAGAACTGTTTTAGATAAGATTTGAAAACTATTTGCAGCATTAAGGTATTTATTGGTTTTATTTCAAAGCCTATGAGCTGTTGAAAAAAATCACTTGCAATCCTCTTCCTAATTCTGTGGTTATAGTGCATTGAACCACACACTCAACAGTGTGATAAAATCAAATGGTATTTGTTTATTCAGAGACCACAAATGGCTTTCTTGATATGAAAGTAAACATTGCTTGACAAGTTCTAGCTTGAAGGATTGATTTTTTAAGTCTTCTTGGAAGAACCACTTTTAGGGCTGCAAAAAATGTGGACATTGGCAAACGACTCTTTCATCTGAATAGACCAATAAACGTGTCTAAATTTCCCAGATGCATGGAAAGAATGGAAATAGCAGTATTCCAGCACACAGATGGTGCTTCACCTGGATGTTATATTTTGTTCAACAAGAATTGAATGCTCTGACTTAATCTTACCTGCTTAACACCCAAGATCTGTTTTAGATTTTTGGCAACTAACATGCTCTCCCATGGCAACTGCATAAAGACATCATACAGTTTGAAGAAGGAAAAAAATTCAAAACCTTTCAGACCCAATTACTTTATGAAACTCTTTTACAAGTGTCTTTTTATTTTACAACAGTTTTAAAGAATCTATTTGAACAATTTATATCTTTCACCACCTGTACCTCTAAACAAAAACACTTTTTTTCACAAAGAACTATGAAGAAAACAACCAGGCTTATTCAGAGAACTGATAATGGATCTTCTTAAGCAGAATCAAAACTAGCACTGAGCAGATGAGTCAGGATTTGAGTTTTACCCTTGGCTGGGTTAACTAAGGATATGAATGACCTTGACAAGTTACTTTCTGCTCTGGGTTTTGCTTTCCTCATCTGTAAAATCAGGTGATTTAAATCAACCTCCCAGAGTACTTTCAGCCCTAAATACAACGATGACTAAAGCTTGGCACTGATTGTAATTCTAAATAGTATTACTTCTAACCTTCTTCCAGCCTCATTCCTATGCATGGATGCCAGAGGGAAAAAATCACAGTAAAACCGAACATGAATTTGATTCTTCCCTTCTACCCTAGAAGGAGTCATCAAGACATTGCTGGGCCACAGAGAAAGTACAATTCTTTGCTCCTCTTCCAACACATCATACATGATTAGACACAAGTTCCTTCTCAGGTTATTGTAACTGTATTATTTAAAAGAGTGGACTTGAAGAATGATTTTTAAAAAGAAGAATTTAGGACCACTTAGAGTCTTATGCATCAACACACTGGCATAATGTAGAAATAATCTTTCCGAAAGCTTGCTGCCCAGACAGCTCTATAACCTGTCCTAGAAATAGGGTGTGGTGTCACTAGAACTTTCAGATTTTGCTGATGGAAGGAAAATATGGTCCTGCTTTGGAGAGCTGTTTGGCTGTTCCTTTTAAACAAACACATAACCATCTTATGACTCAGAGAGAATGTGGCTATTAGAATCATGATATTTTACAAAAACGTAGTACAATAGTAAGCCCTTCAAGTAAAAAGCCTATCATAAGGGTTCTGAAATTTTTTGGGAATTAATATGAAGTATCAAATGATGATGGCATCACAAACTTAAATATGTTCTTTGAAAAAGAATGCAGTAAGCAGACAATCTTTTAGAACAATAATTAGAAAGAATTAAGAGTGTGAGAAAATGGACTTATAGACTACAGTTTTTGAATGACCAGGTTGGGAAGTTTAGTGAGGGTGGCTTAAAACATTCAACATTTTCTCATATCAGTGAGGACTAGCCAAGCAAAGAGAAAACAATTAAGCAGACTATCTTTTATATTATGAAAGACCCTCCAGGAGGTAAGGGGTCCCAGAGAGGAGCTGACGGTATAAGAAATAATTAAAAGCAACCAAGCACAAACTGCATAATTGCTAGTTTCTAGGAGTTTTTTTTTTTTTTTTTTTTTTTACTTTACCTCAAAGCATTAAAGGAAACAAAGAAAATAGTGATATCCCCAAGGAATAATTCCCTACTTTTCAGTCATCTTATGCAAAATAATAAATCCAGAGAGAGAGAAGCTTCAGTAAAGAATAGGGTGTTGTTTGACAATTTCTCAGACCCACCAAGGACAGCAATAGCACGTGAAAAAATCAGATGACATTCAAATATTCCAAGCCCAAGGTCACAATGTTACATGAAACAAACTCCAAACTCTTTACCCAGCCTACAAAGCCCATCACGACCTGGCTTCACTTCTTGGCCTCACCCTTGTGCTAGGGTGAGGCCAAGAAGTGGCCTCCTCACCCACTGTGTTCCACCATGTCCCTAGGATTCCCTCCCCTTGGTGCAGCCTCTAGCTGGTTGCACCAGCCTTGCCCTATGCCTTGCAGTGCCCTTTCGCCCATCCGGCGTGATGGTTTTGTCTTCCAGCTCTCAGCTGAAAGGTTTTCTCCTTGGATTGTTCCTCTGTGATCACCCAGCCTAAGGAAGCCCTCGATCCACATAAGGGGAAGTCTTAACATATTTGTTATTTTTTAAATTGTTTGTTTGTTTTTATGCTGTTTTTCTGAGTTTGGAGTTTTTTGCATACTTTTTCTCTATAACAACTAGAATTTAAGCTCCATGAAAACTAGTAACTTATCTGTTTTGTGCCTGACACTGTTAAAGAAAACCTTATTCTGACATTTGTTAAAACAGTAAGGAAGACTTGTTTTTCGAGACTACTGCAATATGGGTCTTGCAATAGAGAGAGAGGGAGCTCAAATCCAAATATACCAAAGACTGCTGGGGATTTACAGCAAGTGGGCATGTAGAAGGTAGAGGATAGAAGATGAAAAATTACCAAGAGGAGACATCAAGGTTGGGGGATCTTGCTAAACTGACTTAATAGGATTCTTACTGAAGGCAGGCCAGGGTGGTCAGCTATCAAGGGTATGGGGGTTGACTTGGCAGGAGTCTTTGCTAAGATTGGGTCGAGCAGACCACAGACAGAATGGGGACCAAGGTTGAGGCCTAGTCAAGGAGAGGGTTGGAGGAGACTAATTAAAGTTTGGTCAAGGAGAGAGTTGTTGCCAACACATAGTAGGCTCTCAAAAATTATCAGCTGATGACAAAGCGAGAGAGTGGCATGGACATATATACACTACCAAACGTAAAATAGATAGCTAGTGGGAAGCAGCCACATAGCACAGGGAGATCAGCTCAGTGCTTTGTGACCACCTAGAGGGGTGGGATAGGGAGGGTGGGAGGGAGGGAGATGCAAGAGGGAGGAGATATGGAGATATATGTATATGTATAACTGATTCACTTTGTTATACAGCAGAAACTAACACACCATTGTAAAGCAATTATACTCCAATAAAGATGTAAAAAAAAATTATCAGCTGAATGAATGAACAAATTCTCTTCCTCAAAAAGATTTAATGGCTTTACTTTTCCATTTCACCTTACTACCATAAACACTGGTAATAATAGGAAAATAAAGGAAAGAAAACCAAAGAAGAAACTCTCTACTCCCTTGCAAAGTGAAAAGAATAACTCTTCACAATTAAGGGTACATTTTGTTCATTTATTTGTCCCTCAGATATTTATTGAGAGCTCACTGTAATGCACTGGTTACTCTTCCAGACCTGGACAGACGAATCCAAAGGACACATCCTGACTTCGAGTTCATTTTCACTGTCTGCTGAGTGATAAATACATGAATAGAGTCAGGTAAAGGAGTAGCTGAGATGGGTGAAGGACAGCAAGGACCCCTCTTGGCAATGAGGCTGACAGAAGACAGAGTCCGGAGGAGAAAAGTGTGATGAGAACTTCACAAATGAAATACCTTGTAATATGCCTTCTGCCAGAAACCCTGCCTATCTTCCACAAAATTCCAAACCCCAGGATAGGCCTGGCCTGATTCTGTTTCCTGTGGAAGTCAGCAAAAAGGCCAGGTGGGGCCAAAAGTTTGTGCAGGGCTTAGACTCAGCCAGGCAGACAAAAGGACAGCTGTCCTTCTAGGTTATGTTAATAAACTGGAAATGCATGACTCTAAGAGAAGCATCTAGTTCACCTACTCCAGGACTGATGTCAAAGGGAAAAAAATGGCATAGATGCTCAGGAGGACGTCATTATTATTTCCCTGAACTCAGAGGGGTAAGGAAGGAATGTGGTCCCATATGAGCTCGCTGCTGCCCCCAAAGGTGGATTATGTGCATTTCAATCTCAGTGGCTCTCACGAAAGGACAGGCCAACAGAGGAGAGAGCAGCTGAGATGCGGCTCTTCTGAGCATGCTCCCAGCATCACCTGCACCCTCAGCGGTATGGAAGGTTAACTACCAAGCTGAAAATAATGTCTGATAATACCTGGGTATTTTAAAATTTTAATCTAACCAAGATCTGAGGCTATAATTATATTTCCCAATGAATAGGAAAAAATGATTTTCCCATCTTAAAATTTTGATCTCAGGAGTATCGTAAGCTAAAGCTAACTAGGTGATCCCAAACAGTAAAAGCAAATATGTTGGTAAAGAGAAGACTAGACCAATGTAAGAGACATGATATATAGTGGCAATGATTTCCAACACGTTTATTAAAAAATTGTGCTAATTGGAAGCTTTGCTTCTTCCATGTGAAAGCAACTAATAAAAAGCTGATGACAACAGAATCAGGCACCAGAACCCCACAAGGAAATTACAGATGGAATAGATAGCTCTGGGTGCATGCAAGACTTTTAAATCTAAATTGAATCTTTATTTTAGAAATCAATTTATGTGGGTAGACTCTTTGCCCAAGGATATTTGTTTGTTATTTTATGAATGTTTCAAGCTAGCAGATTTTTCCTAGGGTTATAAATGCCTCTGACTAAATAAAATATGAGGATAGATTTTTGTAATAAATATGTCTCTGACATTATCTATTTATTTGTCCATGGAAGTGTGTAGAGTTTATCTAAAACAATTATTTAACTATCATACTCTTTATTTTATGAAATAAAGTTGTCTCTAAATGACCTATTTCCCCCTATGCCCTCCAAAGGAGCTAAAATAGTAAGACTTTATCCCAGACACTATGAGGTCAGTCTGACCACCCCCCTTTCCAAATAAGATAAAGGCTACTCAGATTTATTTAATCTCTATTACTCATAGCAAAATATTACATAATTTATTTTAAAGAGCAAGATAGACATTTCTCTCTAAAGCTTTACCAATTGCTCCTTTTTAAACCACACTTCCATATCCTGGAGGGAAAATGGGGCCATAATTCAGGCAGAATCAGCTCTAGATAAAGGCTGATGGGAGTGGGGTGGGGGGCAGTTATGGGGGAGTGAGGACTGGGGGACGAGGAAGTTGCTCCCGGAGTCAGACAGAACCAGAGCAGGGGAACGGCCCAGCTGGCTTGGGCACTGAAGCTGATGGTCAGCAGTCCACACTGAGGATTGCTTAAGAAGAGTGTGAATTTTTTTTAACAATTTTATTGGAGTATAACTGCTTTACAATGTTGTGTTAGTTTCTGCTTTATAACAAAGTGAATCAGCTATACATATACATATATCCCTGTATCCCCCTCCCTCTTGCGTCTCCCTCCCTCCCACCCTCCCTATCCCACTCCTCTAGGGGGTCACAAAGCACCAAGCTGATCTCCCTGTGCTATGCGGCTGCTTCCCACTAGCTTTCTATTTTACGTTTGGTAGTGTATATATGTCCATGCCACTCTCTCACTTCGTCCAAAGAGCGTGAATTTGATGCAGTTGATGTGGATATCCAAGAAGCCTACTTAACACTTTCACATCTCAGTGGCTCAGGAATGTCAACAGATGACAGTCTTATGAAACTCTGTGGTCCATCTTGTTTGGAAACAGATTCCAGCTAACAGCAGGGAGTATGGAGATCCACCACTCAGCAAAAATAGATTTGTCAATGAGATTTAGGGCAAGATTAAGTCCCAATAAGTTTCTGTTAGGAACCAAGGAAGAAGCACATTCCTATTGTCTAGACAAGGTTAAAGTAGAGAAACTTGGGAATATGGGAATTTGAGCGAACATAAGCTACACAGCCTTTCAACTGTATGTAGCCACTAGTGAGGACAGGTTCCTAACTCTAGTCCTGCCTTTGATCAAATTAACCCCCCAAATTGTACAGGATTATTCAATTGTGCTGCCTTTTGGATTCCCTGAGATGGTGCAACAGGTAGACTTTGCAAGATAAAATGAGACAAACTCAAGTATCTGAAGGACAAATAATATGGAAATCTCCAGTGCAATAGCTACACTAAACAATAAGGTAATGATAAGAAGATGAATTTTTTTTTTACTGTACAGATTTTTTTACTATACAAATCAGAGATTTGGAGTGATGCAGTGTATTAGTCCCTCTCCTCTCATATGTCAAGGTTTAGAAACAGCCTTCAAGGCCCTGTTTCTCTTGATCATTGAGTTTCATATTGAAGGTTCTCTTTTCCAGTAAAAACTTCTGCTGTGCTTGAGAATTTCTTAATTACCTTTTTAAGTTTTCTGCTATCATGGCAGAATAATCCAGAAACTAATTATGGAGCTAATAAAAAGAATGGAATACTTTGTTTTCACAAAAACATGCAAAATGCAAAGTTGTAAACACAGATGTAAATGATTTGCTCCACATTTGTCTCAACAAATTAAAATGGCATCTTTCCTCTATGAAGAAAATGTAGGACTTTCCTGGTGGTGCAGTAGTTAAGAATCCTCCGGCAAATGCAGGGGACATAGGTTCGATCCCTTGTCTGGGAAGATCCCACATGCCACGGGGCAACGAAGCCCGTGTGCCACAACTACTGAGCCTGCGCTCTAGAGCCCTCGAGCCACAACTACTGAGCCCGCATGCCACAACTACTGAAGCCCACAAGCCTAGAGCCCGTGCTCCACAACAAGAGAAGCCACCACAATGAGAAGCCCACGCACCACAGCCAAAAGCAGCCCCGGCTCGCCACAACTAGAGAAAGCCCGTGCACAGCAACAAAAACCCAACGCAGCCATAAATAAATAAATAAATAAATAAATAAATAAATAAAAATTTAAAAAGGAAAGAAAATGTAGATAGTAAAAATAGAGCACAACAAAGTAAAGAAATAAGACCAGAGATGGAATTTCAATCCAAAATCATTATGGGATTAATTAGATGCTAAAATCTGACAAATCTAAGTAATTTCCAAAAATTGTTTTATGATTAACACTATAGCAAATGTTTCTGGTAGAAATTCTGGAAAACATAGAAAATCCCAAAAAGAATAAAAAGAAACACCCCAAACCTCAACATTCAAAATTAGACAAAATTAACATCTGAGTAGACATTCTTTCAATCTTTTTTCAAGTCACATGTAAGTATTTTTAAAATTGGGAAATCTTAGTATACTTTTATAAACTGCTTTTTCCCTAAACACAGGTTGTATATTTTGCATGTGATTAAATAGTTTTTTACAGCACTACTTTTACTGATTATGCAGTATTTCATTATAAGAATATATTATGATGTTTTACTAATCCTCTACTATTGGCTGTATAGTTTGTTTCCAATTTTTCCTTATTGTGCACAATACTTCAATAGATTTCCTTTCACATATATCTATGTGCACAACCACGACTATTTCCTTAAGTTATAGTCTTGAAAGTAACATTGCTATATTAAAGGATATACAAATTTAAAACTTTTGCTACATGTTGACAGATTGCTTTCCAAAATATTTGCACCACCTTATACTTGCCCTTCCTCCTTTAACATAAATGAGAGTTTATTTCCTTTAACATAATATAAATGTCACTGATAACACTGGTTTTATTACTTCTAATAATTGCTAAATTGATAAAACAAAAATAGTACCCATTGGTATTCATTTTTCCAACTACCAGTCATGCTATTTCTTCATAGTTATCAGTCTTATGAATCACTTGTTTTGCAAATAACCTGTCCATTTTTTTTAGTGGGCTGTTCAATTTTTCCTTACATAAGGATATTCTATCTAGATTATTAATCCTTTTAAAGTAATATAAGTGTTCTTATCCAGTTTATAACTTGAGTTTTAATTATCTTTCTGATACTTTTTGACTTACAGATTTTTTTTCATTTTTAAATAGTTAAACCTATGAACATTTTCTAATCTTTTACTTTGTTTATATGCTTAGAATGGCTTTTCCCACCCCCAAGATCCTATAAATACTTACTTGCGTTATCTTCTTTCATTCTTTAGTGAGTTTAATTTTTTACATTTAGTCCATAATCCACCGGGAATTTATGCTGGCAATATAAGTTTTAAATTTAATCCTTCCCATATAACTAACACTTGACCAAGTATCTTATATAACTGTGATTTTTTTTTTTTTTTTTTTTTTTTTTCTTTTTGCGGTACGCGGGCCTCTCACCGCTGTGGCCTCTCCCGTTGCGGAGCACAGGCTCCGGACGCGCAGGCCCAGCGGCCATGGCTCACGGGCCCAGCCGCTCCGCGGCACATGGGATCCTCCCAGACCGGGGCACGAACCCGTATCCCCTGCATCGGCAGGCGGACTCTCAACCACTGCGCCACCAGGGAGGCCCTGTGATTTTTTTATAGTTTTTTTTTTTTAGATGTTGGGGGTAGGAGTTTATTAATTAATTTATTTATTTTTGCTGTGTTGGGTCTTCGTTTCTGTGTGAGGGCTTTCTCTAGTTGTGGTAAGGGGGGGCCACTCTTCATCGTGGTGCGCGGGCCTCTCACTATCGCGGCCTCTCTTGTTGCGGAGCACAGGCTCCAGACACGCAGGCTCAGTAGTTGTGGCTCATGGGCCTAGTTGTTCCACGGCATATGGGATCTTCCCAGACCAGGGCTCGAACCCGTGTCCCCTGCATTAGCAGGCAGATTCTCAACCACTACGCCACCAGGGAAGCCCTAACTGTGATTTTTAAAATTCCTTTTTGAAACAGTGGAATACTTTCTCCAAACAAAATCTTACATGAAAAGCTACTGTGTGTATTACAGATAAAAAGTGGTGCTGTGTCCATTGAACCAGAGGTGGGGAGAAAGGAACAGCCTTCAGGACCTCACAGGGCAATATCTGCGAATCATTTTTCCCCCACAGATTTGAAATGTCACTATTATGTTATACGATCCACCTGAATTGGGTCTGTTGGAATCTTTCCATTTTATTCTCGTCATCTGTCCCTCTATGCTTCATCAGTGTCCTGTTATTTTAAGTATTGCAACTCTGAAATATACTTACATATCCACACTTAGCTACTCTCTCTCTCCCAATCACACACACACACACACACACACACACAAACATTCTTTCTCAATAATTTCTTGGATACTTGTATCCATTTATTTTTCCATGTAAACTTTCTAATGAATTCATTTTCCCCCAAAGTTACCAATAATATTTCAGGAGGATTACATCAAATTTGTAAATTAATTTAGGGCTAATTAACATTCTAATATTGAGTCTTTTGATCAAAACCCATAATATACTTTTTCATATTTCAACTCAACTTTTCCTGTAACAAAGTTAACATGAATTTTATACACTCATTATGTTTTAAACTAAGCATTTTATATCTGTTTTATTACTGTGATTGTAATTATTACATTTTCTATCTGGTTATTATCTATTTATAGAAAACTATTGATTTTTTTGTGATTCTCTTTCTGATTTTTAAAATTTTTTGTTGATTCTTTGGGTTCAGTAATCAAGTCACCATCAAAGAATAATCTGGCCTATGCTTCTTGTTTCTTTTTCAAATCTAATGGCATTGGCTGAATATTCCAGAAGAATGTTGAATAGGAGACATGCCAGTGAGTATCCTTCTTTTGACTCTGACTTTGACAGGGGTTCCTTGGGTGGTAGCCATTGAATATCATACACACTGTGTGTTTGAAATAGGCATTCCAAGATGTTGATAAAAATGTAGCTCTTATCCCAAGTTTAGTAGGAGTCTTCAAAAAAATAGATGTTGATTTTCATCAAATCCTTTGCAGCATCTGATTTTTTTCTCCTTTCAACTATTAATGTGATTAATTACATTGATATGCTTTCTCCTATCAGGTCCTCTCTGAATTTCTGGAAGTTATTGATTAATTATATATGGCTATTTTAATATGATGCTGTATTTTATTTGCTAGAATTTTATTTAATAATTCTGCATTTGTTTCTATAAAAGAAATTAATTGATGGTGTTTGAGTTTTGATTCTTTGTTAGGTTTTGGTACTAATGTTCAATTAGCTTCATAAAATGATTTAGGAAGTTAAATCTAACTTCATGATTTTAATAAATTGTGTGCTTCTAGGGTAAAAAACACACTGTTCATTATCAGTAAATGATGAAATATTCCATTTATATCAATGAAACAGAGTTTCCCCAGCATGGTTAGACAAAAAGTTGTCTTAGAGTCAATGGTAAAGACTTTGAGTAAAGCCAACATAGAAACCTACAGGTGAAGTCTACCATAAAAAATGAGCATTAAATCTCAATGCTCAGTGCTCATGTTGATACAATTTGCAGGGCTAGCATGCTTGAAAGGGTCACGGTGGTATAACGTTCATTGAAAATATGAAAGCACACGTCATTTGTAAAGCAAAGTTAGCATGATGGAAATAAGCAAATTAAATTCCATTCAGCAAAGATTTATTGAGGACAGTTGTTTTGCCAGACACTGTCCTAAATGCTATAAGATAGTCTCAAAATTCCACTTGGGATAAGTGTTAGAAGCAAGATTCCTCAGCCCTGCCCGCAGACTTCCTGAACCCAAATTATGGGAGAGGCATCAAACTTGATTGTTTTTTATTAGGGATCCAGATCATTCTTATCATCAGGAAAGTTTAGGAAATGCTTGCTGTAGAAGACTCAGAAATCAGCGGGATGTTTCCAGCAGCTCATCAATTGTATTGCAGAGCCTTGGTCCCTACAACGTGCACCGGCCATCCGAGATCTAGAGACTGGAATGTCCATATGGGCCTGAGGGGATAGGTCAATAGCAGTTCCCTAGAAGGGCTTAGGGATGCAATCCTGTTATAAGTAACGGCAATGGAATTTGTCTTACAGCGTTATTGCATAGCAAACTCACTCTTTGTACTTAATTGTCTAAGTGGAGTGGCTTTGGAGGCTGAGGGAAATTACAGAGAGGCTAAAGCCATCCTAAGCCATCATTTGGCATCCTCACTGCTGGAGGAGTTAGGCCTGTCTCCCAAAAATAGATTTCAGCAAAAACAGCCAGATTCTTTGCTCTCCTGAAAAAAAAAAAAAGAAAAGAAATGGTTCTGAAGAACCTAGGGGCAGGACAGGAATAAAGACGCAGACGTAGAGAACTGAGGACACGGGGAGGGGGAAGGGTAAACTGGGATGAAGTGAGAGAGTGGCATGGACATATATACACTACCAAATGTAAAATAGATAGCTAGTGGGAAGCAGCCACATAGCACAAGGAGATCAGCTCGGTGCTTTGTGTCCACCTAGAGGGGTGGGATAGGGAGGGTGGGAGGGAGACGTAAGAGGGAGGGGATACGGGGATATATGTATACACATAACTGATTCACTTTGTTATACAGCAGAAACTAACACACCATTGTAAAGCAATTATACTCCAATAAAGATGTTAAAAATTTTTTTAAATGAAATAATAATTAAAAAAAATAGATTTAAGCCAAAACAGCCAGATTGTTTGCTCTCCTGAAAAAAAAAAAAAAAAAAAAAAAGGAAAATGGCAAGCCTTCCCCATGGGACAATTCTGAATGGAAACAGGAAGAGGCGAGTGAAAGCAGTAGCTTGAGAAGTTCACGGGGAATTTGAGTGTTTGGGATGGGAGAACCAAACAGCGGATGCGCGGAGGAATAGGGCCAGGGAGAACAAAAGTGTGAAGCTGTGAAAGTTAGAGCAGGAATATAGGGTCGAGTAGAGGAACCAGGGAAAGAATCTAGAGGTAGCTGTGTCGGGGGGCAGGAGAGGACCAGCAAAAGAGAGGAAAGTTGAGGTCTGGATGTGGTCCAGCTGCTCTGAACATTCTCAGCAGGGGAGGCTGGCTCACTATTTTCTGTGCACCACTTGAGTTAATTCAGCTAAGAGAGGATGAGTATTAGCAACCTTACACCCAAAGAGAGATGCCCCGGGCTATCCTCTGGGCATAGGCCTGCTCTGCAGTGTGCCCAGGGGGAATCCTAAGATATCCAAATGACCACCAAGCTGTAACCCTCCCCTAACCAGACCGAGTAACCCCTCTCATACTCATACCAGCTCCTCCAAATGAGTAAGCAGCTGTCTATATTTTCTCTGCCTCTGCTAGGAAACAATAGATCTAGCCAGGCAAGGGGCTAGAGCTGCAGCTCCCTTAGAGTAAGGCTGGCTATAGCTTTCAGGTGCTCTGCCCTTGAGGGCCGTGAACTTGATTGGGGGAAAAGATCATCAGCCACCTCTTCTGGAGGTTTCAGCTGCCCCTACCATAGGGCAGCCTTCTTAAGAACACCCTTAGGGCTGAGCCACGATTCCGGGAAGTTTCTAATGGGATCGGAAGCATCAACATCAACATCACCTGCAGAGTTGTTAGAAACACACATTCTTGACCCTAGCCCAGACCCACTGAATTGAGAATTCTGCAGATAGGGCCTAGCAACGTGGAATTAACAAGAGCACCAGGCGATTCTGATGCGGGCTGAAGTCTGAGAATCAGTGTCCTATAGGAAGGCTAGATTGATGCTGAGTCCTCCTCTCTCTGGCCCTTCTGGGTATCATCTTGAGGTAATCATCCCTGTGTCCCACTGCTCACCCGTCCATTCTCACTGGCGCTGTTCCCACCTCTGAAGGAGAGAGTGGTCTAGCCCCACAAACTTGAGTAAGAGTGTCCTCCACTGGCCCCTTCCTTTCATCAGCAGGGTCAGATGGGAGCTTCTGAACCCTAGGTATTCCTGGCAAGCCTCCCCCTCCATATCCCCCCTCTAAATTCACAGCCTGAAACTATAGTATTATCTTCACTGTGACTATTGATGCTAATTTTATCACACCATTATTCCTTCATCCTTGGACTCTAGTCCCCATACAGACCTGTGCACCCCATTTTCTGATGCTGTCTTCCCCCACTCCCTAAGTTCTAACAACAGGTCTACAAGGCCCTCTAGAATTCGAGATTCAGCAGCAGCAAAATTCTAAAAGCTGTCTCCTCTCTCAGTGTTTGATTGACCAGGTTGTCACCACCAAAGTCTCTAGCTTCAGGAGGATTAGGGGGCGACCCTCATGCCACTGACCTGAGGTCGGAGCAGGTGTCCTCACTGCCACTCCCAGCCCATCCTCCCCGCTTCCTCTTGAGAACTCCAAGTCTTAGGTCTCATAACACTGTAATAGCCATTTCCCCTCCCTATAATAGTCACCTACGCCCCTCCAAGGGACTCCACCCGCTCCTTGAAGATCTTAGCTCTGTTTCACAGCACTGCAGTTACGATGCTTCAGGAGTTCCATACACATGTCATCTTTTCAATACCCTCATCTCTCAGTTCCTTCAATGATCTTATTGTGCTTGATCACTCACTTCCATGGTCCTATGCTAGATCTTACAAGATTGCCAATAACTCATCTCCAACGTGATCCCGGTTCCACATCCCACACTGGTCACCTCTTCCTATCTTTCCAGCTCACTTTTAGTCCAGTTTCAGTGGTACATTGACCTCACCAGGACCTCATCTACCTCATGGAATCCCTTCCCTTGTTAACCAGCCTAAGATTCCTGGTCTGTCCTCTTAGTCACTTGCACACACCCTCAACTCTCCTGTCCTTCCCTCAACTCGGGCTCTCAGTGGGGGAAACCACCACACCGTTTGCATCCAGCTCGGCAGCCATGGCAACTCATCTTCCGGGAAATACATGGGCTCTTCATACTGCCCACAGATTGTATTGTATTTCCCCCATCCATTCCACCTTGCACCCTCCCAAGCAACTATTTCCTGCTTTATTGTCACTCTTAAAATCTCTGACGTTTCTCCGTCATCCTCCCTCTCAGTCGATGACTTGGCTTCCTATTTCATAGAGAAACGGAACATTCAGAAGAGAACTTCTAAAGCCCCGCACCCACCACCATATCTGGTTGCCCTCCTGCATCTGTGCCTCCACGTTCCGCGTTCTCTCCCATTATTGTAGAGGAACTACTGGTGCTCTGGCGAAGGTGAGCCGCCATATGCTTCCCACCTCCTCCAGTTCACCGCCAACATGTTATCCTCTCTATCTTCTGGATTTCCCGCAGCACTCCAGACACTCCCATTTTTTTAAACCATGTCTTAAGTCTAGTTATCCTTCTAGCCACTGCTCTATTTCTTTCCTTCTCTTTACAGCTCGGCTCCTTACAGGGTGATCCATACACACTCTGTCCAATTCTTCTCCTTCCATTCTCTCTTTAACCTGCTCCAGCCAAGCTTTTACCCTAACCTGTCTACTAAAACTGCTCTGCTCAAGGTCCACAGCGATCTAGCCTCAATCCCCACCTTACCTGCACCCAGTGGATTAGTCTTTCCTCATCACAACACTTTCTTCACTTGGCTCTAGAACATGCTCCCTCTTGGTTTTCATTCTTCTTCACTGGTCACTTCATTTTTTGTCTCTGTTACTAGTTGCACCCAGGACTCAATCCGTTGTCTAGTCTACAGATTTATCCCTAGCCATGCATCAAATTCAAACGCCTCGCCGAGGCAGGTCTCCACTTCCCACACCAATTGTTTCCCTTGATTATTCGAGTGAAAGCAACTCACATAGGTAGGTTCTGCATCCAGATGATTCCTACAGACTCAGTTCTGCCTGACAGGTTAGTCTTCCCCTGGTTGTCTACTGGCCTAACCTGCTGAGGTCCCAGAATGCCTGGGGGCTCCCTCACCCACCGTATGACTAGATGAGAGAAGAAATAACTGAGAAGTCTAAAGTGAGGATGGTAGCTAACTGTCAAAATGTCCAGGAAGAGAAGAAATGGCTGCTGACTTTGGCTTTAGTAATTCTACTGATAAGCTGGCATGGTTTTGGTTCTCCCCACACCTACAGGTGAGGCAAAGCCACCCTCAAGCAGTATGCCTAGCTCTACCTATCAGGGCCCCAGGGGTGAGACTCTGCCAGAACACACTTGTTCCTCTTCCTCACATCCAGTCACATACCCTAGAAGAGTTTTTCTGCCATCTGCTTACTCCCCACCAGATTTGACAATCGTTTCCCTCTCTGTGACGCCACCTTTGCTCCAGACCTCGGGTTTGGGTTCCCTGCTCCCCGCCCTGTAGAAATGAGCCTGATCCCTTCTGTCCCCCAGACCCGGGTCCTGAACCACATGGTCAGAATGTATGTGGTATGTCATCTTGAGGAAAAACACCTTGCAAGATATTTGAAAGAGGAAGTGCATAAGAAGGTGAGCAAATATAGAAGTCAGCTCAAGGTCAAGGAGACACAAAAGAATTTTTAAGCTAGGATTGGTGGTGCTTGTTTAAAGCTGGAAGATAACCAACAAGGACCTACTGTATAGAACCGGGGACTCTACTCAATACTCTGTAATACCTATATGGGAAAAGAATCTAAAAAAGAGTGGATATATGTGTATGTATAACTGAATCACTTTTCTGTACACCTGAAACTAACACAATATTGTAAATCAACTATACTCCAATATAAAATAAAAATTAAATTAAAAAAATAAAGCTGGAAGAGGAGAAAGAGAGAGAAAATGAAGATGGTAGAAGGGAACATAAATATGACACTCAAATCCCCTATGAGGTGGAGGGTGAAAGGCTGTCTTCCTCTGAAACTTTGAGGAAGAATAAAGTAGCTGATGTCAATTCAGTATTTTCTTTGAGCCACACACAGTCCCAAGTGCTTCATACATTGACTCAATTTATCTTCATACTAATCATATGAAGTACTTCCTGTTAATACTCTACTTAACAGATGAGGAAACTGAGGCACAGAAAGATATAGTAACTCACCCCAAATCAGACAGTTAACAAGCGACAGAGCCAGAGTTTGAGGCCGAGCAATCTGGTTCCACACTGTGCTCTTAACCGCTACACAATGCTGTCTACGAAAGGACAGAGATAGACTGATGGCAGGTCCCCATCAGACAAGGGGAAGCCATCTGGAAACTCACTCTGGACAGTGCCAATTTTTTTCATAAAGGAAGAGGTAAGAAGTCCTAAAGAAGTGCTGTTTAGTAGAACTATAATGTGAGCCATAAATGCAAGCCACATATATGACTTTCAACTGTCTAGTTGCCACAGTTAAAAAATAAAAAGGATAAACAGCAAGGTCCTACTGGATAGCATGGGGAACTATATTCAATATCCTATGATAAACCATAATGGAAAAGAATATGAAAAAGAATATATACATATGTATATGTATAACTGAATCACTTTGTGGTACAGTAGAAATTAACACAACACTGTAAATCGACTATACTTCAATAAACCTTTAAAAGATAAAAAAGAAAAATAGGTAAAACTGTTTTAATTAAACTCAGTTTATCCAAGATATTATAATTTCAATACTATAATCAATGTTACTGTATGTTTTTAACAATATTATATCAATTGCTGAGATATTTTACATTCCTTTTTTTAATAAATTTATTTATTTTTGGCTGCATTGGGTCTTTATTGCTGTGCACGGGCTTTCTCTGGTTGCGGCCAGCCGGGGCCACTCTTTGTTGTGGTGCACGGGCTTCTCATTGCAGTGGCTTCTCTTCGTTGCAGAGCATGGGCTCTAGGCGTGCCGGCTTCAGTAGTTGCAGCATGTGGGCTCAGTAGTTGTGGCTCGCAGGCTCTAGAGTGCAGGCTCAGTAGTTGTGGCACATGGGCTTAATTGCTTGGCGGTACGTGGGATCTTCCTGGACCAGGGCTCAAACCCGTGTCCCCTTCATTGGCAGACGAGTTCTCAACCACTGAGCTACCAGGGAAACCCCACATTCCTTTTTGCAAACTAAGTCTTTGAGATTTTTTTTTTAATTTAGCCAAGCCAAGTGGTTTGCTGGATCTTAGTTCCCTGACCGGGGGTTGAACCTGCGCCCTCGGCAGTGAAAGCATGGAGTCCCAACCACTGGACTGCCAGGGGATTCCCAAGTCTTTGAAATTTACCATGTATTTTAAACTCATAGCACATGTTAATTTGGACCAGCCACATTTCAAGTGCTCAATAGCCACACATGGCTAGTAGCCACCAACCTGGACAGTGCAGGACTAAAAAGCCATTGGTAGGAGGAGTGACAAAGAATTGAGGATATGGATGGAGCTAAGTATTTAAGAAGAGGGAAAAATCTAGAATACCTGTGGTATGGGATCTATCTTGAGTAGTTGTTGAGAAACAAATCATAGAAGTGACCATCAGAAGCCAGGTCTATATGGAAATAAGACAACAAAAACCTATAAGAGTGTGTACCTTTGTGTGTGTGTACACACACTGCGTACAAACAGAGTCAGCATTCATGATCAGTTGACTGGCAACCAACACAATCTGACATCAACAAGGACTTCACATCTCCTCTGCAAAATGCTTTAGTCTGCCTATGATAGAGTATAGACTTTGCTCTAATTAATCGAATTAATTAAGTTCAATTTTTGGACCTAATTTTGAATTCATCCCAGGTTGTCTCCCTTCTGTCCACCTTTTGCCTAATTTCCAGTCATGCTGTCCCCAGTTCTCAGTTAGGTGCCATCTCCTCTCCAGTCTACCGCCTATGGCCCCTTTCTCCTCATTCCGGACACCCCTGGCAAACTCACTGACCTTGGACACTGGGGCACTGCCTTTGCCCTTTCCACTCCTACACCCCTCCCTCAGCTAGTTTTATTGAAAACATGAAACCGTGTCCTGTGGAATGACACCAGAAATCATTCCACTCAATATGCACTGTTCAATGTGGCATCCTTCTTGCTAGTTAATGCCTTTCCTTTATCTAAAGTTTGCCATCTCTTTAGTAGTGAATGAATGTTCACCAAGGACCAAGGAAGGACCCAGAGAATTGTTTCAATGTCATGTAGATAAGAATCACAGGGCAGTTTGCCTAGAGGCCAGATTGAAAGATAGGAGCTGGGAAAAGAAAGCAAAATGACTGAGGAAATGTATCTCTATAAATATATTTTAAAATTATAGAGCAATATAATAGCTATGATATTGAATCTTCTTCCCTGGGGTAAGTAGGTAACACAGTATCAGAGGCCTTGGCAGGCAGAATAGTCCCCTTTTCCAAGTTAGAAGATATCATCCTTTGATCAAAAATCGTAAGATCCTTTCATTTTCCCCACTACAGTCAGTGTTTCAATTTCAAAGGCCACTTGCTGTTTCTGGTCTGTTATCAGTCAGGCAGACTCAACACACAGAGAGAAAGCCACTTTAGTATAAGCTGCGGTCTCCTTTATCACAAATGCAGACTTAAGGATCCGATCCTGCTAAAACTGCACAGCTCAAGACCAAAAGGTGGAAATGAGGGCAGGGGAAAGCCAGCCTCACGAGGGGAAGTTGCAAATCTATTGAGAAGTAGTGATGTCAAATGCAGGTGAAATATGGCAAGTTGTCTATGTGACTCAAACATCCCTTTGTTCTGAGCTACGTTCACTCCTAAGATCAGAATTGCCAAAAGAAAAATATCAGGATGTTGCTGGGCATGGATAAATATGACATCATGACTAGAAAGGAAATTCATGAATATGCTCAAGAACCTAATACATGCCAGGCTTTGTGCTGTTTTTTTAAATACAACAAACCTCACAATCCTCTCTGATGAGGAAAGGGAAGCTCAGAGAAGTTACATCCATGCCCATAGTTTCGCTCTTAAGTGGAGAAGCCATTATTCAAACCCCTGGCTCTCCAGCCCTAAAGCCTGAGCTTTTTCTTATCCTTTTCTTTTTAATTCTCTTTCTCCTATAGCACACTGCCTCCAGAGAAACAGAGAGAGGCTTGGGTGTGATGGCCTGTGGACTGGTTTAGCCAGAAGGGCAAGCCTGACCACAAGCAAATTTGTTTTCATTTTGTCCATTCTGTGTACATGCTAATTGTGCCTCCCTCAGAAAAAAAAAAGGTTTGGTCAAATAAATACAAGACACATGAAAACATCTCTGACTCACTTACACAACAGAAATCATATTTGCCAAAAGTTCTCACATTTGCTAAATTGGTGGCTCACCAGTATTAAGCTGCTGATTCATCCATGTGCTTTGCTTCCATGGGACCACAATGTAATGTTCTCCATCTGGTTTTTTTTCAGCAGCTCTTGATATCCTTTATTCATATTATTCATACAACAGTGTTAGTCAACAAAAGACAATTAGACAAAGGACAAAAAAGGCAAAGGACAGCTGGGATGGAATGACCATTGGAATTGAACCAAATATGAACTAAGTCTTCAGTCCAATAATAACTGTAATTTCCCAACTAGTTCTGTTTCAGATTTATTTACTTGTTTCTTTGCTTGAATGTTTGTCACTGAATCATTTTAGTGTTTTTTCAAATTATAGCAGTAAAACAAGCAGTAGAAATATGTACTCACTAGATTCTCTGTGTTAAGTTTGGTGTGGATTCTTTCACACCTCTATCCATATGCTATACAAACATTTATAATTATAAGAAACAATTTCCCTACTTTTTATAAAAATAATATTTACACACTCTGTTCGACAATTTGTATTTAGTCACTTAAAAAATATCTCATGCACATCCCTCCAGATCAATACCTTAGACTGGACTTTATTCTTTTAAGTAGTTACATCATCTTCTATGATACATCTATCAAAATATCTTTAACTAATTCTCTAGAGATGAACATTTAGGATGTTTCCAAGCTTGGTATTCTTTTTGCTGTTTTACTGTAGTAAATACTATTACGACAAACTTCCCTGTGTGCATATCCTTATGTACAGGAACATTTTTCACAATAAGATATAGCCCCCAAAACAGAGCAGTTAGCTCCAGGCCTATGCATATTTCCTTCTTATTAATGATATTATTAAGACATAGGCCTTAAGTGTACAGTTCAATCCATTTTGACATGATCATTTACCACCCATGGAACTAACCTCCCAACCAAGATACAGAACATGTCCTTGTGCCCCTTCCTAGTCAAACCTTTCTTAATCCAACCCCATCCCGATCAACCATCGGTCTGCATTTGCCTGTTTCACAATTTCCTACCAACAAGGCAGAAAGTTTGACCCTTTTCGCGTTTGGCTCCTTTGGTTCAGAATAATTGCTCTGCCTTCATTCCATTTTATTATACGGATGTGCCACAATATTCATTTCTTTTTAATGATATGAATATTCCATTGTGCATTCAACTATTCTTCCACTGATGAACATTTCAACTGTTTCCGGTATTATTTTCATGACAATAGATGACACTTCAATAAACTTCCTTGAACTCATGTCTTTTTGTCCTGGGACTTCTTTCATCCCAGGATGTACCCCCAAAAACCAGATGAAGAACGTTAAAGTTCTTTAAATTTTTAATTGTGTTAGATAGTGCCAGATTACCTTCCCAGTTGGTGAAAGCAAGTCACACTCTTACCAGACCATTTCCCCACACCTGTATCATCTGAGAAGCTCTTTGGCTCTCAGGGGTACTGACCCTAAATGTTAAAAACTCGTTCATGGAGTAGCACCTACTAAAATATTAAAAATACACATACAGAGCACAAACTTTGTGTTGAATACTTTGCTGGGTACTGGTGATAAAAAGGGAAACAAAGCCTGATCCTCACCCTTTAGTGGCTTACAAATCAAATAAGAAAAGCCGTATGATTCATGCAAGAAGGAAAGTTTTTACATGGCGCAGCAGGAGAGGCGATTTGGGAACATCAGATTGGGAAGTCTGATTAAAATGTGTGTGGCCAAATGCTTGTAAGCGCTAGTTCTGAAGAAGTCAGAATTAGTTGGATGAAGTAGAGGGAAAGAATATTCTAGGCAGATAGAAGAGAGTAAGAGAAGCCATGAAGGCATAAAAAACTGACCGTCCACATTAGAGATCCAGGCACATGGCAATTACATGCAAGGAGGGATCACAGAGAACAACAAATATGTGCTATAAAAATTGGCAAAATTTGAATAAGCGCTGTAGATTAGGTAACACTGTTTTTTTAATTTTTAAAATTTTTATTTATTTATTTTTGGCTGTGCTGGGTCTTCATTGCTGCGTGCGGGCTTTCTCTAGTTGTGGTGAGCGGGGGCTACTCTTTGTTGAGGTGTGCAGGCTTCTCACTGTGGTGGCTTCTCTTGTTGCAGAGAACAGGCTCTAGGCACGCGGGCTTCAGTAGTTGTGGCACACGGGTTCGGTAGTTGTGGCTCACGGGCTCTAGAGCACAGGTTTAGTAGTTGTGGCACACAGGTTTTGTTACTCCATGGCATGTAGGATCTTCCTGGACCAAGGCTCGAATCCGTGTCCCCTGCATTGGCAGACGGATTCTTAATCACTGCACCACAAGGGAAGCCCGGGTAATACTATTTTATTGATGTTAAATTTTTTGAGTTTGATAACTGCCCTGTGTTTGTGTAAGTGAATGCCTTTGTTCTTAGGAAATACATACTTGATAAAAAGGGCATAATGTCTATGATTTACTCTCACATGGTTCAGAAAACACATAACACTATGTAGATAGGTAGATAAGATAAATTGTTAAAACTGAAAATATAGAACAAAAAAGATATTGAGTCAGAGATCTTTTTTCTTCAATTAAATAAAGTCTTTTATGATAACCTGTATATAATATTTTTAATCATACTACCTGGGGGTTTATGAACCATTTGATCTTTCTTATTAATGATATTAGTGCAAGAAATACATGTCTATGTGGGCTTAATGATAGTTTAGGGTGGAGGTTTGAGTTTTTTGTGTTTTTTTTTGTCTTATGAAAATTCCACAAATACATTACTTGGAATAACCTGTGTATCTGTGTATCATTTCATTTATTTTGTCCCGGAAAGATGTTGATTTATAAGTGGTGGCTTACAAATACATTGACTGAAATTCATAAGAGAAACAAACTCAATAGTATTTTATTCAATAATGGTATCCTGATTGAAGCATTAAAAAAAAGATAGGGGCTTCCCTGGTGGCACAATGGTTGAGAGTCCGCCTGCCGATGCAGGGGACATGGGTTCGTGCCCCGGTCCAGGGCATGCCGCGGAGCGGCTGGGCCCGTGGGCCGTGGCCGCTGAGCCTGGGCGTCCGGAGCCTGTGCTCCACAACGGGAGAGGCTGCGACAGTGAGAGGCCCGCGTACAGCAAAAACAAACAAACAAACAAAAAAACAAAACAAAAACAAAACAAAAAAGATAGATAGGTAGATGATAGGTAGATAGATAGATGATGGATGATAGGAAGAATGATGAAACAAATGTTAAAAATGTTAACAAATGGGAAATCTTGGTGAGGAATATATAGGATTTTTTTGTACTGGTTTTGCAATTTTTCTCTAAGTTTGAAATTATTTCAAAATAAAAGTTTCTTGTATTAAGATTCAAAATACAAGAATGCCTTCACTGACCATCAGTTGGTTCTCTATGACAAGCATAAATGACATGAAATGGAAAGCAGTGAGCTCCAAGGGAGAGAGTCAAACCAAGGCAAATTCTTGAAGGGCCTGTTCCTGCTGAGAAATTTTAATTTCATCCTGAAAGCCATGTGGAGGAAAGGAGTGCTGAAATCCAATGGGATTTTTAAGAATCCTTTAACACCTTTGTGGAGATGAACTTACCCTGGGATGAAACAAGGGGCAGGAGACCAGATGGGAGGTCACCATGATGCATCAGACAAGTGAAGGCCTGGCAGAGGCAACAGCTGAGAGATGGAAAAAAGAAACAGCAACCAAATGTGTTAAGATTCTGCCTGACCTAGAAAGTGGAGGATGTGGGAGGATTCTGGCTTGGTAAGCTGGTTAGATGGTGATGTAAGTCACCAAAATAGAAAGTAGAGGTAGAGCAGGAAGCTTGGGAAGAGAGAGGGTGAGTTCTGGGCAGACCATGATGAGTTTGAAGCGCATGTGGAAAATTCAAAGGGAAACCTGTAGAACTCAGAGCAATCTGGGCATGAGATACCGACCTTAACGTCGTCTGCATGTAAATGGTTTGGCCTCTAATAAAGGCTGGTCCTTAAAGTTTTTGCCTATTTCACCACTGTCAAATTAACGTCTGCTGAGGGCATTTTATTTTCAAAAGGAGGCTAAAAGTGGTAAGTTGTTACCCTACAGTACCTGGAATGTCTTCTTCCAAGTACCTGTGGAAACAGGCCCATCCAAAAAAATGTATTAACAACTGCTTTAGATTGAAAGAAGATGATGATGTGTCACACGCCAGAGACATTGCCATTAAATGCAGCTGTGGTGAGCTCTCATGCAAAATACAGTCATGGCTCTTTGCACCATTGAAGCCAGAAGAGCATGGTAGTTCTGAACAAGGGGACAGATCTGACTCATCTCCACTGTTCCCCCTTAGCTCAGTCAGGGGCTTCACAGACACAAGAACCATTCAGACGTGCTCCCAACACGCTTCACCACCACCACCCAGCAACACAGTTTCCGGAAGCTGCCTGTGTTGTGCCATATTGTCTGATGACAGTTGAGGGGGAAAGTGGGAACCTGGGAACTTGCTAGAAATGCAAATGCTTGGGCCCCACACCAGACCTACTGAAACAGAAATTGGAGGTGGGCCCAGTAATCTGTGTTTTAACAAGCCCTCCAGGTAATTTCTGATGTACAGCAAAGGCTAAGAATCATTGTCAGACTTAAGTGAGAAATTATAATCTCTATCCAAGGAGTGGCCCCATCCCAAAATTTGAAAATGATGAGCTTCTCAAGATGCAAGCCCTATCTTTTAATTTTTTAAGTTCCTGTAAACCCGAAGTTGAATGTCTTAATTCAACAAACATTTACTGAGTCCTAAATGAGTCTGGTTCTTAATTAATGTGAATGAAGAAAGGAAGGAAGGAAGGAAGGGAGGGAGGGAGGGAGGGAGGGAGAGGAGTTTGGTTACACAAAATCTGTGATTTCAAAGCTATCCCAGACTTTTAAAGTCCATATTTTTCTCTCATCCTCCCAACAATGGCCAAGAAGCAATAAGCACATGGGGGTGCATAAAAATGAGCCGAGATCCTGTGGGTGGTAAAGGAAAGGAGAGAGCTGGGGAACAAAAAATATTTCTCTCCCATTGCCAATACAGCCTGGCTCTAGGTATGCTATAGGCCAGATAAAATCTCATGATTTATTCTCTAATTTGGGATACACTCCCCTTCCTTCAAAAATCAGCATTTCAAGGAGAAACCAGATAGTCAGAGAGAACATAATAGCTGACATTTATGAGCACTAACTATGAGCATGCCTATGTGTTAAGTGCTTTAATAATTTATCATATATTTTCTTTACAAAAACTCTATGAAGTAATTGTGCCCATCAGCTCTATGAAGTTATGTGCCACATACCTGTGCCTATTTCATAGATAAGGAAATTACAGATTAAAGAGATTGAGTAATTTACCTAAGATCCAACTATTGTAAGGGAAAAGCAGCTAATTCCCGAGTTTGTGCTCTTAACTACTACAGAACAAGAAATCTTGGCCATTGAATAAAGCTTGTGCCATTCCAGTCTATGCATCAGTTTTCTTATTGGCTGTGTGAATCCAATCGGAAAAAAAAAAAAAAAAACCTCCCTGGCCAAGACAAGGGGTCTCGGGCTGGGCTAGGATCCCAGCTCAGGTCCAGTCAACCAATTGGTAACAATACCCTGGACCAATTAAATAATCATCTCTGGGGGGACGACCCAGATATCTGTATTTTTGAAGCTTCATGATGATTCCAGTGGATAGAAAAGGTTGAGATCCACTGATTCAAGTCCAGTTCTCATATTTTGTTGGTAAGACAGCTAGTGACAATAGAAACAGAAATAAAAGTGACAGGGGAAGTGCCTGCTACCCACCAACCCACAATGAACAAAGGAAGGCTTCCACCCACCGTGGGGCAAATGTGGAGTGCTATTGCTATTCTACCTCAAAGAATTTATGTGTAAATCTTCCATGTCTAAGGTTGGTAGGAAGAGGTATCATTGGTTTGCTTTGAATTTTTAGGCTGGGTGTGGTATCCTAGAAAGAACAAGGTTAGTGGTCATACACTCTAGAATCAACTCTGACACTTACTAACCATAATCTAGAGACACTTAACCTCCTTCGAACCTCAATTTCTTTATCTGCACAATTACTGGAATAATAGTCCAAGCCTTACTGATTTCACAGGTACTTCAAAAATCAAATAAGACAATGTATACAATGTATACCTTGATGCAATAATCATGATGCAATGCTGGTTTTTAACAGGTAGAGAACTTAAGGTAATATGCATTGATGGCACACAGAATAGGATCTGAGTCTCACGCTTGCTATTCATTAACTCTTCTTAGGGAAGTAAGACAAGATCTTTGAAAGAGTACTCCCCACAACCCCAACAGGTAGAAAGCAAAATCAATAACGTCATGATTGTTTTGAGAATTAAATAACACTTTGCACAGCATTGTGGCACCTCGAAGTTATTCAAAAGTATTATTTTCCCTTTCCCACCGTCATTTATATGTCTTCTTCAGTTCCTCATATATTTTAAATTGAAGTATACCAGAAAAAAATTAAAGAGTACTTAACAGCCTTATTCACTTTGAATAAGAATGGGCTGTCCAACCCTCAGAATGGGAGAAAATATTTGCAAATGAAGCAACTGACAAAGGATTAATCTCCAAAATTTACAAGCAGCTCAATATCAAAAAAAATAAACAACCCAATCCAAAAATGGGCAGAAGACCTAAATAGACATTTCTCCAAAGAAGACATACAGATTGCCAACAAACACATGAAATGATGCTCAACATCACTAATCATTAGAGAAATGCAAATCAAAACTACAATGAGGTATCACCTCACACCAGTCAGAATGGCCATCATCAGAAAATCTACAAACAACAAATGCTGGAGAGGGTGTGGAGAAAAGGGAACCCTCTTGCACTGTTGGTGGGAATGTAAATTGATACAGCCACTATGGAGAACAGTATGGAGGTTCCTTAAAAATCTAAAAATAGAACTACAATATGACCCAGCAATCCCGCTACTGGGCATATACCTTGAGAAAACCATAATTCAAAAAGAGTCATGTACCACAATGTTCATTGCAGCTCTATTTACAGTAGCCAGGACATGGAAGCAACCTAAGTGTCCATCGACAGATGAATGGATAAAGAAGATGTGGCACATATGCACAATGGAATATTACTCAGCCATAAAAAGAAACAAAATTGAGTTATTTGTAGTGAGGTGGATGGACCTAGAGTCTGTCATACAGAGTGAAGTAAGTCAGAAAGGGAAAACAAACACCATATGCTAACACATATATATGGAATCTAAAAAAAAAATGGTTCTGAAGAAACTAGGGGCAGGGAAGGAATAAAGATGCAGATGTAGAGAATGGACTTGAGGACACGGGGCAGGGGAAGGGTAAAATGAGACGAAGTGAGAGAGTGGCCTGGACATATATACACTACCAAATGTGAAATAGATAGCTAGTGGGCAGCAGCCACATAGCACAGGGAGATCAGCTGGGTACTTTGTGACCACCTAGAGGGGTGGGAATGGGAGGGTGGGAGGGAGATGGGAGAGGGACGAGATATGGGGATATATATATACACATAGCTGATTCACTTTGATATAAAGCAGAAACTAACACACCATTGTAAAGCAATTATACTTCAATAAAGATGTTAAAAAAAAAAAAAAGAATTGGCTGTCCAAAAGGAGACTTGAGCAAATACAAAAACATCCCTTGTTCTTGGTTAGGACATTTCAACATCATCAATATACCAGTTGAAAGTTAATTTATCAGTGTAATGGGGTCCCAATAAAAATATCAACAAGGTCTCACATATTTCAGAAACAAACTTATGGTGACCAAAGGGGAAACATGGGGGCAGGGGAGGGATAAATTAGGAACTTGGGATTAACATACACACACTGTTATATATAAGATAGATAACCAACAAGGACCTATTGTATACCACAGGGAGCTCCAGGGAAGTCCAGAAATATGCCCAACAAAATGCAGAAATCTGGATATGATCAAAGTGACATCTCAGGTCACTGGGGCAAAGTTAGGGGTTTTAAAAATATATTTATTTATTTAATTAATTTATTTTCCTTATTTTTTTGGCTGCATCAGGTCTTAGTTGCGGCACATGGGACCTTTGCTGAGGCATGCAGGATCTTTCGTTACTGCATGTGGTCTCTTTGTTGCAGCATTCGGGCTTCTCTCCAGTTGTGGCCTGGGGGTTTTCTCTCTCTAGTTGTGGCGCGCACGGGTTTAGTTGCCCAGCGGCATGTTGGATCTTAGTTCCCCGACCAGGGATCGAACCCTCAAACCAAAAACAAACATATACTCCAAATGAATCTGAGATCTTACTATAAAAAAGTAAAAATATACAAATACTAAACAAAAACAAGTGAATTCCTCTGTAAGCTGAGTGTAGGGAAAGGCTTCTATGACTAAAAATCTAGATGCAGTAAAAGAGAAGCTTGATAAATCTGACTATAAAAATAAAGAATGTTTGCATGGCCAATTTAAAATAAAGTCAAAAGGTAAATGGTAAACTGGGAAAAAACAACTGCAAAATATTACCAGATAAGGAGTTAATAAACCTACTACACAAATAATGCTTTAAAATTGAGAGGGAAAAGGCCAAAAATCCTAAATAAAAATAAAGGCATAAACAGACAAAAGTTTTTAGGATATAAAAATAGCCCTTATACATATGAAAGATGTACATTACTACTCACAGTAAAGGAAATGCAAATTAAAACTAGGCGAGATACCATTTCTCATCTATTAGACTGGTAAACATTAAAAACCTTGACAACACATTCTGTTGGTTGGTGACGCTTTGGGGATACAGGCATGTTCCTACATTGCTGGTGGGAATGCAAAATGAAGGGAAATTCCCTTATAGAGGCAACTTCGACAATAGTTAACAAAACTACATAGGCAATTCCACTTGTAGGAATCTACCCTGAAGATTAAACTTTCAATAATATGAAAAGAACCTGCACATGGTTAATCATTGCAACAGTATTTGCAGTTGCAAAATATCAGAAGCTATATAAATGCCCAAGCACAGAAGATGGGTTTATTATCACAATTGAGTACTATGAAGCTGTGAAAAGGAGAATGATCTCTGTCAGCTGATACAAATTTATCTCCAGGAGATATTGTTAAGCAAAAAAAAAAAAAAAAAAAAAAAAAAAGATTTAAAAAGTAAAATGCAACAAAGTAGATAGGGAGAAAGAGAGAAAGAATGTTCCCTTTAAGGAAAGAAGAAGGAGAATTAAAATAACATACGTTTATCTGTTACCTTTACCAAAAGAAACGCAGGAAGAATAAGAGAACAAAACAAGGGTAGGGGGCTTCCCTGGTGGCGCAGTGGTTGAGAGTCCGCCTGCCGATGCAGGGGACACGGGTTCATGCCCCGGTCCGGGAAGATCCCACACGCCACGGAGCGGCTGGGCCCGTGAGCCATGGCCGCTGAGCCTGTGCGTCTGGAGCCTGTGCTCTGCAACGGGAGAGGCTACAGCGGTGAGAGGCCCGCATACCGCAAAAAAAAAAAAAAAAAACAAGGGTAGGAGGGGGCAAGGTGGGTAGAAAGGATACAGGAGAGAGTGATGCTTCTGAATATATCTTTCTGTATAGTTTTGAATTTTGGAACCATGTTAGTCTTCTAGATATTCAAAAATTAAACCAACGAAGATGGGAAGGGAAAATAATTTTAAAACCTAAAATTGAAAGCATACCAACATAATGAATCCAATTATATTTCAGGTAAATACCATGTTCATAGTGACGAGGGAATAAAAAAGGAAAAACCCAATCTGAGAAACATATAAGCAGAGTATTTGACTACAAATATATACCTTCAGTCTTGGGCAAGGTAATGGAGTGGGGGGAAACTCCACACAAAAACTCAACTCTTTTTTTGTTCACTGTAATGGTATGGGCGAAGTAATTCTGAAAGCATCTTGGATAAATTATAGCACTAAAGGAATAAGCGTGTCGCCATTGGTGGGACCCAGGATTCTCACTATGAAAGAAGCAACATCCAAATTACAAAATGGCAGAGGGTGAGAAAGAATCCTTTGGAGATGGATTGGGTTTCAAGACACTGGTGAACCCATAATTTTAAAACTATGCATGTGTCTATGCCTACTTATGCCCATATGTATACACATGCATGTGTGTATGTATATCTGTAAGTATGTGTTTGTATATGTGTACATACATGCATAAATTTATTAGCTTTGTCTGCTGGGGGGTCTTGAAACAAAGATACCTCAGTAGCAATGAACACACCTGGCACACAGATCTTCGTTTTTAATACCATTCTTCACTAAAAGGAAACAGGGCTCCTGAGAAAATGGCCAGTTCTGCGACTGGGGAAGGATAGATTCAAGGTGAACTTGGAATATCTTATAAGGAAGTGCTCACAAAAATGGTGAAGCCAAGTCATAAAGACATGGGAGTCAGCTTGAAGGGTTTCCACTGGGCAAATCGGGGATAATTGAGCACCGAATGTTTAAAGACAGTAATAAATTATAAACTATTGAGAGAAAAAAGGAATCGATAAGTTATTCCCGTTAATAAATACATAAAGAAATGAGGGAGAAAGGGGAGATACTATTTACAGCAGAATGTCAAGTGCCAACTGGTAATTGTGGAATACTAGAGTCTTGCATGTTTTGCAACGATCGTAGAGAAAATTAGTTCAAGCAGGAATCATCAACAGATGCTCAGTCTAGGAGACAGTTTGATGAGGAACAGAACACTTGCATGATCTTAAAGTGTTTCCCACAGATTGCTTATTAGTTGTAAGGAAAAAAATAGTAACTCTACAGTGGACACATAGGACAACACTTGACTGAGTGATGAAAATTAACACCACTAACGTGAGCAGATCAACACCATGAGCCTGCGAGGACCCCTACGGTATCCAAAGTCATTTCCGTGATATTCCAGCCAGGAATGCATCACCTGAATCTAATCACTAGAAAACACTAGGCAAACCCCAAATGAGACACTTTTGTCATAAAAGGTCAAAAAAAAGGCTAGGAAAATGTCCCAGATGAAAGGAGATTAAAGACACATGACAACAAGATGCAAAACCCTCTCCTAGACAGGATTCCGGACTGGGAGCCCAGCTGAGAAATGACAAGGGGTCAAAACTGGGTCCATAGACAAGATGGGAATACAGATGAAATACACACTCACTGTGTATTGGGGCTTTACCCAGTAAAGGGGCCATGGCATATGCAACTGACTCTCAAATGAATCACAAAATATATGTACTTGTGTCTATACATACATGCACACACACATTATACACATACACACAGAGAGAAAGGGTGCACAAGTAACAAAGCAAATGGGGTAAAATGTTAACAATAGGTGAACCTGGGTAAAGGAAAGCTCTTCTTTGTACTATTCTTATTCTTGAAACTTTTCAGTGCACTTAAAATTATTTCCAAATGAAAGTTATTTTTTAAAAAAAGGAGTAGAATGAACTTATGGTTACCAGGGTTGGGGGGGAGGGTGGAGCGGAGGGATAGTTAGGGAGTTTGGGATTGACATGTACACACTCCTATATTTAAAACAGTTACCCACCAAGGACGTACTGTATAGCACAGGGAACTCTGCTCAATATTATGTGGCAGCCTGGATGGGAGTGGAGTTTGGGGGAGAATGGATACATGGATATGTTTGGCTGAGTCGCTTTGCTGTGCACTTGAAGCTATCACAACATTGTTAATTGGCTATACTCCAATATAGAATTAAAAGGTTTTTTTTTTTTAAAAGGAGTATGCTATAAACTTGATTTAGGAAAGACAAAAAATAAATGGTTTAGGTTAGCCCCAAATAGTGTAGGTTAACATCAAAATAAGCCAGAAATTCATTTTAATCTAGGTCTAAAACATGTTTGCAAGCTAATCTTAATTAAACAACTTCACTATTTAATATTTATAAGGCTACTTGCTGAAGTACTTTTAATACAATGGCTTACAAATTATAGTACAGCAAATAGCGTATATTTAATAAATAGCGATGACTTAGCAATGTGCCACTGATAGGCTGGTCTGTTGCTGAGAGCCTTGACAGGAAGATCTGCTTAGTGATCCAAAAAATATTAGGGTGTCTAATCAGCAGGCTTCATAGGTTTGAAATAAATGTTTCAGTTACATTAGTCTTAAAATTATATCACATTTCTTTCTCATATTTTAAAATGATGTCTTGAGACCTAACAGGAGTATCTTTTTTTTTTTTTTTTTTTGTGGTACGCGGGCCTCTCACTGCTGTGGCGTCTCCCGCTGCAGAGCACAGGCTCCGGACAGGCAGGCTTAGAGGCCATGGCTCACGGGCCTAGCTGCTCCGTGGCATGTGGGATCTTCCCGAACCGGGGCGCGAACCCGTGTCCCCTGCATTGGCAGGTGGACTCTCAACCACTGTGCCACCAGGGAAGCCCAGGAGTATCTTTTTAATTTCACATTTTTAGTGCTTACATTTATCTAGATATTAATGTTGAGATTCTTATGGCAAAGAAGACAGAATTAAATATTTCATGACTTGTAAAAACTTAGATGCCTTTAATTCACAGGGAGATAGAGAGGTTGACATCAGAACATCTTCATTTCAATATTTGCTTCCTAAGGACAAATGTAAACAGAATATAACCTATTGCTTTCTCTGTATTCAGACAGCTTACATCCACCGGCCAGCTATGACTCTTCTCAAGGAGATGAGGTTGGATCCCAACTGGATGGCAGGGGTTGACTTGCATAACATGACTCCAGGCCTTGTTTTTCTGCATTTGTTTTATTTTAAAGGAACCAAATTTGTTCTAGATCTGAGATATTGTAACTTCAAAAGCTTCCTGTTACTATACCAGAACAAGAAAGTATGATTTCCTTATTCATGAATTACCTACTACTTACAGTTGAATCAGATGAGCTAATTCTTTGTTTGTTTACTTAATGGACTAAGTCTAAATAGTCATTAGTGGCTATCAGTGAATGAAATAGTATTTGTTTAAAAAAATGTTTTTTAAGTCCACTCTGCATTTCATGTGTATTGATGTTATATAAATACACTTCTGATTAAAGCATGACTTTAAAAAGTCAATATTTAGGGCTTCCCTGGTGGCACAGTGGTTGAGAGTCCACCTGCCGATGCAGGGGACAGGGGTTCGTGCCCCGTCTGGGAAGATCCCACATGCTGCGGAGCGGCTGGGCCCGTGAGCCATGGCTGCTGAGCCTGCACGTCTGGAGCCTGTGCTCTGCAACGGGAGAGGCCACAGCAGTGAGAGGCCCACGTACCGTAAAAATAATAATAATAATAATAATAAATAAAAAGTCAACATTTAGTTTCTCATAATTGCCTGTAGAAACAAAAGGAAAGTTCATAATTCATAGTTCTGTGGTAGACATCAAATTACGTCTTACAGTTGCATTGTACTTGTACTAATAAGCCTATAGTGATTTCAAAACTGGAAGGGAGACATGAAGCAGAATTGAAAGTATGGAGGTAAGAAGTAAATGCAAGGAGGGAGGAAAAGAATAAAGAGGAAAAAAGAGAAGAGGAAACAGCAGAGGAAGGAGAAATAGAATGCCAGTGGGAAAGAAGACAGAACAGATGTTAAGAAAAGGGAAGAAGACAAAACTAATTCAAAAAGGTACATGCACTCCAATGTTCACAGCAGCACTATTCACAATAGCCAAGACATGGAAACAACCTAATTGTCCATGGACAGATGAACAGATAAAGAAGATGTAATACATATATACAATGGAATATTACTCAGCCATAAAAAAAGAATGAAATAATGCCATTTACAGCAACATGGATGGACCTAGAGATTATCATACTAAATGAAGTAAATCAGAAAGATGACTACCATATGAGATCATTTATATGTGGAATCTAAAATATGACACAAATGAACATATCTGTGAAGCAAAAACAGACTCACAGACATCGAGGACAGACTTGTGGTTGCCGGGGGTGCCAGGAAAGAAGGATGGGGAGTTTGGGATTAGCAGATGCAAACTATTATGCATAGAATGGATAAACAGCAAAGTCCTACTGTATAGCACAGGGAACTATATTCAATATCCTGTGATAAACCATAATGGAAAAGAATATGAAAAAGAATATATATATGTGTAACTGAATCACTTTGCTGTATAGCAGAAATTAACACAACCTTGTAATCAAGTATACTTCAGTAAAATTTTTAAAAGAAAAAGAAAAAGGAAGAAAGAGAAAATGAGAATGCGGCAGAGAAGGAAAAGTGGGAGATGAAAAGTTCTCTCTCAGCCAGAGGGTTATTGAAAAGACCCCAAACTGGAGCCACCTTATTTACATTTTGGTAAAAGGAAGTACGAGATCTATAAGAAGAGAGGGTGATTTCCTATATGGCCCATTGCTTCTGTTTGTTTAATACATATTTATTTTATGCAAGCTAGAACTTAGCTTGCATGAAAGTATTCCCTTGGACTTGTTCAAAATGTAAGCAGTTGTTTTAAAGGTGGATGTTAATGAGAATAGGTGACTAGGCTGAACAGAGACAATGCAACATGCTTGGAATTGGTAAGAATTGCCAACTATTAATAAAGCAGCTTTCTTCCAGTTGTCACTGTGTGCCATTCTTTGAAGCATCTCCTGTGGGATGTTTTTAAACAAGCTTAGACAGACTTGTCATGATAGCATATAACTGCTGTTGAACTGTTCTGAGCTTTAAATCAGCCATGTATCCTTTGTATGAAAAAGAAAAACAATCTGTCATAGAAGTGCATGAAAGTTGACAAGACCTTCTCTAATAGCTATATCCTGGGAATACATATTTATGAAGGTTTTTAAACACTAGCTTGGAAAACACATACAACCATTCTCAGATTGTTTAAAATATGAACCACTGACCTTCACACAACTTACTTTGCAGCTAAACCTGTGGTTTTTCTGACCGTCAAGCAGCCTATAGTGTCCTACATTAAAGAAAGAGCCTATGTTTGTATTTTCTTTCAATGTTTTAAGTCATGATTAAGTATAGACATTATTCAAAATAACTGTCTCAACTTTTCTTAATGTTTATATAATTTCCTTTCAGTATATTAATTTATGGGTAGATATAGACATTAGTCAAAATAACTGTCTCAATGTGTCTTCATGTTTATAAAAATTTCCAAACTATATCAATTATTCTCTAATATTCTATCATTATACAAGGAAATCAATGGGGTTATTTAAAGGCAATAATAGAGCAAAATGTCAAGTGAAGAGATCATTTTCCCTCTCATCTAAAAATTTGTTTTTCTCTTTCAAATCTTACAATTAACCCATATAATTTTTAAAATGGAAATCTTCTCTAGTTTTAAAAGTATTGAAGCTGCCACAGAGTGATCTATGAATATTCTTAGGACACATAAAAAATTTTACATGAGAACAAGTGATGACTATAGCTGGGTTTACAGAAGCCCCTAGAATAAATGATGTCTTTACTTTTAAGTTATGTCGGAGTTTATTTCAGGATTCCCAGTATGAGCACACACAGACTTCTAGAAAAACACCTCGCTATGTTAAACCATTAACAAGAGGCAATACAATTCCAAGAGTGGTTTTCACATAATAGTCAACCATAAATGTTACAACTGTCCTTGCTAATTTGCATAGCATTCAAAGTTCCATCTCCCAGTCTTCTTTCTTTGACCTCCAAATACTATTATCTGCCTTTTAAACAGATAGACAAAATGATCTAAAGGTAACTTTGCCACCAATTAATTTAAGGTTCATTGTAATTCATGAGCTTCTAATTCTTGTACTTAAGACACCAAGATACTATTTCCTCCCATCTCTGCTTGTGACATTTATGTCAAATGAGACCTAAATACCAAGATTAGCTTACAAATTAAGACCAGAGTGAAATGCACTAGCATATAAAAGCATAGATAAGGAACTAGAAAATGTTTGAGCTGATGAAGATGTTAAAGATAATGCACCCAACATTTTAAAAGAAACTGACGTCCAAGGATGTGAAAAGGCTTTCCAAATCTTGCATAGCTAGTTGGGGGCGTGAAGCTGATGTGAGAATAAGTAGAAAGGAGGCTAAGTACATTTGATAAGTACATGAGAAAGGGTAAGAGAATAAACAAAGTCGTGGCAGGTAACAAGACAGCATTCCATAGTATTCCCAGGGGGGTCACATGGTCCATGGAACACTGCCCAGGAGAGACCCTCTAACACGCTTGTGAGTTGTAACGCCAACTCATCTGCCACGTGGTCATCCTTCACCACAAACCAGAGCTGACAGGCTTTTCACTATCACTTTGAACATATGATCTGTTCATACGATGAACAGACTATATGAATATATGATCTGTCCCCAAACTCCATAAGCAGCATCTACACTGAACTACTAGTGTTCTAAATTTTTTATCAACAGAAAATACCAGGCTTTCATCAAATGCATGAAGAAAATGTTTTAAATCATGAAGTCCATCCTCTAGTGTTTTTTTAATGAGTCAGGAAGCAGAATGGGGAGGAAGGGTGTGTCAATGACAGCACAACCTCTATGACTAAGAAGAAGGAAAAACCTCCTGGCCTTTAAAGTGAAAATCCCCTTCTATTTTAAGGAACACTCTCTCACTTGAACCAATCTCTCAAATGAGTAATTAGGGTTGGATCATATCCTCCTGGGACAGCTACTTTCCAAAGAATAAGCCTTTAATGCATTGATTTAAAAAAGGGAAAATACACTCTGATGCCTGAGAAGAAGAACCATCCTTTTCCAAATGCCCTGTGGGTTCTGTTCGCAACAGTGTAGAGTCCAGATGACATTCGGGCAGCCAACTCTCAACGTGGTGGAAGGAAAAAGTCTCCAACATAAGTTCTCAGGTCCCAGGGCTTTCCATGGCTGCTTTTCTGGTGCTATTGGCTTCCCAAAGCCTCTACTTGGCCTTGACATGATGTGTCCCAGGGGCAGAGAAGCACATCAGTTGGTGCTTTGAAACCTTTGTCAGCTTTCAGGGTGAAATCATAACGGTGTATTTTAAGTCAGACTGGATAGAGACATTTATGAGTAGCTGTTATTTTATTGCTCACACATTTAAAATGCAAATGATAATACCCCAAATTACCAAAGTCTACATTGCAGATGTTCTTATTATTCACTAAGCTGCTTTTTTTTTTTTTTGGCTACACTTATTCTCTCCTACATGTCTCTGAATTTAATCTACCACATAACCCTCCTTATGAAAACTCCTACTTGTTTCTCAAATAATTTTGTTGTATATACTTCAGGAGTTGGACTAAAAAAATAAACTCATTTTCTCAAGGAATGAAGAAAACAGATCTTCATTTCCATATCCCAAAAGTCAGTTATAGAGAAACAAACTAACAATAACATAAAGTGACAGACAAGCTATTTAGGAAGCTCCACTGATCACTCCGTGGTAAGAAAGTGGCCCAGCTTTTGTCAAGAGCAAGTGAGATATCACTTATATGTGGAATCTAAAAAAAGGATACAACTGAACTTCTTTACAAAACCAACTCATAGACTTAGAAAACAAATTTATGGTTACCAAAGGGGAAACGTGGGGGGAGGGATAAATTAGGGGCTTTGGATTAACATATACACACTACTATATATAAAATAGGTAATCAACAAGGACCTATTGTATAGCTCAGGGAACTCTACCCAATACACTGTAATAACCTATATGGGAAAAGAATCTGAAAAAGAATTTATATATATGTATAACTGAATCACTTTGCTCTACACCTGAAACTAACACAACATTGTAAATCAACTGTATTCCAATATTAAATAAAAATTATATGTAAAAGAAATTAAATTTAAAAAGAATGAAGTAATGCCATTTGCAGCTTCATGGATGGACCTAGAGATTATCATACTAAGTGAAGTAAGTCAGACAGAGAAAGACAAATATCATATGATATCACTTACATGTGGAGTCTAATAAAATATGACACAAACGAACTTATCTACAAAATAGAAACAGACTCAGACATTGAGAACAGACTTGTGGTTACCAAGGGGGAGGGGGTTGGGGAGGGATGGACTGGGAGTTTGGGATTAGCAGATGCAAACTATAATATATAGAATGGATACACAACAAGATCCTACTGTATAGCACAGGGAACTATATTCAATATCCCGTGACAAACCATAATTGAAAAGAATATGAAAAAAATACATATATATATGTATAACTGATTCACTTTGCCATACAGAAGAAATTAACACAACACTGTAAATCAATTATACTTCAATAAAATAAATTTTTAAAAAAACAGAGCAAGTGAGGGGAGGTCGAGAGGAGGACCTTAAAGAGAGGAATTAAAGTTCCTTGATTAGCTCCCAACTCCCCACCATGAGATTGCTTAATTCAGTCTTCTTGCATCTGGAGGAACACTCACACACTCACACACACACACACACACACACACACACACACACACACACACACACACAAGCCCCCCTATTTCTGCATGAAGGGAGAACCCTGTTGCTGGCCATAAACTCCAAGCAGAATGAGAGAGAGCAGGTCCCTTCCTCCCCCTCCAGCGGAGGTCTCCCTCTGGTGCCCTTGACCAGCACAACCTGTGTCCCCATGAGTTACCTGTTTAATTTTCTTAATCCTCAATTTCCTTATCTGTTACGTGGGCGCCCACATTAGTCCTACCTTCTGGACTTACAGGGAGAAGGAAAAAACAACAAGACATGCCGTGTGCACATGTAGTGAATGTTCAGCAAATAACTTTCTCTATTTTTTTTTTTTTTTTTTTTTTTTTTTTTTGCGGTACGCGGGCCTCTCACTGTTGTGGCCTCTCCCGTTGCGGAGCACAGGCTCCGGATGCGCAGGCCCAGCGGCCATGGCTCACGGGCCCAGCCGCTCCGCGGCATATGGGATCCTCCCAGACCGGGGCACGAACCCGTATCCCCTGCATCGGCAGGCGGACTCTCAACCACTGCGCCACCAGGGAGGCCCAACTTTCTCTATTATTAAAATACTGAACCTGGGAGGAGAGGGGGAAGTCAGCATTGTTTGTCTTACAGTCAGTTTTTATTTTTTGAAGAGCATGGGGGACAGGGAAGAGTGGGTTGTTGTAACCCTGTTGAGTTTGAGCATCTTCTAGAACAGTTTTATTTCACATGGAGAGAACTGGAAGTGTAAGTCTGGACTCCACTGAGAGGTCAGGGCTAAAGGATAAATAGAATGAATCTGGAGTAAAACCATATACTTGGGGAATATAAATTTTTCTGGCAACTGCCAGCTATACGCTGAGAAAGACAGGTGTGCTCAGGGATCAGGTGGGAGCTTATGAATAAAAGCTTATGAAGCTTCTGAACTAAAGCTGAGGTTCTCAAATTCTAGTGTCTATCAGAATCATCTGGAGGGATAGTTCAAACAGGTTGCTGGGTCCCACCCTGGAATTTCTGAAGTAGGTCCTGGATGGTAAGGCTTGAGAATTTGCATTTTCTAACAAGCTCCCAGGTGATGTTGATGCTACAAATTCAAGGAGCACACTCTGAGCAGCACTGGTCCAGAGAATCAACAACGGAGCTGCTATTCTTGGTAAGCATCCAGAGTAGCTTTAAAAGGGTGAAGGGAAGATATGGAACCAAGATGGCAGAGTAGAAGGACGTGGTCTCACTCCCTCTTGCAAGAGCACCAGAACCACAACTAACTGCTGAACAATCATTGACAGGAAGACACTGGAACTCACCAAAAAAGATACCCTACATCCAAAGACAAAGGAGAAACCACAATCAGATGGTAGAGGGGAGTCATCACAATAAAATCAAATCCAATAACTGCTGGGTCGGTAATTCACAAACTGGAGAACACTTATACCACATAAGTCCACCCACTGGAGTGAAGGTTCTGAGCCTCACGTCAGGCTTCCCAACCCCGGGGGTCCGGCAACAGGAGGAGGAATTCCGAGAGAATCAGACTTTGAAGGCTAGTGGGATTTGATTGCAGGACTCTGACAGGACTGGGGGAAACAGAGACTCCACTCTTGGAGGGCACACACAAAGTCGGGGCCCAGGGGAAGGAGCAGTGACCCCAGGGGAGACTGAACCAGACGTACCTGCTATTGTGGAGGGTCTCCTGCAGAGGCAGGAGGTGGCTGTGGCTCACCGTGAGTACCAGGACACTGGAAGCAGAAGTTCTGGGAAGTACTCCTTGGTGTGAGCCCTCCCAGAGTCCGCCATTAGCCCCAGCAAAGAGCTCAGGTAGGCTCCAGTGTTGGGTTGCCTCAGGCCAACCCTGAGGGAGGGAACCAACAGGGAGGAAACCCAGCCCCACCCATCAGCAGACAAGCAGATTAAAGTTTTACTGAGCTCTGACCACCAGAGCAACACCCAGATCTACCCACCACCAGTCCCTCCCATCAGGAAACTTGCTCAAGCCTCTTAGATAGCATCATCCACCAGAGGGCAGACAGCAGAAGCAAGAAGAACTACAATCCTGAAGCCTGTGGAACAAAAACCACATTCACAGAAAGATAGACAAGATGAAAAGGCAGAGGGCTATGTACCAGATGAAGGAACAAGATAAAACCCCAGAAAAAAGACTAAATGAAGTAGAGATAGGCAACTTTCCAGTAAAAGAATTCAGAAGAATGATAGTGCAGATGATCCAGGACCTCAGAAATAGAATAGGGGCAAAGATCGAGAAGATGCAAAAAGTGTTTAACAAACACCTAGAAGAATTAAAGAACAAACAAACAGAGATGAACAATACAATAACTGAAATGAAAACTACACTAGAAGGAATCAATAGCAGAATAACTGAGGCAGAAAAAGGGATAAGTCACCTGGAAGACAGAATGGTGGAATTCGCTGCTGCAGAACAGAATAAAGAAAACAGAATGAAAAGAAATGAAGACAGCCTAAGAGACCTCTGGGACAACATTAAATGCAACAACATTCATATTATAGGGGTCCCAGAGGAAAAGAGAGAGGGAAAGGACCAGAGAAAATATTTGAAGACATTATAGTCAAAAATTTCCCTAACATGGGAAAGGAAACAGACACCCAAGTCCAGGAAGCACAGAGAGTCCCATACAAGATAAACCCAAGGAGAAACACGCCAAGACACATAGTAATAAAATTGGTAAAAATTAAAGACAAAGAAAAATAATTGAAAGCAGCAAGGGAAAAATGACAAATAACATACAAGGGAACTCCCATAAGGTTAATGCTGATTTCTCATCAGAAACTCTACAAGCCAGAAGGGAGTGGCATGATATACTTAAAGTGATGAAAGGGAAGAACCTACAACCAAGATTACTCTACCCAGCAAGGATCTCATTCAGATTCAATGGAGAAATCAAAAGCTTTACAGACAAGCAAAAGCTAAGAGAATTCAGCACCACCAAAGCAGCTCTACAACAAATGCTAAAGGAACTTAGCTAAGTGGAAAACACAAGAGAATAAAAGGACCTATAAAAACAAACCCAAAACAATTCAGAAAATGGTAATAGGAACGTACATATCAATAATTACCTTAAACGTGAGGGGAATAAATGCTCCCACCAAAAGACACAGGCTTGCTGAATGGATACAAAAACAAGACCCATATATATGCTGTCTACAAGAGACCCACTTCAGACATAAGGACACATACAGACTCAAAGTGAGGGGATGGAAAAAGAAATTTCATGCAAATGGAAATCATAAGAAAGCTGGAGGGCTTCCCTGGTGGCACAGTGGTTGAGAGTCCGCCTGCCGATGCAGGGGACGCAGGTTAGTGCCCCGGTCCGGGAGGATCTCACATGCCATGGAGCGGCTGGGCCTGTGAGCCATGGCCGCTGAGCCTGCACATCCGGAGCCTGTGCTCCACAGCGGGAGAGACCACAACAGTGAGAGGCCCACGTACCGCAAAAAAATAAAATAAAATAAAAAGAAAGCTGAAGTAGCAATACTCATATCTGATAAAATAGACTTTAAAATAAAGAATGTTACAAGAGACAAAAAAGGACACTACATAATGATCAAGGGATCAATACAACAAGAAGATTTAACAATTATAAATATATATGTACCCAATATAGGAGCACCTCAATACTAAGGCAACTGCTAATAGCTATAAAAGAGAAAATTGACAGTAACACAATAATAGTAGGGGACAATAATAGTGGGAACAACACAATCAAAAAAAATGAGCAAAAGACCTAAATAGACATTTCTCCAAAGAAGACATACAGATGGCCAAGAAGCACATGAAAAGCTGCTCAACATCACTAATTATTAGAGAAATGCAAATCAAAACTACAATGAGGCATCAACTCACACCAGTTAGAATGGGCATCATCAGAAAATCTACAAAGAACAAATGCTGGAGAGGGTGTGGAGAAAAGGGAACCCTCTTGCACTGTTGGTGGGAATGTAAATTGGTGTAGTCACTATGGAGAACAGTATGGAGGTTCTTTAAAAAACTAAAACTAGAATTACTATATGATCCAGCAATCCCACTACTTGCCATATACCCAGAGAAAACCATAATTCAAAGAGACACATGCACCCCAGTGTTGATTGCAGCACTATTTACAATAGCCAGGTCATGGAAGCAACCTAAATGCCCATCGACAGATGAATGGATAAAGAAGATGTGGTACATATATACAATGATATGTTACTCAGACATAAAAAGGAACGAAATTGGGTCATTTGTTGAGACGTGGTTGGATCTAGAGACTGTCATACAGAGTGAAGTAAGTCAGAAAAAGAAAAATAAATACCGTATATTAATGCATATATGTGGAACCTAGAAAAATGGTAGTGATGAACCGGTTTGTAGGGCAGAAATTGAGACACAGATGTAGAGAACAAACGTATGCACACCAAGGGGGGAAAGCAGCAGTGGGGTGGGCATGGTGGTGTGATGAATTGGGCGATTAGGATTGACATGTATACACTGATGTGTATAAAACGGATGACTAATAAGAACCTGCTGTATAAAAAATAATAAGCATGATTATAAAAAACAAAAGGGTGAAGGAAGTTAATTGTTGTGTACCTACTATGTGCCAGAAGGTTCACAGGCATTATTTAATCTCATGAGTTGAACACCCCTAAAAAGCAGGTGTTATCATCCAATGTGTCAGACAAAGAAATTGCAACTCAGAGAGGTAAGGAACTTGCCCAAAGCCTCGCAAGCAGGAAAGCAGTATCACTGATGCTCTGATTCAGATCTGCCCTGCTCCAAAGCCCATTTCTTTTCCAAATGTGTCGTGCTCTCAGCTTCTCTTTGCAAGTGTCAAGAAGGGTCATAGGAGGCTTGTTTGATAAGGAAGACCTTACCAAACATAAGGAAGTTTCCAGCAAGTTTGTAAATACCATCTAGATGATAACTGCAGAATTTACCTTCCAGGCCAGCACTCAGCTCCCCACCCATCCTCTCCAACTTCCTCCTCAGCTTGTCCTAAACTGAACTGTTACTATTCCCCTCAAAGGTGCGTTCCCCCCAGTTTTCCCTTCTCAAGCTGACAGCAAGTCTATCCTTGCAAACGCTCAACTGTACATCTTTCTCGCCTTCTTCTCACACACTCCACATCTAATCTGTCAGCAAACCCTGACAGTTCAGTCTTTTAAAAAAAAAAATTTTTTTTTTTACTTTGCTTTATTGCACTTCACAGGTATTGTGTTTTTTTAACAAATTGAAGGTTTCTGGCAACCCTGCGTCAGGCAAGTCTATTGGCACCATTTTCCAATAGCATTTGCTCACTTTGTGTCTCTGTGTCACATTTTGTTAATTCCGGCAATATTTCTTTTTTTTTAATCTAATTCTTATTTTATAGTAGAGGATCATTGATTTACAATGTTGTGTTAGTTTCAGGTGTACAGCAAAGTGATTCAGTTATACATATACATATAGCCATCTTTTCCAGATTCTTTTCTCATATAGGTTATTAGGGAGTATTGAGTAGAGTTCCCTGTGTTGTACAGTAGGTCCTTGTTGGTTGTCTATTTTATGCATAGTAGTGTGTGTATGTTTATACCAAACACAGCCACTTTTCCCCACCTCTACTGCCCCCACCCTGGTCTGGGCCACCAGCATCTCTGTACCCACCCTTGCTTCCCTGGACCTTATTTTCAGCTCTGCAGCCAGACTAATCATTTTCAAATCTGAGTCAGATCACATCCCTTTCTGCTTGAAATTCTTCCATAATTCCTCAATGACCCACAGTAAAACCCCCTTTTGACATGATGCGCATCCCATTATCTCTCCCCTCTGCTGCATCTTCATCTCTCCCCCCGCTCCCCTCTGCTTTCCTCTCTTCCTCCTGCTCAATGCCCTCTTCTTCAGGCACGTTGTTTCCCTGGGGACTTTGAACTGGCCCTTCCCTCTCCTGGGAAACTCTTCCCCAGATCTCCTGGCTGATTCCTCCCTCCCTCAAGCCTTTGGTCAAATTTCACTTTCTCAATATGCCCATTTCATTGCAACCACTCTTACTCCCAAGAATCCTAATCCCTCTTACTCTATTTTTTCCCTTTTTTTTTTTTTTACTTTTTTCCTTATAACCCTTCTAAAACACTAATTTACCTATGTTCTATATTTATTATTTTTTCTGTGTTTATCCCCTCACACACTAGACTTCTAGGAGAACAGGAATCTTTGAGTTTTGTTCACTGATGTATCTGACGTGGCTGACACTGGGCTGGTCACATAGTAGGTGCTCGGTAAATATCTGTGGAATGAATGAGGCCAGAGCTGAGTTCAAGGGAAATAAGAAAGTGGAAAAGATGCAAAGTTAGAACAATGATGTCAGCAAGAACTGTCTCGGAATTGGAGCTCTCAGTGATGGTGTGGATCCTGGTGATGAGGCCACCATGTGAGGTCCGTGCAAGGGGGAGGGAGAGGGCAGATGGGCCGGGAGGGAGGGCAGATAGTGAGAAATCTCAAGAACTGAAGTAGAAGAGCTTTTCTTACCACCCTCCCCAGGAAAGAAATAAAGGGAAAATTGGAAAATCATTTTCTTTTTTGAAATTGTTCAAAGTTTCATAGTAACCTTAACAACATGTATCACTTTTCAAGTCAATGTTTCATTACCTTAAAGAAGGATAAATAGACCCAGGTTCTCTCCTAAGAACCACTGTCATTTTCCATAATTGGACTCCTGCACTGTTTCTGTTTGAACCAGAAAGGCATCAATGAGACGTACTTCCCAGGCAGAAACAGAAGAAGAGGCTCCATCTACTCTAAGCAGAATTCCAGGGTCTGGGAATACAGAATTCTTTGGGTAGGCAGTAATAGAAGAACCAACTAAGATTGCCTTAAACAAGGGAAGGAAAGGAAATGTATTGCCTTTTGGAACACAAAAGCCCAGAGTTGTCCTGGTTTCAGGTCTGGTTTGATCTAGGCCCACACACTATGTGATTAGGAATCTGATGTTCTCTAGCAATGGGCTCTGCTTTCCTCTGGCTTGGCATGATTTCTAGGCAGGCTTTGCTAAGATAGGGCCTGCAGCATTTCTACATTTACACTTTCTCATATTGGCCACCTCATCAGAAAGAGCCTCTTTGGCAATCATTCCAAGACATGTTCCAAGCTTTTCTCTCTTTGGCCTAACTTGTGTTCTCCCCTAAACAAAAGACCATGCCCAGGGGATGCAGTCCTCTTATTGTCTAGTCCCAGGTCTTACAGATGTCCACTCATGGAGCCAAAAGATGGATCAGACCCCACATGAATTGATTGCAGAGAAGAATGATTCTCCAAAAGAAAAATTGGGGCTCTTTTATCAGAAAATGGGAAAAGGATGCTGAGTAGACTGCAAAAGTCTATTGGTATCTCTTTGGGCTTTTACAGGAGAGAATCTTACTGCTTATATAACAGTGATCTCGGGAACGTGCACGAAGCAAAGGCCAAAAACCATTTCTCTTAATTTAGAAAGTCCATATTTTTATAAGAGTAAGTTATTTTCAGTGACTGCCATGGTTGAGGACAAGTTTCTTTCTTTCTTTCTTTCTTTTTCTCTCTTTCTTTTTTAATAATCCTAGGCACTGCTGAGACCTGTGTCACCCTCTCCCTAGCTGATGTCTGATATTTCCCAGATTCAATGCTAGATGCCAGGTAAATACAGACAGAGCCAAAATGTGCCGTCAGGGACACCATGTTCCTACCTTTCTCCCCCTCCCCCAGCCTTCTCTCTTGATCCCATGAAATGGCATCATCTTGAACCACCTGTCCTTGTCCCAGGCACTCATGACTGCCTGTTGTCCTGCCCAGCCCTACTTTCCAGTAACCTCATTCCTTTCTATTGGCAACTGCAGTCATGAAAATCTGTGAAAATGCTTTGGAAGAATTGGGACCGTAAAACCTCAGAAATCTAGAAATCTCAGAAATGCCACTCACAAGGCTTACCCTGCCCACATGTCTGGAATCCAACAAGAAAATCCACAAGCACCAGCTCAGTATTTTTTTCTCCTAGAATTGGGCAAACCATCCTGACCCCCGGGCGAGGAATCTTAGTGCCACAAGGACAACTGGTGCTCGTCTACTCAGGCACTGGATTTTGTGAAGTAGGAAGAAAAGAGTTGCAGACAAGTGGGGAGAGCACAGATGGCTCCCCCAGCGCCGTTGAGGAAGTCCACTTAGGGGTGACTCAGAAGAGCAGCAGGAAGTGCAGAGGAACGAGAAGGGAAGAAATCACCTCTCCCAACCTGGTCTCCTGCCTTCTGTTATCCTAAAGCCTCGTCTTATTCTTTCATTTCTCCATTTATTTTTTTCAGCAAGTATTTCTTTAGTGCTTATCATGTGCCAGGCACAAGGCAGGTATCAAAGGAAAAAGACTCTGACTTCCTCCCAAACACTCAGTCAACAGTAGACACATGCCTTTTGGGTGTGCACAGTACGTGCAATGATGGATCTGACAGTGATCCAGAGGCTAACGGGGGATGGAGAGGGACCCTTACCCCAGCTCAAGGCAGTGGGAGGCCACTGGGGGTGAGGTCACAGGGAAAACTCCCGGGAGGAGATTAAAGTGGTCTGAGTTTTGGGCTTCTCTGGTGGCACAGTGGTTGAGAGTCCGCCTGCCGATGCAGGGGACGTGGGTTCGTGCCCTGGTCCGGAAAGATCCCACATGCCACGGAGCGGCTAGGCCCGTGAGCCATGGCCGCTGAGCCTGCGCATCCGGAGCCTGTGCTCCGCAACGGGAGAGGCCACAACAGTGAGAGGCCCGCGTACCACAAAAAAAAAAAAAAAAAAAAGTGGTCTGAGTTTTAATGAATGAGTCAGTTGGGAGGAGGACAGCATGATGGGTAGAAAACATATCCAACAGAAGAAGGACAGCAACGATCAAGGCTGCCAGTATATAGCTTGGCAGGTACAAGTGATAACTGGAGAGACAAACAGGAGCCAGATGAAGTCAAAGTTTTTAAGCCAAGTTAAGAAACTTGGAATTTATCCTGTAGGCAATGCCCCTGAAGAGCTAACAGTGCATTTTATTCAGGCTAGTAATGTGATCCGGTTTCCATTTTGGATCAAATATTCTGGCAGCTGTATAGAGGGTAGTTTTGTTTTGCTTTTAACATCTTTATTGGAGTATAATTGCTTTACAATGTTCTGTTAATTTCTGCTGTATAACAAAGTAAATCAGCTATATGTACACATATGTCTCCATATCCCCTCCCTCTTGCGTCTCCCTCCCACTCTCCCTATCCCACCCCTCTAGGTGGTCACAAAGCACAAAGCTGATCTCCCTGTGCTATGCGGCTGCTTCCCACTAGCTATCTATTTTACATTTGGTAGTGTATATATGTCCATGCCACTCTCTCACTTCATCCCAGCTTACCCTTCCCCCTCCCTATGTCCTCAAGTCCATTCTCTACGTCTGCGTCTTTATTCCTGTCCTGCCCTAAGTTCATCAGAACCATTTTTTTTTCTTTTCAGACTCCATATATATGTGTTAGCATACAGTATTTGTTTTTCTCTTTCTGACTTACTTCACTCTGTATGACAGACTCTAGGTCCATCTACCTCACTGCAAAAAACTCAATATCATTTCTTTTTAAGGCTGAGTAATATTCCATCGTATATATGGACCACATCTTCTTTATCCATTCACCTGTTGATGGACACCTAGGTTGTTTCCAGGTCCTGGTTATTGTAAATAGTGCTGCAATGAACATTATGGTACATGATTCTTTTTGAATTATGGTTTTCTCAAGGTATATGCCCAGTAGTGGGATTGCTGGGTCATATGGTAGTTCTATTTTTAGATTTTTAAGGAACCTCCATACTGTTCTCCATAGTGGCTGTATCAATTTACATTCCCACCAACAGTGCAAGAGTGTTCCCTTTCTCCACACCCTCTCCAGAATTTATTGTTTGTCGATTTTTTGATGATGGGCATTCTGACCAGTGTGAGGTGATACCTCATTTTAGTTTTGATTTGCATTTCTCTAATGATTAGTGATGTTGGGCATCATTTCATGTGTTTGTTGGAAAACTGTATATCTTCTTTGCAGAAATGTCTATTTAGGTCTTCTGCCCATTTTTGGATGGGGTTCTTTGTTTTTGATATTGAACTTCATGGGCTACTTGTACAATTTGGAAATTAATCCTCTGTCAGTTGCTTCATTTGTAAATATTTTCTCCCATTCTGAGGGTGGACTTTCCGTCTGCTTTATGATTTCTTTTGCTGTACAAAAGCTTTTAAGTTTCATTAGGTTCCATTTGTTTATTTCTGTTTTTATTTCCATTTCTCTAGGAGATGGATCAAAAAGGATCTTGCTGTGGTTTATGTCAAAGAGTGTTCTTCCTATGTTTTCCTCTAAGAGTTTTATAGTGTCTGGCCTTGCATTTAGTTCTTTAGTCCATTTTAAGTTTATTTTTGTGTATAGTGTTAGGGAGTGATCTAATTTCTTTCTTTTACATGTAGCTGTCCAGTTTGCCCAGCACCACTTATTGAAGAGGCTGTCTTTTCTCCATTGTATATTCTTGCCTCCTTTATCAAAGATAAAGTGACCATATGTGCGTGGGTTTATCTCTGTGCTTTCTATCCTGTTCCATTGAGGTATATTTCTGTTTTTGTGCCAGTACCATACTGCCTTGATTACTGCAGCTTTGTAGTATAGTCTGAAGTCAGGGAGCCTGATTCCTCCAGCTCCGTTTTTCTTTCTCAAGGTTGCTTTGGCTATTCGGAGTCTTTTGTGTTTCCATATAAATTGTGAAATTTTTTGTTCTAATTCTGTGACAAATGCCATTGGTAGTTTGATGGGGATTGCATTGAATCTGTAGATTGCTTTGGGTAGTAGAGTCATTTTCACATTGTTGCTTCTTTCAATGCAAGAACATGGTATATCTCTCCATTCGTTTGTATCATATTTAATTTCATCAGTGTCTTATAGTTTTCTTCATACAGGTCTTTTGTCTCCTTAGTTAGGTTTATTCCTAGGTATTTTATTCTTTTTGTTGCAATGGTAAATGGTAGTGTTTCCTTAATTTCTCTTTCAGATTTTTCATCATAAGTGTATAGGAATGCAAGAGATTTCTGTGCATTAATTTTGTATCCTGCTACTTAACCAAATTCATTGATTAGCTCTAGTAGTTTTCTGGTAGCATCTTTAGGAGTCTCTATGTATAGTATCATGTCATCTGCAAACAGTGACAGTTTTACTTCTTCTTTTCCAATTTGGATTACTTTTATTTCTTTTTCTTCTCTGATTGCTGTGGCTAAAACTTCCAAAACTATGTTGAATAATGTGGTGAGAGTGGGCAACCTTGTCTTGTCCCTGATCTTAGTGGAAATGGTTTCAGTATTTCACCATTGAGAATGGTTTTTTCAGGGGGTTTCTCATATCTGGCCTTTATTATGTTGAGGAAAGTTCCCTCTATGCCTACTTTCTGGAGGGTTTTTATCATAGATGGGTGTTGGATTTTGTCAAAAGCTTTTTCTGCATCTATTGAGATGATCATATGGTTTTTCTCCTTCAGTTTGTTAATATGGTGTATCACATTGATTTATTTGCGTATATTGAAGAATTATTGCATTCCTGGCATAAACCCCTCTTGATCATGGTGTATGATCCTTTTAATGTGCTGTTGGATTCTGTTTGCTAGTATTTTCTTGAGGGTTTTTGTATCTATGTTCATCAGTGATATTGACCTGTAGTTTTCTTTTTTTGTGACATCTTTGTGTGGTTTTGGTATCAGGGTGATGGTGGCCTCATAGAATGAGTTTGGGAGTGTTCCTCCCTCTGCTATATTTTGGAAGAATTTTAGAAGGATAGGTGTTAGCTCTTCCCTAAATGTTTGATAGAATTTGCCTGTGAGGCCTTCTGATCCTGGGCTTTTTTTTGTTGGAAGATGTTTAATCACAGTTTCAATTTCAATGCTTGTAATTGGTCTGTTTATATTTTCTATTTCTTCCTGGTTCAGTCTCAGAAACTTATGCTCTTCTAAGATTTTGTTCATTTCTCCCAGGTTGTCCATTTTATTGGCATAGAGTTGCTTGTAGCAATCTCTCATGATTCTTTGCATTTCCGCAGTGTCAGTTGTTACTTCTTATTTTTTACTTCTAATTCTGTGGATTTGAGTCTTCTCCCTTTTTTTTTTTTTTGACTCTCGCTAATGGTATATCAATTTTGTTTATCTTCTCAAAGAACCAGCTTTTAGTTTTATTGATCTTTGCTATTGTTTCCTTCATTTCTTTTTCATTTATTTCTGATCTGATCTTTATGATTTCTTTCCTTCTGCTAACTTTAGGAGGTATTTTGTTCTTTTTTAAATAATTACTTTAGGTGTAAGGTTGGGTTTTTTATTTGAGATTTTTCTTGTTTCTTGAGGTAGGAGTGTATTGTTATAATCTTCCCTCTTAGAACGGCTTTTGCTGCATCCCATAGGTTTTGGGTTGTCATGTTTTCATTGTCATTTGTTTCCAGGTGTTTTTTGATTTCCTCTTTGATTTAGTTATTTAGTAGTGTATTGTTATTTCTTGGTTATTTAAGAGTGTATTGTTTAACCTCCATTTGTTTATATTTTTACAGTTTTTTCCTGCAGTTGATATCTAGTCTCATAGCGTTGTGGTTGGAAAAGATACTTGATACGATTTCAATTTTCTTAAACTTACCAAGGCTTGATTTGTGACCCAGGATATGATCTATTCTGGAGAATGTTTCATGAGCACTTGAGAAGAAAGTGTATTCTGTTGGTTTTGGATGGAATGTCTTACAAATATCAATTAAATCCATCTTGTTTAATGTGTCACTTAAAGCTTGTGTTTCCTTATTTATTTTCGTTTTGGATGATCTGTCCATTAGTGAAAGTGGGGTGTTAAAGTCCCCTACTACGATTGTGTTACTGTCGATTTCCCCTTATATGGCTGTTAGCATTTGCCTTATATGAAGTCCTCCTATGTTGGGTACATAAATATTTACAATTGTTATATCTTCTTCTTGGATTGATCCCTTGATCATTATGTAGTGTCCTTCTTTGTCTCTTGTAATAGTCTTTACTTTAAAGTCTATTTTGTGTGATATGAGTATTGCTACTCCAAGTTTCTTTTGATTCCCATTTGCATGGTATATCTTTTTCCATCCCCTCACTTTCAGTCTGTGTGTGTTCCTAGGTCTGAAGTGGGTCTCTTGTAGACAGCGTATATACAGGTCTTGTTTTAATATCAACTCAGCCAGTCTATGTCTTTTGGTTGGAATATTTAATCCATTTGCATTTAAGGTAATTATCAATATGTATGTTCCTATTACCATTTTCATAATTGTTTTGGGTTTGTTATTGTAGGTCTTTTCCTTCTCTTGTGTTTCCTGTCTAGAAAAGTTCCTTTAGCATTTGTTGTAAAGCTGGTTTGGTGGTGCTGAATTCTCCTAGCTTTTGCTTATCTGTAAAGATTTTAATTTCTCCATCAAATCTGAATGAGATCCTTGCTGGGTAGAGTAATCTTGGTTCTAGGGTTTTCCCTTTCATGACTTTAAATATTTCCTGCCACTCCCTTCTAGCTTGCAGAGTTTCTGCTGAAAAATCAGCTGTTAACCTTATGGGTATTCCCTTGTATGTTATTTGTTGCTTTTCCCTTGCTGCTCTTAATATATTTTCTTTGTATTTAATTTTTGATAGTTTGCTTAATATGTGTCTTGGTGTGTTTCTCCTTGGATTTATCCTGTATGGGACTCTCTGTGCTTCCTGGGTTTGATTGACTATTTCTTTTCCCATATTATGGAAGTTTTAAGTATAATCTCTTCAAATATTTTCTCAGGCCCTTTTTCTTTCTCTTCTTCATCTGTGACCTCTATAATTCAAACGTTGGTGAGCTTAATGTTGTCCCAGAGGTCTCTGAGACTGTCCTCAATTCTTTTCATTCTTTTTTCTTTATTCTGCACTGTGGTAGTTATTTCCACTATTTTATCTTCCAGCTCACTTATCTGTTCTTCAGCCTCTGTTATTCTGCTATTGATTCCTTTTAGAGAATTTTTAATTTCATTTATTGTGTAGTTCATCATTGTTTGTTTGCCCTTTAGTTCTTCTAGGTCTTTGTTAAACATTTCTTGTATTTTCTCCATATTATTTCCAAGAGTTTGGCTATCTTTACTATCATTACTCTGAATTCGTTTTCAGGTAGACTGCCTATTTCCTCTTCATTTGTTTGGTCTGGTGCATTTTTACCTTGCTCCTTTATGTGCTGCATATTTCTCTGTCTTCCCATTTTGCTTAATGTACTGTGTTTGGGGTCTCCCTTTTGCAGGTTGCAGGTTTGTAGTTCCCGTTGTTTTTGGTGACTGCCCACAGTGGGTAATGTTGGTTCAGTGGCTTGTGTAGGCTTCCTGGTGGAGGGGATTGGTGCCTGTGCTCTGGTGGGTGGGGCTGGATCTTGTCTTTCTGGTGGGCAGGGCTGCATCTGGTGGAGTGTTTTGGGGTGTCTGTGAACTTAGTATGATATTAGGCAGCCTCTCTGCTAATGGATGGGTTTGTATTCCTGTCTTGCTAGTTGTTTGGCATGGGGTGTCCAGCACTGTAGCTTGCTGCCCATTGGGTGGAGCTCATTCTTAGCATTGAGGTGGAGATCTGTGGGAGAGCTTTCACTGATTGATATTATGTGGGGCCAGGAGGTCTCTGGTGGACCAATGTCCTGAACTCTGCTCTCTCACCTCAGAGGGTCAGGTCTGACATCAGGCCAGAGCACCAAGACCCTGTCAGCCACACAGCTCAGAAGAAAAGGGGGAGAAAAGAAAAAAATATTTAAAAAATAAAGTAAAATAATTTTAAAAATTTAAAAATTATTAAAATTTAAAAAAATTAAAAAGTAATAAAAAAAGAAGAGAGCAACCAAACCAATAAATAAATTCACCAATGATAACAAGCACTAAAAACTATACTAAGATAAACATAAAAATCAGAAACAAATCAGTTGCAGACACCAAACCCCAAGTCTACAGTTGCTCCCAGAGTCCACTGCTTCAATTTTAGGATGATTTGTTGTCTATTCAGGTACTCCACAGATGCAGGGTACATCAAGTTGATTGTGGAGATTTAATGCACTGCTCCTGAGGCTGCTGGAAGAGATTTCCCTTTCTCTTCTTTATTCTCACAGCTCCTAGGGTTCAGCTTTGGTTTTGGCTCTGCCTCTGAGTGTAGGTCACCCTCAGGCTTTTGTTCCCGCCCAGAGAGGATGGGATTAAATGAGCAGCTGATTAGGAGGCTCTGGCTCACTCAGGCCGGGGGGGAGGGAGGGGCACGGAGTGAGGGGTGAGCCTGCGGCAGCAGAGGCCAGCGTGAAATTTCAACAGCCTGAGGTGTGCCATGTCTTCTCCCGGGGAAGTTGTCCCTGGATCATGGGACCCTGGCAGTGGCGGGCTGCACAGGCTCCCGTTAGGCGAGGTGTGGATAGTGACCTGTGCTTGCACACAGGCTTCTTGGTGGTGGCAGCAGCAGCCTTAGTGTTTCATGTCCATCTCTTGTGTCTACACTGATAGCCGCAGCTTGCGTCCGTCTCTGGAGCTCGTTTAGGCAGTGCTCCGAATCCCCTCTCCTCCTGCACCCCGAAACAATTGTCCCTTGACTCTTAGGCAGGTCCAGATCTTCTCCCAGGCTCCCTCCCAGCTAGCTGTGGTGCACTAGCCCCCTTCAGGCTGTGTTCACACAGCCAACCCCAATCCTCTCCCGGGGGTCTGACCTCGAAGCCCGAGCCTCAGCTCCCAGCCCCTGCCCGCCCCGGCGGGTGAGCAGACAAGCTTCTCGGGCTGGTAAGTGCTGGTCGGCACTGATCCTCTGTGCGGGAATCTCTCTGCTTTGCCCTCCGCACCCCTGTTGCTGTGCTCTCCTCCGTGGCTCCGAAGCTTCCCCCTCACCACCCCCCATCTCCGCCAGTGAAGGGACTTCCTAGTGTGTGGAAACTTTTCCCCCTTCACAGCTCCCTCCCCGAGGTCCCATCCCTATTCTTTTGTCTCTGTTTTTTCTTTTGCCCTACACAGGTACATGGGGATTTTCTTGCTTTTTGGGAAGTCTGAGGTCTTCTTCCAGCGTTCAGTAGGTGTTCTGTAGGAGTTGTTCCACATGTAGATGTATTTTTGATGTATTTGTGGGGAGGAAGGTGATCTCCACGTGTTACTCCTCCTCCATCTTGAAGGTCTCCTAGAGGGTAGTTTTTAAGAGGACAAGATAAGTCAGAGGGAAATTAGGTGAAAGGTTGAACTAGAAGGATTGAGAATGGTGGCAAGGAAAGGAAGGAATAAATACATTTGAGAAATGTTTAGGAGGTAAGTCAGAATAACTTGGGGATTAATTGGATGTACAGGATGAGGGAAAGGGTGAACACAGAGACTAGAATCTGCTTACCAGCTGGTGACTACAGGAAGTGGGAGGCTAGGGGTGCCATTTGCCATGGAAGGCAAGGAGAGAGCAGATTTGGAGCAATCTACACTCTGTGGTTGGCTAAAACTCAAGTGCTTTCCACAGACTCATGGATGCAATGAAAGTAAGCATGTTCAAGCCATCTTGACAGGACCTGTGGTCCATGGGGAAAGGGAACCTCGGGCGTTGGAGACTATGGCATAGGCTAGCGGCAAGAGCAGAGGGGGCTGGACACACAGGTCAGTAGTGAAAGGCATCACCCACATTGCTCCCTACAGGAGTGAATTCCAAAGAACACACGCAGGTCCCGTGGAAGAGCCAGACAGTGTTAACTGAGATAGGACAATAGCACCAGTGACAAAAGACTTTTGCTCTTCTGAGAAAGGCTGAGAAAGATGGAGAGACCCTTCTGACACTATAAGTTCCCTGAAAGTAAGGTTGTTGTTTGGCTATTAGGTTGAACTGAATCTTCTAACACCCCAACATGAGTTATAATTACCTAAATTAGTTGTTTTACACAGCTGAAAGTGACTAGATCTTGTCCAACAATGAGAGGGTAGTGGTGTGTCCCTGTTGTGGTCTGACGTTTGTGTCTCTCCCAGATTCCTCTATTGCAATCCGAATGCTCAATGTGATGGTATGAGGAGGTGGGGCCTTTGGGAGGGGCTTAGGTCATGGGGGTGGAGCCCTCATAAAAGAGACCACACAGAGCTCCCTAGCCCCTTCCACAAGGGAGAACTCAGCGAGAAGGCACCAGCTGTGAATCAGGAAGACAGCCCTCACCAAAAAACACAGCCATGCTGGCACTATGATCTTGGACTTGCCAGCCAACTGTAAGGAAAACATGTTTGTTGTTTCTAAGCCACCCATCGTGATATTTTGTTATAGTTGCTCAAATGGACTAAGATAGTCATCGTTGAGAATAATGTTTAGAAAAACATAAAACCAATTCTTCATAGTCCTGTTCCACCTGAGTTTGTTCCACCAAGTTCATCCCATTCTTAAAAACAGTTGCACTAATATCTCAGGGCTCCGTATTCACACAAGGTAAGGACCATCATTAATGTTAACAGATGTTTATCTATGTTGTATAGTCATCTCAAGGACGACAGTTTATTTGGCTGACCTTGTCACTTCTAGTTAGGTCAACCTTGTTTGTTTGTACCTCCTAAGTTTGTCTGGGGGCAGGAGAAGTGGATTGAGCTCTGTTCCTTTGTGGTTGCTTGCTTGTGCTTACACTGAGTTTAGTCCTCAGTTTCTTGGTAGGACTCTGCCTGATCCACTCGTTCATCTTATAAAGATACAATAATTTATAAATACAATTGACAGGGCACAAGTCAGCTACAACACATCAATCGCAATGCTCTGAAACGTTCAAATAAGAGGCCAAGGCCAACCCTTCCCCCCAAAACATACATAGTGGAGCCGCTGCTCTTGCCTTAAGACCCCCCCAAAGACTATAGGTAACATGTAACCATGGATATGCACTAAAGGCACAGGTGTCACTGTGTATTCATCACTAGTAAAGCTTAATTGTAGGTGAAAGAAAATGGGAAGCTCTAACATTTTCTGCCCACCTCCTGGGAAGCCATCTCTCCCTCTGCCCTGGGGGTGTGCCCGCAGCTGGAGACCCCTGGTGTTGCATGCCCTCTGCTCTGCAGACCTGTCCTGGCGTCAGCCAGGCTACTGGCTGCTTTCTCTTCTCTCCCCTCTGCCCCTCCCAGGTCCCGCTGCCCCTCCTTCACCTTCAGAAACCTCTGGATGTTCTCAAGAAGCCCACGCTGCATGGCGATTCTCCCTTTCTCACCTCAAAACACCAAATTCTGATGACTTTTTCCAGGCAGTGGGAGTGAAGAGCAGGAGAGGAAAGACTGTGACTCAACTGTGAGTCATCCTTTCCAAGGGTCTCTCAACAAAGGCGCAACTGGAGAGCAAGGATCTCCTGGGAGGGGACGTCCCTGACAGCAGAAGCAGAACCTTGCAGGACTGAGCCTGGTGAGGCCAGGAGAGGAGCTGAGTCCCGCTCCACTTCTAGGAAGGGATGATTATTTCTTTTCTATTTTTTTTTACTAAGCAAGCATCAAGGATTTGGGTTAGGTTGTAAACTACAGGAGGTTGTGCAATGGCCGCAGGACCTTCTCTCAACCTGACTTCAACTCTGTTCCCTTAAAAGTTTCTGGACTCTTTTCTACCTCCTGGGGTTCCTTGATGCCCTCAGCCCTCATCTTCCTTACTGATAGTCTCCCTTCTGATCCTGGCACTTTGCCAATTCCCTGAGGTTATCTCCCGTAATTCTGCTTACCTTTGGAAAAAAACCATCATCTTTCTAATTATTTCTAAGCTACCTTTATGCTGGGACTCTTGGTCATCTTTTGTGTACTCCAGCTTGCCGTCAAGGGCCACAAACTCTCCTCACCCTCCCTGTCTTTGAGGATATTTTTGTAGTTCTCATGAGGAAATGTATCTTTTATTCTGGGTCCAGATATATGCCTGCCTGTCTTTTTCCATGGATATGCAGTATTTTGGATTGTATTATACATACTTAAGATTTTTTGTTTGTTTGTTTCATAGCGCTTTCATACCTTTGTGTGCACTCATGTAAAAAAGAAGAACTGTGGAATAATAAAAAAAAATCAGTGGAAGAATAAAAAATAAAAATCCAAGAAATAACACCTTCAGAGATGGAATAAATTATTGAGTTATTTTTACAAGTTAAAAAGGGGTAAGAAGAGAAGACATAATGTGTCATTTTGGCAAATTTTATCACATGCAAAATGTTGCATGAATCCTAATCTATTTTTCCCTTAACCAAATTTAGGTAACAAATGCTATTTCCAAATGCTAGTACCAAAATGGATATGAAATGACACTGCATGAAGATATATATATGTATATATTCTCTATTTAGCTATACATTTAATATATATATTCTCTATTTAGCTGTGCATTTACTATATATATAGAGAGAGAATTTATATAGAGTAAGTATACAGAGAGACTATATAGTCTATATTTAACTGTGTAGAAAATATATATATTCTCTATTTAGCTGTAGAAAAATCTACCAATCTACCCCATCATTCTTACAACCCTATCCCATGCTTGCCAACATGCCTCTCCACACACACATACTGAAATAATTGTTACCAACTGTATTCAAGTAATGTTTCATACAACATTCAGTCCACTCAGGATGGTAGAATTTCCTAGTGAGACACTTATAATATTTGTGCTATTGATGTTCATAAAAATTTTCTCTATATGCATCTGCTGAGCTGCTATTTAACTGTCATCCTTTATGTAACAACTAAACCATGAATTATTTTTAAATGTGAAAATTTGTCTTTTAATGTCAAATAAAAAATTGAATATGTAAACTCAAGTTGCCAGGTCTATCTATGCATCATGATTTCTTTGCAGAATAGTAATTTAAGCACTACTGTTTAGTGTAGTCAATTCTCCACATTCATCCATTTCTTTTTTTTAAAACAATTTAAAGAATGAGAGGTTAAAAATACTATTTCTGTGCAAATGAAAACTACAGTGGGGTACCACCTCACACCGGTCAGAATGACCATCATTAAAAAGTCTACAAACAATAAATGCTGGAGAGGGTGTGGCGAATGGGGAACCCTCCTTCACTATTGGTGAGAATGTAAATTGGTGCAGCCACTATGAAAACAGTGTGGAGGTGACTCAAAAAATGAAAAATAGAGTTGCCATATGATCCAGCAATCCCACTTCTGGGCATATATCTAGACAAAACTATAATTCAAAAAGCTACATGCACCCCAACGTTCATAGCAGCACTATTTACAATAGCCAAGGACATGGAAGCAACATAAATGTCCATTGACAAATGGATGGTTAAAGAAGATGTGGTGTATATATATATATATACATACACACACACACACAACGGGATATTACTCAGCCATAAAAAAGAATGAAATAATGCCATTTACAGCAACATGGATGCAGCTAGAGATTATCATACTAAGTGAAGTGAGTCAGAAAGAAAAAAGACAAATACCACACAATATCACTTATATATGGAATCTAAAACATGGCACAAATGAACGTATCTACAAAACAGAAACAGACTCGGGACTTACTTGGTGGCGCAGTGGTTAAGAATCCGTCTGCCAATGCAGGGGACATGGGTTTGAGCCCTGGTCCAGGAAGATCCCATAAGTCGTGGAGCAACTAAGCCCGTGTGCCACATCTACTGAGCCTGCATGCCTAGAGCCCGTGCTCTGCAACAAGAGAAACCACCGTAATGAGAAGCCCAAGCACCACAACGAAGAGTAGCCCCAACTTGCCACAACTAGAGAAAGCCCACGCACAGCAGTGGAGACCCAACGCAGCCAAATAAATAAATAAAATAAAATAAAATAAATTTATAAAAAAAAAAAAAAACCGAGACAGACTCAAAGACATAGAGAGCAGACTTGTGATTGCTAAGGGGGAGGGGGTTGGAGGAGGGATGGATTGGGAGATTGGGATTAGCAGATGCAAACTATTATATACAGGATGGATAAACAACAAGGTCTTATTGTATAGTACAGGGAACTATATTCAATATCCTGTGATAAACCATAATGGAAAAGAAAAATAATACATTATTTCTAGACTATTTTAACCAAAGAAAATGCATGAAGAACAAAAACTCTTCCGGAGTCAGGAAACGCTATATTACCTGAGCTTCCAGATTTCTTTTCTTCTTCATGTGATTTTTCATTAGTCAAGTAAAATGACTGCAAAACTCACTGAGCTTTTTTTTTTTTTTTTTTTTTTGCGGTACTTGGGCCTCTCGCTGTTGTGGCCTCTCCCGTTGCGGAGCACAGGCTCCAGACACGCAGGCTCAGCGGCCACGGCTCACGGGCCCAGCTGCTCTGCGGCATGTGGGATCTTCCCGGACCGGGGCTCGAACCCGTGTCCCCTGCATCGGCAGGCGGACTCTCAACCACTGCGCCACCAGGGAAGCTCTCGCTGAGCTTTTAAACTCCTTGTACCATTTGAAAGGAGCCATGTAGTGTGTGCTGTTGGTGCCCCACGAGGTCAGCCTGAAACCAGTCTCCAGCTGAGACCACATCCCTGTTACCTCCTTTCCTTACCCCATCCTGTTTACGTACTCCCATTCTTCTGGAAACACTCCTCCAATAAACCATCCAAACCAGAATCCCATCCCAGGCTCTACTGATTTAAGACAAGTCCTAAGCAAGAAATTTCTCAAAAAGAACCGTTACTGCCTGGGTGACCTGTGTTAAACCTCAGAAACGGATGCTATCCTACTCATTATCTTTTTTTGCATATTTAATTTACAATCCTGTCAAATCATTTTTTTCTAATCAAAACATAATTGACATATAACATTATATGAGCTTCAGGTGCAAACATAATGATTGATATTTGTGTATTTTGTGAAATGATCACCACAATAAGTCTAGCTGATATCATCACCGTACATAGTTACACGATTTTTTTTCTTGTGTTGAAAACTTTTATGATCTACTCTTTCAGCAACTTTCGAATATGCGACATGGTATTATTAACTATAGTCACCATTACATCCCCATAACTTGCTCAGGATTTTATATATAACATATAAAATTTACTCAGTAGCTATAATATTATTTAACATCTATGGTATTTAATATCTAAGACATCAGAGAATCTTAATGCAGCAGTGACCTTCTGGAGAAACCTATTACTGCCATTAACTACCATTTGAAGCAACGTGGGTGGACCTAGAGAATATTATGCTAACTGAATTAAGTCAGACAGAGAAAGACAAATACTGTATGTCACCTATATGTGGAATCTGAAAAATAAAGGAATGTATACAACAAAACAGAAACAGACTCACAGATATAGAGAACAAACTAGTGGTTACCAGTGGGCAGAGGGATAGGGGAGGGGCAAGTTAAGGGCATGGGATTAAGAGATACAAACTACTATGTAGGAAATAGATGAGCAAAAAGGGTATATTGTACAGCACAGGGAATTATAGCCATTACCTTGTAATAACTTTTAATGGAGTATAATCTGTAAAAATACTGAATCACTATACTGTACACCTGAAACTAATATAATATTGTAAATCAACTCTACTTCAATAAAAAAGACAAAGTAGCAAAGCTTTCACTCATATATTCAGAAGTGGGCAAGGTAGAAAGAATGGGCCAATTAAAAATATTTTGCTTTGAGTAGCAATTAGATGGTATACAAGAGCAAGAATTCAGCTGCCAGAGAGGATCAAAAACACATCTTTGCAAAATTTTTAGACAACAATCAGTTATGGTTTTCTAGGCTGTTCTTTCAGTCTGTCAGTAGCTTCTAGCTGTATGCTAACTGTACAGAACATTGAAAGTAGTTATGGTGTCTGGCCAAGCCAGAGAAAACAGGATGATAATTAATCACCTCAACCTGGACTGAATTCTCCATGTTGTTTTAATGGCACAGCCTTCTTCTGAGGTACAAATCCTTTTCCAGAAGGAAAGAAATATGTGTAGCCAACTCTCAGTTTTCAGCTTTAATGGAGGCACTATTCATTCCCCAAATATTTATTGAGTTCTTGCTATGCTGTGTGCATAGCACTTTTTTAGGTGCCAGGTACAACCTGGAGGAGTAAACAGGCCGGAAGGACCCCAACCCACCTGCAAACACATCTGCCTTCTCAGAATCCCCCCCTCCTCCCTTCTCAGTTCTATTTTCTCTCACACATTACATTTATGTTTTTTGGTTCCCCCTCTCTGCCAAATTATAGAGAAATATTGCTTCTTAAAAGGGCAGCCTGAACTCCTGCTTCTGCTTTCCTTCTATAATTCCTCTCCCTGAAATCTCATCCAGTTCCCTTCTTTTTATGCTTCCTGGGGACAAGAGGATAAACAGGAAGTAAGCTATTCAGTCGAAAAAGACATCATGAATTGTCTAGACAGGGTAAAATGTGCTGCAGCCTAGATTCAGTGAAAATCACCCATCTTCAAGAAAGCCAAATGCTTCTTTTTTAAAAATTTATTTTATTAAAGTATAGTTGATTTACAATGTTGTGTTCATTTCTGCTCTACAGCAAAGTGATTCAGTTAGACATATATGTATATATATGTATATATATATATATATATATATATATATATATATATATATACATTCTTTTTCATATTCTTTTCCATTATGGTTTATCACAGGATATTGAATATAGTTCCCTGTGCTATACAGTAGGATAGCAACAAGGATATATTGTACAGCACAGGGAATTATAGCCATTACCTTGTAATAACTTTTAATGGAGTATAATCTGTAAAAATACTGAATCACTATACTGTACACCTGAAACTAATATAATATTGTAAATCAACTCTATTTCAATGAAAAAGACAAAGTAGCAAAGCTTTCACTCATATATTCAGAAGTGGACAATTCTAATTCTAATATTCCTTCTAATAGTATTCAAAAAACTGAAAAATTTTAAAACACACACATAAAAGTGGTATGTATGATAAGAACCAAACACAAAGAAATTAGGATGTAATTCTTTTTACAATTTACAACTTCATCTAAGCAAAGGGTGGCAAAACATTTTCTGTGAAGAGCCAGATAGCAAATGTTTTCAGCTTTACAGGCCACACAGCAGTCTCTGTTGCAACTACTCAACAGTTCCATTGTAGCATGAAAGCAGCCACAGACAATACGTAAGTGAATAGGTGTCGTTTAGTGTGTTCTAAAAAAATTGTATTCACAAAAACAAGCAGCAGGCTGGCTTTCACCTGAAGGCCACAGTTTGCTGACCCCTGAGATAAGCCAAAGCCTTTGCATTTTTGGACACAATTTTTCATTTTTGACTTTTTCTAATGGGCAATTCCAATCATATGCAAAAGTTGAAGAGTTAGTACGATGACTTGCTGCTAACCATCACCTAGCTTCCTCAATTATCAACTTTGGACCAATCTTGTTTCATCTAACTCCTTATCCACCTCCTTTTCTCTGAATTATTATTTTTTCTTGGCTGTGCCACGCAGTTTACAAGATCTTAGTTCCCCAACCAGAGATCGAACCCATGCCCCTGCAGTGGAAGCACAGGGTCCTAACCACTGGACCACCAGGGAATTACCTCTCTGAATTATTTTAAAGCAAATCTTTCTATCTTATTCAGAAATATTTATATTCATTTCATCCATGAATATTTCAGTAAGCAGCTCTTAAAACATATCTGTAACATAATTGTCACACCTAAGAAAATTTATTTGTAAATGTTTGTAACCGAATCAGAAACCTAACAAGATACATCTTCAATTGACTGATTTGTTTCTTAAGTCTCTTTTACTCTATGGGTTCTCCCTCCATCATTTTTTCCCTCATTCAATGTATATAATGAAGAAACTGGATTATCTGACCTATAGGTGTTCTCACAGTCTGGATTTTGATGATCGAATCCTAATGGTGTTATTTAGCATGTTTCTCTGTCTTCCATACCTCCTATGAATTGAAAATGAGCTATAGAGACTTGATGAGATTCTAGTTTAAGTTTTTGGTAAGAACACTTTACATATGGCATCGTGTACTTCCATCAGGAAGTCCCTTTTGGGTTGGTCACAACCATTGATTCATTAGGAGTGACAGAATGTGGTGTTCTAACACTCTTCCTTTACTTACTACAGGCAATACTTCTGTAAACAAAAACTCTTCCTAAATAGCGATCTAACTTTCCTGATAATGTTGGCAAATGAAAAGCAGGATGAATACATGATTTTCCCCTTTATTTGGATGATTTTAAAATAATGATTTGTTTCTCTAACATCCTCCAAAGGTGGCCAATGAATTTTTTTTTAATGGGCATCTCTTTAAAGTACAGGATTTACAGTCAGTAAAATATTCTGTCTTGCAGCATCATTACCTGCCAAGTGGAGAGAGAAAAGAAGGTCGTTAATGTCATTACTGCCCCAGTTTTGGCGGTTCATATATTATCCATCTAATTTCTGTAACACTAGGTCTCCTCCCACAGACCTATTGAACCAGAGTCTCCAGGGGTAGGACCTGGCCTCCACATGCTTAAAACTCTTCCTGAATGATTCTGAAACGTGGTCTAGAGCCCACCCATTGAGAATGTCTGCCCCAGGTGACCACTGAAGTTCATCCCAGCACTACCATTCTACAAGTTTATAATGTGCAATTAATTATAGATTCCTCATATTGCTACTCCTTGTTCTCATCTGGTGCCAACCAGATGTTCAGAGAACATCCAGATACTCTCAGTAGCTTGGCAGCCAGTTCTTTTAGAAGCTGCACAGTTGGTCAGGGATACTTCTATTTTCCACCCAAAGGGTAGAGGTTGGTACCTTCAGAGTTACAAAAAGTTCAGGATGTCACTGAAGTTCTTCAGTTCTGCAATTCCACTCCCAGAGGTCACAGGCACATGGATTAATATCTTAAAGTCACCCCCAGTGCTGACTCTTCTTGCCATGAAGTACCCATAAAGATAACACATAGCATGAGATTCAGGGGCCAAGACAACAAGCAGAAGGCACTCTGGTTATCTGCCTATTAAAACATACGAAAGACCCTTATTGGCATCTACGGACAGATTTATTCAAATCCTGCCTATCTTACTTAATATGTGACTCATGGCAAGTTACCTTGCCTAATCTCTTGTGCCTTAGGTCATTGCATCTAAAATGGGGATAACAGTAAATAGCTCATTGAGTTTATCTGAGAATTCAATAAATTTAATACATGTAAGTTGCTTGAAACAGTGTTTTGCCCTTAGATTGCTAACCACCATTACTCTTTTGAGCCAGGAATATCACCTGTGTCATGACTTAAAATCAATAATGGGATGGATAGATACAAACTGACCACAAATTGTGGCTTTCAGAAAAACTCAACTAATGTTTTAAAGACTCCAAGATTAAGAACAGAGTAGAATGTAATTCTCTTCTTCACACTATGTGTGATCATATGAATACTGTCAGCTGAAGGAAGGAAGGCCACAGTATCCACAAATCTTAGTAAAAGTTGGTTCAAACCACCAGCACTCTCCTAACTCCACAGTTCATGGGAGTTCAAGCCCCCTTCTCACCCCAACAATACTTTTTGCAACTTTACGTCACCATCTTAGACTCCAACCTCTTACTTTTGAAATACAACCCATATACCATGTCATATTGATCTAGGCAAGAAATGTAGCCCTTCCCTAATTTACACTTACTCCTACAGAGCATTCATGAAATCAATAGTCTTTGCTGGTAATTTGGGGAAAGATGAAAGAGATGTTTCCCTTACATCAGTGTTTTCACCACCTCCATGGTCAGGAGACACAGCCATGCTGAACTGTCCTTTGACTCAGTTCTGTCCAATAGGACATTCTAGGGTGATAGAGATGCCCCACTTCTTCATTGTCTAATACAGTCATTACTACCACGGGTGGATTTTGAGCACTTGCAATGTGGCCACTGTGACTGAGAAACTGAATTTGACATTGATTTAATGTTAATGTATTTAAACTTAAATAGCCACATGGGGCTAGTGGCTTCCATGTTTATAGCACAGCTCTAGTCCCTTCCCTGTGGCACCATAGGCATTCTGCCCAAGTCCCGGACTCTCTCCATCTTCCTACTCTGCTTACGTCTTTTCGGACCTTTCCTTAATTCATGCCGAGCACTTTGTCCATCTACCATGACACTTCAGCACCTGCCAAAGGCCATATCTTTGGATCTCTACTTATTATGTGACTCGACAAATTCCTCAATCTCTATGTTCCTCAGACTTCTTGCCTCTAACATGGGGTTAATAATAGTAACTATCTCATTGAGTGAAACTGGGAATTAAATAAGCTAATACATATAAAGTGGAAAACATATCCCAATGGGCTTAGCATAGGTCATCCCAAAGAAAGACATTTTCATACCTAAAAGGAATTCTGACCATAAATGTTAAGAAACAAAATTTTCACTTGTCACTTAATTGTAGGCTGCACTGTCCAGGGCATAGTCACTGGCCACATGTAGCTATTTAAATTAAATTTAAATTAATTAAAATGAACGTTTAGTTAATCAGTAACTAAACTAGCGTTTAGCTCGCTAGTAACATTTCAAGTGCTCAATTGCCACATGTGGCTAGAGACATTGGATATGGCAGATGTAGGAAAGTTCTATTGGACAATGGCCGACCTTTGTCATCTCTATGTCCATAAACTCAAGATAGAAGAATTGCCACAGTAGGTCAGAAAATCAATTAAATTGGTGAAAACCAATCAACAGCATGTATGTCGCCTTGGTCAGTCTCACTCTCTCATTCTTGCTATCCAATCTGTATTCCCACATTTCATTTTTCCCTTTTACTACTTCCTCTCCCATCTCGACAGTACTAATGAAATACATTTAATAAACATCAATAAAACATTGTAGACTTAATTTTCAATGTTATCAAGAACACTTTCTTTGGAATTTATTTTCTTCTAAGGCTTCACAGCAGAGGAGATTATGTTTTTCTTTTTATTAATACTATGTCATATCTGGCAAAACACCAGGCATAATCCTATTTATTTTCTGCAGCCGTAGCTGCCGTAGTCACAATAGATAACTTAATGAACATTTTTTATTTAGTCCTATTTGTTCCTAGGTTGACAGAGCCCAACATGAGGTGGTGAAGGGAAGAGAGGATCCCTTGTGTGAGTGTGTGTGAGTGTGAGTGTGTGTGTGTGTTCACCCACAGTGTTCAGCTCCATGTATATCTTCTGTCATTAATTGTAGTTGACCGGAACTTGACTGGCCAGCTAATAAGCATTCTCCCGTTAAGCTGCTATTCTCTTGGTGTCGTTCCCTTGGGCATTTGTTCCCAAGGGAAGGGAAATGTTATCATTAGTACGTGATGGAAACTTTCTTCCAACTTATAGAAGCTTATCCTAAGAGCACACTGTATTGCTCTGCATGTTGTTCTGAGTCTTGACCACCAGAAGACGCCTGTTTTAATCTTGGTGAGAGCACAAGTAAAGAGAAGTGTACTTGGTAGAGAAGAGGTTCATGTGCTCCATCATCCTGAAGAGTATTTAGTTAGTACTGGGTTTCGTTAGAAGAAAATAAAAACAAGTAAATAAAGTATTTTAGTATACTATTAAATAATGAAAATAAAAACAAATCATGACTGATCTTCGAAACAACAATTTAGCCACATATTCTGGGTGTTTTATGTGCAAATGGAAAAGGGTCCAGATTCAAACCCAGATGGTTTGAGTCAGGCTCTGTCACTCCTTACCAGCTCCGTGACCTTGGGCAAGCCACTTCTCTGAGCCTCTGCTTTCAGACATCTCTAAACCTTGGAGTTCAGGACTTTCTTCCCTCTCTGGGTTGAAGAATGTCTTAGGTCAGTTTCCCCAAGAAACAAACTCTGAGATAGAGATTTACTAGCAAAAGTTTTATGGAAGAATGCCGTTGAGAAGAAAAGCAGGGTGGGGCAGAGGGAGAAATTGGGTTACAATGAATCGCAACAGGGTCATCAGCCGATTTCCCAGGAGCTCTGAAATTGGGATGGCTCTTCAAAGTGGTTCCACCTAGAGACAAGGGGGCCTGGTCTTTGAACTGCCACATCTAACAGCCGTGCCGTGAGGGTGGTCCTTTGGCTAATGGCAATTCACAGAGAAAGATGTGAGCTGCTGAGTTTCCCAATAGCTGGGGAAATGAGTGTGTAGGTCCTGAAGGAGAGAGCTGGGCAGCATCCACTCTAAAAGGAAAGCTCATCTCATTTCCTGCTCCAGGGGTGGTACCCATTTTATTCAGATGTGTGGGCTGACCTCCAATGACCCAGACAAGGCAATCACAACGGTCTGCCATGAACCACTTGTCTTAGGAAGGGTTCCCTAGAAACAGACCCTGACATGAAGATTTGTGTTAAAGTGATTTATTAGGAAATGTTCCCAGAACAAGCCAGTAGAGAACAGAGATCAGGAAAGGAGCGAGGGCAATAAGGCTATCGAACAACGTCCTACCGCTGGTCACTTTGGCTCAATTCTACAGGGGAGCTTTGGTGACAGCATAGGTAGTTCGTCAAAGTTGTCCCCATCAGGGGGCAGGGAAGCTGCCATATTTATACTGCCGTACCCATCAGGGAGAACTCAATTCCCAGGCATCCCGACTCCCCAAGTGTAGACAAATTGGATTCCAGTCACTGGGGCAACCCTTCAACAAAGACATGGATGCTGGTTTTACTGGGGATGAAAGCACGTGGGCAGCCTGTGTGCATTAACACAGTAAAGGGACGGGGGAGGCTGTGGGTGGAGAACTCACAGCCCAAAGTCCAGGCTCATCAGGCTTTAATAACCTCACAGGTGGAATTACTCAGGCAGCAGCTGAGCCCGACTGCTCCACTTCCTTGTCCCAGTCTGTACTCCAAAGTAAGAGGAGTAGGTAATCAAACTGGCCAGTCACTCCTTTCTCAGCCTGATGATACATTCTCCCACAAGCCAGTGCTTACAAAAAACACACATATCCCCCCTTCTCCCCAGGAAAAGCAATGATTTTTAGATCAGGACAATCCTAATGTAGATGAACAAAGCACAGCATCATTGCTGTGACTAGAACCAATCTAGGGTTCATCCAACGGTTTTTTAGAGGACATCACCTTCGCATCCAAGTCAGTTTTTGAAATACGGCCCTTTTGCAATCCATGTATGATGCTATGAGAGGACTTATCCCAAATCCCATACTCTGACTGGCACAACATTAGAAAGTTGAGTTCATCTTGTAAGCGTATGCACTGTAAGTGCGTCTCCTCAGTGCAGTAACTGTCTGAATTGCTTTTCAAAGTCATTTTAAAGAGCTGTTTACGCTGTCCAATGCAAGTAGTGGTGGAGTCCTATGCCCAGTAAGAGTCATTTTACCCGTGTTAAAATTCTTTGCCTCCTTTTAAAATGTTTAACTTAGTCCATCAGCATCTAAGACTCATGTGAAGGAGAGTCTTTGCATGCTAGCAACTCATTCCCAAACAGTACTGTTCTGTTCAAAATTTAAAAATTGGGAGAGACCCTCATAGTACGAGAAACACCTTAAGGACTTGGGTATTAGGCAATTCCTTCTTTTATGGGTACAACCCTTACTTTATAATGATAAACAAAATGAAAGGAAGCCAAGATTTACCACCCTTCAGTGTGGGTACCCATGTGCAGGTATGAAAAAGGAGCTATTAGGCAGACTAACAGCTTTATTACACCCACCGTAAAGAGGCATTCTTCACCTTTTTTCTTAGGGTCTCCTATAACTTTATTGATCCTATCTACAAGTACAAGACTGAACACATTTCTATACAAAGGCTAAGGAAAAGGGTTTATTCTCTTTTGCCATGTGATCATTTTGAAGAAAGGACTTCGGTATGATACCAAGTAGCAACTTGGATGTCATACTGAAAATGAAATGCTCTGTTGATTATTTTGCTTAATCCTTATTATAATTTACTTGGAAAAGTGTGGTATCTATGTAATAAGCGTGCAATTTTCTTTTTAAAAATTTATTTATTTATTTATTTATTTTATTAGGCTGTACCAGGTCTTAGTTGCAGGATGTGGGATCTTTTAGTTATGGCATGTGGGATCTAGTTCCCTGACCAGGGACCAAACCCAGACCCCCTGCATTGGGAGCATTAGCCGCTGCACCACGAGGGAAGTCCCAAGTGTGCAATTTTCTAAATGTCTAGATAAGAGATATATATACTTTTAAAAAATATGATTTATTAAAAAATCATAGACCATTTAAAGTAAAGGCAATTTATAAAACATTTTGCAAACACTGTTTTATGAGGCCATCAGGTTACAAATTACTGATGAACTAACTTTTTGTTTATGTTGCCCAAAAGGAAACATAAATATATTGATATTTGGTCAGGTACTTACAGTTTAACAGTATTCAGGTATTTTAAAAGAAAGTTACAATCTAAATTGGAAAGTATGTAGGATTACCTGAAATCTGTAGATAACTTTTTTTTTTTTTTGCTTAATTTGCTAACATTCTACCGTTGGAATATTTGCTGTGTTTCTGAATAGCTTATAATTAAGTTTATAAATTGCTATGAAGCACAAAAAGCCTCTAATCGCTAAAAAACTGCATTGGGCTCAGACACTTTGGCCCTGTTATAACTCAAATTTCTTATCTGCAGAAAGGAGAGACATGGTGTCTTATCGCCTGTGTTTTATCTGATTTTGATTGGGAATTTGAGCTCTGTTTTTTATTCTGTTGAAGACATCCTAAAAACAGACAAAGGATCTCAAGGTAAAGAACAGGAAACAGGTATTGATTTCCTTTATCCACCCAGTCTTTTTGCATCTCTTTGTATTGTACTATGATGGATTAGGGGGACAGGCCAGCAAATGCTTCACATTTGCTACCGATTGGATGGGCTTTGGGGAAAAGGATTTGAGGCATATGCTAGTAAAGAGAAGAAACCTTAAAACCAGGTCTGGATCAGTGTGATAAGTAACGAGGCATATGTTCCCTACATCAGAAGGCCCCCAACCTCCTAATATTTCTCTTAGCCACCCCCCCGCCCCAGCTCTCTCTTAAAGCACACGCGCAAACACACACCCTACTGAAATAGATAACTGATGCTTTTCTGAAAGTTCCTTTTGGTCATTTCTGTCTTCCCTTTCTCAGGAGTGAATAGAGTCATCAAAATGACGCTTTCTCACAAACTTATGGTTACCAGGGGGAAGGGTTGGGGGGAGGGATAAAACCAGAGTTTGGAATTGACATATACATACTACTATATATAAAATTGATAACCAACAGAGACCTACCGTATAGCACAGGGAACTCTGCTCAATATTCTGTAATAACCTAAATGGGAAAAGAATTTGAAAAGAATAGATACATGTATATGTATAACTGAATCACTTTGCTGTACACCTGAAACTAACACAACATTGTAAACCAGCTATAGTCAACAAAAAAATAAAAGTTAAAAGAAAAAACTTGCAGATCACTAAAAAAAAAAAAGTGATGCTTTCTCATTCTCACCTATAATCTGCCAGATCAGTATTTTTCAAAGTGTAATTTGCGGAGAAAGTGTACCCAAACCATACAGGGTAGAATGCAGATCCTAAACTCATGGAAGCAGAGTCTTAGGGAGAGGGCCCAGGAATCTGTATTTCATCATACGAGTCTTGTGCACATTTAAGTTTGAAAGCCGTTGCTATGATTTGTTATATAGGATATAAATGGTAAATTAAATAAACCGAGGTACAGCCCTTCCAAGAGCTATCTGACACTCGGAAAAATAAAAATACAAAGATTAAGTCAAGGTGGCACACCAGCTCTCCTGGCCTCTGAAGCATCCCAGCCCCCTCTTCCCTACTGCTTGCAGTGCTTTGCCATTCTTCTTTCTCAGCAGTAAATTATTTACAACATAATTAAACAGTCATTGCCTGAATGTTTCTGGGCCTCTCACCCTATCCCACTCTGCCTTTCTAGTTTTTCCTGACCTTCTCTTTCTCACTCCTTTCAAGAGAGTAAGTTCAACAAATCGAAAAATGAAAGACAAAATAATTACTGTAGAAACGTAACACTAGAATGAATGGCTCTCCCCCAGATACCAGCAGGGGCAACTGTACAGCAGGCAGTCTGTTTTATTTACTTATTTTTTTGGCTGCGCTACTTGGGGGACTTGAGGGATCTTAGTTCCCAGACCAGGGATCAAACCCGGGCCCCCTGCAGTGGAAGCGTGGAGTCCTTTCCACTGGACTGCCAGGGAAGTCTGGGCAGTCTGAGTTAGCCCCCCCTCCATCCCTGTCTCCCCGTGTCAACCTTGATCCCCCCTCCAGCCACCTGGTAACCCGAATGATGTCCCCAAGAGAGCAGGTCTCCCAAACCCATCCTGCTGGAGCGATGCATCTCAGGAACCCTATCTCGAGGTTTTCCCTTCTTCCTATAAAACCTTTTCTGTTCTGCCTTCTGGGTGAGCAAAACAAACAACAAGTTAATCAAGAAAAATGTCTATTTTGGTATTTTTCATTGTGCATATAGTTTTGCTTTTTTTTTAATATTGTTTTTTTCTTTTTTTAATTGATGTAGTTTTTTGATTGAAGTAGAGTTGATTTACAACGTTTCAGGAGTAGTGATTCAGTTTGGCATTATGGCTTTTACAAAAATGCTAATGTATAGTCCTGGCATTCAAAGGAATTTTTTTAAAATTAAAGTATAGTTGATTTACAATGTTGTGTTAGTTTCTGGTGTACTAAGCAAAGTGATTTAGTTCCATAAATATATATACATATATAATATATATATGCTTTTTCAGATTCTTTTCCATTATAGGTTATTACAAGATGTTGAATATAGTTCCCTGTGTTATACAGTAGGTCCTTGTTGTTTATCTCTTTTATATATAGTAGTGTGTATCTGCTAATCCCAAATTCCTCTTTTATCCCTCCCCCTTCCTTTCGTCTTTGGTAACCATAAGTCTGTTGTCTATATCTGCAAGTCTATTTCTGTTTAGTTTTTCTTTTTAAATCAACTTTTTTGAACTATACTTTGATAGAATAAAATTCATCCATCTTGAGTGTGCAGTGAAAAGGGTTTTGACAATATACACCTCTGCAAATATCTCCACAATCAAGATACATAACATTACTCATCACCCCCCAAATTTTCTTCCTGCCCATTTGCAGTTAATCTTACCCACACAGGACCTCCCAGCCCCAGGCAACCACTGATCTGCTTTTGGTCATTATAAATAAATTTTACCTGCCTTAGAGTTTCATAGAAATGGACTCATACCATGGATACGTTTTGTGTCTGATTCTTTTCTCTCAACAGAATGCTTTTGATATTCATTCATGTTATTGCGTGTAAGGATATATCACAGTTTTTTAGTCCATTCTCCTATGGGGGGACAGTTGGGTTGTTTTCACTTTGGAACTATTAGGAACAAAGCTGTTATCATTATTGTGCATGATTCTTTCTTGGGCATATAGTTTCATTTTTCTTGGATAAAAACCTTGGAGTGGAGTTACTGTGTTATATGGTAAATTTGTATTTAACTTTACAAGGAGCTGCTGAACAGTTGTCCTACGTGATTGTATCACTGACATTCCCATCAGCAATGGTTGAGAGTTCCAGTTGTTCCACATCCTTGTAAACACTTACTATTGTCAACCTTTTTAATTTTAGCCATTTGGATAGGTGTGTAGTGGTATCTCACGGTGATTTTATTTTGCATTTCTCGGATGACTAATGATAATGAGCATTTTTCATGTGCTTTTTATTCCCATTCATATAGTTTCTTTTTTGAAGTACCTGCTAAAACCTTTTGCCCATTTTAAATAGGTTATTTGTCTTATTACACATACACACACACAGTACTTTTGATACTGAACTCAAGGGATCAATTCTGATGGTAAGCATCAGACTGTGTGGTAAAGGATGGAGTCTTTTTGTATATGGGAGATGGAATTTTACACCATATAAGCTGCCAAGTACTGGAACCTAGTATTAACCTTGCCCTTGTTATGTTTTGGAATAACACAGAGATCAGGAGGACAGGCTTAAGTCAAGCAGCCTGGATTCACACATGGGCTCCACCACTTACTAAATGCATAACATTGGAAAAAGTGCCCAGTTAAATCGTGGCTCAGTTTTCTCTGCTGTAAAATGGGGCAATGCTCACCTCATAGTGTGCTGTGATATTTAAGTGAGGTCATTTAAAGCACTTTGAACTGTCCCAATACAGAGTGACCCCTCAATAAATGTTGGCTGTTATCAGGATGAAGAATCTGAGTTTCATTCATTAAAGTGCTCACCCAACCACATTCTTTCCAGAATCTTTATCTATACAGCATCATAGCTGTCCTCCAGTCCTCAACTCTATTTCTACATCTGTTTTCTAGACAAGCAGTCTCTGAAACCTTATTTTCCTTTTGCCTGCAGGTGATTTGCAAAAGCATCCGTAGAGAAGGAAGTGGTGTGAAGGTAGCTTTTACATGACTGGGTTTAAATTTTATATCAGTTTATACCCATTTGTTCCTTGGAAGTCTGATTTTTTTTTTTAGAATATTTCAACAAAGACCTAACATAACTTAAAGTTCAAGAGAGGGAAGAGAAACTGGACTTATTCTAGCAGGAGGCTGGCAGTCACATTTGACAATTACATTCTTTTATTTCAGGGCAGAAAGTTAGTGGCCTTCAAGACAAACAGAGGAAGTGAAACTTTAACAGCTTTTGGCTTTGAACTTCAGGAAGCCCTAAACATTCCTGAAGGCACACATTAAATGAAAAAAAGAAAGAAAGAGAGAATTAAAATGTATTAGATTAAGAGAATAAAAGATAAAAACCACACGATCACCTCAACAGACACAGAAAAGTCATTTGAAAAACGAAAAACATCCAACATGCATTCATAATAAAAACTCTGAAACTAAGAATAGAAGAGAACTTCCTCAACCTGATAAGGGCATCTATAAAAAACCCACAGTTAACATCACACTTAATGCTAAAATACTGAATGTTTTCCTTCTCAGACCACAAACAAGGCAAGAATTTCTGCTTTGGGCAATTGTATTTAACCTTGTGCTGAAGTTTCTCTAGCTCATGCAATAAAAAAATAAATAAATAAATTCTTTTAAAATTAGGGGCATCCAGATTGGGAAAAAGAGAAGTAAAATTATCTTTATTCACAGATGGTATGATCCTATATGAGAATCCAAAGGAATACACCCAAAGTTTACCAGAACTCATAAAGGACTTTAACAACATTACAAGAGCAGTAAACAAAAGTTAATATCTCTATACGCTAGCAATGAACAATCAGAAACTGAAATTAAGAAAATAATTCCTGGGCTTCCCTGGTGGCGCAGTGGTTGAGAATCTGCCTGCCAATGCAGGGGACACGGGTTCAAGCCCTGGTCTGGGAAGATCCCACATGCCGCGGAGCAACTGGGCCCGTGAGCCACAACTACTGAGCCTGCGTGTCTGGAACCTGTGCTCTGCAACAAGAGAGGTCGCGACAGTGAGAGGCCCGCGCACCGCGATGAAGAGTGGCCCCCGCTTGCCACAACTAGAGAAAGCCCTCGCACAGAAACGAAGACCCAACACAGCAAAAATAAATAAATTAATTAATAAACTCCTACCCCCAACATCTTAAAAAAATAATAATAATAAAAAAAAAAAAGAAAAGAATTCCTTCACAGTCAGAACAAAAAGAGGTAAATATTTAGGAACAAATTTAATAGAAGAAATGCAAGACTTGGACACTGAAAACTATAAAAAAATCACTGAAAGAAATTAAAGAAGGACTAAATAAATGGAAAGACAGTTCACGTTCATGGATTGGAAGGCTAAATACTGTCTAGTCTAGATTGCTCTTCTCCTCATACTGATCTGTAAATTCAGCATAATCCCTGTCAAAATTCCACCAGAGAGGTTGGAAAATTGAGTATCCCTATTAGCTTGGACAAGGGTACAGATGGAAGTCCACAGCCTGCTCTCTTCTCCTTCCATGAACTGGCTCTGTCTTACACCATGAGGGGCTTTGCACGTGCACACGTGTGTGTGTGTGTGTGCATGTCCCAGCCCATGGGTATAACTTCCAACTTCTTCTCCCCTCACCCCGTCACAACTAGCTTCCCTTTGGCCACACCTTCAACCTCATGCTGTGCACACAAAAAACAACGTCCTCGGGCTTCCCTGGTGGCGCAGTGGTTGAGAGTCCGCCTGCCGATGCAGGGGACACGGATTCGTGCCCCAGTCCGGGAAGATCCCACATGCCGCGGAGAGGCTGGGCCCGTGAGCCATGGCCGCTGAGCCTGGGCGTCCGGAGCCTGTGCTCTGCAACAGGAGAGGCCACAGCAGTGAGAGGCCCGCGTACCGCAAACAGCAACAACAACAACAAAAAACAAAAAAAACAACGTCCTCTTTTAGGAGCACAGACCCAGGGCAGAGGACCAAAGAGTTGCTGGGAAAAAGCTCTGAGCCATTTGGATGGGGAATCGCACAGCTCTTGTTTCCTAGAGACACGGTCTAGAAGCAGAAACGTGGGCTCCAAATGGGCACATCTCTTTGGCCTCACTGACGACTCTGAAGGGAGCCCGGAGTGTCCTCTAAAACAATGCTTCTCAAACTTTAATATGCACACAAATCACCGTGGATCTTGTTAAAATGTAGATTTAGTAGGTCTAAGCATGATGGTCTGCCTTTCTCATGAGCTTCCAGGTGATGGATGCTCTGCTGGTGGTCTGTGGACCACACTTTGAGTAGCAAGGCTGTGTGTGCAGCAGTGGCCCAGATAGGAGCCCACTGAGCTGACTCTAAGGGCAGAACTCATCGTGTAATAGTAGTGACAGCTAGAGGAGTGAGAGGTTGTCTAGACCCATCAAGCCTTCATCACCTGCAGCTGGGCATGCTGTTGATGGCTGACCGGACAGTGCTTGCCGTACTGGTGCTTGAGAAGCTGATCGTCTACCAGGCAAGTCAGATACAAATAAATAATTGCAGGACATTGTATAATGGGGAACAGTAGACGAATCTATGAGGCACATCGGTGACACAGTATACGTGAGTAATGTCTGAGCAGAGCCGTGAGGGATGCACTGGGCTTCACAGAGAACAAAGAGGGAAAGGTCATTCAACACAAAGGGAATGATGTATCTGAGGTAGGTTGTATATTCCAAAGAAGGCTGCAGTAATATCTCTAGTCTCATAAAACCTTCTAGAAATTTCCACTCCCCTATCAAGAGGTGATGTTTAGTTCCCTTCTCCTTGAACGTGGGTGGATTTATGATGGCTTCCTCGAATGCAATGTGGAGAAATGACACTCTGTGACTTACAAGGTTAGATTAGAAACGAGTGTGTAGTTTTTGTCAGGTTTTCTTGGGTTGCTTGGTTTTGGAACCAAGCCACCATGCTGTGAGGGAGCCAAGAAGCCCATGCAGTCTCGGTAGGGAGGAACTGAGGTCCCCACCCAGGAGTCTTGTTGAGCTCCAAGCCAACAGCCAACAGCAACTTGCCAGCTATGTGAACGAACCATCAGGAAAGCAGGTCTTCTAGCCTTTAGTCAAACTGCTCCAGATGTCACTGCATGGAGCAGAGATAAGCCATCCCACCAAGCTCTGGCCAAATTTCAGATCCGCGAGCAAAAGAAATGATGGTTGTTGCTTACCAACTTTTGGAGTGGTTTATTTCACAGCAATACATTTCAGGAACACGTAAAGGTAAAGAAGTGTGTTTTAAAACATGATCCAAATAAGGGCATGTTTATATATAACTCAGCTATTGGAAATAAAACCGTAAAACTATAGGAGATGTTGGGAATGTTGAATTTGTGATGTGGAGGGAAAAACGTTTCATCATCAAGGTGCTAGTAGCGTGAGTGTAATGCAGTTGTTCTAGATGTAAACATAAATGCATTTATCCAACAAAGCTTTCTTTCTGGAAGAAAACCAAATTGTTATTGAAAATAATAATGATCTGCAATTGTGTGTGCTCTGGAGATGAAGCCCAGGTTGACAATTTCAAAAGAAATCAGTTTATAGTTTTTACTACCAAAATGGAAACATGATATAATTTCAAAAACAAATAAAAAACCCCACCTGAAATCTTCTATGAGGGATACGTCCCCACGTTCTTGGAATAGAAGTACACAACTCTGACCTGCCAACAGTCCCTTTATTTTTCCTCCTAAATACACATTTCTTTTTTTAAAAAATATTTTATTTATTTAAAAAATTTTTTATTGGAGTATAGTTGATTTACAATGTTGTGTTAGTTTCTGCTGTACGGTGAAGTGAATCAGTTATGCATATACATCTATCCACTCTTTTTTAGATTCTTTTCCCATATAGGTTATTACAGAGTATTGAGTAGAGTTCTCTGTGCTATACAGTAGGTCCTTATTAGTATCTATTTTATATATAGTAGTGTGTATATGTCAATCCCAATCTCTTAATTTACTCCTCCCCTAAATACACATTTCTAAGAGAACCAACCAAGAGTTTCTGAAAGAGGTAAAATTTATCACTATTCTTTAAGGCTGACAACCTTATTTTCTATAGGCCTGAGGAGTGGTGGGTGCATGCTGATTGGAGAGAGAAAGATTTAGAATGTACTGAACTGATATGCCAACATTGGGTCTCCCAAAAATTTTTTAAAAATTCTTTTGACCCTACTCTAGTGTTTAGTTGAAAAAGCAATATCCTCAAACATCATAAGAATTTACGTTACATGTAGGAGTTTGGAATCAGAGATTCCTGGGATGGAAATAGCAGATGACAAATACCTTCCTTCTGCTCTCAGCTAAGCTGACTACTCCTCCTGGAATACCGGGCTCAGTTCCTGACCACATGTTTTTATAGAAACATAGGCAATTTAGAGTGTGTTCGGAAGAGAGTGACTTAAATGGTCCAGGAACACAAACCTGTGTCACATGATGAACAAATGGAGAAAAGGTGGATGTTTCCTTGAGGAGAAGACAACTCATGGGGCACGTTAGCCAGTTTTAAATAATGAAAGAGCTTTCTTGCAGAAGAGCTGTTAACATAACTCTGTAGTCCCAACGGCATAATGAGAAAGGGATTGGGAAGCAACTGAGGGGTGAAGAGAGTCAAAACTGTCCAAGGATGGGATTGGCTATCAGGGGAGGTAGGAGGTCCCATCCTTGAAGGCATTCAAGCAAATTATTTTGAAGGAATTCTACATAAGGTAGTGGTTGGATTAGACATCCTGCAAAATCCTTTCCACCACTGAAACCAAGCAGGACCCTGTGGGGGTCCTGGGTACAAGAGCCTCTCTGTTCCCCATTTCTTGTTTTTAGGGAACAGACTCTAGCCTCCATGACATTCCCTGAGTCCCAAAGGGCAAATTCAAACAGTTGGTAATCAGGGAAGGGAGGGGATGCAGAGACAAGGGAGGAGCAGTCAAGAGGGACAGAGAGGACCAAGATGGAAGCCCTAATGTCTTTTATAATCTTAGAGTATGTTTGATTTACAACGTTGTGTTAGTTTCGGGTGTACAGCAAAGTGAATCAGTTACACGTATACATGTATCTATTCTTTTTCAGATTCTTTTTCCATATAGGTTATTACAGAGTACTGAGTAGAATTCCCTGTGTTATACAGTAGGTCCTTGTTGATTATCTATTTGATATATAGTAGTGTGTGTATGTTAATCCCAAACTCCTAATTTATCCCTTCCCCTCACCTTTTTAAGTGGACTTAAAATTTTTCAGTATGATATTTATACTACGAAATAGTGGGACTTAAAGAAGTACTCATGTAATCTAGCAGTTTCAATGTGATTGGTCATCCTCCATAAGATTTCACTGCTGAAATTCTAGTCTATATATCAGGAAAAAGGTATATTCAGTGGCTTGCTGATAGTATTTGCAAAGCAATTTTTATTACTCATTCAATGCTAATTATAAATTTTGAGAGTCCAATTAAGAATAAATTGTATATGTACTTTACATATAAAGGTATTTATGCACACACCTGTTTGAACTTGTGGGTTAAGACGCAGCATGTTTTGAGCTTCCCTGGAAAAGCTATAGATGGTGGAGAGAGTGGATGTCTGCCCTTCCCTGTGAAAAAAGCAGAGAGAACTCTATTTATCTCTTCCAACTGAACCTTCCTTACAAGTGCATAACTCCTTAGTGTTGGAATATGTCAGAGGGGGAAAAGAAGCCAACTTTTTAAATTCTTATATAGTCTTCAGAGTGTCCTTCATTGGGCCCCTTTCTCTTACCTTTAAAAGGGAGAGAAATGAAAGGAATTAATGAGAAAGCTAATACTCTATTCGCTCTGTCTTTAGACCACCAAAAAACTTGGGCGTTTGTTCTGATTTGCTGAGGCCAGTCTAAGGAAAGTTGAGCACAGCATGGGATTGAACAAATCAACTATTAAGCAAATGCAAATGGAAGAATTGGGGGTAAGATATCAGCTATGATCAAAGGAACAGAGTTTATAACCTAGGTGGAGATGGTGAGCAATAGCATGAGTGAAGGAGGCCATGCAAGTTAGCAAGTCCAAGGCAGATGGACACATAGAAGTCTAGTGTCAAATGATACTCACGAATGTGGAGTTCTCATGACCAAGAGGCAAGGGGAGTACACATCTATGGAGATGCATGGTTTGGGTCACTCTTCAAGCAAGAACTTGCTTATCTGATGCAGGGAGTTCAGTTAGCTGACAGCTTACAGCTGTGCCTTCAGGACCCATCTTACCTTTTGAACTGAGGGCATGCTCTTCCTGGGCAGTCTCTGCAAAGGACTAAGTGTGATGGAAGCACTAGGACCTGGTAATGTCTGCCAAAGGTGGGACCGCTTTATGGACGATCTTTGCGCTGGAGCTTTTTGTTAGGCTAGGTGAGACTTCCTCAGAGTCAGTCCAAGGTTCTTCCTACCCCAAACCTCCTTCCTTCCCCTCTCCTTTCGCAGGTGTCAACCCTGCATTGTAGCCTGAAGGATTTCCCTGCCTACTTCTGCTCCCTTTTCCCTTTTTTTTTCCATAGGTAAATAAATAAATTACTGGGACTTCTAACTTCATCCGGAGGTCTGCTTCCTTGAAAACTCAACTGATACAGGGGATTGGATGGGTGGTGGTGCCATTGTTCTAGGACACAGCCTGAACAGAGCCAGGCTGGTAAGATAAATCATCAACTGGGGGCTTTGGCTTTTCTGATGATGGTAACATTTTGTTTGACCCTGGTTTGAATATTAATCCCAGAGAGTCCAAAGACATAGTTTATCTATGGGGTCCTCATAGTAAGCCCTGGTCAATAGAAAACTAGAATAGACAGCAAGTGAAAGAGAGCAGGAGAATCTTTATTCTTCTCCATTCATAAAACTTGTGCCCTCCTGTGAATAAACTGAAAACCGTGGAATTATGCATTTTAAATTGGTGACTTGTGTACTCGGTGAATTATATCTTGATAAAGCTGTTATTAAAAAATTGTGCACTTCCAAACATAGAAGTAGTACTAAGGTGACTGTACAGGGAAAAAAGCAATAAGATAAAGAGAGCAAATAGCATCTTCTTCATTTTGGTCACATATAAGGATATTTCATAATTTTTCTTAATGGAATCTGCAGAGAGGGCCAGAAGGTTCATAAAGCTCTGGAAAATATTCGTTAATATACTTCTGAACTTCTAAGACATAGTAAAGAGCTCGTGTATTCTTTGAAATGATTGTTGAAATGAAAGACATAGCACACTAAGAAACCTACCTCCCAAAGTTCCATAATTTGAGGAAATGGCAATTGAATAGCAGGTATATTCCTTGATTTGACCAGCCCCTATGGGGTGCCTACTCTATCCTAAAGTGTAGACACAGAGATAAATAAGTCTGGTCTCTGCCCTTGAGTTGCTCACAGCAAAGTAGGGGCTTTTAAACAGTGTAGGATATTGGGAGGCACACTGCTGTGACTGACGGGGAGAATGTTTGCAAGAAAAAGTAGCAGACTCAAGTGAGTCTCAACTACCTATTGGTGTACAGCAAATTACCCTCAAAACTTAGTGCCTGAAACCGTTGATTATCTCAAGGTTCAAGAGTGGCTTAGCTGGGTGTTTCCAGCTCAGGGTCTTTCATGAGGTTGCACTGCAGGTGTCCAGTGGGGTGGAATCATCTGAAGGCTCAGCTAAGGTGGAAGGACTCGAGGTCACTCATGTGGGTATCAGGGGGAGACCTCCGTTTGTAGTCAGATGGGTGTCTCCATAGGGCCACTCACCATATGGCAGCCAGCTTCTCCCAAAGTGAGTGACGAGAGAGAGAGAGACAGAGGGACAGAGAGGACCAAGATGGAAGTCCTAATGTCTTTTATAATCTCAGTAGTGACGTGCTATCCCATCTCAGTGTAATACCAACCAACCCTAGTAGGATGTGGGAAGTGACTACACCAGGGTGTGAATACCGGGAGGCAGGCATCATTGGGGCCGTCTTTGAGATTGACTACCATTCTTGGTCAGGGGCTGGGGTGGGAGGAACAGCCAGACTTCTGTGTGTGCGTCTTCATTTATGTGAATGGTGCCATCTGATGTTTTGCAGTGTGCAACATACACAACTGTACATGGTGGCCCAAGTGGGAAAGTCAGGGGGATCTGTCCTCAACCCCTTCCATTCTCCGTTAAGAATTAATTCATTTATTCATTTGTGCAACAAGCATTTGTTAAACACCTGGTGCATGCCTCTGTGTTGGTGCTATACTAGGTAGTGGGGTCTTCGGGTTTCAGCTCTAATGGGGCTTCAATTTTCCCACAGGGTTCTTAAATATCCAAGACATTCGGAGGGACCACAGGGTGCCTATAGCCCCTTTCAAACGAGGCTGTAAGCAAAAGATTATTGTCTTTTATCCCATTCTCTCAGGGTCCATTATTAGTTTGGTAAACAGACTAATAATGATATTTTGATATTTCCTCTGAGGGGTACAATCCAAATGTTTAACAACCCCTGATCATTGGGTGCCTAATGAGAATAGAAGTTGCGTAAACAAGCAGCAGCTCTACCAGGATGACGCGTTTTGCTGAACTCCAGCCCAGTTATCCCCAGAGAGGTCTTCTTCATCACCCCTCTAGTCAAACTAGGAAACTAATGGGGGCTCTAGCTACTCACAAAGCTGGCAGTAACAAAAGTTATAAGAAGAGACCTACAAAAACATTCCCATTTGCCAATTCTAGGGGGTAAAATGTAGGCTCTATATTAAAGCCTAGAAATAAGAAGTGTAGGAGAGGAGGGAGTGAGTTCACGTTGATGCATGGATGGACCAGAGCAGGAAATCGAAGGAAGGTGAGCTATTTGTTTTGGAGACCAAGTTTAAGTCTCAGGGGAGAGGAACTGAGAAAATCAAGTAAAATCTTTTTTTTTTTTTTTTTTTTAACACTGGACTCATGCTGAAGTGTCCTGACGTTCACAGACTCTAGAGCCAAACTGCTGATTCCAAATCCCAGATGTGCTGTGTGATTGTGGGCAAGTGATTTCATTCCCCTGCTCTTCAGTGTTCTCATCTGTCCAGTGGGAGTGACTGTATGAAACCAACCTTATGGGGTGTTTGTGAGCTAGTATATGCAAAGTGCTAGCATTTTGCCTGGTACAATTTAAGAACACGCGAAATGCTAATGTTATTATTGAAGAAATTAGAATAATGTCTACCATGCCAGCAACTGAAAGAGGGCAATTTCATTCACTCAACTAGTATTTATTGAATATATATCTAGCAATGAACCCCAGCCAACGAACTCCTTCTTTCCAAAGTACTTATATGTAGAGGGGAGAGGGACAGAGGAGAAGGGGAGGACTAAAATAAATAAGTAAAAAGTGTGTTATTTCCGATTTCTTATGATGCTCATGAGGAAAAATAAAGCAGAGAAGGGAGATAGGAGGCGCCGGGGGAGGGAAGCACGTTACAGAGATAGGAAACCGTTGGTTGAGAAATGTTTGGTGCGTTCCATACTAGCAAGGAGACCAGTGCAGCTGGAGGGAGAAAAGAGGGGGAAGTCATACAACGTGAGGTCAGAGGGGTCCTGCCTGGGGTGGCAGTCAAATCGTGTAGTGGCATGTAGCCATTGTAAGGTCTCTGGCTGTGGGTCTAGAATAAGAAGCCACCTGAGGTTTTGAAAAGAGGAGAGACTTATTCTAACCTATGTTGTAAAGGATCACATATTCAACCTATGCTGTGTGTAGGATGGGGGCTGGGGCGTGTGGGGAAGTGGGTAGGGGAATTAGAAAGATCAGGTAAGAGGCTGCTACTGAGAGATGATGGTGGCTTGGACCAGGGAATTAGCTGTGGGGAGGGAGATGGGAAGAAATGGATACTTTCAGGATATATCTTCGAAGGCAGGGTTAACAGAATTTGCTGAGGAATTGGATGTAGTGTGTAAAACAGAGTCAACGATAGAAAAGCTCTGAGAGGAGATGTCATATCCCAACCACCTAGACAGTGCCTGGTACTTGACAAATATTCCTTGAATCAGTGAAAAGCGTAACTGTGATTTGTATTATGATGCCCTTCTTAAACTCAGTGAATAGTATATAGCAGTTAAAACATCTACAGATAAATGAAGTCCTGTAGCAACTACAGTTTCAGCATTTGAGCAGTGAAGCCTTTTCCAATCCTTTCATAAAGTTAGAAGTTGCCATTTCTGCATCCCTGGCCCCCAGCTGCCAATGACCAGGACTGAAAAAGTCAACCTGGGTAACTTTCTGTAATAGAAGAGTACTTTATTACAAAATAGTCATTGTGAACAATCAGAAACCAACAAGATACACACCTAAGAGTATACAAAAGAGTAGTTTATTTGGAGAAAAGCACAGAGACCTAGGAAATGGGGATTCTGTCATCTATTCTCACCAGACAGTTGCAAAACATACTGAAACACAGTCAATACAATGAGAATATTAATACACATGGATTTCATGAGGTAAAATAAGTTATGTAGACATTTAAGGCAGTCTGAAATATTTTAATTTGGTAATATTCTAAGTATTAAAAAAATACAATGCATTTTATGTCATCTTTACCTACTAATATATTGCACCATGTGTGAGAGAGAGGTGGCTGTATAATCAACGATAAGCCCAGGATATGGTAATTTCTAATCCTCCAGTACATATTTTAGAGCTTAAGGGTAACAGGGCTTGTTGATGTCCTTGACTGATACATAGAACACACCCACGTTTTGCTCAGTGGTGATTCATGGAGCCTAGAAGCAATTTTCAGGGATGTTATAAAGTAATAGTCAATTCTTGAAGAAGGCATTTGATAAAAGATGTTCAGTTCTAGACATATGTACAGATCTTGACTTTCTCCTGTCCTCTGGGGTCGCATGGCTGCTTGAGTTGCGGAGGTGGGGGAAATTTTGTGGAAGCCGAGTTTGCATAGCAGAAATAGGTTTTTCTTTTTTAATGGTTATCTGGGGTGAAGATGATAGGGGGACCTAATGTTTCCTCGGGTCGCCCACAGCACTGCTGCTGTTCTCATACCCTTCAAGTGGACCTTAGGGCAGCATCCCACTCGCTCTGGGAGTGCTGCTCCCCCCCCCACGCCGCCCCCGCACTCTCTCCCCAGTACCCCAGGGATGAATGGCTGGAAGCTCTTGGCTCCCACATTCTGGGCCCCGAAGGCAGAAGGACCCTCGTGCTGCAATGCCGGGTTTAGAGGCTGGTTTAGCCTGGGCGAACTTTCCAGGCCATCGCGAAGTTTTCCATCCTGGGTGCACGTGGACACCACGCGTCCGAGTTGCGGTTAGTGTGTCAACAGGGTCAGTCCAGTAGCCACTTCGAGAAAGCTTCGAGGCCAGTGTGAAGCCAGGGCCTCGGTGGCCGGGGGTAACACGCCGCCCCTGCTTCGCCTTAGGGCAACTCCCCTCTCCCCCCCCACCCCCGGCCAGTGTTTGCCTTTAACGCGCGTGCCCGTCAAGGTCCCCACGTCCCCTCCCTCCGGCCCGCCCGGCAGCCTCTGTTTTCCACCCCCGCCCCCTCCCGCTCCCTGTCCCGGACGCTCCTTCTCCATGGGACGCCCCTCGCCCACCCCCGCCGCTGCCCGCTGCCGGGACCCGGCTGTCACTTCACTTTTCCGCGCCGCCTTCAGCCTTCTCGCCCGGCCGCGGGGCCCCGCCGTGCGCGCGCCCGCCGCCGCCCCCTCGCGGCCGCGCGCCCGCGGAGGAGGGGCGGAGCGGGGAGGGGGCAGGGAGGCGCGCGGCGCGGCGGGCCGACGTGGGACTCGCGCTCTCGCGGTCTCTCCCGGGCGGGCGCGCGGGCACGCGCAGTCGCGGGCGCGCGCGCGGACGGCCGGGCGGCGGCGGCGGCTCACGGAGGCGGTGGCTCTACTTTCCAGGACTCAGGGGCGGCCACAGCGACAGCCGCGGGCAGCAGCCTCGGGAGCCGGAGCTGGAACGGCCGGGGGCGGCGGCGGCGGCGCCGGGGGTGAGTCCGGGCGGGCGCGGGCGCGGCGGGGACACAGGCGTGGCCGGGCGGTCCGGTGCGCGGTGCGCAGGTCCGGGTTCGGTGACCGGACGGTCCGCGGGGACATCCCGTCACCGGGGCCTCCTCTGCGCCCCTTTCCCCCGCGCCTCCGCAGACTCCTCTCCCCGGGCTGGGGCTCGAGCCCGCGACCTGCGCGGACGCCCCTCCCTCAGGTACCCGCTGGGCCCCCGCCCCGATCCCCCGCTCCCCTCGGTGCCGCTCGGGCCCCGGTTCCCTCCCCGCGCCCCGCGTGCCCCCGTCCCCGCGCCCCCTCCCGCGAGCCTCCTGCCCCGGTTTCTCGCCCTTTCCACCCCTCCCCCTCCTCCCCATCCACCCCTCCTCCTGCCTCTTCCCTCCCTGCCCATCCTCTACCCCCTTCCGTTCTCGGTTCCCCATCCCTCTCCAGCCGCATCATGGAACTAAGTCTTTGCAAAAGTACAGGATAAATGTCACGGTGGAAAGTGCCCGGCTCGGTCTTCTGCTATTTTCACTAATTGCATAATTGCAGCACATGGTGTCTCTCCGGGCGAGTGCAGGGTCTGGCCCCCCCGGGGCCCGCCTGGAGACCCGGTGGGGTGTGTTTGTGTTTGCCCTGGTGTGGAGTGTGTGTTGTCCTGATCTTTTGTGAAGCCCAGCGCTTGTCACAGTTTGGAGCCCAAGCCCATTTTTCTCCAACCTCTTCTCTGCAGCTCCCACTGGCCTGGTTCGAAACTGGATTCTCCCCCCGCCCTCCCCCTCTTCTCCCCCCTCCCTCTCTCTTCTCTCTTAGTGTTTTGATCCTTTTGCCCTTTACCATTTCTAATGAAGATAAAGCGTAGCTTCTTGTGGTTTTTTTCCCACGACCGACCAGAAATGTCCAATCCATCTTCCCTTAAGGAAATTAAGGCCGCTTTAGAAAGACCTCATCCTGTGCTCGGTGGCTGTTAGACCTATTTGCATGTCTTCAAGATTCATCGTCTTGCCTTGTGTATTCTTGAGCGTCTACTCAAATATTTCTATTTAAGAGTAAAAAAGGAAATGCTAGGGTTTACCTTAAGAGTATCTCGCCTTTCAGAAAGATTTTAAGTTCTTCTTAGTTTTTTGTTGTTGTTTTTTTTAAAATCCCTGATTCCTAAAAATGTATGTTTCTGAATAGGTGATAATTCAGTCTGGACCTTGGGAATCTAAATATTTGTGTTTACTCAGTTTGGATGCTCCTTGGCTGTTTAGAGTTTTGTATGTGGGCTGATGCCAATGACGGAGGGTTTCATATAATGTCGTACCCCATTATAGAAAGGTGCTCCCCTCCAGGACATAGCACCTTTTCCTCAAAACTTGGGTGTTCCACGATTATTTCGTGCATAAATATCTCTGCAGGTAAGTGCAAAGCTGGCTATTGCTAGATATTCTGCATATAATATAAATTATTTTACATTTTAGAAAAGTTTGGAAACGTGAGTGGGAAGACAAATAGCAAGAAATCAGATGACAGAATTATGCGTTTTCCTGTTGTAAAAGCTCAAAGGCACACTTGCTTTTGCAGTTTTATACCGTGAGGTACACTTATAAGGCTTATCTGGACAGTAATCCGGATTTATGGAGTGACTATGGTTGTTTTTATGTTATCAGTAATATTTATAACCAAATCATTTCATTTTTATGGAACATGTGAGTTTCATTTTGGACGTTGCTAATTTCCAAGACTGTAATTTACAATATGGAGTACATAGCTAATACAGGTTTAGGTAATTTGTGTGTTGAAGAAAGAACGATATCTAAACTCTTAATATAACTCGTATTTGAGGAAAGTTCTACTTTACTATTTTATATTTAGAAGCCAGGTTTTACTTAGAGTACAAAGCAAAAATATAAATTTAAGTATCTTAATATCTTTGAAACTATCATGGAAGAGTAGCTCTATGTTTATAATGGTGGGATTCAAGTTTACCTTCACTCTAGATAATTGGATCAAATTAGCTATTTAGGAATTAATGTTAAAAGATGATTTTAAAGCACTGATTTAGAAGATAACATTTAGAGAGTTTTAATTCAGGAAGTTACATTCATTTGTACTTCAGAGAGACAAAACACCAGTCTTGTAACTAATTAAAATGCTTATAGACAGTTTTTTCTCAATAAGATTAGTTGTCACTTAATTTTTCCCCGTACTTTTTCTGTAAGCAGGCATTCAAAAACCAACAGCCACAGAATTTCCCCTTACTCTTGATGTTTGAAAAAGATATGAAAACTTTGTTTCTACAAGTTTCTATAGTGGTTATTCGTGGCCTTGAGCGAATTTATCATCTGTAGGTTAAGATTTGGACAAAATAAGGTATCTTAGGTCAAAAGTGGCAATAATCTTTTTTCCTTATTGTGAAACTGTAGAAATTATACATCTATTTGGGTATTTTAGTAGTTCTCTAGTGAGACTAATTTTAGTCTTCTGATATTCTGGAGCAGTTTCTGAAATTTGGGTTTCAGATTATGGCTCAGATTATATCATGAAGTAGTCTTTTAACTAATTATATATACTTGTGGCATTATTAGATATTATGTAGTTACACATAAATAAAAATATTAAGACGAACGTGTAGCTTGATAACTAATGTAATATACAACTGAATTTCTAGGCATAGTTTATTAAACTGAAGCTGGAGGTTCAGTAAAAAGAATTTTATTTAGGTTTCCAAATGTTTGTCATATAATGGATTGCTTCTGGTTTAAGATGTATAAAATAATTTCTCACTCATTTCACATATCTCAAAATATTGCCAGCAGCATTTTGCTGTATCTGAGGGCCTTTCTCTGAGAATTATTCTCTTTCTTACTCCCATGCACATCTGCTCTATCTAACATGCTCTTATATACATACTTATAAGGTTTGAAACTTCTGATATATTTCTTTTACTGAAAGAAGTAAGCTGAAAAAAAAGTCAGTGTTAAATCCAAGGGTGAGAATTTAAGTGAAATAGCAATGAAAGGGAAAAAAAAGCAAGAAATACGTTAGGACTGTTAGAGCTAGATGTGAAACATACTGATATAAAATTTCAGGATTCTATTAAGTGACTTTAGTGCTCATAAAAGATGTCACGGCAGTGGAGACTCATGCTCTCCATTTACAGGGTAGAGGGAAAAGCGGTCAGGGTTCCCTGTGTGTTTCAGGATTCTGTTAAGTGACTTTAGTGCTCATAAAAGATGTCACGGCTGTGGAGACTCATGCTCTCCATTTACAGGGTAGAGGGAAAAGCGGTCAGGGTTCCCTGTGTGTTTCAGGATTCTGTTAAGTGACTTTAGTGCTCATAAAAGATGTCACGGCAGTGGAGACTCATGCTCTCCATTTACAGGGTAGAGGGAAAAGCGGTCAGGGTTCCCTGTGTGTTTCAGGATTCTGTTAAGTGACTTTAGTGCTCATAAAAGATGTCACGGCTGTGGAGACTCATGCTCTCCATTTACAGGGTAGAGGGAAAAGCGGTCAGGGTTCCCTGTGTGTTTCAGGATTCTGTTAAGTGACTTTAGTGCTCATAAAAGATGTCACGGCAGTGGAGACTCATGCTCTCCATTTACAGGGTAGAGGGAAAAGCGGTCAGGGTTCCCTGTGTGTTTCAGGATTCTGTTAAGTGACTTTAGTGCTCATAAAAGATGTCACGGCTGTGGAGACTCATGCTCTCCATTTACAGGGTAGAGGGAAAAGCGGTCAGGGTTCCCTGTGTGTTTCAGGATTCTGTTAAGTGACTTTAGTGCTCATAAAAGATGTCACGGCAGTGGAGACTCACGCTCTCCATTTACAGGGTAGAGGGAAAAGCGGTCAGGGTTCCCTGTGTGTTTCAGGATTCTGTTAAGTGACTTTAGTGCTCATAAAAGATGTCACGGCTGTGGAGACTCACGCTCTCCATTTACAGGGTAGAGGGAAAAGCGGTCAGGGTTCCCTGTGTGTTTCAGGATTCTGTTAAGTGACTTTAGTGCTCATAAAAGATGTCACGGCTGTGGAGACTCACGCTCTCCATTTACAGGGTAGAGGGAAAAGCGGTCAGGGTTCCCTGTGTGTTTCAGGATTCTGTTAAGTGACTTTAGTGCTCATAAAAGATGTCACGGCTGTGGAGACTCACGCTCTCCATTTACAGGGTAGAGGGAAAAGCGGTCAGGGTTCCCTGTGTGTTTCAGGATTCTGTTAAGTGACTTTAGTGCTCATAAAAGATGTCACGGCTGTGGAGACTCACGCTCTCCATTTACAGGGTAGAGGGAAAAGCGGTCAGGGTTCCCTGTGTGTTTCAGGATTCTGTTAAGTGACTTTAGTGCTCATAAAAGATGTCACGGCTGTGGAGACTCACGCTCTCCATTTACAGGGTAGAGGGAAAAGCGGTCAGGGTTCCCTGTGTGTTTCAGGATTCTGTTAAGTGACTTTAGTGCTCATAAAAGATGTCACGGCTGTGGAGACTCATGCTCTCCATTTACAGGGTAGAGGGAAAAGCGGTCAGGGTTCCCTGTGTGTTTCAGGATTCTGTTAAGTGACTTTAGTGCTCATAAAAGATGTCACGGCTGTGGAGACTCACGCTCTCCATTTACAGGGTAGAGGGAAAAGCGGTCAGGGTTCCCTGTGTGTTTCAGGATTCTGTTAAGTGACTTTAGTGCTCATAAAAGATGTCACGGCAGTGGAGACTCATGCTCTCCATTTACAGGGTAGAGGGAAAAGCGGTCAGGGTTCCCTGTGTGTTTCAGGATTCTGTTAAGTGACTTTAGTGCTCATAAAAGATGTCACGGCTGTGGAGACTCACGCTCTCCATTTACAGGGTAGAGGGAAAAGCGGTCAGGGTTCCCTGTGTGTTTCAGGATTCTGTTAAGTGACTTTAGTGCTCATAAAAGATGTCACGGCTGTGGAGACTCACGCTCTCCATTTACAGGGTAGAGGGAAAAGCGGTCAGGGTTCCCTGTGTGTTTCAGGATTCTGTTAAGTGACTTTAGTGCTCATAAAAGATGTCACGGCTGTGGAGACTCATGCTCTCCATTTACAGGGTAGAGGGAAAAGCGGTCAGGGTTCCCTGTGTGTTTCAGAGCTGCATGGAGGAGGGGGCCGTTGAGGGTGAGAGGGTGGTGGTGCAGTGTTTGCATGTTGTCTTATTGAAGACGTTCAGGAATTTCTGTTGACTCTTCACCCCCTGTACTTCCTGATTCCTCCGTTCTCTTGCAGTGCTTTTTGGTTTGTGTTACCATACAAATTTCAACCACTAAAGGTCTGTATTAGGAAATCACTTTGATTTAGAGCAAGCTACAAGTTAAATCTTTGGTGATGATGAATTTTAATCATTGTCAGCTAGCTATACATTTGGACCGATTATAGTAATAAAAAACAGTGCTTTATTTGAGACGTCTCTCTTTTACGTATTGATTCTTAATTCTCAATCTGTCAAATACAGTTTTATTTCAAGTCCTGATTTGACTGAGAGTAACATAGTATCTTTTTCAAAAGGAATTTGTCCCATTTATCTGTGATTCTTAAAGGTATATTTTGTGTTGTTAATGTCACTTCTTTTGTTTTTAATTTAATTAATTAATTAATTAATTAATTTGGCTGTGTTGGGTCTTTGTTTCTGTGCCAGGGCTTTCTCTAGTTGCGGCGAGTGGGGGCCACTCTTCATCGCGGTGCGCGGGGCTCTCACTGTCGCGGCCTCTCTTGTTGTGGAGCACAGGCTCCAGACACACAGGCTCAGTAGTTGTGGCTCACGGGCTCTAGAGCGCAGGCTCAGTAGTTGTGGTGCATGGGCTTAGTTGCTCTGCGGCATGTGGGATCTTCCCGGACCGGGGCTCGAACCCGTGTCCGCTGCATCGGCAGGCGGACTCCCAACCACTGTGCCACCAGCGAAGCCCCTAATGTCACTTCTTAAAGGTAGTTTTGTTTTTTAAAGAAGAGGTACGGGCTTCCCTGGTGGCGCAGTGGTTGAGAGTCCGCCTGCCGATGCAGGGGACACGGGTTCGTGCCCCGGTCCGGGAAGATCCCACATGCCGCGGAGCGGCTGGGCCCGTGAGCCATGGCCGCTGAGCCTGTGCGTCCGGAGCCTGTGCTCCGCAACGGGAGAGGCCACAGCAGTGAGAGGCCCGCGTACCGCAAAAAAAAAAAAAAAGAAGAAGAAGAGGTACCTCAGAAGGTAGCTGCACCATCTCAAGTGGTTATGAGGTGACAGTAACATCGTGAGAGCCTGGGTGTGGGTTTTGTCAGTTTGGGTTTGATTTGTCAGTAAACTCTAAGCTAGCCGGGTCACAGGGGATGTACTCATGGCACTCAAACTCAGAAACTGATTATGATAGAACGACAGTTGCGAAGAGAGGACTGGCACTTTGTTTGTGTTATCTAGGTTATAACAACTTACAATACCTGTGTACCAAGGTATTGAGGAAATTGAGTTGGTAATCAGAGTTGCTTGTGGAGCATTGAGCTCAGGGCACAGGGAATTTGAAAGCCTTGAGGGATATTTCATCAGACTGGGCGGGAAGAAAAAAAGAACCCTTCAGTGTTTCCATAAAGCCTTCATCTCCTGTGAAACATGGTTGCTTGGTATATTGTCGGATCGGCGCTGGCACTGTGATACAGCTCAGTTTTTATCTAGAGTCACGGAGGCCTCTGTGTTCTTCTGTTATCACAAAGGTTACTTTAGACAATTGACTGGTTTAGAGGATTTTGACCTTAGCCCAGCCCGGAGGATGTATTCATGTGATATTGGTGTGAAAGTGTGCCCCATTCCTCTGTTCTTGTGGCTGTTTTTACTAACCTCTGTTACAGCACTTAGCAAGTTGGCTTACCCACTGGGTCAGATTTGTCATGCTTGTGGGACCAAAGGGCCTAGCACAGTGCCTGGTGGGCAGTGGGCCCTCAGGTTTTTTTGCTAACAGATTTATTGCCGTGTAATTCACGTACTGTAAAATTCACTCTTTGAAAATGTGTAACTCTGTGGTTTTTAGAATATTTAGAGTTGTACAACATCAGCATTATCTAATTTAAGAACATTTCATCACCCCAAAGGGAAACTTTGCACCTATTAGCAGCCCTTTCCCATTCTTTCCTCACTCCCAGCCCCTGGCAGTCGCTTATTGACTTTTCTGTCTTTGTGGATTTACCTATTCTGGATGTTTCATATAAATGGAATCATGCAGTTTGTGGTCCTTTGTGACTGGCTTCTTTCACGTAGCATAATGTTTTCAAAGTTCATCCATGTTGTAGCATGTAGATACTATACTTCATTCCTTTATGTGGCTGAGTAATAGTCCATCGTTTGGATATACCAAACTTGGTTTATCCGTTCATCAGTTAGTGGACATTTGAGTTGTTTCCTCTTTTTGGTTCTATGAATAATGTTGCTATGAGCATTTTGTGTACATATTTTGTATCTTTTCATTTCTCTCCTCAGTACACTTTGAATGGATGAAAGAAAAGTTTTGGCAACTCCCAGAACTGTTTTGTAAAGTGACCAAGTCATTCATTTTATAGTGAGCTTTCCTTGGTTCGTCTAAGATTCATTGTCTCTCTCTTCCTTTTTTTTTTTTTTTTTTTTTGCGGTACGTGGGCCTCTCACTGCTGTGGCCTCTCCCATTGCGGAGCACAGTCTCCGGACGCGCAGGCTCAGCGGCCATGGCTCACGGGCCCAGCAGCTCCGCGGCACGTGGGATCTTCCTGGACCGGGGCACGAACCCGTGTCCCCTGCATCGGCAGGCGGACTCTCTACCACTGCGCCACCAGGGAAGCCCTGTCTCTCTCTTCTTGAGGTGCCTTACTGCAGTCCTCCCACAACTGAATAAATGATTTTTAACTCTCTGATCCAGGATCTAACATGTCCACTGAGGCCCAAAGAGTGGATGACAGTCCGAGCACTAGTGGAGGAAGTTCTGATGGAGACCAGCGTGAAAGTGTCCAGCAAGAGCCAGAGAGAGAACAAGTTCAGCCCAAGAAAAAGGAGGGGAAAATATCCAGCAAAACAGCTGCTAAGTTGTCCACTAGTGCTAAAAGGTACCGCAACTACTGTGACCTCTTCGGTTTCAGTATCAATTTATCATCTTAAGTTCTGTCTTTCTCTTGCATTTAGTCATTTATCTGGGATGTGGACCATGAAGTTCATGGACTTTTCTTTCTTCTTCAAGATTACTTCTTTTTCATGGTTTTAACTGTATGCAATATGAACTTTTTGGTATTTAAAGTCAGTTAAACAGCGTGGCAAATTTATAAAGTACATGTCCATAGCATGTGTGTGTGCGTGTGTGTGCGTGTGTGTGCACGTGTGTGTGTGTTTATGTATTGTTAGGTGAGTATGTATAGGAAAATGCATGTAAAAGTGTGATGGTTTGATTTATGGTTCCTTGACCACTAATATTTTATTCTGTTCAGTAGCAGAGAATAAAGAGTGGGAGTCCATTGAAATAGTTACTGGATGGATGGTACTGTATTTCCTACTACTCCTGTTAGTAAAGTGAGAAATGCAGGAGTTTAGTAACAAATGCGTCTTGGTTTCAGCATATTAGGCAGTGGTTCAGTCTTGATACAGATTTTCTTTTTCTGCAGAGAATAGCTAGATCTGGAAGGAAGATATTTGAGTGATTCCCTATTGCCACATCAGTTGCTTATGATGATTGGCATGTCATTGGACTCAGCAGACAAATCTGCTCTAATATTGTTACATTACAGAATATCTCTTGGTAAATAATTTAAAGGTGAATTGAATTTAGTAGAATCTTGCCTGGTCCTGTGATGGACTGTTCTTGTTTTAATACCTTTTTTATATCAAATAGGAAGTATAAAGAAAAGCAGTCTAAATTTTAGGCATAGTGGAATGTCTGAATGTTGAATGATACCTTTATATTTTACTCGGTAGTGTGAATTAGGGGGAACCCATCCCAAAGATTATAAACCATGTGGGCTAGTGGACCTTGTTTCTCTCTGGCCTAGTCAGTCCACAGGATTGGGAAGAAGCTTCTCAGGCCCCTGGCAGGACGTGACTTTCTAGGGAGAGGTGTTAGGGTGACGGTGCGCGGTGAGCAGCCCGCTCCAAGGGACTAGGGTTCTCAGTTTCCCTTTTCCAGACGTGTGCTGCTGACCCCTGACCTCTGTTGAAAGAGCTGTGTGACAGTCAGGTAGCCTTGAACTTTAAACCTTCGAGCCTCTGTACGCGAATATGCCAGCGTGGGGAAAGGGTTCAGTTTGTTTCTGCTGGCACACCACAAATACAGGAGGCCTCAGCTGGTGGACCTGGTGGCAACACAAAATGCCCTGCTGCGGGGAAGTGGGGGTGGAGTTAGAGCGGATAAGGAAGGTGGGGATGGAGAACATAGGGCATTTAGATGAAGGAAAGGAGGTGGGGGTGGGTGGGTAGGAGGTACTCAAGTACAGATTGTGGCCCATGTAAATGGAGAAACTCTAATCAGTCAGTGTCTGATTGGCTCATAATAGCAACTGGTATTACTGCACTGCTGAGAGTAAGAAGGGTCTTTTGAGTTGCTTCCTGGCTGAAAAAAATCCCTCCACTGACAGATATATTCCTGTGAATCTGTGGTTTTCAAACTGTGATTGATGACCTTCCTCTAGATGGTCTCTGGGTGGCTTACGGGACAGTGTCTGAAGTGACTTAGTCACTTACTATTTGTTTTAAGTATAAAAATGCTGCTTCACTGCTAATTTTTTAAGTAAAAAACCGCCCCCGCCAAAAACCCAATACAAAAAACTTAATTCTTCCCTTTTCCTTTTCCCCAATTTTGTTGATAGTGAAGGTTAATTTTGTTTCCCCCACCGTCTCTGCTTAAGTTCTAACAACTGAGGAGAACATTGGGACTCACGAGCCAGCGCAGGGACTTAACATGTTTTTAATTCACCACAGTGCCTAACATAATAGGGTCACGATAGTTTTTTACTGGCTGCCTTAGATCTTGAGTGTGTTGTAGGAGTTGGATCTTCTGTGGAGATTAGAGTCCCAGTACTAACGTGTTCAGAAGATCCAAGTTAGAGGCAGTTTCAAAATAAAATTCTAACTTGTTATTATTGATAAATGATTTCTATTCAGATGAGACGTCTTTTCCAAATAGTATCATTTTGTGAGCCAGAGTTAATCGTCTGGATCCGGGTTTGATTCTAGGTTCTAGCATTTAGTCTCTCTGTGATATTAGATGCATAATTTAACATTTCTAAGCCTCAGCTTTATCTTCTGTAAAATGGGGATAATAACGGTCCCGTCCTCACAGCCAGTTAAAGTCTACAGTGATATTTCTCCAAGTCCATTTGATAAACTTTAGGAAAATGAGGTATATGTTAAACTCTGAGGACTTAACGCTATTTGTTAAACTAGAAAAACTCAGATTTTTATAGTAACTCAAGAAAAGTACTTTGCACATAGATGTTCAATTGCATAAAATGTGCTATAATTGTAGAATTAATAATTAGGTGTAGAAACATGTTTTCTTGAAAAAAAAATTTCAGTTTTCAGGTATTACAGAGAAGTAATGTTGGATACAGAAAATATTAAATGGGAAATTTATTTATTTACTTATTTGGCCATGCTCCACGGCTTGTGGGATCTTAGTTCCCTGACCAGCGATAGAACCTGGGCCCCAGCAGTGAAAGTGCAGAATCCTAACCACTGGACTGCCAGGGAATTCCTGGGAATTTTATTTAAACTATGGTAAAAATTAATTTATGTCTTCTTCAGAGTTAAGAGGGAGATTTTAGTTATTTCTTTGATGCATTTTTGCTCTTCTTTGGTTTGAATTTGTTTCTTAAAAAATTGGCATGCTCTTATCACGTTATGTTCTCTCGATAATGTCTGTATCACTCTTGGTATATTTGCTATACCTCTAGTTATATTTGTTTTGTATATATATATTTGTCTTATTTGTAGTTGGACTATGCCTGAAGTAACAAATTTTGATGATTTCATTAAATGGACTAGTCAATTCAATAAAACATCTATTTTGAGCTCTTCATTGAATTGACTGTACTGTCTGTCAATATGAATTTTAAAAAATATTTATTTAATTTATTTATCTATTTACTTATTTGGTGGCACCAGGTCTTAGTTTCAGCAGGTAGGCTCCTTGGTTGTGGCTCACGGGCTCCTTAGTTGTGGCATGCGAACTCTTAGTTGCGGTATGCATGTGGGATCTAGTTACCTGACCAGGGATGGAACCCGGGCCCCCTGCATTGGGAGCTCCGAGTCTTAACCACTGTGCCACCAGGGAAGTCCCTGTAAATGTGAATTTTAAATCACATTTATTGCATACTACCTTTGTTCAGAGTGGACATTGTGATTTTACTGGATATAATATAATACTGTCCTAGGGATGATACTTGGCTTTAGACTCTAAATTTTTGTTAGGTTGAAAGGTTGATTTCAGTGTACATATATTCCAGTGTGAACTTTTATTATATAGGCTCATCTAAGTTTGTTTTCCACATAAGAATGAAGTAATACTCTTTATAGATAATCTTGCATAATTATTGTATTTTCTTGATTCTGAATGTGCATTTAAAAACTTTTTAATGTTCCTGAAATCAGGATGCATCTTACAGTTGATGCGCACAATCATTAATTTAGGGTGTCTTAAAAATCAGTGGTCTTTTAGATTCACAGGTACGTGGTACGTATCACCATTCAGAATTAAACTCTAGGTTTATTACTTGCAATGGCTCTGTGTTTTCTGGGTTAATTCAGAGACTACTTTGAGATTTAAAAAATTTTAGTAATGAGTTGCATGATGTTTTCTTTTTGAGAATGAATTCATTTTGGAAGGTTTTGAGGAATGCGGACGGTAGGAGAATATAGAAAGTCATCTAAGTGGATGAAGGTTTTTAAAATAATAACTGTTAAGCAAACACCTTTGTGAATTCCCATGTCATATATTCATGTCCTGTTTGGCCCTGAGTAAGTTACTGAATTTTCTTTAGCCTAAAATATGTTTGTGTTTTAAACATGTCAATACCTATACACCGCTTCATTTTTCTGAACCATAAGTCCAATATGTTGGTGTTAAAATGAATGTTTCATATTGCCCCCATTTTTGTGTCATTTTGGTGCCGTTTTCTTCAGTCAAAGCTGAATGAATCATGATTGTGGCCCCCGTCCTCCGCTCCCCTTTCTTTTTAGCAGATGACAGTCGCGTGCTATACTCTTACCATTCCTGGAACATTTAAGGTATTGGGTGAAGTCTTACAAAGTGAAATTTAGTCTGTATTTTGCTTCTGACTTGACTCCGTAACCATGTGCAGTCACTGACTTCTGTATCATAACGACTAAGGGAGTGGCACTGCTGGACAGAAACTCGAGTTAGTCTATTGTCTAGTTGATTTATGTCTCAAGAAAGAATTTTGTCTTAAAAGTTCTGATAAGAGAGAGGAGAGGTCTTTTTGTTTATTTGACTTAGCAAGATAATTGCTTGTCTTTTCACCTTAGCAGTGTACAGTTACTAACCTTAGTTTCCTAAATGGGGACTGATAAAACGGTAATACTTAGAAAATTCTGTGAGATTTATTTAATTCACTTTTAGTAGCCTAAGATCATCATGTAAAAGGTACACAGTAAGTGTGAATTATTGATACTTTTTCATTTTTCGTCACCCCAAGGGACAGTGCCTGAAATAGCTGCCTTCCTTACCCCGTGTGTCAAGACTGAGAAACTTAATACATACCATGATTACAACTTTCGAGATAGAATTGAATTGCTGTTATTGAAAACAGCAGGACATCTTGCAACCGTTTAAATAGCAATTCTTAGTATAATCTTTTCTGTCAAGAGAAATACAGCCATTCTTTGGTAGCAGTGGCTCAAAATATATTATAGTATATTGACTCACTGCTCAGAATTGTCAAGTTTATCAATTGCAAGTTTATAGATTGCTTTTTGTATTGAATAATTAGATTTAGAATTATAGATATCTGGAGGGGTTTCAAGTTCCATTATAGAATTATGTGACAAAATTATGACATCAATTTTTTAAACCAAACGGGACAGTATAAGTATAAAGCAAGATGAGTTATTTGAAGATCCCAAAGAAGTTCTTTTATGTTAAAAATAGTTTTCTTTGACAGTTTAAGCGTGCTCTTTTGAATGCCTGTTCTTTTGGTCCTCTTATTTTAAAAACACAAGTATATATATGTGTATACACACACACTTATATAGGTATGTGTGTATATATATATATGTATATATCAGAATCACTTTACTGTACACTTGAAACTAACACAATATCGTAAATCAACTGTACTTAAATAGAAAAATTTTATGAAAGTTATTCATGTTTCTGGTAACAGATTAAACAGCACAGAGACATTTTTAATGAAAAGCAACAGTTTTCTGTTGACACACTCTCCCTGTCCCAGTTGCATTCCTTTGGCTGTCTCTGGTTTGTCCTGCTGCTGGTTTTCTGCACAACCCTAAATCATATGCACATACCTACTTGTTGAATTGTTAACTTAAATAATATCTTTTGTCTCCTTGCTATGACATTTGAGGATGTAGCTTGTTCACCTGCTTTCTTTTTTTTCCCTCCTCCCAGTTAATGATAGTTATATTTAAAAGAAAGAGTATTGGTTGTCTTTCTAAACTAAATAATATAGTTAAGCCACTATTTCTTATTCCCTCACATTTCAGCAGTATTCCTTGGTTCCCTCGTTTGTAAAATGGGGATATTAGTACCTTTGTTCTTCTTTCCATCTACTCACACCACCCCATCCACTTTTTGTTGGCTTCTATTAGCTACACCCAATTTCACATCTTCAAAGTTAGTAAAGTTTTCATTGTGTAGTGCAACTACAACCTGTCTTCTGCGCTTTATCTGTAAGTAAAAGGCCAATAAACTGTACGTTTACGTAAATATTTAGTGCCAGACCAAACACGGTGTTAGGATTAGATTTCCTCTAAGTCCAGTGTTATGATCTCAGGGCTCCCCAGTGAGTCATAGCATTTAGGTGAAATAGGGCAAATCTTTCTGTTTTATCCCTTAATATCTGTTACATGATTAAAATTATTTTACGTATTAGTTTCCTTCCTGTTCGATCTATGATTTTCTTAGGCAGAAAATGTAATCTCTTCTGGGATTTCTGACTGTCTTTCTCCCCACTCCCCAAATAGTAGGTCTTTTTTAATCTTTATGTACTCTGCAATCCTCTCTTGACCATCTCAACCTGTTTGATCTACACCCATCTGCTTTGTCTTCCAGAAATACACTGAAATTTCTCCTCCTTTGGTGACCACCCCCTTCTCTTTGCAGTTTATTCCTTTTTGCACTTTCTGTATCTCCACCTGCTCCCCCCGCCCCCCATTACCATGGGGTCCTGAAGGAGTGGGAGGTGAATGTGTGTGTTCTCAGTTTGCTGTCTTTAACCTGGACTTACCCATTTTGTTTTCAAGTGCCTGTTTTATTTATATTTTTGTGTGAAATCCACAAAGGGTGGTCTCCTTTATCAGACCTTTGAGATTTCTCTTATTTAATTCTGGGCCATATGTACTTTAAATGCCTATAAACACATCACAGAGTCCATATTAAAAGGAAATCATATGTTCTAATGATAAGAGGTCATGGAATTTGTCCTAGTTAGAACCTCTTCATTTTATAGGGGAGAAAATTGAGGCCTAAAGAGAGGGAGCAGGTGTGAGCAGTCTTTTTGCCCAAGAATCCTCAGTTAATGGGATAGCAGAATTAATAGGTTTTTTGGCTTTAAATTTGTTAGTCTTACTCTACTTCATAATGCCTCCCCAACCCTGAGTCACATTGCTTAGAGAAGTGACCATTATATCTGGACCATGTGCTTCATTTGGGAGGTTGGTGGCAGTCCTTCTGGGGGATTTGCACCAGTTCTGAGCTTCCGTTTGTTGTCTTGAAAAAGGCATAGAATGAAACTGTTTGAGAATAAATGTCTTTGTTAAAATTCTTATTTTTCTATGGTACTTTTAGTCACCTGTCATTACCAAAAGAGCAGGCATCCAGCAGTTAGTGAATCTCATATTTTAAAACCCAGGCAGAGGAGAAGAAGTGGTTTTGAGAATTTAAAAAAATTAGGCTTAACAAAGCCTGCTTTTAATAATACATGGATGATAGAAGGTTGCTAAGTATACTCTTACAAAACAGTGTAGCACTGTTAGCCTTTGTATATGTATAGGGGGTTAGGTGCAGTTAAAAATAAAAGATGAAAATAACTCATGAGGGCAAAAACACGTTTTTAAAATAAAAGTTCTTTTTTTTCCCCCCTTTGCACAAAGCTCATGCAGTTACTTTAAAATGAAGGAATTCTAGTAAGCCTTATTGAAACTTGAAAGCCTCAACTTGCTCCAACCTAGAGGCTTCAGGGAATAATAATAATACCATTTATACTTTGATAGCGGTTTTGGGTTTTAGAATGAGATCCTGATAATCCTTTCTTCACCAGTTGATTGGCTCAGTCAGGATGCTTGGATTCAACTTAATATGATCATTTTTCCATCCTATATGGAATGTTCTAGTACAGATCAGAAGTTGGAATGATCCATAAATAGTGTGGCAAACATTTCCAATTTAAACTAGAAATTTTGGTTAGTGTTAGCAGTGGCTTAACGAAGTTTTCATTGAAGTCATAGTGTTGCTAACACAGGCTGCAAGCACCGATGGTGGCCAGTCTCGTCGCTCTTTGTAGGCGCATTGTCAAAACTGTGGCAGAAATGACTACTTTATTGGTATTGTATATGGTGATTTATACAGTATTAGTATTTCAAATTAAAAGCATACAAGCGGGAAATACTAGTGTAAAAGTATAATTTTAATGAAATATTAAAAGAGTGAAGACATTTTAACGTAACTTTCTTTGTCTTTATTTTGAAGAATTCAGAAGGAACTTGCAGAAATTACATTGGACCCGCCTCCCAACTGTAGGTAAGTACTTACGGATTTTTATTTATTTGTGTCTTTGGCAGAAGAGGTAATTGAACTGTTGGTCTGATGGGTAACTATTGTTGTTGTAGCCTGATTAGTTAGTAAAAACATCACTGTGGTTTGGACTTTAATGACTGTGGAAGGCAGTGGTGGCGGTTGTCTCTGCAGAAATGGGATATTCCGCAAGTATGTTTGCAGTGGTAGAGTGGCGTCACCAAAAAAGCAGTAACGCAGTAACAGTAAGGTAGTGAAATTATAGGGTAACAAATACAGTCACCTTTTAGTGGAAGAGGCGTGAGGGTTTTAAATGATTTCTTCAATGGTGCAGTAACAGCGTGGCTAAAATATTTGCTATTTGATAATTATTCAATCGTTATCCTGTTGGAAATTGATTTTTAAAAGTGCTGGAACATTAAACAGTGCTCTTCATGGTTTACATTACTTCTTGTCGTCATGGCTTGTGACTAAGTCAGAACGGGTGATTGGAGGCAGGTTGAATTTAAAACGCTCTCTCCTTTACGACCACACACCCTCAGCTTTCTGGTCTGAGTTTACTTGTAGGAAGTTAAAGTGCTTGCCCAGAAATGATTAATGATGTGCAGGTACATAGTGGAAAGAGGAGAGAAACTATCTCCCACCTTAAACAGTATCTTGCATCTGGTGCAGTAGTTGCAAGATGGCTGTTTGGCTGTTTTAAGACATTTCTTTCTGTTTTGATGTGAGCTCAGTGTTGAAACCAGGCCAGCGTGGAGTTTTTGTCGTTTAAATTGGTGGTGGTGTGCATCAGAGGTGAGAGGGCAGGTTTCCAATATGGAGTGCATTGTTGGGTGTGATTTCTGATTCCACTGATTTTGTTTTTATTTGAAAGCAAAGATAGCAACTATGGATGTTAGTGAAAGTGAAAGTTTTGCAGATGGATCTGTGGCTAGTTGACAGCTATTTTGTGTAGGAAAAATTCTAATAAGACTTAATGTTTGTGGTGAATTTAATTTGCTTCTTTACATGAGAGTCATATATAGTATATAAACTTGCAATAATAACATTCGAAGAAAGTTTCACTCAGCTAGAACAAATGATTCTTTGTTAGGAAAAACTGTTTAATAGTAAGACTTTTTTTGTCACGCTTAAGACTATGTTACATCAAAGCTGTTTCAGATGACAGATCATTGTTTAGGCTTTGGTGGCCAATTTGTGTAAGTGGATTGATTTGTGGAAAAACTTCAGTTTGAATTAAACTAAAATCCCTTGTTTCTTAGGATAATATTTGTTTTAACGGTTTGAATCTTTTTTTTTTTAATAAACTGTGTTTTACCTCATATATTATTTTTGTTACCTTTTTACAAACAACTGAACTGGTAAATATATGAACTTAGTTTACACACTTCCTTGCTTAAATTTTGACAACAGATTCTTTGCAAAATAAACTAATTGCTTTGTTTTGATGAGCTTGTTTAAGGCTCACTTTTGATCAATGAAATCCACATATAATATCATGTGATGATTAGACTGTTTGCAACTTTACTATCATATTATTTCCTAATGCATTAGTCTAATTTAGCCTTGACTTACTACAAATAATAATTTAACTTAGATTAAACCAATATATTGTAAACATGCATGGAAACTGAAGAGTCTGTGAAAGGAATTACATAATGGTTATTATTTAAATAAACTTAAATAATTGAACCATAGTTCTATTTAATGTAAAAAAGAAAAGCTTAACTATGGTATCATCTGAAATTTGGGGATTTACTTTTTCATTGAGCCTTAGTTAAAGTATCATTACTGGTTATGTAAGCAAAATATATGTAATAGTTTTACATTTAAAAATGTAGATGTCACACATAATAAGCCCCTCCCTCAGACAATTTCAGGAAAGACACCTACTTAGTTTTATTTTCCCCCCATTTTTATTGAGATATTGACATAGAACACTGTAGGAAAGATACCTTGTTTGGTTGATTTGCTGGCTTTCAGAAATTTGCAATGAAATCCTTTTAACCATGTGAAGATTGGGTAACTAAATTTGCTTTAGAAGCAAGGACTATTGCTAAAGTGTCTTTAGATCCTTTTATTGATCCCCAAATAGTTGATTGGACTGATCATGCAGACGTGAAGATCATGCCCCGCTTCATGTTTGTGGTGCTCCCCGGTGGCAAAGGATCCGCTGTGCTGGGGCTGGCTGGGAAGTGGTGATCACCCCCAGGTTCCCTGCGTGCTTGCCTACTTCACTTAGACGTTCATGTGCTTGTATTAAGTGGATTGCTGTGGCCTTTGGAGTTTGGGTGTCAAATATTTGATTGTGGTTTATAGTAAATCTGTCTATCTATATTTCAATGAGAATGTGGTCACTATCTTCAGAAAGAGAAAGTAGAACAGTTTTGGTTGGACATGTTTTTGGCACAAGGTTAACAGTGCTTTTGTGGTTGATTTTCTAAAAGTGCTGTGCCGTCTTCATGTGTGTCCTACTGACTGTAATGAATTAGTTTATAGAAGTGTAGTAATTAAAGCCATCTGCCTGATAGAGTCAGAATCCCCGGTCGCCTAAGTATTCCCTTTGTGTGTTACACTTCCTGGGACACGTGCCTCTCACAGCCCTGCTTTTTGGTGGCTTGGGTACTTGTTAACTCACTGTCGCAGGTAAAGGTCATGTGTGGGGAAGCATCGGTGCATTCAGGCAATCCGAGTGGAGAAGGATTTTATCTGTTAGCTGTCTCGGTGAGGGTGGGTGTGTGTCACCTTCCACTTGGAGTGTGGTTTATTCTTATTTTCTGTAACTTAAGAGGCTAGTACAGCCCAGTTCTGTGTGTATGTCAGGTTAGAGATGGGACTTGTGGGTCTCAGTGCATCTCTTATGTGATGTCCGGGTAAGCAGTTCTTGGATTTGTATTGCGGGAACTAGCATGTGTTTATCCTCTACTGCAGTATTGTTTAAGTTTTTTTTTCTTTCTGGTTTTGAACAAACCTAATCTTTTAAAAGAGCATGCACAAAACACTTTGACAATAAGTTACATTATTTCTTCTTATAGGAAACACCTGTCTATACATTTTTTGGTTTTCTTTTCACTTTTTTTAATCATCTTTGAGGTAAAAATGCAATAATACTGTCTTTTTTTTTTGGCTGCGTAAAATTAATTCTTTTTTTATATTATAACATTAGAATTAATGTTTAAAAACAAAACTTTATGATATATCTAAGAAAACAGTTTGTGTTCATAAAATTTTAAGATCTGTAGGGCTGTGGGCATAGAAAATTGTACATAATTTGTGTGAAATTCGGTTATATACTTAGAGTAAATAGAATGTATTTTGCTTAGTCTTATTTTTTTTTAAATAAATTTTTTTATTTTTTGGCTGCGTTGGGTCTTTGTTCCTGCACGCGGGTTTTCTCTAGCTGCGGCGAGCGGGGGCTACTCTTCATTGCGGTGCGCAGGCTTCTCATTAAGGTGGCTTCTCTTGTTGCGGAGCATGGGCTCTAGGTGCACAGGCTTCAGTAGTTGTGGCACACAGGCTCAGTAGTTGTGGCGCATGGCCTTAGTTACTCTGTGGTATGTGGGATCTTTCCAGACCAGGGCTCGAACCTGTGTCTCCTGCATTGGCAGGCGGATTCTTAACCACTGCACCACCAGGGAAGTCCTTAGTCTCAGTTATCATGATTGATATCATAATTGACCCATGACATTTGCAGGGGCTCTCTCCTGAGACCGCTGCAGATCCATGAATGTTTTGGTACCGCCAGCTGAGTTGGAGGTGCTGGGCTGTTGGCTAGAGTTGCTCACGACCTCAGTGCCCTGCACACCAGCTTAGCTTGTAGATGACTAAGTTGTGACTTTCAGGACTCTTCACAGTTGTCAAAAACACAGATTTTAAATCTGTAAATGTGTTAGTGTTTTCATTTATATTTCCCTGAAGTTAGTGGAAAACTGGCAGCTAGCTAGAAAAATTTCTGCATTAAAATAAAAATTTCTGTCATCCTAAGGATAACCTGTTTCTCTATATTACAGAGAAAAGCTAAGTTAAAATTCTGTTATGATCTGATACTGCCCAAGTTTATATTAGCTTTATGAGCATGGAGCTGACAGAGATCCTTATTACTTCTTGCAAGTAGAGACTGTGGTAAAATGATCCATTTGGATTTGACTTTTGATTTACTAATTGAGCAAATAAAAGGAGGAGATACTAAAAAAGAGGATGTAATTCAGTTATATTAGCAGTTTTTACTCTTATTGTTATGTTTCAATTATCTACTCACTGAACACAGGCTCTGCTTTATTTTTTAATTGTAACAGCTTTATTGAGATGTGTAATTTACAGTATAAAATTCAGTGGCTCTTAGTGTCTTCACAGTCTTACATCCATCACAATTGGCTTCACATTTTGGCCGCCCCAGAAAGATAACACCACACCTTTTAGCAATCACCCCTTTCCCATTCCCTCTCAATTTTGCCACCGCCCAGCCCTAGGCAACCATCAGTCTACTCTCTGTCACCATAGATTTGCCGTCTGGACATTTCATATAAACGGAATCATACAGTACGTGGCCTTTTGTGACTGGCGTCTTTCACGAAGCATCATGTTTTCAAGGTTCATCCATGCTGTAGTGCCATCAGTACTTTATTTATTTTTGTCTCTGAATAATATTCCGTTGTGAGGAGGTACTACATTTTATCTGTCTGTTCATCAGTTGATGGATGTTTGGATTGTTTCCACTCTTTGGTTATTGTGAATAATGCTGCTCTGAACATTTGTGTACAGGGTTTTGTGTGGACATTTGTTTTCATTTCTCTTGGATATATACCCAGGAATAGAATTGCTGGGTCATATAGTGACTGTGTTTAACCCTTTGGGGAACTGCCAGACTGTATTCCAGAGTGGCTGCACCATTTTACCTTCCTCCCAGCAGTGTATCAAAGTTCCAGTTTCTCCATAGCCTCAGCAATTGTTATTTTCTGTCTTTTAATGATAGCCATCCTGGCAGGTGTGAAGTAGTATGTCATTGTGGTTTTGATTTGCATTACCCTGTTGAATAATGATGATGATGACCATCTTTTCATATGCTTAAAGGACATTTTTATATCTTCTTTGGAGAAATGTCTATTCAAATTCTTTGACCATTTTTAAGTTGAGTTTTGTCTTTTTGTTGTTGAGTTGTGTTATTTATTTTGAATACAAGCCTCGTATCAGATGTATGGTTTACAAATATTTTCTTTCATTCTGTGGCTAGTGTTTTCACTTCCTTGATAGTTACTTTTGAAGCATAAAAGTTTTAAGTTCTGATGAAGTCCAGTTTATCTACTTCTTCTTTTGTTACTTTGCGCGTTTGGCGTTATTTCTATGAAACCATTGCCTAATCCAAGACGAAGAAGATTTACGCCTACAGTTTTCTAGTAAGAGTTTTTTTTAGTTTTAGCTTTTATATTTTGATCTCTGATCTATTTCGTATATGGTGTGAGGTAGAGGTCCAGCGTCCTTGTTTTCCTTGTGGATACCCAGTTATCCCCGCACCATTGCTACAAAGACCCTTTTCCCCATTGAACTGGCTTCATATCCTTGTTGAAACATCAGTGGATCGTCTATGTGAACATTTATTTCTGAACTGTCAGTTTTATTCCATTGATCTATGTCTATCCTTCTGCCAGTACCACAGTCTTGATGACTGTATCTCTGTAGTCGTTTTGAATCAGAAACTGTAAGTCGTCTCATTTACATTTCATTGTTTTAACTCATTAGTTAAGGCATTGCTAGAACAGAGGAGGCCATGACTGGACATACACCTTACTAATGTCTCACCTTCCTGTTGATGAGAGCCATGTAACAGAGGAAAATATATGTTCCAGATCCTAGTAACTGAGACAGCATGTAGGAAGACCGTGTGTGTGGGTTAACAGTTTCCAAAACTATATTACAGAACGGGAAAGCATTGAGGTAGACATTGGGGTTAGTGTCTATATGGGTGTGATCTCTACAAAGAGCCAGCAATGTGAAAATCTAATGATTGTCCCTAATTATTTTTCTCTTTTTGGTTACTATAGTCATATTTATGTAGCATTTTGTAGCTTTTAAAGGATTTTCCTATATGATGCAGTTTAGTCTTTCCTGTGAGGCTCCTGGGATTAAATAATTTGCCCAGGGTTGCACAACTAGAAATGATTGATTTGGATTTGAACCCAGGTTTTCTGATCTTTCATCCTTTATTTTCCAACATGTGTGAGTAGATAGAGAAATACATTAAAAATTAAATTTGTGGCTAGCTATTTGTGCTTCAGTTAAGGGGAAAAAAAAGAAAAAAATCAACATGCGAGGCCATCCAACGTGTCATTTGTACTGTGCTTGATTTATATTTCTGAATTCCATGAAACAATATTTAATTGGAACATTTTGAAAAGTAATTCTGTGAGTGTAGTGATTTCTATAACATTCCCTTGTGTGTGTGTTTGTATGGGTGTATATGTTCGTGTTATGTTATTATTACCGGCACTGGTCCAGGTAAAGGATTTCTTTACATTTGACAGTTCCTAATTTGGGGTCTGCACTTTTAATGCCAAATTGTTTTTCCCTGTTACTCAGGCTGATTCTAGGTCATGTTCCCCTACGCTTCAGTATTTACTGAGGGCTTAATATTAGATCTGTGGTAGGACAAGTATAGCCTGCAAGAAGATATGCAGATGCAGTTCCTAATCCTACAGAGCTGGTTACAACTAATTGAGAGATAAGACATAAAATGCTTAAAGAACCAAGACCAGGAAAATGATGGTACTGTTGGCAGGAACTGCCAATATCTATGGGCTCTGCAAATCTTAAAATTGATCACGCTTCCCCTCTTTACTTTGGTAGCCCTGAAACTGTGAGCCTTATTTATTCTTCGATTTTAGTATTTAACTGCATTTTGTGTAGAAACCTCAACTCTGGTTGTATTTTATTTTCTTACTCTTTTTTTCCACCTTATATCTTCTCTTCATTTTGTCCTTTTCTACCACATACATTTTTTTAAAGCCATCTCAGACTCTTTCTGGAGCAAGGAAAATTATTAGTAAATAAATAGTACGAATAACTGAAAAGTGATGTAAATGTGTATTGGTTAGCAGAATGCTGTAGTGCGTCTTTTTTTTTTTTTTTTTTTGTGGTACGCGGGCCTCTCACTGTTGTGGCCTCTCCCGTTGCGGAGCACAGGCTCCGGATGCGCAGGCTCAGCGGCCATGGCTCACGGGCCCAGCCGCTCTGCAGCATGTGGGATCTTCCCAGACCGGGTCATGAACCCGTGTCCCCTGCATCGGCAGGCGGACTCTCAACCACTGCGCCATCAGGGAAGCCCCAAAATGTTATTTTTTAACATATGCCTTTAACCGTAGATTTTTAAAATGTTTACTTCATAATAAAAGAAAATGTTGAGTGGTAAAGTGAGTGTTGTGCCCGTTACTTGTGGTCTCTTATTTTTTTTATTTTTTCTAATCTTTCTTGCCTTAAAAATGGTATAAGAATGTGTCTGAAGAATCATGCATTAAATGATTACACAGGGATTATATTTTATAATAGCAACAGAACATTTTGTTACTTATTTTAGGTTGCCCAGTTTTATAACTGGTTATTATTTCAGATTTATTACTTAAGCACTTTAGATAGAAAGTGTTATATTACTCTCTAGCATGTAATATTTTAATTCCCATAGCTGCTTTACCTTTTAAGATGTCCTGAAAACTATTCTTTAGTGCACCCAAAGCATTTCTTTACAGTGATTATTACATTCATTGGCTTAAATATCTTTTATCAGCTAAGCATTATTGCAAATAACAAGTAAAACTTTATTAGTATTTTTTATATTAAGAACAATGTAAATTTTGATTTTTAAACTTAACGTTACCAAAGTTTGCTTTCTGACTGTGCTTTTTGTAAATGTTCATTTAGAACTGTTTATTTAGAATGTCTGTATACTTTAGGTTAGGGACTTAATGGGATGCCTTTAAAGGTATAACAAATTCCATATTTGTGTGGAAGCAGCATATTATTCTAAAATGTGTCATGCAGTCAGGTAAAGCCAGAGCTAAAATTGACTTTCTAGTCAAGTACATAACAGGTAGACTCTCTCCCTCCACTCTTCCCCTTTAGAATAGGAAGCCTAGCAATAATTTCAGACCACTGAAAGGAGAGGTAGCGCCCTCCTGCCATAGCCGAGGTTTCTGCTTTGATTCCTGCTATTCCAGCCACGTGGGATCCACCACTTCCCGCTCTTATACCCCGTTGCTGTCAGGCCTCCTGATACTACAGCTCTTTTACCTAACTTACCCACTTGGGTGAGAGCTCTTTCTTTAATCTCTATATTTCAAATCTTAGCATTCATTTGAGGTTCAGTGTACCTATGAGTGAATAAATACAGTTGCTTATACTAGAAAGCTGACGTCTGTTGAATGCTGCCAGTGTCTGAGGCCGTGTACTGCCTGTTGTAATTAACCAGCATTATCTCACTTAATTGTCATAACTCTCCATGAGGTAGATACTAGTTTTAGACAGTATTTTATAGGTGGGAAGATGGGCTCAGACAGGTTAAATGACCTGTTCAAGGTCACACAGCAAGTAAGTGGCACAACTAGGATTTCAGCCTTGGTGTTTCTGACGTTAGAGACCAAGGGTTTTGGGTCTTTGCTGTGCTGTCTTCTGTTTGCAAAATAGATATAGGTGAATCAATCTAGAACAGCACTGCCCCATAGAACTTTCTCTTATGATGGAAGTATTCTGTATCTGTCATCCAGTGCAGTGGCTATTTAGCGCTTGAAAGGTGGCTAGTCCAACTGAGTAAATTAATTTCTGATTTTACTTAATTTTACTTAATTTAAATTTAGGTAATCATATATGACCAGTGACTACTGTTGTCACATAGTTACAGTCCTAGAAAAATAAACACTTCTCAAGCTTAAATTTATGCTTAACTTTAATTTCAGGTAATATTAAACTAGAAGGTCATTTTGACCTTTTTAAGGTGCTTATAGCTATGTATTCATTTGTCTTCCCCCTCCCTTCCTACCGACCACCATTATAGTCTAACAGCCAGGGACCCCTAACTAACTTATTTTTTAGAGCATTACACGTGGTGCCCTTAATTAAGTAAAAGACCCTTGTAAATATTAATATTATAGAGTATTGGTTAAATATTTCATTTTTACTTTTTAACAAAATGAAAGCGGTATTGAAAGCATTGTTTTTATTTATTTTTAGTAAGTATTTATTTATTTATGGCTGTGCTGGGTCTTAGTTGTGGCATGCAGCCTTCTTAGTTGCGGCATGCACGTGGTATCTAGTTCCCCGACCAGGGATTGAACCTGGGCCCCATGTATTGGGAGCACAGAGTCTTACCCACTGGACCACCAGGGAAGTTCCTGAAAGTATTTCATTTAGATGAACTCATAGGATATGCAAGCAGGAAAGCTTATGGTCTGGCACTTTCTCCAGCCCAGAGAGAAAACAGCACCTCTCCAAGGAAGTACAGTTTCATGACAAAGCCGGGTCCAGCATTCAGCTCTGATAGGTCAGTATGTTGCTTATTGCACTGACAGAATGGATATGTTTTATACACTTAGAAAATCTAGATACAATTAACTTTGTGTCCACCTAGAGGGGTGGGATAGGGAGGGTGGGAGGGAGACGCAAGAGGGAGGAGATATGGGGATATACGTATACGTAGAGCTGATTCACTTTGTTATACAGCAGAAACGAACACACCACTGTAGAGCAATTATACTCCAATAAAGATGTTAAAAAAATATGAACCTCAAAAAACAAAACAAAACATAAACAAGGAGACTTGGGAATTCCTATCCATGATCACAGAGTACATTTGAAAGGAGCTGGAGTTACCTCGTCTAGTGGAGTGGGGAGTCAGTCATCATAGCTGTGTTTAACTGTTTTCAGAGCCATCAAATGGAAGAGAGATTCATCTGATTCTGTGTGGTTTCAGGGTGTAGAACTAGCAGTGTTGTGTTAAATTAGAAGGAAACTATGTTCTTCTTGATAAAAAGGCTTCGTCTTCATTCAGAGCTGTCCAGAGAAATAATGGACCGCTTCAGGAGGCAGTTACTGTGTGCCCCATCTCTGGAGGGATTGAAAATGACCCTGTTTGCTCATTTCAGAGGGATTTTCAGGTGTCACATGCAAGGTGGTACTAGGATGGTATTTCCCAGCTGCTGGACTCCAGACAGATGAAGTATAATTTATGAGCTTTGTCTTCCTCATCATGGATTGTGACTCGTTTTTTCTCTCTCCTTTGCCTTCTTGGAGCCTGTGGCATGTAATCTGTATAGTTTATTGGCCTGGCTATTTTATTTAAAACAGCCAGTTTATTTGTTATCAGTTCCATATATGAATTAGTAAGTGAGGCTTTTATTTCCTTTTCTATTTATAACTTTCAAATTTATAAGAAAAGGATGATACATGAAGGACATGTGGAAATAAGAGCCTGGTGTGGGGTTTAGAGACATTAACGAATATGCAGTAATTTCATCGGCCCCAGATTATGACATGTTATTTCATAAACTCCACTTATATGACATAGTGAAGAAATAAAAATTTTAGTGTTAGTCAAATACCTGTATAAATTGACAATCATCTAATGCAAATCTTTTGAATATTCATTTGGCCAGTAAACATACCTTCAAGTCTATCAAACTATGTAACACACTGTTTGAATTCTCATGGTTTCCCCCTCCTCCCTTTGGTCCTGGAAAAAATATTTGCCTCCTTAGAAATTGAATAAATGTTAATGAAGAAAATTTATATTTTATTTGGTATGTGTTTTTTCTGACATAATTTTTCCATGAGCTAAGCATCTTAGAATTAAAAGAAAATTCAGACTTTCAAAGATTTCAAATGACAGACTATACTAAAGAAACGACCGCTGCTCTTTATACGTTCATGTGGACTGCTGTTTTATTTATGATCTTATTAAGTGATATTTATTTTAAAACTTTTGTCCAATCTTGTGGAAAGATGGCTGTCATGTCTGTAGGCTGGGGTAAAATTCTGTGGCCTAATGTGTCGGAGCAGAATGATCTGAGACCTGCATACAAGTGATGAACTGGAAGAAGGTGACAGATTCAGCGCAGGTGCTGGAGGGAAACCCTTTCCCGCAGCCAGGGCAGAGCTTCTGAAGAGTGGCAGCGCTGCTTATTGCTTTAGGCAGTGGACATTCTGGTGTTAGGCTCAAGTCAGCAGGCAGTGCAGCCCAACACGTGCAGTCTTTGGATTCCAGGTGTCCGGTGGGTGAGGAAGGGGGTCTGCAGGAGGGGGACTAGGGCTAGCCTGACCCTGCTGGGGCAGGGACAGTGGTCTAGAATCTGAGAAAGTAGAATAAGGGTTTGGGAGTCAGGCCTTCTTAACTAAGGTAGGGTGGGATTGGCTAGGAGGACTCTCTCAGTTCTTTCTGTGTTGCCTGTCATATTCTCCAGTGTAAGAGAAAGGATTTGTCTTCTTAGCCAAGCCCTCATGTATCACAGCTTGGTTCATAAATGATATGGAACAGTGTTATGATACTACTTTCAAACAACTGGGATTTGAGGTGGGGGAAAGGAAGGACACATTTTAAGAGGGGGCAAAGAAATTAAATTTACAGTCCTGTTGCACTGGTGTCAAATCCTTTAGAAATTTTTAGAGTTCATAGAATAGATACATTGAAACAAAACCTTGTGCATTTTGCTTTAAATTTGAGTTAGGTATAAGGCACTTTTTGCACTACTTAAATGGCCTGGACTATCTCTAAGTGGCTTTAGTTATTGCAGTACCAAAAGAACCTCATTATAAGATAGCTTTGCCTAAAAGGTAAAGTGGACCCCAAAGATAACATTAGAAGACGTCTCCAATATTTGTGTAGCAGACCTACGTTCTTAATTATATGCATTAATGGGAAATTAATAACTTCCTATGTTATATAAGGTGAAACGTATTTAAAAACCATGGAATATGAATTATAGATAGTATTCTGAATAATATAACGGACAAAGTGTTTTAAGTAATAAATGTAGGGTAGTCTCCCCAAATATGTAAATGTAGGTGATAAAACGTTTAGTAAGTATTTATCAAGATGATCCTATGGTAGCTATCTAAAATTGATTCTTTCTCCGTCTCCAAATTATGTATGGGCCAGATGTGTACAACTTTCAAGCAGGGAAAAACTGTTAACAGTTCTTCCAGTTTTTGAGCTCAGCAGAGGTGTGAGGTAGTGGGTTGGCTGCTGACAGAGAAATAGAGTTGTGCATGGTTTCTGACGTCCTCATTCTCCATACTTGAAACATTTGGTTATTCCCCTGCTTGCCATCATTTTAGGAAGTTAGGGGTTTGGACTGGGACATGACCAAATTGAGTGTAGCTTTGTAATCAGCCAGCAGGGGACTCCTGACTGTGGATTTTGGAGCTGGTAAATTTTGGTTGAGCAGATTTTCCCTCTTCTGTGTGGAAGGTAGTCAGAGGTGGATGTTCAGTTGGACACATAGATGTGAATGCACCCAGTGACCTTCAGCTCCTCCGTGGTCAGGCCCATCAGCTAAGGATCCAGCTGGGCAGTTTTGACTGATCTATGAAGTGGAGAGTATATTTGAGTAAGCACATGTGTCTAGGTAGGAGATCGGGCAGGCTTACATGGATATTTATGTGCTTACAACATTACATTTATAACATAGGCGTAGTCAAGGACTGTTGGGATTGATGCCTTGTGGTCTGCTGGAGGCTTGGGAAGGAGGGGCCTACCGACATACTGATCCCTGCGGCTTAGGATAAGTGTCTCAGTTTCTAAGTGCTTATTGGAATCTGGGTAGGAGAGAGCAGAAATGCATTTTGCCACATTGTTAAGGAGTAAGAATTTGTCAGACGGATAAGAATAACCATCATGTTTGATAAAGCAGCTGGTCAGAGATTACTAGGGAAGCCTTTGAATAGGCTCAGGATGGTAATTGGGGTCTGAGAAACAGCAAAATAAAATTACATTTTTGAGTAAGAATGTGTAAGGTGCTGTTGTATTCAGAAAATAACTATTACTAGGCTAAGTGAATAATAAGCTGAGTAGGGTGTATTTTGAGATTAATATTGGTAGTCGTTTAACACTAAACAAATGTTTTCTAGGAGCCTGTTGCGTGGCCAGCACTGCGCTGGGTCTCCGGATGCAATTACAAAGGAGACAGTGGGTCTCTAACCCCTGCGGCGCTTATGCTTCAGCTGTGAGGTCAGACTGGGACTTAGATTTAAGAATCCGAAACTACCTCACGGGGAGGGGGCAGTGAGCAGATAAAACAATTGCAATGAAGACGACAAACGGGGTGAACTTTAGAGTGGGGACCTACTTGTACGTCGGGTTTGGAAGGCTTTTCTAAGGAGGTGACCTCGAAACTGAGCGCCCAGTGGAGCAGAGGCGGGGAGGTCCCCCGGCTGTCGAAAGTCACCTGTGCCGAGAGTCTAAAGCGCGCGGAGGCTTGGTGTTTGAGCTGGGAGGGGTCCGGTGTGGCTGGGTTCAGGGGACTGTGGAGCTTGCTTGGGGCTGCTGTGCCACAAAGTCAAGTGCAGAGTGAGGCCGGGCCAGGTCGAGCAGGGTTCGGCTTTCATGCAGATTGATCTGGCTGCGGGCTGGAGGGGCGTGTAGGCTGCGAGAGGATGGTATTCTGGATGAGGGTGGCGGCAGCGGAGAGGGAAGGAGGGTAAAGTGAGGTGTGTATCTTGAAGGAGAATTGACAGGGCTGGCTGCTGCATCGATGGCAGAGCTGGGGGGATGTTACAGGAAAGGGAGCAGTCAGGTTGGGTTTGGGTCTGTTGGGGAAAGGGTGCTGCTTATTCTTGGATGGGGAAGATTTACGGAGGGAAGCGGATCAGGAGTCCTGTTGGGCTGTGTTAACTGGGAAATGTCTGCAAGACATCCAAACGGAGATTTGAGACAGGCAGCTGAACATGAGTTGGAGTCATGGAGAGCTGGAAATATCAAGAGAGGTGTCGTAATAAAGATACTTAAGCCTACAGGAATTGATGCATTTATGTATGCAAAGGGTATGGGAAAGGAAGCGGACCCAAGACTAGGCCCTCTGAAAGCATAGCATCTGGAGATGGGTAAAGGAGAAGGGGCCGTGAAGGAGGCCTCAGGAGCTGGACCTCCAGGGGGCAGGAGGAAAGCCAGCAGAGAGGGTTCTCCGAAGCCAAGAAGGAAGGGGAGAGTACTCAGTTCTCGGTGAGCGGGTCTGAAATTGATCATGAATGAAATGTTTAAGTGAATGAAAAGTGGAGTAAGGTCATAATTCCTCTCCCCACCAGGAAAGTAATAAGTGAATAAAGACTATCAAGTTACACTGAGATTTCAAGAGTAATTTAGTTTGTAATTTTTCAAGATTATTCATATTACCTATTCAACCAGACTCCATAGCTGGGCTCAAGAGGGAAGGCTTTCCCCATGGGAAACACGATACTGCCCATGTGAATGTTGGCCGGTCAGGCTCAGGGGCCAGCTGAATTAGGAACACTTTTGAGAACTCGCAGCCCGACTGTGACCATGGACTGACCACAGCCGGTTGTGCATGTGTCGTTACTTATTGCCTTTCTCTTAATCTAGTCATTGCTGACTGCATGTCAGTTTGTGTACGTCTGCTTCCCGTTGTCTTGGAACACACAGCCAAGCGCTCTTCACTTTTGTCACTGAGAAAGAGCTGTCAGGGATGGAGTATTTGGAGAACAGCAAAGGCTGCTTTTAGAGCCGGGGTTGGCTTAGGTGTACTTGCGGACATTTCCTGCGGGTGTGTGGCTTGCCTGTCTCTCTGTCACCGTTCCTGCCTGTGTCCGTGTGTGAAGAGGCCAGATAGAAATAGCAGAGCCCAAAAGCCTTTCCCTACACGGTGCACAAGCATAGCCTTCTCTCCATGTCTTCCACTAGGCGTCAAGGCCTCGCTCAGGTGTCCCCTTTGCTCTGTGATTTTCTCTGCTCTCAGCGTGCCCACAGCACATGTTCCTTTGGGTTAGAGAGGTGGTATTGCACAGTTGTTTTCTTGCACAGAGACTGCCTAGGTTTTCTATATTTAACCTCTTGGTCTAGTTATACAACTTCTCTGTGCCTCAGTTCCCTTACCTGTAAAGTCCCATGAGTTTGTGTGACGATTATGTGACTTAGTGTATGTGAAGGACTGAAGGGTAGTGCCTGCCACATAGGGCTCAATAACTGTTAGTTGTTGGTGCAGTTAGAGTTCTCTATAAGGGTTACATGCATTTACTGTCTTCCTTTGTTTTGAGGATGGTGAAGGCATACGATATATGTAATTCACTAACTTCTCAGTATGGTATATTGCATGTAAGAGACACGCAGCTATTTTTGGCATTATTAAGTTATTAAGGCAGAGAACTTATGAATGTTTTATTTTTCTCTAAAAAGCTAAGCGTACTGCTTGGTGGTCAATATCTCTTGATAACGATTTTCCATTTTTGTTTGTATGTGGACATCTCAGCTGGGCTGAGGTCAGTAAAAAGAAGAGGATTAGAAAATTCATTAGGAGGTTGTAGCGAACATTTTATCACTAGATAAATTAACTCATTACTTTTTCATGTTTACAGAGCTCATTAATTGGGGTTGTATTTACTGTCAGCTAAAATGTCTTTTTTCCTTAAATTATAATCTTTAGTTCTTTATGTCAGTTACTCTCCATGAGGGGTACTTTGCTTCATTCTCACAGTTATGTAAGTTGTCTTAGTTCTTGTGTCTTGTAGCAGGGCCTACCACCATCAGTGGTTTTGGAGAGTAATAGTTGTTGAAAGGTATAAGCTCCTACTTAAGCTAAAAAATATTCTGTATAATGCAATTAATAAATAGAATCTTAGTGTATTTGTCAAATATTTCTTCATAACACGAGCTGAAGTTTGGTTTTAAGCTCTCATACAAGTTTCTGGGAGGGGAGGGGAAATCTTTTTTTAAGATAAAAATGTTTTTCAGTGTTTTCCAGTTTGAAAAACTTTTCTGATGATACAGTTCAACAGCCATGAGTGTATTCAGTGTACGTGGGTAGTAGCTCTTGGCATTTTTAATCAGCTTACCTCCAAGTCCTTAGTGCTTTGGGGATGTAGGATAACTGTAAGATATAAAAAATATTCTGTATAATGCAATTAATAAATAGAATCTTAGTGTATTTGTCAAATATTTCTTCATAACACGAGCTGAAGTTTGGTTTTAAGCTCTCATACAAGTTTCTGGGAGGGGAGGGGAAATCTTTTTTTAAGATAAAAATGTTTTTCAGTGTTTTCCAGTTTGAAAAACTTTTCTGATGATACAGTTCAACAGCCATGAGTGTATTCAGTGTACGTGGGTAGTAGCTCTTGGCATTTTTAATCAGCTTACCTCCAAGTCCTTAGTGCTTTGGGGATGTAGGATAACTGTAAGATATAAAAAATATTCTGTATAATGCAATTAATAAATAGAATCTTAGTGTATTTGTCAAATATTTCTTCATAACACGAGCTGAAGTTTGGTTTTAAGCTCTCATACAAGTTTCTGGGAGGGGAGGGGAAATCTTTTTTTAAGATAAAAATGTTTTTCAGTGTTTTCCAGTTTGAAAAACTTTTCTGATGATACAGTTCAACAGCCATGAGTGTATTCAGTGTACGTGGGTAGTAGCTCTTGGCATTTTTAATCAGCTTACCTCCAAGTCCTTAGTGCTTTGGGGATGTAGGATAACTGTAAGATATGGCTTCTTGACTTTAGGAGCTTATAATCTTAATTGTTGTAATAAGGCTGACTCACTCGAAATAGAGAAAATTATCAGACGGTATACAAAGGAAGTGTGGTGTATTGAAGTAGTAAGATAGTTCATCTAGCAGTCTTGTTCATTTATTCACCAAAACCCTTTTGAGCACCTCTTTCTCATTGGAGTCAGAACCTCTGAATTTTAGTCCAGGATCTGCCACTGAGAAGTGGACCAAGCCCCTTGTCTTTCCTTACTGTGCCTACCTCGTAGAGTGAAAGAAAGAGCAGACACAGCAACGTGTATGGAAGCTCCCACGACACCAAAGCACCCTGCAAATATAGAGGGTTGTATAATGCTAAGCCATCAGAGGCAGGCCACACGTCTGGTAGCAGTTAAAAGAAACAAACCAGTGGCAGCTGGGACAGCCAGGGGTCCCAGAGTGAACTTTGAAGGCTGGGTGGGATTGTCCCCTGGAAGACAGTGGGGGAGAGGCTGTTTTTAAAAGCCAGTGCACAGGATTGATGCAATAGTTGGAGAAAGAAGAGTAAGATGGAAAAATTGTCAAATTGTGTGTTTTTGGAAGATGAAGCGTTCTGCATGACTGAATTCGTTGAACAACTGAAATGTATCCTTTCAAGTTTACAAATTTCTATATTTCTAAAATGAGTTTTGCATTTCCCTCCCCTCTAAAACAGAGTATACTGAGTTTTAACATTTTCTTGTTCATTTAGGACCTTACTCTGTAATGCAGTGATAGATCATGGAACTGCTGAGTTATTGAGGTGTGTAAGGATTTTACCTAATGCCCTATAAAGGATCTTGGGGTACTCTCTCTTTTTAAATTGAGATATAATTTATATATCATAAAATGCACCCTTTAAGAGTGTGTCATCCAGTGGTTTTAATGTATTCATGAAGTTGTGCAGCCTCACCACTACTATTTCCAGGACACTTTCATCACTGCACAAGAAACCCCAAACCTAAGAGCAGTCATTTCCCATCCTCGCCTGCTGCCAGTCCTGGGCAGCCACTGGTTGACCCTCTCTATCTCTGTGGACTTGTCTGTTCCGGACATTTCACATAAATGGAGTCATACAAGGTGTGGCCTTTTGTGTCTAGCTTCTTTCACTTAGCATAATGAAAACATTCAGTTTTATAATAAAAAATGCTAGTCAAATAAATTGAATGGGGGTGGGAGGTTTAAGAGAGCCCATGAAAGGAGGAAGGTGAAATAGAGGGAAAAGGATGAGATCAGAATAAATTCAGATTTAGGGAACATTGAGTATCTGTAAGCTTGGTGCTGTGTAAATTATTGGGTGATAAAGCAGAGGAGGTTCTAAAGGGTATACTGGTATTTCATCCTTGAGTTGATGATAACTGGACTTTGAGTAGAAAGAAGTTATACCCTCTTAATGTAAGGAATTGCAAAATGAGCCCTTTGGAAAGGAGTTGGAATGATTTCAACATTTATTCCTCTTTTGAAGTATAATTCCCACTTCTTCCCAGTTTCCATTATTTGAGATATATAGGGTCTTGCTCCATGGCGCCAGCCTTGTCCTTGTTTTTTTAATATATATATACGCATACATACATACATACATACACACACACACATATATATGTATATATATATATGTGTGTGTGTATATATATATATATATATATATACATATATATATATTTTTTTTTTTAAATTGCAGAGCAGCCAGTTGAATTTTGGAAATACTGACTGGGAGAGTAGGAGTCTCAGTAATTTCCCTTTATTCCTTATTGCTTAATATTTAAGGTTCGGATAATTGGCTAAACATTCACATTTTATTAACTGGTAATTCCCTTTTTTCATTTATTTCATTGACAATCTTGCCTCCCCCCATTTCACTTAAATTATGATTCTTTAGCTTCATAATTCTTACAGGGTTAATTAATTTTTGTTTTGTTTTAAAGTGCTAATGCGCTAACCTTTAAAATTAAAAAAAATCTTATTAGGTAAACAGCTAACTTGGGTAATGCTTGAAATACGGCAGTGTGTGTAGCTGCAGAGCAGTGTTCTTATATTAACCATCAATACTCAATTCTGGTTGTACCATGTTGTCATTAGTAAACAGTCATGATCCAGTTATTTTGTTTAGGGAGAAAAGCTGTCACGAAATAGTTTTGTTTCTTTGGTGCACAGTAGTACCATTTATGATGCCATTATGCTCCTGCAGGGCTTACTGTGTCTGCAGTGAAAGATACAGATGAAATCTGACAGAGTCTTTGGGCATTTTCACCTCTAAGCATTATACATCTACTATAGGGGCAAATCAAGCCTTCTGTATTGTTGCGCTGTGATTATTTAAGCTGACTGGATAGCCTAGGTATTTTCTTTGTTTGCCCATATTCACTTTTTTTGTGACCTTTAATGATAGAGCATTACATAGATGTACTAAATAAAGATAAATAATATTGAAAAAATTTATTATATTGATTAGCTAGTCAAGTTGATGTTAACAGTTAAGATTTAATCTTATTGTTTAAAATTTATTTTTGTTTAGCTGTCTATAAAATAAACCCTATCATTTAATATTTAACCTCTATGTCTAGCTTCCTACTCAACACTCCATTTGAATATTTAATAGACACCTCAAAAGTAACAAGTCCAAAACTGAACTCCTGTTTTCCCTTCCAAGTCGGCTTCATCCAGTCTTTGCATCTCAGTTAATAGCAACTCATCTTTCCAGTTAGCAAAACACCCTGGAGCTATTCTTGATCTCTCTCTCTGTCTCTGTCTGCATCCATCCTGTCACCACATCTTTTTAGCCTGACCTTCAGAACATACCTTGAGTCCAACCACTGCTGCCTTCCTTGTTGTTACTGTTTTGGTCCAAGCCATCTTCATTTCTTGCTTGAATTCCTACCAGGTCATCCCACTCCTATCTTTCCTTCTCTGTAGTCTGTTCTTAACATGAGAGAACGGTCCTTTAAAAATGGAAGTCAGATCGCTTTACTCCTTGGATTCCCGTTACAGTGACCTGTGAAATGGTAAGTGATCAGGTCCCTGTCCGCCTCCCTGTCCTCACCGCGCATTCTCCTGATTTCCTCTGCGCCTGCTGCATCAGCCTCTTTGCTGTTCTTCAGACGTGCCAGACGTGCTTCCCCCTCGTGGTCTCTGCCCTGGCTCGGTCCTCTGCCTGGATGGCTCTTCTCTTAAAAGCTGCGGGACTTGCCCCCTGACCTTCATTCTTTCCTCAGACGCCACCTCGGTGAGCCTGCTCTGAGCGCCCTGCCTCAGCACGCCCAGTCTTCTTTACTCTGCTCTGTGAATTCTTTCCATGGGACTAGACAGCCGACACTTCCTCTGCGACTTACTTGTGATCGTGTGTATTCTCTTCTCGCCCGTTAGCCCGTGAGTATGCTGAAGGCACTGATAATTTACTTGTTCAGTGAAGCCCACTTTGTTGGCACAAGGACGTGACTAGCACCTGAGAAGCCTCCCTTGTTTTCCTTTCCATCACACTTCTCCCTAGTCTGATGGTTTTTAACATTGTTTTTAATATATTGGATATCATTCTCACACAAATAAAGGTCTGTTGCCAAGTGAGAGGTCTGTGCATAAAGCTTTGTTCTTCAGGTGATGTTATAGAGTAACAGCATCCTTTTACCCTATATTTTCTGGCGCAGTCATGAGCAGTCCACAAAGCTGGAATGCACTTTGGAGCAGAAAGACTGTTTTTTTGAGTGTATGGGAGTGTGTTTTAAACTGTTTTTACAGTCTTCTTTGCTTCTTAGGAATACAGTGTTGCAGGGACGACAGCCTTCACCATTTTTACTAAATCTTTATGATTTAGACGATGATAATTTTATTCTGTTGAGAGTGTGGAGTACTTTGCAGGTGGATGTTAAGGTTAATTATCATATTGAAAAGTGAAGCAGTACATTCTACTAAATCACAAGTCTTTCTGCTGATAAAAATGGAATGATTACCATTTAAGCGGTATTAGTTAATAAATTGATTAATAAAAGCAATTAAAACCCCTGATTTTCTTATAACTTGCCGTAACTGCTTTGCTTGAAAATAGTTATCATTGAATAGATCTATAAAAAGATCAAATAACTATTGAAGTTTAAAAAAAGGGGACTGCAAAGAAAACCTTCAACACTATTCTGGTTTGGGTTTTTGGTGAACAAAATTATTCTTCATGTGCTGCACAAGATCCAGTAATATGAACAAACAGTTTTCATAACAAATAATAATAATATTAGCATTTGTTGAGCACTTATTGTGTATCAGTTCTCATGCTTTATCTTTTATGCTCCCAACAGTTTTATAATGGCAGATACTACAGTTTCACTTTTCTAAATATGTTTTATTCAATTCACAAGCCTCAGTTTTCCTATCAGACCTCAAATATTGGGCTCTTTACCCTATATCCTGTCTCCTGTCCCCCACCTTGTACCTGATTTTTTATTTTGTATTTGATATTCTGAATTTCCTTGAAAGAGCGGCATATACTCATTTTGAAGTTAATGGCTTTATTTAAGGAAATAGTTTATTTAATGTTTAAAATAATTCCGTACTCTGGCTTAGCAAAAAAATTATTCTGCCATTAGTTCAGGCATAATTATTTTGGCAAGTTTACAGCCTTTTTTCAAGCATTGGTTAGGCTAATTGAATGTCTGAATACCTTTATGGTATTAAAAATTTTTTAAATCAGTTGTCTGTAACTAGTATTTCTTTTTCTTGGCCTTAAGGCTTTCTTACCAAATAGTGTTCTTCAGAATACTTAAATATAATAAGATGTAGCAGATTTTGTTCCCCCTAATAACAATTTAGAGAATGTTTACCTTTTTGTGAGAATTATGATGCTTCAGGATTTTTCTTTAGACTGCATACTTACTCATTTTCACTTGATATTTTAGCTGCCACTGTGTATCAGTGGTGCAGCCTTGATGATGTTTCCCTCCTCCAGCCACAGAGATTTTTTTCTTTCAAACCTGTACAACTTTATCTCATCATTATTATACTTATTAAGGGTGATTTTATAGAAAAACAGATACCCTGAGTTTTATATGGAAAAAAAGAGTAAATTGTTAAGTGGGAAAATTTTTAAATATGCTTAAGTTTTTGTTTTTTGATTTTTTCTTTTAAACATACTTAGGAGAAACTTTTAAGATGAATATACCTTGTGCAGAAATCTTAACCAAGAAAGACTAAATGATCTTTAGTAATATATTCTCACTGTAGGTTGACAGATTCATATTTGCATACATTATTTATATACAAAGATAGTGCCTAGCTTTGTGGGAATTTTATTTTCTAAAATACATTCTACCTTTTAACAAGTCACATGACTGTGCAGTCTGCTTTTCAAAATTAGTGTTCATTAGCCTCCTTAATGAAGATTTTTACAGTCAAAGTGGAAGAGGGCCAACTTTTTATTGTTAGTGCAGCAGCATAATTAACTATACAAGGCAACATAATTAACTATACAAGGTTTGTTTATTGTAGCTGAGTACTAGAACAGTGCTTCAAAGAGGAAAACATAGAGAAGATTACTGAATAACAGCAGTGTGTGAGGCTGGCCAATTGTAATAATGCCTTCGTTGGGTGGTTCGTGAATTTGTAAGCACATGCTTACATTTTTCAGTTAATAGGAACTAAAATGTCTAATTTTAATTGCCATTTCTATTGCACTGCTATAAGGAAATAATGGGAACTTTGCTTGGAGAAATGATTGTACTGGGGATTGTATTCACTACTTGTTAAGTGAATAGTCTCCACCACAGTGGAGACTTCCTAGACTTTTTATTCTTTTTTTCCGTTTTTCAAAAAGCCCCTTCTCCAATACAATCGTTTATGTATACTTTGGTTCTGAAAGACTGAGCTCTTTTATACAAATGGATAATGTTAGAAAGTTAATGAAAATTCACTCTAAGGCACATTATTTTTTGGTTTCTGATTTTGTTGAGTTAGAGCTAAAGAAAAATGATGCATTCCAATAACGAATTTAGTAATAATAAATTTGCAGTGGTGTGCAGGGAATTCAGGGCTTTGCTCATCCTACATTTTCTGGGAGACTCCTGATTTCTGATACTCCTCCATGTTTTCTTTTTATTAAATACATTTATAAATGGAAATACCCTTTGGGCCTACTTATATATTATGGCGTAGTAAATGTGCTTAGCCAGTGTTTTAGGCACTGTGGGGATATACAAGAAAAAAAAAGAGAAGATGAGATAGTGAAAGATACTGAGATTACAGTTCCATTTACATAAGAGTACAGGGTCATAAATGAAAAAAACCTGCAAAGATTTTATTGTCTGGTAAGAGGGTCTGTAACTGATAATGATAAATAGGGTATACGTTGTTCTAAGGAAAGTAAAAGGGAAACATTGAGTTCTCTTACGTGAGAGACATTATGCTGAGTATTGTCACGTCCTCATTTATTTAATCTTCATGACATCTGTCTCAGGTAGGTGTCTTCGTCCTCGTGGTGCAGTTGTGGAGACCGAATCCCAGAGAGGTTACACTGTTGAAGGTCACACAAAGCCAAGATTCAAATCCTAACTTTATTTTTATTTTATTTTTGTGGTACGCGGGCCTCTCACCGTTGTGGCCTCTCCCGTTGCGGAGCACAGGCTCCGGACGCGCAGGCTCAGCGGCCATGGCTCACGGGCCCAGCCACTCCGCGGCACGTGGGATCTTCCCGGACCGGGGCACGAACCTGCGTCCCCTGAATCAGCAGGCAGACTCCCAACCACTGCGCCACCAGGGAAGCCCTGTTTCAGTTCTTGATCGTGTTTCATAGTGCGAACAGCTCCCTCTCCTGAGTGTGCCTTCAGTCTCTCTGGAACATGTCAGCCCCTTCATCTGGTATTCAGCTGAATGGCCAGTGATCAGAGCAGCGCTAGAGGAAAACTGGCTGTGCTGGCCTAACTGAGGGATGGCACTTTACTGGCTGGTTTAAGGAGGTGTTCAAAGGAGATTTGACTGTGCAGTTTTTGCCATTTACGATGACTTCAGAATCTAATTCTGGAGTAAGGTGTGACTTTGCTGTAATTTTACATGAATTAAAGATTAACTAGACCAACAGAGCTGAAGCCAAATGGAGGCATTCGAGAACAAATGGCTGAAAAATCCTGAACATTCAATAAGATGTGCTTAGAGAAATAACTCTTTAATCAACCAATTTTCTTTAAGGCCACTTAGTATATTTTCCAACTTCTTAAAACTTTGGGCAAAGAGAAAAAGTGGGAAGCAAGGGATTGAGTCAGGATAGATGTAGTTAAATTAGCCAAGATTAGGGCTTCTAGTGACCTTGATAGTAAATGTCTATATTAAGTAAAAATCAGGTCATTTAAGTTAAATCTGATAGTTAAAAAGGCTTCTATATTAACCTAAAGTTTTAAATATATATATTCTTGAAGGATTGCATAATAGTTGATAAGTTACATATGTCAGACCCTGTCCAACCCTGTTTAATCTTCACAGTTCTAGGTGGGTCAGTAGACCCTGTCTGGGAGCTTATCTGTATCAATATTAACTTATTTAATTCTCAACAACTCTACTGAGAGTGGAGACTGTTGTTATTACAACCTTGCAGATCAGAAACTGCAATATAGGATTCACATTGAGACTGGCTCTGTTTTCTGTACTCTTAACACGTCTTCTGTGCTGATTCCTGTTTCTCTATTACCTTACTGTGTCCTGTGTAAAGATTTCAAATGCCCACTCCAGTGTATAGAGAGTGACTGCTTTGAGGATTCTGAGACTAGGTCTGCACTCAGGGAAAATTTTCTCATTTTGTTATCAGAGGCTGTAATGAGCATGAGACTGGAGATGGTGGCATAACCTCATTTCTAACCTTATATCAAACTAGATCATCAGAAAGATGGCTAGTCCTATATTTTAATATCATTCCCTCGTATTTTATCACATTGTAAGATGAAGTTATATGGTAAATGTTTCTGCATCTCCTATGAAGCTGTCTCTTAAAATGTTCACTGTTCCTTTTATAAGCATTCACATGACAAATTCTTCAAGGATTTAGTTTCAGAGAAAAGTTCTCCTATGATCTGGCATGCTTCCTTCTATCAGGCACTGAGAATTATTTAGCCCATTGTGTTTTCTATTTGCTTTGGCTGCAAGGAAGCTTGGAGTTATATTTCATTTTAATTACAGTAACTTTATTAGCCTAGGCTTTTGATAGGGATAATTTCTCCTCTAGTTCTCTCTGGCAGGAGTTTTTAAGCCATCCTCTTTCTATCAGCTTCAGGGAGTTTGTGAGCCCCTCTGAAATGGTAGGTAAAATTGTGTGCACGTGGGAATCTAGGGGAGTGTCCTTGGCGTTTATCAAAATTTCAGTGACTTCCACCTCGCCCCCCCAGAGATAAGGAACCATTGTTCTCTGGGTTTGCTGTTCATTTTATATTTTAATGGTCTAACGGTATAAACTCTCTTGTTATAATCTGCTTATAACCTTTTTGGCAGTAGGTGGGCTATAAATGATACCTTCACATTGAAATCATTATCCTGTTTCTCAATTTTGTAAGAAAGTTATCAAGCAGTTCTCTGTAATGTTAAAAAACACTCAGTCTTAGAAACTTAAAGAATAGTTGATGTGCTTCAGTAGCATTAGAAATGTTCACAACCTTTAATTTAGTAGTTTAGCATAAGGGGCTCTAGCTTATGGAGAACAATTAAAAATAAAGACTATTACTTGTAACAGTGAAGTGTGAAAATAAACAATGTTATGTGAAGAGAAATGGCTAAAGTTAATTCTTAGTTTGGATGGTTATATATCCAATAAAAACAAATGGGCAACCTATATAACAATATGAAAAGATGCATATAACAGGAGTAGGCCATGTTATATGTGATATATGATTATAGGTTTATAAAGTATATTTTAAAAACTTGAAAAGTAAAGAAGAACATTTAGTTTATAATACCTTGTGTTAGGTTACAGATGATCTCCTTTCCTCTCTTCTGGCCTATCTGGAATAGTGTTATACTAATTTTAATATTTAAATGTAGATTTATATTTTTAAGAAGATCTAGCTCTTGTTCTCAAGGAACTGCTAGTCTAGTGGGATAGAACTACAATAAAAAGAAATATGTTATTGGCATGAGAAAGACATAAATGCTCTGGGAAGACTCTTGAAAATCAGTTTTGTACATACTGGGTTCTTATAAAGTCAGGTGAACCTTAAAAAGTTAATATTTCTTTTTTTTAAGAAATAAATTTGTTGGGCTTCCCTGGTGGCGCAGTGGTTGAGAGTCCGCCTGCCGATGCAGGGGACACGGGTTTGTGCCCCGGTCCGGGAAGATCCCACGTGCCGCGGAGCAGCTGGGCCCGTGAGCCATGGCCGCTGAGCCTGTGTGTCCAGAGCCTGTGCTCCGCAATGGGAGAGGCCACAACAGTGAGAGTCCCGCATACTGCAAAATAAATAAATAAATAAATAAATAAACAAAATATATTTGTTTGTTTATTTATTTATTTTTGGCTGTGTGCAGGCTTTCTCTGGTTGTGGCGAGCGGGGCTGCTCTTCGTTGCAGTGCTCGGGCTTCTCATTGCGGTGGCTTTTCTTGTTGTGGAGCACAGGTTCTAGGCACGCGGGCTTCAGTAGTTGTGGCATGTGGGCTCAGTAGTTGTGGTGCGCGGGCTCTAGAGCGCAGGCTCAGTAGTTGTGGTGCACGGGCTTAGTTGCTCCGCGGCATGTGGGATCTTCCCGGATCAGGACTCGAACCCGTGTCCCCTGCATTGGCGGGTGGATTCTTAACCACTGCACCACCAGGGAAGTCTGAAAAGTTAATATTTTTTAATGAAATACATAAACTAGATTCTTAAAGGCACTGAAAGTGTCTCAGAATTTAAAACTGTCATGAGATGCTGTTTCTTTTATTCATATTTTGATGGTAGAACCATTAATTTACATTCTATATATACTATTGTGTCACAGAATGGTCAGCTAGGTATTTATTTAAATAGATTTGAGGAATGCTTGTAAAATCTCCTAGGCATGTGTCTGGGGGTGAGAATGAATGAAGAACTTGGCCCCAGCTCCATGGGAGCCTCGCTTTGCTGAGGAGAATTGTCTCTGCATCCGATTAGATCCTGCTCTCAGTTGCACTTTATTAAATACTTCCACCACTGTTTATATCAAGAATGACTTGTAACTGTGGGGAAGAGGGAATTTTGACAGAGGGATGCAGAGAAGACTTTACAGGGGTTGTGACGGGCTGCTGAACCTTGAAGGATGATAAAAGGTCAAGAAATAAGCAGTGTTTTTTTCATGGATCCTCTGAAGGCAGCAAAGGATCCATGAGGTAAATGAAAGGAAGATACTGGGAATAGCATGAGTGAAGGCACAGACGTCCCCCTGGGTTAGGGGACGTTCTGGTTGCCGTGTGTTTCTGGAGTTGTAAATAAGAAGGTGTTTGTGCGGCAGCGAGAAGAGAGTTGCTAGCCGGTATTTGAGAAGCTGGTCCCTGCTCGTCTGTGCACGTGACTAGGTGTACAGAGGTGAAGGAAGTTCTGTTCTCAAGGAACATGTAGTCCAATGTGGGGACTGAGAATTAACTAAGATCCAGTATATTGGCTTAAATTTGTATGTTAAGGGCTTTTTGGCCGTATTAAAATTCCTTTTCACGAAATTCTGATTTCAGACATTGTGCTGTTCTAAAGGAAACCATGAGATGTTACGGGATTACATGGGAGTAGGGGGGCTCTTTGATTCTGGCTGGGAAGGAGTGACCAAAGAGGACTCGCTGTAGGAGGCTGTGTGTGAGCTGAGCTTTGAAGGATAAATGGAAGTCAGGGGAGAGGGGGAGGGTGAAGAGAAGAGCAGCCCGGAAAGGCAGGTGCAGCCAGATGGTTCTCCAGGTCGCTAGACAGTCTTAAAGGGATCTGGGGGCTCTGTTAGTTTCTTTAAGGCATTTTTTCTTGTGCCTCATGATATGTCAGGAAACATATGACCACTTTTAAAAGAAATTTGCTAATGAGAAGGATAAGCCAGTGCTGCCTAGGTGGTTTATGATTTCACACAACCTGGCCATTTTCAACACCTCTTTTTTAAGAACACTTTGTCGGGCAATAGTGAACGGCAGTTTAAGCAGTAGCTTTCATTTGATTTTAAAACAGCACAGTTTAAAAGAGGTAAAAGGTATAGGTTTATTTATTAATGATATACTATATGAACAGAAAGCAAAAATTCAGGAATTTAGTGAGGCAGCTAAAGGGAACTGAGAAATACAGGTATAGAAAGACTTAAAATAGGGAGAAAGGACATTCCCAAATAATGGATACTGGTCTAGGTGGGAAGTGGTTGATAGGTCTGGGTGCTCTCCTGTTTTCTGTTTTACAGAAGTGTGAGCTTCTCAACCCTTCGCTTTTTATCACATGCAGGTCTTTATCTTGATTTTTCAGCAGATTTAACTTCTTTTATTAATCGAAACTGATTTACTGTTGGGTACATTTCCTGGTAGCTGGGGATGAAGTACTCCGTCATAGCAACGTTTGAGAGTACTTAACTAGCAAACTTACTTTCCCAAACCAGCCTTTGAAGTTAATTCAGGAAAAGCCAGTGACGCTGCCCGTCTTAATCCCATGAGGCAGCTGTGGAGGTCATTCCGTTGGCCTGCTCTTAGAAATAAAACTGGCATGAGTCATGGCCGCCTAATTTTTCTCTTGTTCTTAGAAGTTTTGGATTACAAAGTTTTTAGCATGTACATACTTCCAGTGTATATGGGAAAGACTTCACTGAAATTAATAGGATTGTACTTATAATCATGATATTTCTAATTAAAGTGATAATTGTTTGTTAGCTATTTGAACACCTTGTCATATTGAATGCTTGGCGATTTAGATTACTGTTCTTATTAGTCTTTTATTTTAAAGGATGTTGCATAACAAGATGTACATGTGCCTGTGTGCATTTTTATTAGTAATATGAACTAAAGTAACTTCTTTGACAAAAAAAAGTTAGTTCAAACTGTATTCCTGAAGGATATGTTATTTAATCAAGAGCATTTTAGTTCTTAGTTATAAACTTAAGAAAGTGAGAAAAGTGTTGATTTGTTGAGGCTAATGTCAATTTCTTTGAAAGCAATTAATAAAGTCCTTTTGAAATTAGTGGGCTATGTAAATTCTTTATAATAATACTCAATTAGGTCAGTGCACGGCTGCGTGTTTTGGTCTGAGTTCTTTCTACATTTTAATGCAGTGCGTTAGATATTGTTTTGATATTTAGTTGTTTACTTAGAAGCTTTACTGGGTTCTAAGGCTCACACGTGTACACACACACACACACACACACACACGCACACGCTCTCACGCCACACACAAAATCACTTTCTCATCATTGTTCATTTTCATTTTATTCCCCCAGAGGTTGCTAGCATGGCATCTCATCTAGCTTGAGTAATATGCAGTTTATTTCAGTTCTTCCTAACCCACCTGCATGTTTTGACAGAACATCAGGCACTTAAAAAAGAATAGAACTCTATTTATTTGGGTGTTGTGAACCAAGAAGGATGTGACACCAACTTAGTTGTCTCTCCATTTCCCCACCTTGGGTCTTGGGGATAGGTGTTTTTATGGACCGTGTATGGACCTTTCCTCTAGGTGGATGGGGCTTAGGGGAGAAACTGTTAGTAACTCCTGAGCCTCGGCTCTTCTCTGTGGGTCTCTGCCTTTCAGGAGAGGCCAAGCCAGAACTCTCCTAGCCTCAGCTTGTTGTCTCAGTGGAATGGATGCAGTGACAGCCACAGCACATGGCACAGGCCAAGACCTTCCTTGGGGATCTTTTCCCATCCAGCGGGACGCCCTTCACTGCTCCCACGCCTCAAGCTTGTTAAATCAGACCATGAGCTGAGCTTTCATTCTTCCGTCGCTGTCTAAGGGCCAGTCTGTGAGGGAAGGTCTGCAACAACACAGCTCTCTCCTGGTTAGCTTCACGGCCTTACCCTGCTGAAGGGAAGAAAAGTATAATATATTAGGACTTCCTTCTGGCTTCTTATTTTTTTAGATTCATGGTACATTTGAATCCAAAAAATACTCAATATCTAGTACTAAACATGTCAGTATCACTTTCATCTCTTTTTTTAATTTTCAGAAAATATTAGTATTTTATGGAAAATTTATAGTATACAGGTTGTCATTCACTTCATCTTTCTTCATCCTCCAGGATTGTAAAATTAATAATCAGAAAGAAATCTACACTTGATATAATTCCTTATGTTCTGTATTTTTGCTTTTCTTCATTTAGATCTGTGTCTTTCATCTGTTCAGCCACTGCCATTAAAAAAATAAATTCTCTTCCTAGGAGAAATGAGTGTTAGAAATGAATTTAAAAAGAAAAGGTTAATGAGAAGAGATGACAGTACATATATAACCATGTGATGGCTCTGTAAAGTCTGAGTTAATTATGCTGATAAAGGAGGCTAAGCCTGGCACAGGGATGGGATCCGAGTGCTAGCAGGACGGAATGGCAACTGCATGTGCAAGATTAGAACATGTAATTGAACACACTGAAGATAAGACTAAGAACTTCTATTTGATTAGGAAGGCAAGAGGCAGAACAGGAGATGCCTCATAAGGGGAGCAAAGATGATGAATAGTAGATGTTTCTAGTAGGACAAAAAGGGAGAGATGTCACCAACAGTTTAGAGTAGAATATGAGAGAGGTGAGTCATAGCATTGGAAATGATCTTGATGTAAGTGGGGTTAGTAGTGATTGTAAACAGTAGAAAAACAACCTAAGCTGATTCATGGCCTGTTGAAAAAAGTCACCTTAATATACTGCTTTTGAACGGCTATTTTTAAGTACTTTGCCTTTCTATCCTAGTTTTATTAATAACAACAGTAAAAGGATGTACCAAAATATATGTTATAATTATGTTGATTATAACAAACACATTTCTTTTGGTGGTGATCTTCTAGAAATGGATCTAACCTCAAGAAGGGAAAGGAATTTGTCATAATGTTTTGACTTGTATACAGTAAAAGATATATTCTGAAACACAGAAAGTCTTTGGCAGCTTTCAGGTGACCATTTTTATCCAAGTAAAATCTCGGGTGTTTTTTTGTATCTGTAAATTTTTTTAAATACACCTTATTTTCTAGAGCAGTTTTAGGTTCCCAGAAAAACTGAGATTTCCGTGTGCGTGCTGCCCTCACACGTGCCTGCTCTCCCACATTATTGGCACCCCGCCTAGTGGCACGTTTGTCTCGGGTGATGAACTTGCACCGACACACCGTTCCACCCAGAGTCCATAGCTCACTCCATGGTTTTCTACCAGATGGTCACGCCATCCGAAATCTTTGTTTTTGAGGGAGCAAGTGAGTTTTATCGAGGACGGCATTGGGGAGGCATGGTAAGGCCGTCGCACATTCCATGACAGTCCGTGCGGCGTCATCTCTTCCCAGGAGCGTGGCCCTGTCCCCTGCCCTGTCCCCTACAAAGTGTCTTGGGCCCACAGATGACCCGGAGCCGCCCTGCTCACTGTCCACCTGTGCAGGGCCCAGGCTCCCGGTGCCACTTCTCCTTTGTCTGCGATCTTCCCATCACACGTACCTGTACTTTAAAACTCCCCTCTCCCTCCCCACCATTCATTTATTTATATTCAGGTATAATTGACCTACAGCGTTATATTAGTTTCAGGTGTACCACATAATGATTCGGTAATGAAATCTGTTTTTCGTCGTTTTTTAGTTTCATTAGAAAATGAATTTATTAAATGTAATGCCAGAGGTTGAAGCCGCAGATGGATAAATACGCAGCATCCCTGTGGGGAAAGGGCTTCTTTACTGCAAAGACCGCTGCCACCACTGGTGCTCAGAACCGGATGCCAGAAATTCCATCGCTGCCCCTCCGAGGAGTGCGGGGATGGGGGTGGGCGTGCGGGGAGGAAAGAGCTCTCTCTGCAGGCTCTGCTGAGGAGGGTGCGTTTGAGAAGCGAGCAGGCGAGGAGGTCCAGGTCCTTCAGAAGCGGCCACAGCCCAGCCCTGTGTGGGGCCTCCCAGGACTCGGGCCTCTCGGGGGCACAGCTGCCGGCTCCCCCGGGCCCTGCGGCCACCCCCGCTTCCGGAGGGTGCTTTGCTCCCTCTGCGCCCGCCGCAAGCAGCGGCCTCGCGGAGCTCGGAGCTGGCACCCTGGACGCGCCTGATGAGCAGGGCCCTGTGCAGGCCTGCGTTGGGAGGCTCCGGGCAGAGGGCAGTGCCCGGGAGGACAAGAAGGGCTGCAGAGAGGCAGGGACGGCTCGTCTTCATGGCCTTGCAGGAGGGTTTCTGAAATCTCTTTCTTGAGATGAACATTGCAGTGGGAAAAAAGTCACAAAAAGTCACTTTAGATTATGGAAAATGGATGCAACAGGAACAGGAATGTTACCGACCGGTACCTCTGTAGGATTTCCTGAGTGACGGCCCACTGAAGGGCCCTCTCCACTCGGCCAGAACACACAGATTGGCTCCCCTAAATCACTGTCTGTGTCCGCAGTGATCTTCGTGAGAGTGTGCGTGTGTGTAGGCGTGCACGCATGTCTGCTTCCTTGATGATCCTTGTAAATGCGTGTGTGTATACACATGCATGTGATCACAGATGATCCCAAGGGTAGCTCTGTTCATTTGTGTACAGTAATATTTAAGTTATTTGGGGGGCATGGTTTTATAAGATATTAGGTTGTTTTCCTTTTTTCTAAATATTTAATGAAAATGTTGCATTGTTACTATATTATTTCTTCTCATGAAAAAACAGTATTGTAAAAAAAAAAATCACCCAAATGCTGCAGTTTTTCTTAGAGTAGAATTTAGTGACCAAAGCTTACTGCATGTGTATGTTTACATGTAGAAAAATTACCTTACGTCATATCTACCCTGTGGAAATTGTCTGGATGATTTAGCATATTTGAAGAGATTTATAGTGATCCAGTTCCTTAAAGGAAAGATTCCTGTGGAAGATTTCAGGGTAAAAAAGGCCTAGAGAACTTTCCCAATTTAGAAATAAAAGTAAAATTCACCAATTTTGTTTACCTTTTTCTGCTTTATAATGTCAGCAAGAGCTATGGGTAGAAAATGTATGGAACTAGAGGGACAGACTGCAAAACCCAACTTAAGTTCATTAAAGATAATGCTTGCTTGGAATTCTCCTTTCTTACAAAAGCACTCTGTGTAGAAGACATTTTGTAGAAGCAAGATGTCAAAGCAGGAGAGAACCAGGACCTAGAGGACTCAGGGTCGAAGGAGGATTTCAATTTCTTTATCAAAAGCAATTTACTTTCTCACCAAAGTAAATATCTTTTTTAAAACATTAAAATGTTACCCTTTCCTTGTTGTCGTTTAAAAGAGTATCTTAGTATCACAGTGGAGTCCTAGATATGGGTATAACATTGCTGGGTTAAAAATTACTGATCTTTGTGTCTTTGAAAGCATCTGATTTACGAAGGAGATTTCTGGGATGTTAGTCCTGTTTTGTTTAATGAGTCATTATACATATGGTAAACACAGTGGGTATATTATAAAATTTATGGTAAACACAGTGGGTATATTATAAAATTTAAAGACTCTATTATCTAATCCATATATTACATATGTTTAAGAATTGAAAAACAGTTGTAAATTATCCTGTACCAAATTATTTTCAGTGCCAGGAATATTTCATAGTGTAGTTTTAATTTGAAAAACAGTATCCCCAGGACTTCCCTGGTGGTCCAGTGGTAAAGAATCCACCTTCCAATGCAGGGGACACAGGTTCGATCCCTGGTTGGGGAACTAGGATGCCGCATGCCCGCAGGGCAACTAAGCCCACGCGCCACAACTAGAGAGCCCGCCTGCCGCAAACCAGGGAACCTACGCGCCCTGGAGCCTGCACGCCACAGCTAGAGAGAAGCCCGCACACCGCAGCTAAGAGCCCACGTGCCTCAACTAAGACCCAACACAACCAAAAATATAAATAAATAAAGAAAGAAGATAAAGTAAAATAAAATAAAAAACAATATACCCATCTCAGTGGTTAGCCTTCTGCGTAGACAGAAGCCTTTTCTAGCACCAGTGTGTTCCAAACAATCTCTAACACAGAATATCATACTTTAAAAGGGACTTGCAAATAATTACTAAGGTTTTAAAGGATTCTACCATACCCTTACACTGCTTACGAGATACCAGGTATTGAGTTCCATTAAGTTTAGGAATTTATCACATATGAGATACCATCTTTTTTAAAAAAAGTAAATTTCTATACATAATTGGATGCAAGAACTCTATCATTTTCACATCCTTATTATAAAACCGCCAGGATGGGCATACTGTTGAAACCTTAGCATAGTCTTAACTTTCAGTTGACAAAATCTTTAGCTTCGGAAGAAACGCAACTCTTCGAATTGTGCTAGCTTGTTTTCTAAGTGTAGAAAAGACCTCCCTTCTGATGAACAAAAGCAGGTGGGGCATTGGTGTTGTGACAGAGAGCTGTACCTCTTGGATCAGGGTCTCCCCTCCTGTGATGAGGATAAGGGGAGGGACAGTGGTCGTGCAGGTGAGAGAGCACGTGTGGTTGGGATACAGCCGTCTGTTAGCTCCACACGTACTGAGCCATTTGGGACAGCGGGGTGGAGGGGCGCGTTTTGACGTCCAGTTGAGTTAGGTGAGCAAACAACCATGGCTTTCTATCTTTTATTTATTTAAAGATTTTCCTCAGGTATTAATTTGTAAAGTCTGATGTTTATGAGAGCCATATAGAAAGATACCATTTACACAAAGATCTTTTGCATGTTTAGGTTGAGCTTCTTAAGTAGGTAAATGAGTTAAGTTGAATAGAATTTCTGAGGAGCGTCTGCCAGTAACAGTGGTTTCGGCTTTGGCATAATTGATATTTAGCTGTTCTGACAGTAATAGGCTAACAGATTCAGCTGCTCCTTGAGTCCCTTTTTGGAACGTGCTAATAGGATCATGTCAGCATAGTGCAGGATGCCTATCTTTTTAAAAAATTATAGTTGGGGAGGGGTCTTTTTTTTTTTTTTTTTTGCGGTACGCGGGCCTCTCACTCTTGTGGCCTCTCCCGTTGCGGAGCACAGGCTCCGGACCCGCAGGCTCAGCGGCCATGGCTCACGGGCCCAGCCGCTTCGTGGCATGTGGGATCTTCCTGGACCGGGGCACGAACCTGCGTCCCCTGCATCGGCAGGCGGACTCTCAACCACTGCGCCACCAGGGAAGCCCGGGCAGGGGTCTTTTATTTAAGAGCTGTAATGATTTGTGAGGTACGTGTTTTAAAAAAAAGGTGCTTGGAACACAGCCTTGTTAAATTTTTAGGAGTCTAATTGCTTTAGCAAAAGATCATTTTCAGTCATTTTGATTTTTATAGTATTTTGGTAAAGACTGAAAAGGAACACTATAAAAGACTTGACTTTATACTAATATCATAAAGCTTCGTCCATAGATAGGTTTAGGACTCACGGTAAGATTTTAAAAGATATATATATCTCAAAATAATACCAAAGTCGTAGTGTTTTTAACCCTTTTTATTAAAGTTTTGGTGAAACAGCATAAGTTGGTGCTACCTCCGAATAGATAGGCCTAGGCTTCCCTGTCGTCGTCGTTGTTGTTTTTAATAACAAGCTTCAAGACTGGGGGAGCCAGACTGCAGTTTATTTGTACATTTGTATTCCCATCTCTCCACAGAGGATTTGCGGGGAATAATCACAATGGGAATAATGACAGCACTCGTTAACATTTGTTGAGTGCTTGCTATGAGCTAGGTGCGTGATCCTTACACCGGCCGTACGATGTAGGGACCGCTATTATTTGTGTTTTGCAGTTGAGAAAGTAATGCTTAGAGGAATTGAGTAACTTGCCAGAGTTCAGCGTTCTGGGAGACGGAGGCAGGGTGCAGACCTGGGAAGCCTAACCTTTGCTCCTAGCCTGTACAGAGGGGAGATGCAAATCAGAAGCAGTGGCCAAACCAGGAAGAAAAAAGAAAGGAAACCTTCACGTCTTTAGGTCCCACAGCTGTTACGACTGAACCATGCATTTGACTCTGAATTTCCTATAGCAAAAGAAAAAAGGTGGGGCAGGTGAATGGGGTATGGGAGAACACCATATAAAACCCTTGTCTGAGGACTTAATCCTCAAATAGAGCCCCCCTGTGGGAGCCTCCAGAGGAGACTCACTGGGAGATGTTGGAAATGATTTCTTCAGTAACGTTTCCTGTGTTATATGTGGTGATGGGTTTAATAGGACTGCTTTTTTTGGATCCCACAACAAAAGTTGAGGCCAGAATGCCCAAGCATGGTTTGGTAAGAAGAGTTCAGTGCGGTTCCATGTTGACGGACAATGCAAGTAGCCCGGAGTGTCTTGATCCACGTAGAAAACCCAGAATACCCCTCAGAAGGGGAGAAAATATTCGCAAATGAAGCAGCTGACAAGGCATTAATCTCCAGAATACACAGACAGCTCATGCAGCTCAACACCAAAAAAACCACCCAATCAAAAACTGGGCAGAAGATCTAAATAGACATTTCTCCAGAGAAGACATGCACATGGCCAAAAAACACATGAAAAGATGCTCAACATCACTAATCATTAGAGAAATACAAATCAAAAGTATAATGAGGTATCACCTCACACCGGTCAGAATGGCCATCACCAAAAAATCGACAAACAATAAATGCTGGAGAGGGTGTGGAGAAAAGGGAACCCTCCTACACTGCTGGTGGGAATGTACATTGATACAGCCACTATGGAGAACAGTGTGGAGGTTCCTTAAAAAACTAAAAATAGAACTACCATACGACCCAGCAATCCCACTACTGGGCATATAGCCTGAGAAAACCATAATTCAAAAAGAGTCATGTACCACAATGTTCATTGCAGCTCTATTTACAATAGCCAGGACATGGAAGCAACCTAAGTGTCCATTGACAGATGAATGGATAAAGAAGACGTGGCACATATATACAGTGGAATATTAATCAGCCATAAAAAGGAACAAAATAATGCCATTTGCAGCAACATGGATGGACCTAGAGATTGTCATACTAAGTGAAGTAAGTCAGAAGGAGAAAAACAAATACCGTGTAATATCGCATATATGTGGAATCTAGACAAATGGTACAGATGAACTTATTTGCAAAGCAGAAATAGACTCACAGACTTAGAAAACAAACTTACGGTTACAAAGGGGGGAAGCGGGGGATGGGATGAATTGGGAGATTGGGATTGACATATACACACTACTATGTATGAAATAGGTAACTGATAAGGACCTACTGTATAGCACAGGGAACTCTACTCAGTGCTCTGTGGTGACCTAGATGGGAAGGGAATCTAAAAAAGAGTGGATATGTGTATATGTATAACTGATTCACTTTGCTGTACAGCAGAAACTAACAACATTGTAAATCAGCTATACTCCAATAAAAATTTTTTTAAAAATCCAGAATACTCAGAGGAATGGAATAGATGCTGCACATTTGCCAGTTAATCCTGGACTTGGTGTATACTTTGGAAGTCAAATGAGGAGATAGAAGTTAACATCTCTGTTTTGAAAATTGCGACGTATAAACAAGGCACATAGTGACAGTTGTTCATTTTTTTAAGCTTACAATTGAGTGTGTAATTATCCCAGGCTAGGGGACTACCATGGAAGCCAAGAAGGTAAATTTCCAGTAAGAAGGAGTTTTTCAGTCCTGTGAAATGCAGCAGAGAGATGACATGTCAGATAAGGACTGAAATGTCCACTGTGTTCAAAGACAGGTCTTGTGTGTCTTAGCAGGCACAGCATCAGTGGAGTGTTGCACAGTAGAAACCTCAATGTATTGGGTTCCGGAGGGAGCGCAAGGTGAGGAATTGGCGGCCCCGTGTGTAGACTGCTCTTGTAGCTGCACGTTGTGTTGGGTGGGAGAGAACCGGGAGCTGGAGACCCCAGCGCTGAAGGACGATTTTTGTAGAAGGCCTTGAAGAGGCTTGAGACTGTTTATATGCTAAGGAGAAGGGAAAAGTGAAGATCAAAAGCAGAGTGATGATGGGTGTTGCAGGGCCCACGTGACGGGGCCTGGAGGGGTTGGAGCTCAGATCGCAGAGGGTAGCGAACGGATCCGTTCTCCCGAGAAGTGCGGGTGGTTCCCACGCCACCGCCCCACCCTCCCCAGCTCACACAGAGGGCGGCAGACGCGGATAAGGGGTCGAGCCCAGAGAAGGTGGGTGAAGTCCAGAGGTGAGTCACGCGCGTGACCCAGCCGGAGAGGTGGCTGCGCGCAGGGCCGCTCTCTCCTAGCCCTGCAAATGGGGCTGCTGTGGGAGTTGGAAATGAGGGACCTGGCGTGGAAGACGGTAGAGGCTGGAGAGTGACAGAGAGGCTGAGAATCCTGGTGGAAGTACAGGTGTCTTCCTCTCTGCCACTTCTTCCAGTGGCCGAGGGCGCCTTTGTACCTAGCAGCTCCCTCTGCCCCGGGGCTTCCTGGTTCGGGAGTGCGTGTGTGCAGGTGGCAGGGAGCCGCTGCGGACGAAGCTGGATTTGCCCCCGTCTCTTATAGGAGGTTTGTGTTGAGTGGGCTGTGCATTTAAAACCCGATTAGAGTTGGCACGTGGAGTTACAAGTGAAAGACCAGAGGCCTTAGGTGTCCGTGTTGCTCTTGGGGACGCATGGAAATAAAGACATGTCGATGATGCTCAGAGACCGAACTGGAGAGAGGCCCAGCCCAGATCAGGGGCTCACCCTCCAAAGGGAAGGACTTCAGGGTGTGTCGGGGGTGGAGGAGAGAGGGGAAGACGCCTCGTCAGCGTGCAAAAGGCTGATCAGGAGAGTGTCGTCTGTTCTGGGCACCAGAGAACAGCTTTCAGCCGTTATTCACGCAGGAGCAGCGGCGGCTGAGGTATGTTGTTCCGGGCGCTGGTGTTGTCCGTGGGCAGAAAGCAGGGAGCCCGTGTCAGCGGCGGCGGCTGTAGGGAGGCGTCAGAGAGGAAGCAGAGTGGCGTGTAGCTTATGTGGCAACGGCTGAGTAGAAAAGGGGGGGCGGAATTTTTTCAGCCAGTTTTTAAATGAACAGCATGTTTTCTCAGGCCCTGGTAGCCTGATGGAGCCAAGAATCACGCCACAGGGGCCACAGTGAACGCCAGGAACCGGGAATTCCTTGCAAGTCTTGGTTTGGAGCCCTTTCTGTGTAACTGGGGGCTCCAGAAACGCCTTGTCCAGGTGCAGGCCCTGCACTCCTCTGGTTACTCCCCCAGCAGCAGCAGGGGGCCACAGCGCTGTGTCTAGTGGGCTCCCTCTGCCGCGAGGTCTTCCTCATCCAGGGTGAGGGCCAGAAGTCTCCGTCTCCTGACGCCACCCCCAGTCCGCTGTGGAGGACCCCTCTGCATGCAAGGTGTGCGCTGGGATGGTGGATTTGTGCAGCCGACGTGGCCTGGCTTGTGCGCGGCTCTCCCTGCCCTCCTCTCTATGAGACCCCTGCCCAGGTTATGCTGCGCCTCGGGGAGGGGGCTGGAACCAGGCCTTGGGGGCCGTGGGACCCTCAGTCTGACTGGCAAACGCTGGGGCTGAGGCTTAGCCCACATCTCTGCAGGTATGCTCCCACTCTCCTCTCAGCCAAGATCTTGTGGGGTTCAGGTGTTCTAGCCCTCTGCAGTGGTAGGGCACACACAGAGAGGTGGGCAGAGAGGCTGGGCTGAGACAAAAACCCGGTATTTGCCTCTGAGTTTTCTGTCTCCATGACTGGGCAAAAGAAATAAGGAGGAGCTGGTTTGAGTGAAGGAATCATTACTGGCTTCTGGTATTTCCAGCTCCCTGTCCACCCTCATTTTGTGGATATTTGCTTCTAGTTATAATGCTTAATAACAGTTTCAGGAATTCATTTAATCATTTCTCCTAGGTATGCAATTGTTTTTCTTTTTCTTTTCTTCTTTTTCGGGCCGTGCTGCATGGCTTGTGGGATCTTAGTTCCCTGACCAGGGATCAAACCTGGGCCCTCAACAGTGAAAGCGCTGAGTCCTAACCACTGGAACGCCAGGGAATTCCCTGCAATTGTTTTTCTCAAGCAAATTTGGTTTTCAGTCACGAGTCCTGGATTAAGAACTGTTAGACAGGAAAAGCACAGGCCCCAAATGGCGCCACTTGTGCTAAAGCCCACGATACCAAACCTTGACGTAATACCTGACTTAACTGCAGTTTTGACCTTCCTCAGAAGTGTAACTTAATCAGCCAGTCTGGACTTTTCTGGTCAGCAGCAGTGAGGTAATCTGTCGTGTGGGCCCCCTCCATTCCCCCCAAGGGAAAGAAAGAAGCAGTCTACCTGATAAAACTCCTGTCTTCCCTCCCTGCCCGAAAAGGTGTCCTGGACTGAGAATAATGTTCTATTTTCTTTTGCTGATAGCTCCCTTGCCCAACCCTTCTTCCTATAAAAACCTTCCATTTCCTATAAAAACCTCCCACCTCCCACCCCCAGAGTCCTCTGCTTTCTAGATGGGCTGCTGCCCGATTCATGAATCACCTCATAAAGCCAATTAGATCTTCAGATTACTTGGTTAACTTCTGTTTTGTTGGGTTTTTTTTTTACAGAGCGATAATTGTCTAACATTTATGAAATCATCCTGACACCTGACCCTTATACCCCGTTTGTTAACAGCCTGTCCCTGATTGGATCCACTTGTATCTTCTCTAACCTGTGGGCAGCTGGAGGGAACAGATTTTATCTTATCCATTCCTCTATTACCTATGCTTAGCGCGCAGTAGCACCCAAAAATGAGATGAGAGCAGGGATGCCGAGAACCGTGGACCTTGAGTTTCTGTACTTGTATTCTGATGGGCCTTCAGAGGTTGCTGAGTGTAAGTGTGTGAGAGGGGAGAGCTTCAGAGTGGGTGGCGATGTGCGATATATGGTGTATTTGTCAGGGTTCTCCAGAGAAACAGAACCGGCAGGATGCGTATATATATATATATAGAGAGAGAGAGAAGGATTTATCATAAGGAATTGGCTCACCTGATAACAGAGGCTGAGAAGTCCCAGATGTGCAGTCGGCAGGCTGGAGTCCCAGGAGAGCCCAGTGGTGCAGTTCCAGCCTGAGTCTGAAGAACCAGGAGAGCTGAGGGCATGAGTTTTAGTCCAAAAAGCTGGCAGGCTCCAGAACCAAAAAGAGCTGATGTTTCAGTTGGAGTTGAAGGCAGGAAAAGACTGATGTCTTAGCTCATGCAGCCAGGCAGGAGGGGTTCCCTTTTACTCCAGGAAGGGTCAGCCTTTTTGTTCTACTCAGGTCCAACAGATTGAATGAGGGCCACCCACATTAGGGAGGGCCATCTGCTTTACTCAGCTGATGCTGCAAACGTTAATCTCATCCAAAAACACCCTTACAGGCACACTCAGAATAGCACTTGACCAAATGTCTGCCCCCAACCCCAGTGCAGGTGACATATAAGATTGACGTCAGTGATGGTTTGCGCTGCTAGAACAATTATAAAGTATAAAATGCAATATGATAATTCTAAAGCATCATGAAATCGGTGAATGAACTTCTACAGTTGCTGAATTAAAGATCGTTCTCCCACTTTGCAGGATTATTTTCGTCTGAAGTTGACATGGTACATGCTGTTAAAAATGATTCAGATATTCACAAACTTGACAGCCCTTAGTGATTGAATCATTCTTGTGTAGAAACCCTTTGATATAATGGGGAAAAAAGTGCTGTTGATAAAAGAAGGGAGGTCAAATATTATAGGACAGGGGTTTTGATTTAAAAACTATTTTTTTAAAGCACAGCAGCAGTGAATTGCTAGGCTGCTGTATTTTGTCTCCCTGTGTGCGATGCTGATTTCTGATCTTGGATCATATTTAAAATCAATGGTAGTTTGTGAATGTGAAAAATTTGTATATTGTGATAGCCTTTTAAGTTATGAAAAATCATATTGTTGAGGAAATGCCTGGATTCATTAAGAAAATGCTTTTCAGTGTCTAGATATTCCTTTATCGGTATATTTCATAATTTATCCTTTATCACTGGAATTCTTAAAAAAATGCTGCATTGTTAAAACAAATGAAATAATGACATTTGCAGCAATGTGGATGGACCTGGAGATTATCATACTAAGTGAAGTAAGTGAGACAGAGAAAGACAAATATTGTATGATGTTCGCTTATATGCAGAATCTAAAAAAAGTGATACAAACTTATTTACAAAACAGAAACAGACTCATAGACTTAGAGAATGAACTTATGGTTACCAGCAGGAGAGGGTGCAGGAGGGATAGATTGGGAGTATGGGACTGACATGTACACACTCCTATATTTAAAATGGATAACCAACAAGGACCTACTGTATAGCACAGGGAACTCTGCTCAATACTCTGTAATAACCTAAACAGGAAAATAATTTGAAAAAGAATAGATACGTGCGTGTGCGTGTGCATGTGTGTGTGTGTATGTATATGTATATATATAACTGAATCACTCTGCTGTACACCTGAAACTAACACATTCTTAATCAACTGTACTCCAATATGAAATTTAAAAAGATGCATCGAATATTCTTGTTTATAAGTATTCCGCATAGCTCTCATAATTCTTTACAGTAAGTGCTGTGGAGTTAGTAAATAAATAAATGGAGTGGAGGTGCATCAGTGTCCACTTTTTGAACAGTTTTAATAAGTATTCCTAATTGCCCTTATTTACTCACTCTCATAAAAAGTAAATATTGATGATAACAGCTAACTCGTATTGAGTGCTGGTCTGAACCGGGCTTTCTATGGCTTGTTTAGTTTCACCCTCGCGGTAGCCTAGGAGGCGGGCGTTAATGCTGCCAGTCAGGAGGCGGACCTGAGTGCCTCCTGTGTGCTGGACGGGGGAGTGTAGTAACGAACAAAACAACCATCGCTGGTGCCACACCCAGAGAAAAGACCGAGGGTCAGCAGCTGCTCTCCATTTGCTAATGACCACTGTGAGAAGGCTCTGGAAGAGACATCTGGGCTGCCTTGACACAGGGCATGGGAAGGGGTGTCAAGGAAGAAATTAGCTTTGAAAAAACACCTTTGCAGCCTAAGCTGAGTAGGCAGAGGGGGAGCAGGAGTGTTTTAGGCTGAGGAGGCGGCATGTGGATGGCAGGTGGGCAAGTTCTAGGAGCAGAAATAGACCAAGTGTGGTTGGAGTTCCGAGGTGCCTGGAGTGGGGTGGCTCAAGTTGAGGCTGGGGCTAGATCACACCAGGTCTTTCTGGCTGTGCTAAAGATTTTGTTCTTTTTCCTAAGAGCAGTGGGCAGCCTTTGAAGTGTTTAATGTGGAGGAGTCCCAAGAGGATTTACTGTTTAAAAAGAACACTTTGGCTGCTATGATATGGACAGTGGGTTTGTGATGTATGACATTTTCTATTGCCATATAATTTTTATCAACCGTATTATCATCGGTTTGATAGAGGTGCTTAAATTTCTTAAACAGAAACTAAAAACTTAAAGAAATCCAGTCATAGGATTGGGGACGGGCGTTGAAAGGGTGGCTTTGGGGAGAAGGAAGGGATGATTCAAGGCTTAGAAGTCAGAGCTAACTCCCACTTCCTTTTTGTCACAGTGTCCAGAAGACTGAGTTTGCATTTGAAGCAGTATATGTTGACCAGCTGACCCAGATTCATTAAAAATCTGAATCTGAGCTTCTTTCAATTCATAATAATGCTTTCCTCCATCCCCTCTGACCCCCGCGGACCACATAAGACAGGATGTCACATAGGGACTTACTGAAAGATACTGAAGGCTTGGTAGATGGATAAGACGTGGTATGGGGAAGACAAGTAGAGATAAGCCTATTTTTATTTTATTTTACAATTTCTTTCCCTTTTATCTACCTCATGATGCCAGTGAAAGTAAGACAGCTACCTGGCATGCGCGTAGGTTGGTTCTTATAGCTACTCCATTATTTTCAGTTACTCATTTCTTTCCGACAATCCTTCAATAGGTTACCTACCTCCTACATTTTTACCCTAAAATACAGAATTTTACACTCCATATGTAGAATTGTAGTTCTATAAAAGGTACACTTTTCCTAATTTTTTCTTTTAAATTTGTTTTAGTTTCAAGAAACAAACCTTTAAAACCAAATACTCGAAAACCGTTCTGCTCTTGCATAAGTTAAAAATAATTAACTGAAAAATTTTAATATAAAGTTAAGGAGAGGTTGATTTCCATTAGCACAGAACTTCCTTTCATTTAACCTTCTTTGAATCTTTTCATGACCTCAGAAGGAAAAAGAAAGGTAGGAAGTTTATAAAAACATTAATATATTTCATAATGCTTTCTGTCTTCTAAAGTGTATAAAAATTCTCTTACAGTGGGATCGTGACCCAGACTTGTGTGTTCAAATGATCATGCCCCTTTTTCCTTTGCTTAGTTAATCCTGAGTGCAGCAAAGCTATAAAAATCACAAGCAGAGAAAAGTGGGTTGTGTTTTGAGGTCTTTAATCATTATGAACAAAAATAAAATAGAAAAATTTCTCGTGATTTATCATGGGATACTATTTTACATTGTGAGCATTTATACTTTTGTTTTAATTTCTAATCATGATTGTGATATTATTTCTTTATATAAACATTGATAAAGAAAAAGTTAATCATAGTAGTAATATTTTAACAGAATATTTTTTTTGTATTTGCCTAAGGAAGAAATAAAGAATTTTTTAAAAAATTCTTTTTAAAACAAAGCAAAATAAAGCTGAGCTACTTTAAGCAGTTGCAGCGTCGTGGGAAAACAAAAGCTCGGGCACGCATGCTTTTGATAGTAGACATTGTGACGTGTATGCTTTCTTAATAAAGTCTGACATTATCAAATTGATTAACTCAACATGGGGCCTAATCAGATTTAACTATGGTTGGCAGCTGTACACTAGAAGAATAGTAATACAGAGGGGGAATGAAATTAGCTTTTTAATCAGCTGTATTAAATACAGAACTAAAAAATATATCAAAAGTGTTCATTATTTCACAGCAACATGTAAAACTGTTGTATTTCACATAGTAGCCTTCCCAAATCTATGCTGACTTATATTTTCAAAGATTGACTACTGCCAAAAGCTAGGCGTGCTAATTAGACTTTCATCTGATAATTGATGGTATGGGTTTCAAGCATTTATGATTTCCTGCAGGCTTCAAAAGTCAACATTTGTATCCATATATTGTATTTACTGTGTAAACCTCAGACTATCCCAACCCATCTAAGAACTAGAACCCAAACCACTGATGACTTTTCCTAGGATCAGCATAAATATTTCTCTAAGAAATTTGTCATTGCAAAAATAATTGTTTTCCTTTTTGCTTTTAAAAAATATAATCATGAAAAGTTAATAAATGATACATAAGAAAGAGTCCCAAATTAAGGGGTTGTAATTGAGTCTGATTCTGCTAGGAACTGTAGCTTGAGCCTTAGAGGTTATTTAGACAGTAAGTGCCTGCTGTGTGCAGGCCATTCAGGGCTCTACAGTTTTGACCAAAACAGCAAAGATGCCAACTCCTTTCAAAACACTATTTTGATGTGCTGAGAATCCCTGTTGAGGATAGCAAGCATTAATTAGCCTGTGAGGACTAATTTTCACCCATTGAGAAATAGGCATGACAAAAATAGTCTGAATTTCTAAATTGTGTTGCGTAAAGTGTATGCACAGAATTTTCTACTCCACTAGGTGTAGCATCCAGCTTTTAGTCAGTGTTTTAAAGCTATTGAGCTAATAAAACTTTGAGTATTCAAATATTACCCAGTCAAATGTTATCATTTGGAATTAAGGTAACAAAACAGCTGATAAGTGAGTGGAAAGGTACGCAAATTATGTGGAGCAATTTTCACCCTCTGGGAAAAGAATAACTGCGTTTCAGAGAGCAATTTTCAAATAAATGTGCATTAAAGTGTACTTAGATGCCATGTATGTTAACACATAATCATGTTAAATGCATGTATGAGAAAGTGTATATTACATTTCTCATGTTGCTTAAGATTTCTAACTTAATTAGTACAGTGTCATGACTAGTTTTAATTCAGAAAGTTAAATATATTTAATTTAGGAAAAAGAAGCCATAGCTGTCATTTTAAGAAGGTACAGTAGTCCCCAACAGGTTCTCATTGTAAGATAGTATAATTTTTAAAGGTTTGGTAAGTCCCTGAATACATTCAATTAGATAACTTACTCAAACTTAACCTTAATTATGATTTTGCAGACGAGAATGAGAGTAAAAATATTCCGGGTCCAAGAGGGATTATCTTGAGGAGTTTTAAGTGCCTGTAAACAGCAGCTTATAATAAACGTGTATTTAGCCGTCACTATAGCCTTGTTTTAACGTATAGTATGTCTGGGACATGTTGTAGGTACGCAGAAGCATTTGTTGAATTATATGTATGCTTCCTAGGTGTAGCTTCCAGAAGATATTGAGCAGTTTAACTGCACTAAATTATAAATAGTAATCAAATGATCAATAATTTATGAAATCTGAAACTAATTTGGAATAAATGGAATTGACTTGTGGTAGAATTCAGCAATAAATTTTGCATAAATATTCTATTATAACCGGAATTGCCAAAATCCTAGCAGTATAAATCCAGGCATAGCAATATTAGATGTGATTTATGACTTTTGATAGTTTAAACAGATATTCACCCATTCATTTTGTGATTTTTTTTTGGATCATGTAGTGATAAATCATTCAGTGTACTAAATTGTTACTTTTTAACATTATTGGAATTTACATACACTCTACTGATCAAATCTTGAGTCACCGGGTAAGTTTTTAAAGGTAGGAGGTTGGGAAGAAACAAATTCACCGTTTAATTTATTCTCTATTATAAACGTGGTTTTAAAACAACTGTCATTTTAAAAAATTGTATTATTCTTTACAGGTAATAAATCAACACATTCTGTTCAGTAGTTGAAGTGTCATCTCGGGAAATGCTTACCCTTCTCTCTTCAGTACCTCTGTCACCACTCGCTCACTGATGCTTAAAATATATTAGTAATCAGCAGTGCCTTTCATTCACCTATTAGGAGGCCATAAATGCAGATAAGCCTGGGAGAGAAAACATGTTCGACTTACCGCCATATTAAGATTCAAATCATTGATACCAAATTCCTTTTCGTAGGAGGCTTTGGTAGAGAAGAGAACACAGTGGGACAGGGTGGAGCTTGTAGCAAAGGTAGGCCAGGGGTACCAAAGATAAATAACTTGCCACAGCGTATTCTAAAACCCTGCCAAGGGCAATCCCTGTGATTAAGTTCCTTTATAAAACAGTTTTGGGAGGTTTTTTTTTCTTTTTTTTTTTTAACTTTCATCTGCAACTCTTTCTGGTATTCAGTATTGCACCCCTAAGTGTAGTTTGTTAACGGCAGGAATTTTGTTGGTGCTTATTTTCTTTGGGAAATGTAAATGTTGTGCATATACTGTAGTCCCCCGTAACTGTTACAGGGAAGAGCTGATATGGATCAGGATCCCTTTGGTGCCACTTGAACTGGGGAGCTTTGAGGAATCATGAGTGAGACTAGACATGGGCACCCAGTCTCTTTGGCCCTGCTTTGTTTCACATTTTGCGCTCTTTTTTTCCATCTGTAGTTGGCAGCTGACAAGTGTTGAGGCTGCCGTTTTCTTGAGAAACCTCTTGGCCTGCCAGCAGCCCCGATGGCCCGGTTGTCTTATGTGCTCAGAAGTGCTGCCTTCTTTTAGTGGCGCTGGCCACAGTTGTCCTAATACGCTGCTTGGCATATAACCCTGCTTGGGTTCAGTTCGTATTTGTTGCATAAAGGAGTTAATACCGGAGACCCAGCTTCTTTGTTTCTGCTTCGTAGTCTCCTTTTCCATTTTTACTGATTATGTTTTTCTTCGTTCATGTTACCGTCTCTCTTATTTTACGTTCAGAATTCCCATAGAGGGTCAGATGGGTCAGTAACCATCAAACCTGGGGTGACCAGAGTTCTCACACCAGCTATCCCCAAGCGCTCTGGTTTCTATTCTGTTCAACCCTTGGTGGGTTGCTTTTGACTAGGGTGTGGAGTCCTATTCTAATTGGCTGTGTTTTGGGTGAATGGCTGGCCTGACCCAGAGCTTACGCAGTCAGTTGCTCGTGTGTGGGCAGGGATTACTGTGGTTGGCTGTTAGTAGAGTTTGAATGGAAAAATGTATTTTATCTTCTAAACGTGCTATTTATTTATACATTAACTAAGAAATGTTAGTCTTTATGGGGGATATATTACATGGAAAACATGTATTCTTGTATTATGAAGGTTAAAAGTAAAACGTTTAATGAAAAAGTTGTATTTTTGTCTAGAGGAAGAATTTTTGAAGATTTCATTTTTATTTTAGGTATACCTACTTATATCCACTTATAGCTGCTTACATCCACTTATATTGTAGGTATATCTATATATACACTTTTAGGTATATCTATTTATATACATTATGAGATGTCTTCATGATACTTAAAAATACAGTTGTGGTCTAACATTAATAAAGCTAAATGCTTTACAAACAATTAATTTTCTATAATTTATTTTTATTTTTTAAAATTAATTTTATTTTTGGCTGCACTGGGTCTTCATTGCTGCACATGGGCTTTTTCTAGTTGCGACGAGCAGGGGCTACTCTTTGTTGTGGTGCGCGGGCTTCTCATTGCGGTGGCTTCTCTTGTTGCAGAGCATGGGCTCTAGGCGCGTGGGCTTCAGTAGTTGTGTCACGTGGGCTTCAGTAGTTGTGGCACGTGGGCTTAGTTGCTCCATGGCATGTGGGATCTTCCCCGACCAGTGCTCGATCCCGTGTCCCCTGCATTGGCAGGCAGATTCTTAACCGCTGAGCCACCAGCGAAGTCCCTAATTTGTTTTTTTTGTTTTTTTTTTTTGCGGTACGCAGGCCTCTCACTGTTGTGGCCTCTCCCGTTGCGGGGCATAGGCTCCGGACGCGCAGGCTCAGCAGCCATGGCTCATGGGCCTGGCTGCTCCGCGGCATGTGGGATCTTCCCAGACCGGGGCACGAACCCGAGTCCCCTGCATCGACAGGTGGACTCTTAACCACTGCGCCACCAGGGAAGCCCCCCTAATTTGTTTTTAATGTTAAGAATAAATAAACAGAAAATCTTGTGAATAGAAAACTTTTTTTTCAACTATACTTCAATAAAATAAATAAATTTATAGAAACTTCCTGAAAATTTCATTAACAGTGTCATAATCTGTTAAATCCCTTAGAAATCTAAGAAATACAGAATAATTTGAATTATTTTTATTGAAGAAGTAGATACAGGCCAGATTTTCAAAAGTAGGTTTATTGTTTATTAATAAAGTACTCAATTTATTGAGTACCTCCTTTGTGTCACAGATACTTTGGATGTAGTTTTAATTCAGTCTTCAAAATGATCCTGGAAGCTTGAGGGAATTATCTAAATTTTGCAGATGAAACTCAGATTTTGGGATGTGATCGCTTGCTCTCAAAGCTTTGTAACCAGCAAGGAAGAAACAGCAGATCTCCATCTTTTTCCAAAGCCCAGCCCTCTCCTCTATGCTGTGTGTAATTTCTACTGTCCTGTGCAAATGACTACTTTGCAATGAATAAATTTTTAAAATTGTATCACTGTTGGAGACTCTGAGAAATTTCTCATTACATTGTGTTTTACAAGCTTTCATCTAGGTCCTCCTGTCATCCCGGTATAGTTGGTGGTGGATCAGTGTTCATTGTAATGAATTAAGTATAACCATCGCACTAATGACACAGCCTTAACTTTTAATGTAATTATGTATCAGCTTCTATCCTATTGTAAACAGTTTTCTCTGCTCTTCTCCCACCAGACTGATGAACAAGCAAAAGCACACACATATAAAATTCTCTTGTTGATAGCTGATAAATTTATAGGGGTTTTTATAGGAGATGATACCCCACCAAGTTTGAGTTCACTTTATCTGAGTTGTGAATAAAATTTGCTTTGTATTCTTAACAGTAATACTGTATTTGATTAACCCAAGCATTGTATTCTACAGTGTGAAATTTAGAGTTTTATCCTCTTTCAGGATAAAAATTCTGGTTTTATATGCCAACAAAAAAAACTAAAGTGAACTTAAAAAGTAGAGTCTGTGTATTGTCAAAGGAGTGAATATGAAAATAACTGTGTCAGCTTGTTATTCTAAACACATATTACATAATCATTTATAGAAGCCTTGATAAAAAAAATGCAACAGTGAATCAGTTTAGTAATGAACTAGATTAGTTTGTAGGCAAAAGGCTCTGGTCAGGATGAGATTCAGAGCTGTAAGATATACATTAGTATATCAGAATTGGCAGAAACTTAGGGCTAAAGTTCATGTTTTGTCAGATTGAATGGTAGCCAAATGATTCCAGAGGTGGGTCTAAATTGTCAGGATAGTTTAAGAAGGCTGATTTTTTGTTGGTAAAATTCTTATCTAAAGAGAAGTTAATAATGCCACCCTCCTATGTCCACTCTTGAGAATGCAGATTAATAGGTGATGGATCCACAGTGCCTCTGAGGCAACTAGTACAAATTTTTTTCTTTCTAGGAAGTTGAAACTTAGTTGTTTCGCAGATAAAACTCAGGCTTTAAAAAGTGGTCACTTGCTCCCCAAATTTGTAACTAGCAAGGGGTGGGGGGGAGCTGAGACTTGAACCCACCTTCATCTTATTCCAAAACACATGCTCTTTCCTCTGTATTGTGTGGGGCTTAAAGCAAATGCCAAATCTGCCAATTTGCAAGATTTCAGACCCAAGATCAGTGGTCCTCGCAGTGTGATCTCCAGGCCAACAGCTTGAAATGTCACGTGGAAACTTGTCAGCAGCACAGATGATCAGGCTCCACCCCACACCACTGAAACAGAAACTCTGAGGGTGGGGCCAGCAGTCTATTTTAACTGGCCCTCCTGGTATTTCTGATGCACACCAGAAGTTCGGGAATCACTGCCCTAGGTATCTTTGCGACTTGAAACCTTAAGAATGCAGATAAGAGGGGTTCTGTACAATGTAGGGCTGTTCCTACTTAGAGTGGTGTTAGGAATAAACCCATTTTGTGACTAGTTGATTATAATTCAGGTACAGTCTGAATTAATAACACTCCAACTCCAATTCTCTGTAGGGAAAATTTTAAAAAAATAATCCAAATAGTAAATAAGATCAAAATTTGGTTTATCTGGTTTACTATTTTTTTTAATAGCCATCAGTCATAATGTTTCTATTTTAGACTTAGCCATGTTGAGGGAATTAGAATTTGGGTAAGAACTATATAATATTTATGTGTTATGAAACATAAATATAAAAAACAAACAACTTTTTTTTTTACACTGAAGAGAAGTTACAATATTTAATTTTAATGAAGTGTATGTGATTTTAAAATAACCTCTTATTGGCCTTACCTGTGCTTATAAAATATTTGGACATTCTATCAAGAGATTTTGTTAAAATAGTGTAAGATGATTTTATTCTTTCCCAATGCTTTAGTGAAGAATATTTGTTTGAACTGACTGGATATTTGCTGATATTAAGAAATTATTATTTGTGTAAGTATGTGTAAGAGAGGGGGTGATACTTTGCATATGTTTAACAGGGGGAGTATTTGTCTTTTAAAGTTAAGGCATAATTTCATCTGTAAATATTTCAATATGTATCAGGGATTTGCTTTAAAATAATTGGAGTGGAGGTAATGAGAATTAATACATGGGGGTAGAATGGAGACGTGGTCAATCATGAATTGATAATTGTTGAAGCTGAATAAAGGGGGCTGTGGTCTGAATGTTTGTGTGTGTCCCCCCACTTATTCCCCCTTCCCCCCAGTATGTTGAAATCCTAGTGCCTGACGTGAGGAATTAGGAGATGGGACCTGTGGGAGGTGCTTAGGTCCTGAGCGTGGAGCCCACATGAATGGGGTTAATGGTCATAAAAGAGACCCCACAGAGCTCCCTAGGCCCTTCCACCCTGTAGGATGCAGCCGCTACCCTGTGAGGCGCTGGCTCTCACCAGAATGCCACCATCCTGGTGCCTTGATCTTGGACGTCCCAGCATCCAGAACTGGAAAGAATTAACTTCTGTTGTTTATAAGCCACCCGTCTTCCCAGTCTAGGTACTTGTTACAGCAGCCTAAAGGGACTAAGATAGTAGTGTATCAGGGCATACTCTTCTCTCTGAAAGTATGCTGGTAATCTTTTATTTTTATATTTTATTTATATTTAAAATAAAATGTCTTTAAAGTTGGAAAGAAAAAACCCAACGTTGATACTAGCTCAGCAGCCGCTTCACACAATGAGAGTTTGTTACTTGACTTTCCTGGATTGTAACTCATCTCTTAAACAATTTCCAAGCTCTCTAAGTGGCTAGATGGGAAACAATAATGAAAAATAAAAAAAGAAATAATCAGGCAAACATACCATCAGGATAACTCTGTAATTTATCGCTGACGTGGGGAGATGCTGGCATTTACTTGTGTGTAAAACAAGTGTTCAAGAAATATCTTAAATATTGATAGATGCATTCTCATCTCCATGAAAATTAATGTGTTGTCAAAGCTACAATAAGCAGAAAAGAAATAAATATTGGAAAGAATGTAGGTCAGCTTTTATGTTATGATATTCTTAGTGTTGTAAAAGTCTACTTATTAAAAAGTAAAAGAAGCCCTATTTCTCAAGAAAAAAAACAATGTTAACCGAAAACTTTTCTGAGCAAGAAGCAGTTTGACACATTGCCACTACCTGGTATAATTTTTCAGATGTGATGTATGAATAGAAATTAACAAACAAAAGCAATCAGGAGGAAAAACTGTTAAAACCATCACTTTAAAATACCATATGATGCTGCGATAAACGTAAAACATAGGGTCCATTTCCAGACTCTGTGTTTAAAACATCTGTTTGATTGTGTTTACAGTTCTCTCTTTATATGTTTAAATATACACATTAGCTGAAGACTGTGGTATTTTAAATGCTTCTTATTTAGTTTTAAAATGTCCAAGTATTTCTTAATATATAGTTAAACTTAAGTTATGAAACTGTAAAGAAATGGCAGGTGCCAATGACATTACAATAAAGCCTCTTATGATCAAATTGTAATAAATTGTTTTATTTAAAATTTCTACTTTAGGAACATAATAGTTCTGTAAAAGTGATTTTCCTTACTGTGATAAAAATTTTTTCTTTAAAATACAATTACACTTTTGCATAAAGATGATTGATAGACTCTCTAATTTCTCTTGTGATGTGTGTGTGTATGTGTGTATTCAAAATTGACTAAAGAGGACTCGTTGAAATATTTCTAAAGGAAAATCTGAGCTCACAAAAAGGTGAACATAAAAGACATTTCAAGTCAAACCACCCAATGAAAGGTGGTTTTAGAAAATATGCATAAGAATTATTTGCCAGAACAAAATCCAAATATGTGTTTACTCTGCTGAGCAACTACAAGGTACTAGCTGCTGTATCTAGTTAGGTCAGTACAATAAATGAGGGAGCACTTAATCTAGATTGTGGGATGGTTCTTGAAGCTGTTCAGGCCACATAGCGCCCAAGGTTTGCAGTCTCTACTGGTCTAGATCACTGTTCCTCAAACTTGAATGTAGGTGAGAATCATCAGGAGATCTTGATAAAAATGAAGATTTTGTTTTTAGGAGGTCTGGAATGGAACCTAAGATAATGCATTCCCAGGTGATTCCAGTGTAGGTCTGAAGACCACTCTTTGAATAGGAAAGGATAGGATTATCATAGTTGTGATTTAGTATTGAAAATCTCAGGTAACATATAATTATAGATAATATATTTCCACCGACTTTAAAATATGTACTTAAAAATTATTTATTATTTATATAGCAGGTTCTTAATTAGTTATCTATTTTATACACATCAGTGTACACATGTCAATTCCAATCTCCCTATTCATCCCACCCCCAACCCCCGACTCCACTTTCCCCGCTTGGTGTCCATACGTTTGTTCTCTACATCTGTGTCTCTATTTCTGCAATTGCAAACCAGTTCATCCGTACCATTTTTCTAGGTTCCACATATATGCTTTAATATACGATATTTGTTTTTCTCTTTCTGACTTCACTCTGTATGACAGTCTCTAGGTCCATCCACGTCTCTACGAATGACCCGGTTTTGTTCCTTTTTATGGCTTAGTAATATTCCATTGTATATATGTACCACATCTTCTTTATCCATTTGTCTGTTGATGGGCATTTAGGTTGCTTCCATGACCTTGCTATTGTAAATAGTGCTGCAATGAACATTGGGGTGCATGTGTCTTTTTTGAATTATGGTTTTCTCTGGGTATATACCCAGTAGTGGGATTGCTGAGTCATATGGTAATTCTATTTTTAGTTTTTAAAGGAACCTGCATACTGTTCTCCATATGGCTGTATCAATTTACATTCCCACCAACAGTGCAAGAGGGTTCCCTTTTCTCCACACCCTCTCCAGCATTTGTTCTTTGTAGATTTTCTGATGATGCCCATTCTAACTGGTGTGAGATGACACCTCATTCTAGTTTTGATTTGCATTTCTCTAATAATTAGTGATGTTGATCAGCTTTTCATGTGCCTCTTAGCCATCTGTATGTCTTCTTTGGAGAAATGTCTATTTAGGTCTTCTGCCCATTTTTTAATTGGGTTGTTTGTTTTTTAAATATTGAGCTGCATGAGCTGTTTATATATTTTGGAGATTAATCCTTTGTTGACTTGTTTGCAAATATTTTCTCCCATTCTGAGGGTTGTCTTTTCGTCTTGTTTATGGTTTCCTTTGCTGTGCAAAAGCTTTTAAGTTTCATTAGGTTCCATTTGTTTATTTTTGTTTTTATTTCCATTTCTCTAGGAGGTGTGTCAAAAAGGGTCTTGCTGTGATTTATGTCATAGAGTGTTCTGCCTATGTTTTCCTCTAAGAGTTTTATAGTGTCCGGTCTTACATTTAGGTCTTTAATCCATTTTGATTTTATTTTTGTGTATGGTGTTAAGGAGTTTTCTAATTTCATTCTTTTACATGTAGCTGTCCAGTTTTCCAAGCAGCACTTATTGAAAAGACTGTCTTTTCTCCATTGTATATCCTTGCCTCCTTTGTCATAGATTAGTTGACCATAGGTGTGTGGGTTTATCTCTGGGCTTTCTATCCTGTTCCATTGATCTGTATTTCTGTTTTTGTGCCAGTACCATATTGTCTTGATTACTGTAGCTTTGTAGTATAGTCTGAAGTCAGGAAGTCTCATTCCTCCAGCTCTGTTTTTTTTCCCTCAAGATTGCTTTGGCTATTCAGGGTCTTTTGTGTCTCCATACCAATTTTAAGATTTTTTGTTCTAGTTCTGTAAAAAAAATGCCATTGATAATTTGATAGGGATTGCGTTGAATCTGTAGATTGCTTTGGGTAGTATAGTCCTTTTCACAATATTGATTCTTCCAATCCAAGAACATGGTATATCTCTCCATCTGTTTGTGTCATCTTTGATTTCTTTCATCAGTGTCGTATAGTTTTCTGAGTACAGGTCTTTTACCTCCTTAGGTAGGTTTATGCCTAAGTATTTTATTCTTTTTGTTGCAATGGTGAATGGGATTGTTTCCTTAATTTCTTTTTCTGATCTTTCATTGTTAGTGTATAGAAATGCAAGAGATTTCTGTTTATTTATTTTGTTAAAATATGTACATTAAAAAAATTGTTTTTCTTGGGCTTACAAAGTATCGTTGGCTTACGGCTGCTGCTAGCCTCTGCAGTATCTTTGCTGATTGGGTACATATGCTCCTTGAGGTAGATACATAGCTTGGCCGGCTGCGAGGCCTTCATGAGTTAGAAAAAGATGCCTGCACTCGGTATATGGAACCCTGCACAGTCAGGCTTGAACCTAAGCCCTCACTCACTCCCTGGGCCAAGAGGCTTTGTGCAGTATACAGACTTGCAAGTTACTAGACGATTATGCCTTGTTTGACCTCTGAGTACAAAGTTACAAAACAGTGTGAAAAGACATTTCAAATAATCATAATACTATGTAATAATTAATATGTATAATTACATATTATATATGTGATAACAAAATCAACTGCTCAAAAAGTGTATAAGCTAAGCAAGAAATCTTACCTTTTCAGGTGTTGTAATAGTATGATTTTCCTCTACCATTTTAATATACTTGCTATAAAAATGAATACTGTTGCTACCCAGGCTAACTAAATTGCAGAGCACATATACATATATAAGCAACATACTGTTGACCTTGGTAACTTAGACAATAGCCACATCCACAGATTTGTAATCTAGGGAAGTGGTTCTCAAATTTATGGTATCAGGCAAAATGAGAAAAATAAGGTAATGTTGTGAGGTTTTCATATTTATAAATTTATTTAAGGGACTTTTCATTATTTATTACTATTTTTTGGCATTAATGTGTCTTCTTTGTGAAACAATGTTGGGAATATATTAGAGGTATATTTTTGTGTTTGTGCACTTGTGTGAAGGCATGCATACCCATGCTACTTCTTTTCCTGGCTTTATTTTTTCCCAAAGGGAGAAACAGCTTCTCTTCCTGGCCTTTAAGAAAGGAGAGGAATACCAAGGCTGAGCCTGGTAAAATTTGGAAGTAGATAAAATGATAGCATTCTTTTACCTTTCTTACCTCTCAGAGGTCCTCTCACCTGTCTCCTAGGTGCCTCATAAATAGTTGCCAACTCTCTTTGTTGCAGTATGTCATGAAAATTCACCTAGTCCTGGGAGTGGTCCAGGGCTTCAGAATAACCTCCTGCTACCTGGAAGTAGCATGGTAGCTAAGTTCCTGCCTTGCCACTTAATAGCTGTGTAGCCATTACGTAACCTTGACAAAGCTATGTGACCTATTTGTGCGTCTTTTTATTCATATTTAAAATCAGGATAATACTACATCCCTCCTGTGGTGCTTGTGATTATTAAACGCCTGGCACAGTGCCAGTCACATAATAAGCGCTCAGCTGCTTTATTGTCCTCACCCTAATTTCAGCTGTTGCGTGGAAAGCAACAGAACAGATTAAATAAAAATTCACATCCCTCCCCCAATTCTGTTTCAGTCCCCCTCTGTGTGATCCACTTTCCAGGTAATTCTTATATTTAAGACATTACCCTGTGTTATACTTAAGACATTATTCTAAAGATCCTCTCAGAGTAAACTTCATCTTGGACCTGGCTTAGCCACTAAGGATTGATTATATGTTCTCGTACACATGAGCAGGCAGAGATATTGACTTGTTCACTTTGTTTAACACTGTATCTACAATGCCTAACAGTGCCTTCAATGTGTGGTCAAACCTCATGTTTTATGAGATAACATAGTCTTTAAAAAAAATTGAGAGCAAACATTGGTTCTAGGTATGTTACAGAGACCTGAATGGTGAATTCACCAAAGTGTAAGAAATTAATCATCTGTGAGTATTCTTCCCATAGCTTGTTAAAAAAGATCAAATGAGCTACATCTAAATCATAATCTTATTCTCTGGTATAAAATTTTTTGATTCAACTTTAGCAGTCATATAATAATGTTTCTTTTGAACTAAGAAACATAGTTCTTAGGCAGCAAGGATGCTCATAAGTATAATCTATAAAGTAGAAACATGTTTTATTTACCTTGAATAATTTACTAGGGCACTGAATAAAAATGCTAAGAAACTAATAGTTCCACAGTAATTGTGCAGTGATCTTATTTTTGAGTGAGGCATTTTCAACTACATGTTAGTAGAAGAAAAAACTTAAATGTCCTTGGTAAAACATTATTCACAGCATCACGATAGGTATAAAGCGGTTCTTACTGAGTCGTAATGATAAATCAGTGTCTGGTTAAACTAGGAAAAACACTGGTGTTTAGCATATGCTTTTTCCTAATGTAAGTTGTATATGTGGTCAACAGATTTTGTAATAGTAGATTATTTGACATGGATTTATTGATGAGAAACCTTGATTTTCCAGTTGGTGTGATGTTATCCTCTACCTTCCTTGATTATGATCTTAGATTACTCTACCAGAAAAGAAAAGATAATCCAGAAATGACTTATCTGATTTCCATTGCTCTTTATCATCTGTGTTCAGTTCAGAGTATAGGGGGTTTGGTGTATCTTTCAATTTCATCATTATTTGCTCTAAAGATATTCTGTTCAAATATGTTATGACCATAACTATAGCCAGGAAGGTAATTATTGTCTCAGTCTACAAAATTACTCTCTAAAGCCAGTCACTCTACTGAACACAGAAACTTCATTGTTTCCATCTGCCTGAGACTGAGTCTAAAACCACTTCTCACAGCTGCCCCCCTCACTCTTTTCCGTTCAAATGTATATAAATATCTGCAGTTAAAAATAATCATCTTGGGCTTCCCTGGTGGCGCAGTGGTTGAGAGTCCGCCTGCTGATGCAGGGGACACGGGTTCGTGCCCTGGTCCGGGAAGATCCCACATGCCGCGGAGCGGCTGGGCCCGGGAGCCATGGCCGCTGGGCCTGTGCGTCCGGAGCCTGTGCTCCACAACGGGAGAGGCCACAACAGTGAGAGGCCCGTGTAAGGCAAAAAAAAAAAAAAAAAAAAAAAAAAAAAAAAAAAAAAAAAAAAAAAAATCATCTTATAAACCTGTTTACATGTAATATCCGTCTCTCTTTTGTTGTTATTGCCATCTTCCCTTTCTCTAGCCCTTTTAAAATTTGTCCACTGTGGGATGGATTCTGCAGATCAGCCGAGTCTCCTCTCAGAGGCTGTCAGTAACCTCCTCCTCGCTAAATTCTGGTGTCTCCTTTTGCTCACTGAAGTCATGTCCTGCCTTGATTTCTGCAGTACTGTGCTTATCTCTGATACTTCTTTCTTGGTCCCTCTGCTGGTTTCCTTTCATGCCTCCAAGTCTTTTCTAAGGCAGAGGTCCTAATCCTCTGCTGCTGTCTGTTTTAGGGTTGCACAGTCCGCCAAAGAGGTCTTTGTCGGTGATGTGAAGGAATGAATGGGCCAAGCTAGGGACACAAGTAGTAAGAAAGCAGATCCCTGTCCAGAAGGAACACCACTGTTTGGCTTACTTTCCTGTGGGAAAGGAAGGTTTACTGTAATCAGATCTTCTAATTAAGAAAAGTATGAGAAGTCTAAATATGTATATGAAATATTCCAGGTTTTGAATGTTGGCAGTCAGTTGACGTTTGGGAATACCCAGATGAGAGGGTATTGTTGGCATAGCACGCTGATTGGAAAGGGGTTATGTCGCTGGTACACTGCACAGCCAGGTAGGCTACGTTATAATATGCGCCACCTGTACTACCATAAGACGTGGTCTTAGAGAGTGCCTTGAGGCTGTATTTTCACAGCAAGTCCATATTTTGGAATTTGAATATATGTGTATTGTTTGGGGGTGACAGAGAGGAAAGGTTGATGGAGACGGTAGGGGTAGATGTCCCCCAAGCCGCTCTTCCTGCCACAACTATTAGAAGCTGATTTTTTTTTTCTTTTTTTAAACCACAGTCCAAGCAATATGACTGTGGACTTCTAAGTTGTAACCTCAGCTCTGAATCTTGGAGAGCCCATATATTCTCCTAGCTTCCAACATTTAAATAGAAGGTAGAAAACTGAAATTCTGGTTCCTGTTCCAGAAAGTTTTCGCTGGTGACCTGGGAGTCACAGTTCTTTGGCTGTTGGTTGGCTCCACTTTGAATTGGAGGCAAGTACTTATCTACCTCAGAATGATAGGGCAGCTCAGCTCAAGGACCTTTCCAGTTCGAGAATTTATGATTCCCGTATTCTCAGTCTCTTTCTTGTCTGACCTCTCACACTAGGTCTCATGTTATGTTTCTGACCACTTTTGGAACATTTTGCTACTTCAGTGTTTCTTTTCTTAGCCAGTTTAAAATTAGCATGTCTCAAACTGAACTCAGTTTTTTCCCAGTCTAGTTCCTTTCTGTTTCTTTGTCTTAATCATTTCCCTGATAAATCAGACTTGTGAGAAGTTGCTGATTCAAGTCCCTCCATACTCCTGTCCTTTGCCCCAGGACTTCCCGAGACCTGGCAGCCGCAAGTTGCTCTGTAGCTTATCTCCATGACTCTGGTCTCTCTGTGTCCATGATGCCCTTTCCAGCCATGTCCAGTCTACTGTCAACAAAGCTCTGACCGTTCTACTTCTCTTTTCAAAAACGCCAGTGGTTCTGATTAGGTAGGAACCTACTAGATATATTTCTCTTTCAGATTTTCAGAGACCCTGTAATCTTATCCTTACCCTATCCAACTGTATTTCCCACTATGAAATAGTTATTACTCCGAGTTAGGAAGATGCTTTATTACCGGTTATGTCTCCTGTTTCATGTCATTGTCTGTTACTCTTCTAGCAAAATCCCCCTCATCCTGAACAGCCTAATTTCATGCTTTCTGGGAATCTCCTCTGGTGACCCTAGCTCATACTGACTTCCTTCTTTGAATTTCTGTTACATCTAATGAGTGCTATATGGCTTATCACTTAAAATCTTAGATACTTTTGGAGCTGGTATCTTAAAGATCAGCTCATCTGTGCATTTTATAAATGTTAGAAAATTTGCAACTTACCCTCACTCATATTAGTTAATAGCAAAGCGCAAACTTCCTATGTGGTTTGGCCAAGGTAGTATGAAAGTGGCTGTAGACAATACTTAAAACTAATAAATGTGGTTGTATTCCAATAAAACTTTACCAGAATTATGGCTTATGGGCTGTAGTTTGCTAACCTGTTCTAGAATATTACTAACAACTGTCCTAGCAAATTTTTTTCCTTTTATGTTGGTTTTAGAACCAACACATTGAACACACAGACACACACACACACGTTTTTAAAAACTCTTAACTTTTCTTTGAATTGTCATCAGATAAAGAAGGAAGGGCAATTTACTTTCTATTATCAGGTACAAATTGTCATGTTTAATTCAACTTCAGAAGTCATACAGTAATGTTTCTTTTCAGTTGAGAAACATCGCCCTTAGGTAATAAGGAAGCTTTTAAGTATACTCTGTATAGTAGATCCATGATCTGCATAAATGTGGGGTGATGCCATTCCAGTGACTAGTGTAGGATTTTAAATCACAGAATTATTGTTTTTCCTCATCCTCCAGATACTTGGAATAAAACAAAAGTAAGTTACTGAGCCAGGGGTCACAACAACTTATTACTTGAGCTGGAAGCAGAACTGTGTAACTCAGCCTATCTTCTAAAGGCTGTTGAGGTACAGCAGTCAGATTCTGACCACTCTTGGCCATGAAGATCCCATGGCTCTCCTGACGGGAGTGAGACTGCTAACCCGTTCATTCTTGCCGCGGCCCAGCCACCAGGGGGTTATGCTTTCAGTCTTGCCTGAACTCCCGCTGTAGAATGCAGTTGTCTGAGCTGGATTCTAGCCAGGGCACTGACTGGGCTTACTAGCACCCCTACTCGAAAGGGGTCTCCTCATCTTGATTCCTTGACTGTTGAGCAATTTCTGCTGTTCAGCAGCTAAGTACTGTCCTCCATGGAAGAATTGGCACTTTATGTTCAGTGTAGCGTATGTTTGGTCTCACTGTTTACTTTGTGTAAGAACAAAACTGACCTTGGGCATGTCAAAGATGTAAACATGATGACATTGTAGCAAAAGGGTTAAATATTTTCAAATAAAGACATTGGAATCAACGTTAGAAACATAGAGATCTTTTAAATATTTGACAGTCAAAACCCACTGTTTTATGCCACATTATTTTTTTAATAGTGATAATGTAATCTTTTTTAAATTAATTAATTAATTATTTTTATTTTTGGCTGCGTTGGGTCTTCGTTGCTGCGCATGGGCTTTCTCTAGTTGCGGCGAGCAGGGGCTACTCCTCATTTTAGTGTGTGGGCTTCTCATTGCGGTGCCTTCTCTTGTTGCGGAGCACGGGCTCCAGGCGCGCGGGCTTCAGTAGCTGGGGCTCGCGGGCTCTAGAGCGCAGGCTCAGTAGTTGTGGCGCACAGGCTTAGTTGCTCCGCGGCATGTGGGATCTTCCCGGACCAGGGCTTGAACCCGTGTCCCCTGCATTGACAGGCGGATTCTTAACCACTGCGCCACCAGGGAAGTTACTATGCCACATTATTAAATCAGCAGTTCTCAAGCTTTTTTGTCTCAGGACTTTACACTCTTAAAGATTATTGGATTATATCTATCAATATTTGCCGTATTAGGAATTAAAGCACAGTTAAAATACACTTACTTTTAAATACACTTATTTTTTAATTTTTTAGAAATAGCAACAGTAAACCCACTCTGTGTTAGCATAGATTTTATGAAAAATATACATTAGTTTAAATATATTCTGAAAAATCTCTGGAAGAGCGGCATTGTTTTACATTTTTGCACGTCTCTTTAATGTCTGATTTACTAGACCACAGCTGAATTGTACTTTTGTGGAATGTTGTTATATGTTGGGTTTTTTTTTTTTCTTTTGCGGTACGCGGGCCTCTCACTGTTGTGGCCTCTCCCGTCGTGGAACACAGGCTCCGGACGCGCAGGCTCAGCGGCCATGGCTCACGGGCCTAGCCGCTCCACGGCATGTGGGATCTTCCCGGACCGGGGCACTAACCCGTGTCCCCTGCATCAGCAGGCGGACTCTAACCACTGCGCCACCAGGGAAGCCCTCTATGTTGTTTACTTAAAGTATATGAAGAAAATCCTCACACACACATATATAGTAGGAAGGAGGAAGAACGTTTTAACAACTTTTTCAGATGATTGTGGATTTTTTTGGTAATACACCAAAAGTTGTAAAAGTTACAAAAATAGTAATTTTTATACATTAATTGCCATGTGGAATCTAAACTGTATCAGTGAACTTTTCCTGCTATGTTACATTAAAATCCACTGGTCTGTCTTAAACTTTCCACACATGCATTCATTCACTTCTTCATTGGGTATGTGTTTGTGTGTATGTGCACGTGCATTTACATGAGTGTTTAATTTCTATTTTTTTCTTGTATTTTCAATGAATCCTTTACCCATGCATGATTTTGTAACATCAAGTATTGGTCATTTGGGAATTATTGACTCTCTGAGTTTCGCTAACCTTCCAAATGTTGATACATTTCATTATACAATATCAAAAAATATCAATTCTGTAATATCAACACTGATTGCATCAAAATCTTTTAAGTATTGACAGCAGATGTGTTTTCCAAAATTCTGATTTTTTGCTCTAAAGGTCAAATTTTATCACTGGCAACAAATAACTTTAAGTTGATTTTCTTGATATGACAAACTCATTTAGTTATTATTTTTAGAAAATACCTGCTATATGCCCAAGTCTGGATTAGCATACTTTATCTGTCATTCTTTCAAGGAAAAATGGTGTTCCATGAAAAAAACAGCTAATTCACCTTGCAGTTCTAACAGATACACAAGTGCTTTGCTTCAGCACAGCCATCACATTTAGGTATGCAGTAGAAATGCTTTATGCATGCTCAAGGGTCAATATTTAATGCTTCTAATAGTTTTTACTGCTTTTATCAAGAGCAAAGGAAGCCGATTTTTCTTTTTTAACTGCATGTAGTACAGTTTGGTACCATTGTATTGATTTTGAGATAAGACACCAGCAGTTTACCTACTGTTGTGTTTGCATAGTCATTGCAAATGTCAACACATTGAAAAAGGCAAATGAGGTTTATATTATTATGAGGTAGTTTTGACTTCATTGACTCTCTGAAAGTGTCTCTGGGATGTTCAGAAGTCTGTGGGCCACACTTTGAGAACTGTATTTATATCCCTTGTAGGAGACAATATTTAATGTTTCCTTTTCTTTTGACAGTATAAAATACAACCATTCTTTTCTCTTGCTCATTTCATTTACTTCGCTGTTCTCTAAAAACATTACTATGAAACCTCTGTTCATTTTCTAACACTAGGCCTTTATTTGTTTTATTATTTGGTTCAAGCAGTGGTACTGTCACATTAATAATTATGCTTGGATGAACCCTCAGAAATTAATGGTAGATAAAAAAGGAAGCGACTGAAAACAGTGTTTAGAAGAACTTGTGCTAGAAACCTACGTAGTCACTGAAGGAGCTAAAAAAAACCCTAAGGTTTGAAGTATTTTTTCACTTTATAATAATGATTGAGCATTAGCTGCTTTGTGTGCCCAAATCTAATTCCAAAGCTGTCTGTTCTGTTATCCTGAGCAAGTCATTTGACCTGTCTGTACCTCTGTTCCCTTAACAGCTATAATTCTGGGCTGTATGTCCAGGAACTGAAGTAGACCTCCATGGAAGGAAACACAGTCCTTTACGTAAACCCACTGACAATATTTTAGCTGTGGATTGGATCTAAAGAGCAGTACTGTATTAGCTCCCCCGGCCCAGGACATGTATTCATTGTATCTTCAGAAATGAATGGTGTATATCTGAATGCTAAACAACTATCAAAGAAGATAAAAATGTTCTGGTTCAGATTATAGATATCAGTAAGATTCCAATCAAAACACATCAAAGAGGTGAATAAATCATCTAGTTAACAGTCCTTTCTTTTTTACTGCAAATGTCACTGTGGCTTAGTGGCACTGATTTGTGATTTACAGCCAGACACGTACACACTTTCTCCACTTCGCTGCTCTTGGTTGGCTTTCTTACAGCACCGCCGTTCCATCTGGAATGACAAGCAAATGAGCCGGTGGGTACCTGCAGGGCAGGGAGCACCACTGAACCATGGACCCTGAGTTCAGAACCCAGCTCAACTGATAAGGGCACAACGTAGAAGAGTTTTATTTTGACTATTTTCCCACCAATCCAGACAGATATTCTTTAGATATTAGTTATTAAACTTTAGATATTGGATTTTAGATATTCTTTAAACTAGATTCTATGATTAAACATGAATTCTTCAGGAAAATTAAGCAAGTCTTAACGGTTTGACTTAACTAAGGAAAATTGACACACTCTTCCAGTATGTTTGTAGGAATCCTTTTGTTTAATAAAGACATGATAGGCTTTGGAATGCAGGAAAAGCAGCAGAGAAGCTGACCTTTAGAATACCATTTTCTTTATAATTCAGGGAAATTTAAAGGGAGTACACTAATTAGGAGATATTTTGGGTAGAAGTGGTGCTCATATTTGATTAAAATTTGTTCTGTAGGTAAGACATATAACCTTCTATGCCCTTTCCCTTTTGTGAATTTAAAAAAATAGCATACTTACAGTTTTATGCTGTGAATATCTTCTCTGAGTAAATTAGTAATAGATTTTTCTCTGTATAGGCTTTCTCCAAGTTGCTCTGTTTTTTTGACTCTTTTATGTCCAGTAGTCCTTGGTCACTTGTGTGTATTATGGGCCAGGTTTCTCAAGTCTGCTAAATCATTATTACTTGTTTATGTGCTTTCCAGCTTCCAAAATTTATTGCTTTTACCTCTTTTCCCCTTACCTCTAGACCGATGTATTTATGCTTTTTTACAAGTTTTACTCTGTCATTTTAATAGGGCTTTGAAGGGGAACAAAGGTGTTTGTTCTGTTTCCATCTTTACTTTGATGGAAATTTGCTTATTTAAGTTTGCTTATTTAAATGAAAGCATCTATACTGTTTTTATTTCAAACCAGAAGTTGAATTCAGCAAACAAGTACTTAAAGCAACACAGTGGTTTAAAAAATTGTTTTAGCAATCATGTTTTTATATTTTATAGATCCTGTAAAATAATCTTATGGCTTCAGTAATGTTGCTTATGAGCTATCATCAATTGTTTTCGTTAGAAGATTACAGAATTTTAAAATTAAGTTATGAATTATTTTTTAAAATGACATTTTTATTTACTTAATGAATTAGGTCATTCTCAGTAGGTGAATTAAATAGAAGTGGACATCTTAATGCTCCACACCTTAAGCAGTAATTCACAATTGGGAAAGATTTACAGGAGCACAGAAATAGTTTGGTTTTGAATATGCTTAATTTTGCATTTGTGTACACTTCTCCTGACCTACTAATCAAGTGGCTCCTTCTAGGAAGGTGAGTTTCAAGAATATTAGCCTTGAGAGTTTTACAAATGCCCCCAAATAGTTTAACAGATGGCCTTGGGATGAATAGTGGAATGGCCACAGATGTTGGAATCAGAACCTGGAATCGGAACTGGATTTAGATCCTAGCTCCATTACCTGTTAGCTGTGTCTGCTTAAGGAGGATAAAACGGAAAATGGTGATAATATGTTTGCTTCAGATTTGCCCTCAGAATTAAATGCGGTGAAATGTGTATAGTACCTAGAGCAATGCAGGCATTCAGATATTCGTTTCTTTCCCTTGTAAGCCTGCTTTCCAATTTTTCTTTCTTCAGGATGACAGATGTCAATTCTCCCATCATTTTCCCATTGCGCATGGTTTATTCATATCGCTGTGATCATCCCTCAGTGTGAAGAATCCATCACACACTATACTGTATTCAGTTAAACTAACAATAACATTAGAAGATGACTGTACACAAAGTGGCTATTGTTTTTACACCAATAAACGTTAAGGTAATGACAGTGGTTTTGATGTCACTGACAGTCATTGTAAAAAATGTTTATCATGCCTTGTATTAAAAAAAGTTGAATTTTTTTCACTTGAAGATGGTTATTCCTGTTAGACCCATGACATCTACTGGTCTCTCAGAATTTACTGTGATTTGGATAGATGATGGGAGTATCTCAGAAAAGGGAACACAGCTGTAAGAGCTTAGGTACTAGGTGTTGTTTCAGATACCTCATTCATTCCTTCTCTGGCAACTGTGTCTTCAGTACGAGGTGCTAGTGCTATAATGGAGAAGAAATTTATCAGTTATTTATTGCTGCATAACAAATTACCCCAAAATGTAGCGAGTTAAACAGTTATTATCTCACAGTTTCTGGGTGCTAGGTCTGGCTTGGGGGTCTCTCATGGGGTTGCTGAATAGCAGTCATCTGAAGGCTTGACTGGGCTCGAGGGTCTACTTTCAAGGTGGCTGAGCCACATGCCTGCCAAGGTGGTACTGGTTGTGGACAAGAGGCCTCACTTTTCCACATGTGGGTGCCTCCACGGGTTGCTTGAGTTTTGAGTGCCCCTAAGACACGGTGGTTGGCTTCCCCCAGAGCAGGCTTTCAGGAGGGAGGGGAGGGCAGGGAGAGAGGAAGAGGTAAGGAAAGGGGAAGGGGAGGTGGGGAAGCAATCCAAAAAGAACCCTTCACAAGTCACATAGCATCAATTCTATCGCATCCTTTTCATCGGAAGCAAATCACCAAGTCTGTTCCACATTCAACAGGAGGGGAATTATTACCTTTTGCAGGGAGAGGTATGAAAGAATTCATGGACATACTTTAAAATTATTGCCGTAGAACATCTTTCTCTTCCAGATATTCAATTTCATAGATAACTTGAGGCAGTAGTTACATGGGTTACCATAATTTAGTGTCATCTCACGCCGAAGTACAGTGACACATTGCTGCAAGAGCACTATGGACCAACGGCATGCCCTTTGTTGATAACTGTTAACTTGGCGTTTCTGACTTGGGTTTCCTACCATTTTCTCAAATTCAAAAGATCTATAATCTGACTCACCAACGATATCCCCAAACCAGCTCTCTTCACTTCCTGTTGTCATTGGTAACAGGTTTTCTCCCTGTCACTTTGATTTGAGGCTGAGCCACCTTTTAAACACCACACTACAAGCAGCCCCCTAGAACGGCTCCTCCTCACCTTTTCAGTTTGCGTGTCTTGTGTCCTACTCACATCCCTCCTCCTCACTGCCCTGTTACTCAAAGAATGCACTCTTAGTTCCTCAACTATTGAAGGTTCTGAGATCTCCCAGCTTCTCCTTCTGGTTATTTTTTCTTTCTTTCTTTTTTTTTTTTTTAAAAAAAGACCTACTTCATTAGTCCTTCCCACCAAAATTGGAGAGATTCCACCACAGGGAGACATTAGTAAATGTTCTCAATATGTTTCTAAAGTTGTTTTCTATGGGATAAAAATGCAATACTACAGCTAAAGAATCCTCTTAAACTTAAATGTCGAGAGGGAAAAGATGTTACCAAGTTGACTCCATTGTGGAGAAGCTTTTGGAGGGAGGGTAAGGGATGGAGAGGAACGAGACAGGATCTCTTCAGGTGTTGGAGAGGGGCTAAGTAGAAGGATTCGGACGGAAAGGGAATCTCGACTGACAGGAGTGCAGAAGCACTTACCACAGTCTGGGGAAGAGAATGGTGATGTCATTACTCACTAGCCTGGGTAGCATGCTTCTCGGGAGGAGAGAGAAGAGCTGTCCACTGCGCATGGATAGGACAGGGAGCGATGGTGGACCACGAGTATCCAGAAAGACGGGTTCTCAGAGGCTGCCTGTGCAGCCGCAGTTAAATTGCTTACGTTCCCTGGACTATAGTTTCTTAATCTGGGGAAATAAATGGGTTGGACGAGATCATTTCCAGTGCTAACATATTATGCCTTTGGAAAGGAACTTAGACATACTTGAAACAATTGAATTTCTCTATTTTTTTTAAACAAGTTTCCCCCGCTTATTTTTTTTTTTTTTTTTTTTTTTTTTTTTTTTTTTGCGGTATGCGGGCCTCTCACTGTTGTGGCCTCTCCCGTTGCGGAGCACAGGCTCCGGATGCGCAGGCTCAGTGGCCATCATGGCTCACGGGCCCAGCCGCTCCGCGGCATATGGGATCCTCCCGGACCGGGGCACGAACCCGTATCCCCTGCATCGGCAGGCGGACTCTCAACCACTGCGCCACCAGGGAGGCCCACCCCGCTTATTTTTTTAATTCCATAAAAACAACTTCAGAAACATATTTAGAACATTTACTAACATCTCCCTTTGATTGAATCTCTCTAATTTCCATTTATTAAATGGCAACCCATATGAAATCAGATTATGCTATTATAACTGAAGTTGCTATTTAATTAATATATATTGATATTTAAAAAATACATTCTCAATGGGTTATAATTTGAAAATGTTTATTAGAGAAACACTTTCCAAACTTACAGGCAAGAAAGAGTTAAAATGGCCAATATATCTGTGTAAACAACAATCTGCTTATACATTGTCTTATAAATGAATATTTCCTTATATAGTTTTGAGTATTATTTTAAGATTGCATTCTTCCCAGTGTTCCAGCTGTTAAAAAATATTTTCATAACAAAAAGGAGTGTGTTAATTCTAAGAAGTCAGTGAACATTAAATGGAGAGAAATTGATAGTCTGTTACTTTATAGAGAATAAAGGATTTTCAGACCATGACTTCTTATTTTAAACTGTAAACCAGATTTATGTTATAATTAATCTATGTTGACCATGTTAACCAAAATTGATTAAAGCCTGGTTTTATGAACTTTTTAATCTTCCAAAGTAAACAGGAAGGGGTTGGGTCTATTGGGTTTTGCTCTTTCCCTGCCTTAGCGCTGATGATCTCTTCGGCCGGAAATGGGCCTGGCTGTTCTGCCAGAACTTAAGCTCTTGGTGAGAAGAGTTACAGGTGAGCACGACCTCCTTAAATGCTGTGCTCTTCACCCTCCTTGAAATGCCTGTGTTGACCTTGGTAATACACTGTAATTCTCTTCATTTTATAGCTAACACCTATATAGTGCTGACCATGTGACAGACACATCCTGAGCTCTTTTATGTTTTAACACATTTGATTCTCAGAACAACCCTATGACAAAAAGCTGTCCTTCCCTTTTTTACAGATTGTCCTTCTCCTTTGGTGTCAGGGTAGCTGGGTCATAGACATAGCTGAGATCCCCACGTCTGGCCAGCATTCATGGTTTGTTCCCAGTGGTGGGCTCAGAGAAAGCACCCTTCTAGGGGAAAACCAAGATTTACTCGGATTGTCACAGTGTCTTATACACAGACACCCAGAGCTGAGATCTGAGAATTGTCCCAGCCATCCTTCTCCCCTTATCTCCTCCCGTCCAATCTGAAGGACTGTTAGTTCTTCCAGCACAACGTTTCCCCCGATTGGTCCCCTCTTTCTTCTCTGTGCCCACTGGCTGAGTTAATCATTGTCTCCCTTCGGACCTGTTTTAAGTGATAGCCCCACACTGCTTCATGCCTCTGTAGGTATTACTTTTCTCTAATTCTTCGCAAGTTGTAGGCTGTAATAGCTTTTCTTTTCTGGTAACAGTTTTTATGAAGCTGTTCACCCATTGAACGTGTACCGATCAGTCAGTAGTATATTTTGGTTGCTCCAGAAAGAAACCCTGTACTCACTAGCACTCACTCCCTTCTCCCCATACCTCACTCATCTACTTCCCAACTCTGGAGATTTGTCTGTTCAGGACATTTCATGACCGACGTCTTTTATTTAACATAACGTCCTCAAGGTTCACTGCTCAGAGAGGTTACGTATTTACTCATCGTTCAGCCAGAGACTCAGAACACGGAACTTGGGCTTCCCTGGGTGGCGTAGTGGTTAAGAATCCGCCTGCCAATGCAAGGGACACAGGTTCGAGCCCTGGTCCGGGAAGATCCCACATGCCGTTAATGGCATTATTTCATTCTTTTTTTATGGCTGAGTAATATTCCATTGTATAATGTACTACATCTTCTTTATCCATTCCTCTGTCAATGGACACTTAGGTTTACTTAGCATTGCTTTTAACTATAAGAGTAGATACCATTTCCTGAGCATTTAGAATGTTCCAGATATTGGGCTTCCCTGGTGGCACAGTGGTTAAGAATCCACCTGCCAATGCAGGGGACACATTGAGCCCTGATCCAGGAAGATCCCACATGCCGCGGAGCAACTAAGCCCGTGCGCCACAACTACTGAGCCTGCGCTCTAGAGCCTGGGAGCCACAACTACTGAGCCCATGTTCCACAACTACTGAGCCCGTGTGCCACAACTACTGAGCCTGTGCTCTTGAGCCTGCGTGCCACAGCTACTGAAGCCCGTGCGCCCAGAGCCCGTGCGCCTAGAGCCCGTGCTCTGCAACAAGAGAAACCACCGTAATGAGAAGCCCACGCGCAGCAAAGAAGAGCAGCCCCCACTCACTACAACTAGAGAAAGCCTGCGCGCAGCAACGAAGACCCAACACAGCCAAAAATAAATAAATAATAAACTAAAAGAAAATTTAAAACAAAAAAACAAAAACACAGAATGTCCTCCAGTTTCTTTTCAGAAATCACGGCTGTGATCATGTGTATGGTATACAGGACCACCGGGGATTATTGCGGGTTAGTGGGTTCTCTTTGACTGCCCTCTTTATCCCCTAGTCTCCTGCCTATTCTGTGTCTGTCATCATCACACTCAGCTGTTAGCTTCTTAATTCCTAGCTGTATTAGTTTTCTAGGGCTGCTGTAACCAGTTACCACAAACTGGGTGACTTAACAGAAATATATTGTCTCACAGTTCTGAAGTCCAGAAGTCCAAAATCAGGGTGTCCCCAGGACCATCACGCCTCTGAAACCTGTAGGGGAGAATCCTTCCTTGCCTCTTCTAGCTTCTGGTGTTTGCCAGCCGTCCTTGGCATTCATTTGGCTTGCGGTTGGGTCACACTGGTCTCTGCCTCTGTCTTCACATGGTGTCTTGTCTTCACATGGTCTTCTCCTCTGTGTGTGTATGTGTGTCCAAATTTCTCTTCTTATGAGGACACCAGTCATATTGGATTAGGGTCCACTCCAGTGACCTTATCTTTAACTTGATTACATTCTGTAAAGACGCTGTTCCCAAATGAGGTCACATTCACAGATGGTTAGGACCTCAGCCTTTTGGAGGAAGAGGCCATTCAACCCGTAACAGTAGCTGGTTGCTCTTTTGTTCTCAGTAATGCTGTGGGTCATAGGTTGCTGCGTGTTCTGACCTGGTGTCTGGCTCCTTGGCCAGGATTCGGGTGTTGCCGGTCTTTGAGGCTTGCCTGGACGCTCCCCTAGGCTTAGAACTGTGGATCTGTAGCTAGCTGGTGATGAGGGGTCTGCTCTTTACCATCTTTCCACCTGGATCTTCCCTGTGAAGCAGGAGCTGTGGATATGTTGGTGTGTGAAGGGGGTAGAAACTGAGCCTGCCGTCCAGCATGGATCGTCCACAGCCTGGATCTAGTAGTGGGAATCCAGAGTGGCAAAGTGGGTGCTGCCTGGGCGCTGCCACCTCCTCGGTGGGGGTCTTCTTCACGTAGAGCCAAGGGACATGATGTCTGCAGATGTTCACTAGCCGTCAGACCCACCAGGCAGAGCTCTGCCACTCCAGGGGTCTGTGGGGGGACAAGCCTACTAGGTCAGGTCCTTATAGCCCAGAGTTGGGGGCCGGGGGTTGGGGGCAGACTCTGGCTGGAAAGCCATTGCACTCTTGTTACTGAGCGTTGGTGGATTTTATTAAATAAATGCTTTGCAGTTTGTGGCAAGCCCTTTGATTGATCTCCAGGGACTCTGAATCACTGTCTTTGTTAATTTTTGCCAGATTAATAAATAGTGCGTAGGGGGAGGGGGAGGTTCTCCCAGCTCTTCATACAGCCATTCTAGAAAATCTTGCCCCTTTGAAGAGTTTTAAAGCAGCATCTTGGAGGGTGGGGTAGTGAGACAGACATAGGGTTGGAGTGGCACATAGCTCCTCAGGGAATTCAGGCCATAGAGGAATCATTTCCATTAGTGTTGATGTTATTTTTCCACATATTCAACATCTTCAACATTTTACAAAAGTTGTAAAACTTTTACAACCCTTTGTTAACATGACTGAAATCATCTCTTACTTGATTTAAATAGCCTTTCTTTCCTACCTACACAGAAAACATTTAAAAATAAATGGTTAGAGAAGAATGTTCTTAATAAAGTTTCATTTTAGCAAGTAAAGGTTTGCTTAGAATATTTAACAGGCTAATTATATAAGCTAAGTCTTCATTTCATTGAAAGCTGGAATTTTTCATGATGGACTTATAGCACATCTCTTTCGTGGGTGTTTATTTGATGTAAATGTCACCATCTGGGCTGCATTTTTTTTTTATCTTATTCAGTTAGTTGAAAGGGCCAGCAAGACATCGTGAAAGCTTTTTAGAAACTCTGAACGCATTTATGTTCGGTTAGCATTCTTGTAGTGATTAGTTTTAACTAAGCTGAGTTCTACACTTAGAGATTTCTGAAACTAGAAGCTGTTATAAATCTCTGTTATTTCTCCCAGACCGAAGTGCTGGGGAGTCACTCTGACACTGCAATAATGAGGAATTATCACAAGGTATTTTTTTAATGTTTTCTGTAAAGCTTTGTAGGCTTTGTATATTATTTTATAGGACTATAAATACTGCCTCTGTGTGTGTGTTCATTTATTACCAATGCTTTTCATTAGAATTTTAGAAGCTTGAAACTTAGATTTTGCTTAGTCCCACCCCATCGTTTTGATGAAGTAATTGAAGTACTTAGAGATTATGTAACTTTCTAAGCTTTAGCATTTAAGATTGCATATATAACTGTAAGGGCTAGAACAAAACGGTAATACTTCCCAGAAGGCATGAAGCAACGTGTAGTCTTCTTTTTTCAGAAAGCTTTAGGAAATACCATGTATTTTTCCTTATAATATAGTATTATACTCATTATTTTGTCAAGCATTAATTTGGCATCTATATACCAAATAATTTGATTTTAGGCTTACCTAAGCCACAGAGACCTGAAAATTTTGTATTTTCTTTCCTAGTAGAAAGCATTTCCTTGTCGCCTTTCTCAACATTTACATTTCAGTAAATCATAAATAGCTGTCAATATTTAGTATTAACATAAACATAAAATCTGATATGTGCACCTCACTTAAAATTTTTTGGAATTCATGAATCAGGAATTAGCATCAAAATTTCTTAGGTCTTAACAAATTATGATTTGCTGTGTTTATCGCTGTATATTGATAAAGAGACTGTCTGTATATTATTATATTTGATCCTCACAGCCACCTGATGAAGACAGGCTGGACAACCTTTATTATTTCCATTTTATAGATGGAGAAACTGAGGTTTGGAGTTTACATAACTTGCCTAAATCTTATGACCTTAATAATTTACTCCTGTAGTTACCCATTTCTTTGCATGTCACTGGTATCCATTTCTTTGCATGTCACTGGTCAGTCATGGTAGCATTATCTTATTTCTTCCAACGACTGCAAAAGTCTTTGTTGACTTTTACTTTAGAGAATTTAAGAGGAATAATTTGTGTTACTCAGGTTGACCCCACAGCTGGCCCAGGAGGGAGGGGTTATAAGTTAAACTCTGAAAGCCAGGATTCCTTTCCTCTTCCTTTCGGCAAACTCCTGTCCTCTCAGTTTTAACTCAAATGCCACCTTCTCTGTGAAGCCTGCCTTTTTTTTTCAAAGGAGGCAAACATTTTTTATTCGTCTCTGCTCTCTCTAGCACTTGGTACCTGCATCGCTTGGTACAAGTATTATTTGTCGATACCATGATTGAGCTCCTTGAAGGCAAAAGCTGTGATGAGCTTCTTCACTTCTCCAGGGCCTTGCATGAACCATAGTGGAGCTCAGTCCATGTTTTCCAAATAAATGGATGAATAAATATGGCCCATAAGCTGTGCAAGCTCAACAAGGTGGACTCTCTGCTTTTGGATTAACTGTGCAGTGTTAAATGTTTGACTGCTTTTACTGCATGATGTTTCGCTGTGGTTTGCTGCATCAGTGCTCTGGAGTCCCCCGTTGGTGCTGGGCCAGTTTATTCCTGCTCCGCTTCATCACTTAGGGTTATTTGGGACCTGAATCCGTTTCATTGTAACATTGCATTAGTTGAGCCTGTGATTTTATTAAAAACAGAAAGTACTGTTCAGGACATTTAATTTCTTACGCAAGTGAAGTTTTGTTGCTTGAGGTCTGTCATATTTGTCTAACTGTGTTTAAAAATGAAAATCTTAGCTAAAGGCTGACTACCACACAAGTGAACTTAAGAAAGAGCAGAGTTCCTTGTGAATTATGAAGGGAGTTTAAAGGTGGGTATGTGCAGAAAGGCCTGGTTAGGGTCTGATTTCCTGTGTTTTCTGTGCTTTTCTCCTCTGCCTTCTGGCAGCCACCTTCTGACCAATTCTGCTGTTTAGGAGCTGCAGTACCAGACGGTGGTATAGGAAATGGAGTTCCCATCCTTCAGTCTAGTTACTTCTTAGCAGATTCTGTAAATTTTAGGTGTGAAGAAGAGTGGAAATAGTTAGGTTATTTGTGCCTCTTCCCTATTATCCCTACCTCCCATTATCACAGGTAATAATGACTTACCTGTAATTGGCTAAAATTGTAAGAAAAATAAGTAGTTAAGAAATGCTTCCTCAAGATTTTTTTCACAGTTTTGTTTTGGGAAAAAAATTAAAAAGAAAAAAAGATCTGAGTGGATTCTGATTATTTTCTTCATGGTATTTTGTTTTGTTAAATTGTGTTTTATATCATGAATAGTAGAATTGGCTCCGTTGTGAATTACAGGAAGTGACACACATGATAAACTGTGGTTTTATGTCTGTTCAGCATTTCAAGGTGGAACTGAAATGAAACTATAAATATTTTAACAACACCAATTGCTTCTGCCACCAACCAGGGCTAGTCCTGATGAAAACTGGATCTGCTGATACAAAGTTAATGGGAAGCAGGGTCCTCATTTAATATCAGGCCAACTTTAGCAACTTTGAGTCTGCTAGGCACACATTCATTTTGTTCACTAAAAATACAAATATTAGAATATGTAAATGTTTACATTTAATAGTAAAATGTGTTTTATATTTAGTAAATGTGTATGAAACAGTAATATATTGAAAAGCAAATAAAAACATTCAGTTTGTGTAATCTTTCCACAATTTACATACCAATCTGATACTGGGCTGGAGGAGGGAGACAGATTCTTCAGATTATTAGGCTGCCAGGAGTGTACCATACTTTGCAGAAGCTTTTTCTTGAATAGTGGTAGCTATTAAGATTTTACTGTTAGGATCTGAACACATTTAGGTCCTTTAGGTAGCCTATAGAGAACACTAAAATATATTTAATAGGATAGCCTAAATAATTTCCACTTTCATTCTTTTCTTGGATTTTTAAATCCGGAGCAATAGGTTTACAAATTTAGACTTTGTCCAGAGGAGTCAGAATGTTACACTTGTGCTTTCCTGAGCAGCTGTGAAAGTCCTCTTGAGTTTATTTGTTTATTTTCTAGCTTAGTTCATGCAAGATAGTGTACTGCTGTAGGAAATACAATAATGAATTTCCAACTCCCCTGTACCATTGCTCTTCAAATCTAGTAGAGGAAGGAGAAGGGATGAGGATAACCAGGGAGCCCAAGTGTCCTGCTTTATGTCTCTTGTCCTGGTGTAATTTTTTTTTAATATTTTTTTGATGTGGACCATTTTTAAAGTCTTTATTGACTTTGTTTACATTATTGCTTCTGTTTTTATGTTTTTGGTTTTTTGGCCACGAAGCATGTATGATCTTAGCTCCCCGACCAGGGATTGAACCCATACTCCCTGCATTGGAAGGCGAAGTCTTAACCACTGGACCGCCAGGGAAGTGCCTGGTATAATTGTTAATCGTACCGCCTTTTACTTTCAGATGTCCTGGTTTGGATGACAAGTTATATGGTCATACTCTGAATAACTATGTAAACGTCAGGCTGAGTTCAAACCTGCTTCAAATAAAGCATTATGAAAATTTAGAAGGGGGGAGATAGCACGGGATTGCCATTTGGTTCTTGGAAACTTCCCAATGTAAAACTAAGAATTTCCTCTCTCATCTTCACTTCTTATAGATGTATGTCTTGTAAACTGTAATCTAAAAAAAGAAGAGAAGGGCACCAACTTCTGTGTTTTTTACGTTTTTATTTTTGATACTGTTTTTTTTAAGCAGCTGCTGAGATTTTTATGTTTTTAACTCAGATAAAAGAGAAACATTTAAGATGTTTCCATCGCTTGGTTTTTCTAAATCACTTAATCTTACTAGAAATATTGATTATTAAGTGAGAGAAAGGTTATAATTAATGTCAGGTATCCTTTAAAAAATTTGAGATTGTGTTCAATTTGGGCTTCAGAAATTTTCTAGAAGTCTTATAATGACACAAAGTTTAATCTGCAATACAGAATAAGCTACTGCTACTGTATTCCTTTCCTCCCACCATTGTTCACATCGTTTCACTAATGAGAAACTCTTTAGCCTTATAACCGGGAGAAATGCTTGTGTAAGCCAATACAGATAAGACTGCTTATTGTACTTACAGCGTCAGAAGGTAATTCTGGAATTGCTTTTTCTGTTCTTTCAGACAATGAAGGTATATGACTTCATTCTCTATCTTTTCTTCCTGTTGGCAAGGCAAACACATATATTTAGTAAAACGCTCATTGTCTCTTCTCGGCCATATGTACCAGAAAAACAATACTGAATACTTGGGCAAGCAAGGTTTTATAGAATGGTTAGGCAGGCATCAGGTTGGGGACAGTGCTGCAAATACAGTCAGTCTTGCTGAAATGAAAAACGAACGATGACCCAAAATAGGAGGATGTGTTCTGGTGAAATAAGCCAAAACTCTAGCTTTATTTCATCTCATCAACCCTGGGAATGCTGGACAAAATTTCATAGACTAGTGAAACCATGTACAGGTCTGAAAAATGCATTGTAAGGTTCAGATAAAACTTTTGTGTGCAGATTAGGAGTTGGTGTGGTTTGGCAGCTTGTGAAGATGAAGTTTTCCAGGATCTGATTTCATGAAATGTCATTTCATATTTCTTTTCATCTTAGTTGTATGATGATAGGAATATGCTGATTTCTTGTTGAACAGTGATTATTGTGGGTAATAATTAACTCATCTCATATTTATTATTGTAAACATAGAATGGTGGTCATAGTATAAATATTGAGGATGTCAGGTATTTTCTTTTTTTGTGATCTAATGTGAAAAGTAACGCAACATTTCAGAGTAATTTGGTACAGTGAAAAAGAAAGGAAAAATGAAGCATGCCAGTAATCTTGACAGGCAAGTTTCCTGATTTGCAAAACGAAAAATCAGATTAGATAATCTCTAGAAGTGCCTTCTACCTTTCTCAGTGTCTTTGAGTCTATAAAGCAGACTCCTGTTTATTTTGGCTAAAATATCTTGGTCTCAGTGATCTTTTTGCACGTGTGCTATTTAAATTGAATCAGACGTTCATACTTAGGCTCCTGCCCTCTCACCCCAGGATTTTAGATGTTGGTTTCTCTTGAGACTGTAACAAAATAATAATTTTGATAAATAATTTTTGATAAACATTTTAGTATTTAATGATGTGAAAATTAAGGTAGGAATACATAGATGTAAGATTTTTTTTTTTTTTTTTGCGGTACGCGGGCCTCTCACTGCTGTGGCCTCTCCCGTTGCGGAGCACAGGCTCCGGACGCGCAGGCTCAGCGGCCACGGCTCATGGGCCCAGCCGCTCCGCGGCACGTGGGATCTTCCCGGACCGGGGCACGAACCCATGTCCCCTGCATCGGCAGGCGGACTCCCAACCACTGCGCCACCAGGGAAGCCCCAAGAATTTTTATATTAGATAATAGGGCATTCTAGTTATAGCTAGAAGTCAAAATTTCAGTATTATATTGAGAAGTCAAATCAAGTTGACAGAATACCTGTGGAGCTTCTGAAAGTGAGCATGGCTCCTCTCAGAATGGGCATCAAAAATTTTGCTTTGAATAAACAGTGGATGCATTTTTTACTAGGTACTTTGGGGGATGAAATTGCATATTTTCTCTTTGTGTTGCCTTGAATTTGACAGTTAAAGGCAAATGCAGTGCTTATATTTTGCCAAAGTACAAGGCAGAATAGTAATAAAAAATTGTTATGTAGGCGGGCAAAAGGGCAGATTCTCTGCCAAATGGCTCTAAATGAGTTGATACAAGGAATTTAAATATTAGGTTTTGATGAGAGATTGTTGAATTTAGTCAGTGTTGGTGTTTCCTTTGGTATGCAAGCTAATTAGACAACAACAGCTAATTGGGGCCAGTGGCTCCGACAGCTTGCCTCTGTTAGCACAAATGCCAGAGGGTGGCACGGTTGGCTTTTTATGCTGGCTAGGAAGACTTCCATCAAGGCTTAGCTGTTAATGTTTTCAGACCCCTCCTGGCCCTCTCTTGGAGAGCCTTGCCTTCAATAACCATTGGTAACTAGGGGTGTCCCAGGTGATCCCTACTACTTTCACCTTCTGTAATATTGATGCAATTTGTACTCACCCCCTTAATGTGTATCAGCAATTGCAAAGTTCTACCACTGTAGGAAAATAGAGAGAGCCCCTATTTGGGAAGGATAAAAATTATTACAAAACATCCTGCTTCGTATTGAATGGTAACTTGCAACAGAACAGATGATCTTAATTGTGCATGAAAACACCCAGGAACCTTGTTAAAAATTTAGATTCCTGTGGCACTACACCATAAATTCTAATGCAGTGAGTGTGGGATAAAACTCTGTAGAAGCCAGCCTTTCCCCAGCTTACCCAGAATGGAGACTGCCTCCTGAAATATTCAGAAGTCAGAAATGATTTTAAAACCAAAGTGTTTATAAACAGTTTAAAGCAAATTTGGTTTGTACATACGTACTTCAGAGCCGAACCCAGTACTCTCCTGTCACAGCTCTAAGTATACTTTCAGTGGCATGACATGAGGTCAGGTCTCTATAACACTTCCAGACTTTAGCAATGGGACTTTGAAAGCACTCTTATTTTATTGTGTAGAAGTACATATTGGAAATAATGTATCCTCAAAAGTAAATTTACTGTACATTGCTGGCTAGGATACATTATCCTGTAGAGGTAAATGATTATAACTGTCTTTAAAGCTTTGACACATAGTAAGTACAAGAGAGGTTATTTAGATAGAGTTCTGTATTCCACATTATATGTTGAATAGGTGCAGATTACCAGGAATTGGGATTTGGGTGTCTCCTGATTGAGCTGTTTGAATTTGGATAAGACAGGGTGCCTTCCCTGAGGTGCAGGGAGAGAATCCAGACGACCCTTTCATTGTCCAGCAGCTTCATGCATCAGGGTTGGACTTGATAAAGTCTGGGGTAAATGATTCAGGATTCTAAAATGCTCTGAAATGTTTAGCTGTGCTTATTTACATAGTTACTTCTGAGATCAAACCAAATTAGTATCCTAGGCTCAGAAAACAGATGAGAGGTTACGTCTTTGGTCTAAAGAGCTTATTTATTATTCCTCAAGAAGAATGCATAAGATTTACCATTACCGAAAAAGGTTAGGACATTGTTATACCACTTGATTATTTCTAATTATCCTTTTGCGATGCTATAACACTCAGTTAGTTTATTCATATAATTGATATGTTAGTTGGCCACCATGTAATGGAGTTGTGATTTTCAAAGTAGAACGTGTTGACTTAAGGAAATGTTTGGCAAATATGTTTAGACAGTTAGTGATTTCTTTTCGATTTTCCAAATCCAATCTATCCTTCGATGCTTTGGTATCATACACAAGCTTAAATATCTTAATGTTTTGTTTAAAAAAACCCAATGCAATTAAAAAATTTCAAAACCTGTTTAAATGATGCTTGTTTAAAGGAGAACTGTTATCCTTTAGTCCTTTTCAAATAATAGTGATAGGACTTGCCAACATTTGATGACTTTGTGCCAGTCACTCTCTTAAACTCTCATTTAATCCTTAACGTTGATTCATTATGAAAGAAGTTAATGATCCCTTCAATATGTACCTTTCCATTTTCATTACGTTGGCTTTTGAAGTTAAACTTTTTAGGTTCAGATAACTGTAGACTCAAACACAGCCATAAGACAAAAGACATAGATTCCTTGAACTCTTTCCTGGTCTTTTTATCCTCTTGACAAGGTCTTTCACAGAGCAAAAGTTTTAATTTTTGACGAGGATCAGCTTATCACATTTTACTTTAATGGACGATGCTTTTGGTGTCACGTCTAAGAATTCCTTGCCTGGCCTGAGGTCACCAGGATGTGGTGGGGCAGAAGATGAGTGAAATTTTAAATTTAATTTCTGATTTTACTATGATACATGTGTCACAACCAGTAAACAAGTATTGCTGCATTATTAGGAAGTAGGGTTCATATTTTATTCATATTTTCTTAGTTTTTAATCTAATGTTCTTTTTCTGTCCCAGGAGCCCATCCTGGATATCATATATTACATTCACTCATCATGTGTCCTTAGGCTCTTCTAGACAGTGACAGTTTTTCAGGCTTTCTTTGTTTAGATGACCTTGACAGTTTTCAGGAATGCTCTTCAGATATTTTGTTGAATGTCCCACAGGTGGAATTTGTCTGATGTTTTACTCTCACGATTAGACTGGGGTTTATGGGTTCTTGGCAGGAAGAACACAGAGGTAAGGTGCCATTTCTCATCGTATCGAGGGTACACGTGATCAACATGACTTGTCACTGATGGTGTTCAGTTGGATCACATGGCATAGGTCGTGTTTGCCAGGTTTCTCCACTGTAAAGTTAGCCTCTCCTTCTTCCTGTCCTGTAATCGTTGGAAGGAAGTCACCGTGCAGCTCACATGTAAGGGGTGGGGAGTTATGCCCCACTCACGCATTTTGGTATGGTATGTTTTCATTTGCATTCAGTTCTATGTATTTGTCTTTATTTTCTTCAAGACTTCCTGTTTGGCACACGGATCATTCTATACGTATGTTTGTTATCTAAATGTTTGGGGATTTTCCTGTTGTCTGTCTGTTGTTCATTTCTAGTTTAACTCCATTATAGTGAAAATAGACTCTGATTTCAGTTCTTTTAAATAAATTTGTTTTATGTAATCTACTGTTGTTGGGTGGAGTGTTCTGTGTATGTTAGTTGTATCCTGATGGTTGATTATTTGTTCTATTTTTCAGTACCCTTCCTGATTTTCTCTCTAGTACTATCACTTGTTGACAGTAGGGTATTGAAGTTCCCAACTATAGTTGTGGCTTTGTCTTTTTCTCCTCTCAGTCTTTACTTGATGTATTTTAAGATTTCCTGTTCGGTGCAGACACATTTAGGATTATGCTTCCTGACGGAGTGATCCTTTTATTGTTATGTAGTGTCTCTGCTTATCTCTAGTAACTTTTTGATTTGAAGTCCCCTTTATCTGATGTTAATATAAGTATCCTTGCTTTTGAAAAAATTATTTCAAAGTCAAGCTGGGAAGGGGGTACCACTAGTGGGTGGTGGCGGGGTGTGGTTCTGTTCCCATAGGTTGATCGGAGAAGACCTCTCTGATAAGTTGACATTTGAGCAAGGACCTTAAGATGATGAGGGAACAAGCTGTGTTAATTTAATTTCTCTGGGAGGAAAGTACCTCAGGCAGAAAAGGGAATGCTGGCACATTACAGGAGCCCAAGGGAGGCTTTTGTGACTGGAGCAGAGTGAGCCCTGCGGGGAGGGCGGGTCAGAGAGGAAGCAGGGAGGTCAAGTTGAACCCTGAAGGCATCCTAAGGACATTAGCTGTGCAAGATGGGAAGTCACTGGAGGGTTTTGAACAGGGTGGTGGCATGATTTAGCTTTCATTTCAAAAGGAGCATTTGCTAAATTGTGTATACTTACCTGATCTGTTTAATAAAAGACAGTAGGGATGTGGGCCTTAAATGCTTTTGATTTAAAACATTGTTTTTTAAAAAGAGGAAGGCAGGCTAGATAATTTCAGAGTTTTTTCACTTCCCAGACCCCTTCTTTGCCTTTCATGGATCTAAAGTAATCGATTTTTAATTCAAAAAGTATGAGGGGTGCTGTGGAATAATTCTAAATGTGACCCCAGTAGTAGCTTAAGGAAAAAACCTCTCATTCCTGTTGAGCTTTTTGACAGGACATTTTAGAGGTCTGAAGGAATTCGCCAGAGGCACAGATGGTATCACGTCAAGAATAGCAAAGACTGGAACCTCGGCCACAACTGTAATCTATCTTGGTTTATTTTCAGTGGACTGTCAGGCACTTCATACCCACTACAGCAGCCAAGTGCTTACAACAATATACCCGCAGCAAGAGCAAACACAGTAATTGCGGACGGTAAAGAAAGAAGAAACATAAGCCGCTGATAACAGAGACTAACTTTACACACTTTTCAAATTGCCAGGGCCTTGTCACATTTCTTTTTCTGATAGGTCATTTCACTTAAAAAATTTCAGTGAAGGTGAGGACAAGAAAAGACAAACATGAGAAAATCGTGTCTTATGGATAAAGAAGGAAATCACGGTCACAGTGTTTAAAGGATACAGGAAATGCACAAAGATCTTTTTTTTACAGACACCATAAAAAGTAGATTTTGCGGAGGTTGAAAGCAGAGGGTTTATCTGAGATATGATCAAAATCCAATCCAGTTCACCTTTTGAAAGGAATTAAAGGATAAGTACAAAAAAAGAAATAGTACCTTGGACCTTATGTGAAGATGATCTCACAGCCTCTGTTACAATTTCTAACCTGTACCCAGGGTAATCTATAACTACAGTCTCCTTAAACCATCATGAATACTATGTCTGAATATCTCCAGAATTAAAAATCCTTCTAGGGGCATCTGCATATGCGTGTCTTAAACTTTGCTTCAGTTTGAACCCTGCCTCTACTCCTAAACCAAAAAGTCTTTGTAGGGGCTTCCCTGGTAGTGCAGTCGTTAAGAATCCGCCTGCCAGTGGAGGGGGCATGGGTTTGAGCCCTGGTCCGGGAAGATCCACATGCCACGGAGCAGCTAAGCCCGTGAGCCACAACTGCTGAAGCCCACGCGCCTAGAGCCCGTGCTCTGTAACAAGAGAAGCCACCGCAGTGAGAAGCCCGCGCACCGCGACAAAGAGCAGCCCCTGCTTGCCGCAACTAGAGAAAGCCCGCGTGCAGCAACAAAGACCCAACACAGCCAAAAATAAATAAGTTTAAAAAAAAGAAAAAAAAGTCTTTGTAGGGCTTCCCTGATGGCGCAGTGGTTGAGAGTCCGCCTGCCGATGCAGGGGACACGGGTTCGTGCCCCGGTCCGGGAGGATCCCACATGCTGCGGGGCGGCTGGGCCTGTGAGCCATGGCCGCTGAGCCTGCGCGTCCGGAGCCTGTGCTCCACGACGGGAGAGGCCACAACAGTGAGAGGCCCGCGTACCGCAAAAAAAAAAAAGTCTTTGTAGGTAGTAGTCTCAAATATTACCTTCTCATAATCCTCCATAGATGCTTTTCATATAGCAAGGACTCTACAAATGCTTTCTGATTCAACAACTTAGGTAAGTTGTAACTGATCAGAAGGTCAGGCAGCAGGACCATTAATAATAGGAATTATAATTATATTTTATGATCCAAGTATCAAAATAATGGGGTCTGACAGCATGTCAGAATCTGTGAAAACTTGGTGACCAGAAAATTCAAGGTATAAGCTCTTTGTATCTACAGAGGAGAATACTTTTGTCTCAAATTTGAAATCCTATTTCCTAATTTAGTGTATAAAATACTTGACCAAAATGCACTGATTAGCCAGAAGTAATGTCTGTATCAAAACTACATTTGACAATGGCTCTTAATGTGTGAAAACTCACTTACATATGCCTGACTCATATTAAAAATTTATGACACATTTAAATAAAGCTATGAAAATAAATGCAGTAGCTGAATAGATCTGGTCTGTTAATTCCAATTAGACAAAATTTTTTTTTACTATTTATCTATAGAATAAACTCATGCTTTTAAAGAATCAGTCTCTGTATAATCATTTTTATTTCTTTGTGGCTACTCTACAGTTAATATTAAAGACAATGCCAAGCAATAACAGAGAGGAAGTAGCCCAGACATTCAGCCCTGACCCAGAGAAGTAAGTGTGTTAGTAATTCTGTGTGATTCCAGTGACCTAGCTTTGCACCAAACAAGTTGAAAAAATTTCAGTTTATTTTAAAAAGTCATATTGCAACACACAAACTGACTTCCCAATTTCTCCAGTTCTGACAGTCATACTAATAAAAATAAAGTAATGATAACGACGCTATGGATAGACCTACCACTTTGTTGGGCCAGGTTGAACGCTGTTACTTGGAATACCTGCCCTTTTGTCAGAACACTTCCTCTTCCTGCATGCAGGTATTAGCGTGCTGAAGCGCCATCATCTTCAGGAGGCCCCTTTGACAACATAAGCCCACGCTGATGATTTCTCTGAATTACAATGGTCAATTTGTCTCTACCACACTATCTAGCATTTCATGATGCAGGACTCGTGAAGTTCTCTGGCTGTTTTTCTGAATGTACTGTAATTCTATTTGCCCCTAAAAATAAGCTCTGGTGGGTCAGTGCCATCTTCTCTTTCCCATGCCTTCACTCATATAGCCTAGTTCTGGAAATACATACACTTAAAAAGACCCCTCCATTTTGCTTTTAATGTTAATTAGGATTCTTGTTACTTTAATTTGCACAAAAATTACCAAATGATTATCCTCCTTGTTCTTGACCCCAACGCTTTATCAGTAGGTTCCCCGCAAAAAGGCCTAGTTCACAGACACAAAGTTACGGCTGACCTTGAAGAAAGAACAGAATATCTTTAAGTGCTAATAATGCACAGGAATAAAATTCCCGACCCAGTTCAACCAGGTTTTTTGAGTATAACTGTAACAAACTTATGTGACTTTTTAGGTAGTGAGCTCTCCTATTAGCTCCAGTATCACCATTATTTTGAAGGTCATGCTGACCAGAGTAACACTTCTCTGAATTCAGCCAGAGCTCCCAAGATATTTTAAGAAATCATCCTTTTACAATCAGGAAAGGTCTGGAGGGAGGGGGTCATTTAATCCATTTTACAAATATGGGATCTAAAGTGCAGAAAGGTTTAAGTGGCACATAATAGACTCTCAGTACATGTTCACCAAAGTGAAACTGCTAGGTAAATTGATGAAAAGAGTGAAGATTAAAGGTGGATCATCCTGAACCTTAGTTTAGAAGCACCCTCGTTTAAGGAAGGCTCAAATCAAACTACGAGGCGTACATCTCCACAACAAATCAAGGAAAGATGTGCTGTCTTGCAAACTTTGGCACAAAAGATAATCTTTTCCTTTTAAAATTGGTTGGCTCCCCATTCAGGCCATCTCTTCCACCGCAAAATTGAAATGTTTTGTGACTTCAGTAAATGAAAATATTGATACATACTAAAACCTCATTAATATAAAACCTAAACTTTTTGGGAAAGTTGGTTTGAATTATCTGCTGTTTATTAAAGAATCTCTGGAGAGGCAGAAGTTTGTTTTGTTTTTCTTAAAGTAACGATTTTAGCTTGTGATCCTTAATCCAAATTTCTGTGAGTAATTAATGAAACAACTGCGGCAGCATCCTTTAAAGGACTCTTCTCATGTGTTAGAAAGTTACTGACAAGAAACACTTAGAAACTGAATGGACCACTTCGCAGCAGTGGTGCTATTGACCTAAAGGTGGGAATCATTTAAGCATAGCGTCTCAACTATTCGGAGCCAGCAGCTTCAGTTTGTAGGTTGTCCGTTCCCTTGGTTTTCTTCTTCCTTGCTGATAGCTTGTGCTAGAAAATAATTTATTCTGTCTCAACAAACTACAGATAAGATGTAATAAAATTCAAATTGGATGATTTTGCTTTAGGTAAGGAGCACTTTCAAAAAGTATTTTGGATTTCATTAAATAAAACAGAAGGCAAGACTTTTTCTTGTTCAACTGTTTATAATGCTATCCCTAATATTATGGACAAGTACTGGCTAAGTAGTAACCAAAATCAAGCCACACTTCTACAACCATTAAAACTATGATTGTGGCATCTTAGCTGGGTTGTAGTTTGTAGATTGAAGAAATGTATTGATTGACCTAATTTCTTTCTTTTTAATTCTTTGAGATGTTTGTACTGGTTCCCTGTAAGCAGGTCTTAATTAGCAAAGATTTTTAAGTCCCTGTTCCTATCAAGACAGGCAGAAACCAGTCTTGGCAGATAAACTGACTCTAATCTTGGGAACAATTAAAAAAAAAGCTTTAGAAGGTCAGATCTATACATTTTGATATATAATGACAGTATATGCTGCTGGAGCAGAGTTTGTGGGTTAAGTCACCTACCAGTTAAATTCAGTTTGTTTTGAGGGTACAGCTATCACCCCAAATACAGATCAGTAAATATATCTCAGGAATCAAAAGTATGGGGCTTCCCTAGTGGCACAGTGGTTAAGAATCCACCTGCCAATGCAGGGGACACGGGTTCGAGCCCTGGTCCGGGACGATCCCACATGCCTTGGAGCAACTAAGCCCGTGTGCCACAACTACTGAACCTGCGCTCTAGAGTCCACGTGCCACAACTACTGAGCCCGCATGCCTGGAGCCCGTGCTCCGCAACAAGAGAAGCCACCGCAATGAGAAGCCCGTGCACCGCAACGAAGAGTAGCCCCCACCCTCAGCAACTAGAGAAAGCCCGCGCGCAGCAATGAAGACCCAACGCAGCCAAAAATAAAATAAATTAATAAAAAAAAAAACTAAAAAAAAAGTATGAGAGAATGGACTGCTGAATGGAAAAGATGTTAGGCATTTAAAAAATGATGCAGCTTTCTGAAATAGTGTTAGTATTTGCCCTGAAGTTGATCAAAACAGAACTTAACCCTGCATATGAAAGTGAGGTTTGGCTCTGCTGAAGATCCTATCTGATTTCTTAAGCAGTTTCATCAGTGTCAGCTGTGAGATACACTTAACATTAAGTGACAAGGCAGGATTACAGTGCAAGCCCTGGAGTCCAGCCAATTTATCATCCTTGAAGCTATGTGGAATGCTGTGTAACACGATTGAAAATAGATGACAGAAGGCTGTCCAAACAGCTGCTGCATGGTGATATAAAATGGGGGATTGCAGACCAGGCTGACAGAAGAAATGCTTTAAGGGCACACTGAATCACAGCATGAAATGCTGAAACACAGCTCAGGGCAGCCAGGAAAGAATTGTTTCTGTGAATGCCATAATCAGAAATGAAGTGATTTCTTTATAGCAAAGCCACTGAAAAGAACATGGTCCTAAAGCAGTTGCTTGCAAACAGGGACAGAATGTACAAGTAATAGTTGCAATTCAAATCAAAGGACAAGTTAATACAGACATCAGGAAAAGAATTAATTAGATCCTTTCCTTAAAGCAGTTCACAAATCATTAGAAATATCTTTCATTATCAAGGCATCAACAACCTTAACCACTTACCTAAGACAGAATTTTAAATTATGTTAGTTTGGTTTAAAAAATAATAAATGTGCAAAGGGCTAATTTTCCAGTGTAGAGATGTTCCTCCCTCCTCTAGTGTAAGACGTCATTTTGAACATGTTCAGGTCTTAGATAAATTGTGGACTGACTTTATTAATAGTTTTTTATGACATGAAACTGAAATCTTTTTTTTCATTAGAAATAATGCATTTCACTGATGGGGATATAGACTGTTTGCCTGTTCATGTGCCTATGAGTAAATCTTATCGGTATAATAATATAGAATAATTTAGTTTAAAAGTTCTATAGCATAAGAGTATATCATCATACTTAAAGAAATGAGGTAAAACTGAGCCAAATAAGGATCCAGCAGAAAGCGTATTTTCAGATGTAGCCAGGCTTCTAACTTAAAGCCAGTTATATCCCCAAATTTCTTCAAAATAAGTAACAGAAACTCAGAATGCACCTTTCCGAAGAATAATAACGTTAGGTTCACAGACTGGCCCACAGATGCCAATTTAACACATAAGGTACCTAAAATACACATTTGCATTTAAAAATGAAGATAACCACTGCAAATACATACCAGTAATTAAACAAAATGAAAAAAATGGAAGAAATAAGTGGATAAAATAGTCAAATATAAAATGATCCCTTTGCAGCAAAGCTGTTGAAAGGAAAGTGATTCTAAAACAGTAGCTTGCGAAAAGGGACAGAGGGTACAAATAATGGCTGCGACTCAAATCAAAGGACACATGATATAAACGGCAAGAAGAAGATCAGTTCTAATTAGAGCACATGCGGCGTTATTTGAAAACTTTGGAGTCTCTTGAAATCTGTATTGGAACAGGGCAGGTATTTTTGAAGTTACGATTCAGGGAAAATTAGAAGCTGACTTCTTCCTCTGCTCAATTCTTAAAAGCCAGTTGACTTCTTTCTCATTCTATATACTTGTTGGTGATTTCATCTACTTCCCCTTATTTCATGACCATCTATTGGCTGGACTTCCAAATCTATACTCCTAATTTAGCACTTTTTTCTTAAGTTTGCTACTGTATGTTCAACTGTCTACTGAACATTTCCACATGGATGTTCCACAGATACCTTAAATTCACTATGTCCAAACCCCAAAATGTTACTGTACTTAAAACTCTTCAACTGCTCTTTTTTGCCTTCAGGTAAAATATAAACTCTTTCAGTTGAATTACAACACCCTTTATAATTTACACCTGTTTATCCCAGTTACCTTTTACCTCCTGGCAGGATGAAGGGCTGACCTAGCAATTCAGTGAAAAAACACATGCCATTCTTTCTCCTGTCTGGTCCTTTGCACATGCTTTTAAATGCATAAAGAAACTGTAGAAAAACGACACAATAAACTTATAACAGTTACTTGTTTTGAGGGGTATAATTTCCTTGTATTCATAAACCTAAATGCTGCTCAGAGCATGGATTTTAATTATCTACATACAGTGAAGCCCAGGTTGACCTGAGACACGCTGACTGCCAGATACTTTTCCAAAAAAGATGAGTTCACTTGGGATTAGCAGAGAATTGCAATTCACAGTCTGCAACCATAGCAAGCCACGAGCCACGTGCAAAAGTTCCTGTCAAGGAAAGGAAAATACTTTTATAGAGAGGAAAAGGAAGTTGGGAGGGCTGTAATAAACAAAGGGTCTGTGGCTTTTCATTGGCTGAGTCCTTCTCCTTCCTGTTGGGCTTTGCTATACTTGCAGGGTGTGAGAGCTCCCCCTTCTGGTCTCCTAACTCTAGTTAAGTGGGCTTTCTGTTTGTTTATTTTTTAATTTGTTTATTGTTTAATTAATTAATTTCTGCATTGGGTCTTCGCTGCTGCGTGCGGGCTTTCTTTAGTTGCGGCGAGCAGGGGCTACTCTTTGTTGAGATGCATGGGCTTCTCATTGCGCTGGCTTCCCTTGTTGTGGAGCATGGGATCTAGGCTTGCGGGTTCAGTAGTTGTGGTGCACGGGCTTAGATGCTCCACAGCATATGGGATCTTCCCGGATCAGGGCTCGAACCCGTGTGCCCTGCATTGACAGGTGGATTCTTAACCACTGCACCACCAGGGAAGTCCTGTTTATTTATTTTTTATACCCGCAAGCAATGCTGTGATTTAAAAAAAAATTATTTTTTAGGTGCTTAATTTGGGTAGGAGTAGTAAATGTAAAATAATGAATTATGTGTAGTGAATACTGTTTCTTCCAAAAGAAAAATTTGGGTTCATTTAAAAATATGAGTATAAACTTTCCCCAAAATGCCATTGATATGCTCACAGTAAAATCAGTTGTTTAGTTTTTTTATCAGTACTTATAAAGAGTAATGTAATTTAAATTATCTTATTTTGTTACATTTTGTAAACTACAGATAATAAAATTGTTAATGCTGGTGTATTATCAATGATAGGTAAAGTTAAAAATCTCTCAAATTACAGCAACTGTTTTAAAAAATGGGTTATAGAGGGCTTCTCTGGTGGTGCAGTGATTGAGACTCCGCCTGCCGGTGCAGGGGACACGGGTTCGTGCCCCAGTCCGGGAAGATCCCACATGCCGCGGAGCGGCTGGGCTCGTGAGCCATGGCCGCTGAGCCTTCGCATCTGGAGCCTGTGCTCCGCAACGGGAGAGGCCACAACAGTGAGAGGCCTGCGTACCACAAAAATAATAATAATAATAAATGGGTTATGGGGCTTCCCTGGTGACACAGTGGTTAAGAATCCTCCTGCCAATGCAGGGGATACGGGTTCAAGCCCTGGTCTGGGAAGATCCCACATGCCGCAGAGCAGCCAAGCCCGTGTGCCAGAGCTACTGAACCTGTGCCCTAGAGCCTGTGAGCCACAACTACTGAGCCCATGTGCCACAACTACTGAAGCCCACGCACCTAGAGCCCATGCTCCGCAACAAGAGAAGCCACTGCAATGAGAAGCCTGCACACCGCAACGAAGAGTAGCCCCCACTCGCTGCAACTAGAGAAAGCCCATGCACAGCAACAAAGACCCAATGCAGCCATAAATAAATAAATAAATAAATTTGCTAAAAGAAAAAAAATGTGTTATGTTACCTCCTACACTGTAGGTGGGAATGTAAATTGATGCAGCCACTGTGGAAAACAGTGTGGAGATTCCTCAGAAAACTAAAAATATGATCCAGCAATCCCACTCCTAGGCATATATCCAGACAAAATTATAATTCAAAAAGAATATATGCACCCCTATGTCCATAGCAGCACTATTCACAATACCCAAGACATGGGAACAACTTAAATGTCCATTAGCAGAGGAACGGATAAAGGAGATGTGGTACATGTATACAATGTAATATTACTCAGCCATAAAAAAGAATGAAATAATGCCATTTGCAACAACATGGATGGACCTAGAGATTAACATACTAAGTGAAGTAAGCCAGACAGAGAAAGACAAATACCATATGATATCTATGTGGAATCTAAAATATGACACAAATGAACTTAGCAGAAACAGACTCACAGACATAAAGAACAGACTTGTGGTTGCCAAGGGGGAGGGGGGTGGGGAGGGATGGAGTGGGAGTTTGGGGTGAGCAGATGCAAACTATCATATATATAGAATGGATACACAACAAGGTCCTACTGTATAGCACAGGGAACTGTATTCAGTATACTGTGATAAAAGCATAATGGAAAAGAATATGAAAAAGAATGTATATATATGTGTAACTGAATCACTTTGCTGTACAGCAGAAATTAACACAACCTTGTAAATCAACTATACTTAAGTAAAATAATTTTTTTAGTGGGTCACATTAGAGTAAATTATCCCCAGGATGGGAAAGGAGTCAGTAGGAGAAGGACTGTGGAGACCTGCCAGCGTAACCATATGAGAGTCCCTTGTGGTCAGCAGCTGCCCACCTTCACCTTCTCAGTCTGCATCTTCACTCTCCAGGTCACAGTGGCCTTGAAACACTGGGAAACTGGCATCCAAAAGAAGTGTTACCATAACCAGCAAAGTACCAAAGAAAGCTCCTTTATTTTCATCTAAAAGTAAATCACGTACCTGAAATGGGACTTTCTGAATCATGCTCCCAAGGAGAATAAATCGACTGTGAACTGAATTCTCATTGGTAGCAGAAAGTATTAGCAGGCATACTTGTAAGATGTTGTCTTTTACAAGTAATCTGTCCCTTTCCCTTCCTGACTGATACTCTGTAATTCAGAAGGGCAAGAGATGCTCTATGTACCAGCATTTCAGCCAGCAGGATGCTGGCAGGAGGGTCCTGAGGAGCAGTGCAGAACTTTGCAAGAATGACTAACACACACACACAGACACACACACACACAATCACCTTAGAGATTTTTTTAAAAAACAAACCTGATCCTATACTTGAAAAAATACCCCTAACCTACCTTCTTCTGAGACATTTGCAAAAACTAACGGTTTGTGATCATTTGCCATTTTCTGTTCATGGACAATGAGGTTTATAGATTTATTGAGATATTGGATAGCTTTTCTCATTTTGCTAATGGGATATCTTTCTACACATTTCTTTACACACCTAGAAAGAGACCATATCTGATCATCTGATCTGAATCCAGTGTTAGTCTACACTGTAATCTTACCGTGAACCTATAAAAGTATGCTGCTAATACAATCTTCAGATTGTTTGAAATGTGGGAAAATAAAAACAAAAGAGATCAACAGGGAGATTATCTCAAGTTCTTCATTAGAAAAGAAGCATTAAATAAAATGCCCTTTCCAGTGAAGAGAGCAGGAAGCATCAAGGCTCCATTCACAGACACCACCAAAAATCAGAATCCTGTGGATTCTTGCAGTGGGTCACAAAACAAGATGATTGAAAATGAAAATACAGTTGAGCTTAAGCAATTCCCGACTTGTACACTAGTTATATTTCAAAATTTGGTTTATCCACCTTAGTACTTAGACCCTGGAATTCACTTACCCAATTTAATTATTTTATATACTGTTCTTAAGAGCCCATGACTGTTCATTAAAAAAAAAAAAAATGTAAGCCACAATGTACCTGAAATACAGAACATCATTAGCCAATCCAATTCTGAATCAAAGGAAAGCATACTCAAAGGTGTAATAAAAGAACGGTATCTACACTGTTTACATGGACTGAGAAACCCCTCAGACCAAAGTCATTGACAGCAGGCATGTAAGCACTTCAACAGAATTGCGCACATGGGGCCTGGAGGGTGAAGGTCAGGGAGGCCAGTGCTCAGGAAGATGTTTGCCTGACTGTGAAGCCTGTGCCTTAAGTATGAGGAGAAGGCATAGGGGCGGGAGCCGTGTCACCGAGGCGAGGCGAAGGGACTGTCCTCACAGACCACCCCCTCTTTGTACTGTCATTATCGTGGGTCCTGTTACCACAGACCCAGTTCTGTATCTCCTTCCTAGATTCAGGGGAAGCATGGCAGGGTGTACGCCGCCGCACAGCTGGTGGCTGGTGAACAGGCAAGAAGAGGGCAATTCAAATGCAGTGTTAAATCCTGAAGGGGGTTCCTGTGGCCCTTCCCACGGCCATTTGCCTGTAGTGACTGAGGTGACTTGAGCCATCAGAGACCGTGTTTACAGAAATTTTAACAAAAGGATGTCTTGGTGGGTTTTTTATAGAATAAAGAGAGAAGTTTAGCAATTTTATGGAGTTTTATTATTCGTGGTACTCAAATTCTCTTAATAGTTCTCCCTTTGCAATCAAGGTAAAGTAACAGCGTTAGCTCTGCTGTGGTGTTTTTGTTTTTTTAACATCTTTATTGGAGGATAATTGCTTTACAATGGTGTGTTAGTTTCTGCTTTATAACAAAGTGAATCAGTTATACATATACATATATCTCTTCCCTCTTGCACCTCCCTCTCTCCCACCCTCCCTATCCCACCCCTCTATGTGGTCACAAAGCACCAAGCTGATCTCCCTGTGCTATGCGGCTGCTTCCCACTAGCTATCTATTTTACATTTGGTAGTGTGTATATGTCCATGACACTCTCTCACTTTGTCCCAGCTTACCCTTCCCCCTCCCCATATCCTCAAGTCCATTCTCAAGTAGGTCTGTGTCTTTATTTCCATCTTAGCCCTAGGTTCTTCATGACCTTTTTCTTTTTTTTTTAGATTCCATATATATGTGTTAGCATACGGTATTTGTTTTTCTCTTTCTGACTTACTTCACTCTGTATGACAGACTCTAGGTCTATCCACCTCATTACAAATAACTCAATTTCGTTTCTTTTTATGGCTGAGTAATATTCCATTGTATATATGTGCCACATCTTCTTTATCCATTCATCTGTCGATGGACACTTAGGTTGCTTCCATGTCCTGGCTATTGTAAATAGAGCTGCAATGAACATTGTGGTACATGACTCTTTTTGAATTATGGTTTTCTCAGGGTATATGCCTGAGATGCTGGGATTGCTGGGTCATATGGTAGTTCTATTTTTAGTTTCTTAAAGAACCTCCATGCTGTTCTCCATAGTGGCTATATCAATTTACATTCCCACCAACAGTGCAAGAGGGTTCCCTTTTCTCCACACCCTCTCCAGCATTTATTGTTTGTAGATATTCTGATGATGGCCATCCTGACCGGTGTGAGATGATATCTCATTGTAGTTTTGATTTGCATTTCTCTAATGATTAATGATGTTGAGCATTCTTTCATGTGTTTGTTGGCAATCTGTATATCTTCTTTGGAGAAATGTCTATTTAGGTCTTCTGCCCATTTTTGGATTGGGTAGTTTTTTTTTTTTTGATATTGAGCTACATGAGCTGCTTGTATATTTTGGAGATTAATCCTTTGTCAGTTGCTTCATTTGCAAATAATTTCTCCCATTCTGAGGGTTGTCTTTTCATCTTGTTTATGATTTCCTTGGCTGTGCAAAAGCTTCTGAGATTCATTAAGTCCCATTTGTTTATTTTTGTTTTTATTTCCATTTCTCTAGGAGGTGGGTCAAAAGGATCTTGCTGTGATTTATGTCATAGAGTGTTCTGCCTATGTTTTCCTCTAAGAGTTTGATAGTGTCTGGCCTTACATTTAGGTCTTTAATCCATTTTGAGTTTATTTCTGTGTATGGTGTTAGGGAGTGTTCTAATTTCATTCTTTTACATGTAGCTGTCCAGTTTTCCCAGCACCACTTATTGAAGAGGCTGTCTTTTCTCCATTGTATATTCTTGCCTCCTTTATCAAAGATAAGGTGACCATATATGTGTGGGTTTATTTCTTGGCTTTCTATCCTGTTGCATTGATCTATATTTCTGTTTTTGTGCCAGTACCATGCTGTCTTGATTATTGTAGCTTTGTAGTATAGTCTGAAGTCAGGGAGCGTGATTACTCCACCTCCGTTTTTCTTTCTCAAGATTGCTTTCGCTATTCGGGGTCTTTTGTTTTTCCATAGAAATTGTGAAATTTTTTGTTCTAGTTCTGTGAAAAATGCCAGTGGTAGTTTGATAGCGATTGCACTGAATCTGTAGATTGCTTTGGGTAGTATAGTCATTTTTACAATGTTGATTCTTCCAATCCAGGAACATGATATATCTCTCCATCTATTTGTATCATCTTCAATTTCTTTCATCTGTGTCTTATAATTTTCTGCATACAGGTCTTTTGTCTCCTTAGGTAGGTTTATTCCTAGGTATTTTATCCTTTTTGTTGCAATCGTAAATGGGAGAGTTTTCTTAATTTCACTTTCAGATTTTTCACCATTAGTGTATAGGAATGCAAGAGATTTCTGTGCATTAATTTTGTATCCTGCTACTTTACCAAATTCATTGATTAGCTCTAGTAGTTTTCTGGTAGCTTCTTTAGGATTCTCTATGTATAGTATCATGTCATCTGCAAACAGTGACAGCTTTCCTTCTTCTCTTCCGATTTGGATTCCTTTTAGTTCTTTTTCTTCTCTGATTGCTGTGGCTAAAACTTCCAAAACTATGTTGAATAATAGTGGTGAGAGTGGGCAACCTTGTCTTGTTCCTGATCTTAGTGGAAATGGTTTCAGTTTTCCACCATTGACGACGATGTTGGCTGTGAGTTTGTCATATATGGCCTTTATTATGTTGAGATAAGTTCCCTCTATGCCTACTTTCTGGAGGGTTTTTATCATAAATGGTTGTTGAATTTTGTTGAGAGCTTTCTCTGCATCTATCAAGATGATCATATGGTTTTTATTCTTCAATTTGTTACTATGGTGTATCACATTGATTGATTTGCGTATATTGAAGAATCCTTGCATTCCTGGGATAAACCCCACTTGATCATGGTGTATGATCCTTTTAATGTGTTGTTGGATTCTGTTTGCTAGTGTTTTGTTGAGGATTTTTGCATCTATGTTCATCAGTGATATTGGCCTGTAGTTTTCTTTCTTTGTGGCATCTTTGTCTGGTTTTGGTATCAGGGTGATGGTGGCCTCGTAGAATGAGTTTGGGAGCGTTCCTCTCTCTGTTATATTTTGGAAGAGTTTGAGAAGGATAGGTGTTAGCTCTTCTCTAAATGTTTGATAGAATTCGTCTGTGAAGCCATCTGGTCCTGGGCTTTTGTTTGTTGGAAGATGTTTAATCACATTTTCAATTTCAGTGCTTGTGATTGGTCAGTTCGTATTTTCTGTTTCTTCTGGTTCAGTCTTGGAAGGTTGTGCATTTTGAAGAATGTGTCCATTTCTTCCAGGTTGTCCATTTTTGCTGGGAGTTAATTTATTGTCAAGTGACACTTCCTGGCGGGGATTCCTGCTCATCCCCTCCCTCAGCAGGCCCCCCTGCGTGCGGTTACTTTGAGTTTGTGTAACAGACCATATTCCCTTCGGCCCCTGGTCTCTGCACATTTTCCTTCTACTTGCACCTGACCTGCCCTTACCCCTCTCAGATTTTCAACAGAAATGTCACCTCCTCAGAGAGGTGTATTTAGTTGTCTCCTGTCTCTCCCATTAGCTGAGTGAGTCAGGAGGGTAGGAACCATGTCCATTTGTTTGCCCCTCTGTACCCAGGGTTTAGCACCATGCCTGAGATGTAGTTAGAACTCAATCGGTACACAGTCTTGAAGAAACAAAGGGGAATCTCTGTGGGATGTTTCTTCAGGTGTGAAGAGCTACTTTATAATTTACATTTAAAAATCTCCAGTGCTTGCTGATTCCCCAGACATTCAATCTCTTGATGAAACAGTATCAATATACTTTTTAGAAAAACTTAATTCTATATTGGAATATAGTTGATTAACAATATTGTGTTAGTTTCAGGTGTACAGCAAAGGGATTTTGAAAGGGAGCCCTTCTCCTGAAGATATAAATACAAATACAGCAGCACTAATTTTAAAGAAACACTTCAGTATCTGACACGTCTATAGACCACAGCAGAGTTTGCACAAATGTTAGCAAATCACTGCTTCTAAAAATGTAATAACGGGAGTCAGAGATTTGTCAAACAAGATTAGTATTAATGTTATTCTTCTCTTAAGTAAAATATAAGTCCGTCAAGACAAATAATATTTTAAGTTAAAATATCATCAAATATCCACCTTTGTTTTGTGCAGTTTCCACAACTTTAGCCGGTTGTGTCTATACTAATTTTCTTACTGAATTTTTTAATCAACACACTTTAAAAAATCTTAAGTAAATACATTTATTACATATGCATAAAAAAATTGAGAGCTGCCTGAAAACATTTTGCTGCTGACAGCTGACATATTTTGAGAAACATGAGCTTGACTTGCTGGTCCCTGCAGAAGATAGGGTTTGGTTACATAGCATACATTCTATTAAGGTTGCGAAGGACAGAACACACCTCATATTCAGCTTTAGTCATAGAGTATAATCAATACCACAGTAGAATTAGAATTATTCAGGTAGGGGACACATAGCTTTGAAATTTTTTTTTTTTTTTTTTTTTTTTTTTTTTTGCGGTACGCAGGCCTCTCACTGTTGTGGCCTCTCCCATTGCGGAGCACAGGCTCCGGACGCGCAGGCTCAGCGGCCATGGCTCACAGGCCCAGCCGCTCCGCGGCATGTGGGATCTTCCCGGACTGGGGCACGAACCCGTGTCCCCTGCATCGGCAGGCGGACTCTCAACCACTGCGCCACCAGGGAAGCCCCTAGCTTTGAAATTTAAAGAAAAATAATTTTTTTACAAAATTCCAGTATACACTAATGAAAGTAAGATGTGTATAATTTTAAAGTAAACTGTGGTACTCTTTTACTCCTCATTTGTGGTTAGCTTTGAGTATATTCTGCTTACTGCCTAAATTTCCTTTTTAGATAGGTATATAAACATCATGTGCCTGAGCTCACTTTGTGTTCTTATTTTAAGAAACTTGTGCGGTTCCTGTTCTGCTTTTAAATATTTCTCAGCTGTAGCCATAAATCTCACATTATAGCAGATTAAGAAAATATGGGAGGAATAACTAACTTTAAGACACCAAAAATAGGTGTTGGGAGTTGGTAATGACTATTGTGTCCTCATTAGCATAAATGTAGTTATATATATGTAGTTGTTTCTAGGGAAAAAAATGAAATTAACTACAGGTTTTCATCTGATACAGGTACACATACAAGAGATAGGTTAAAGTTGTTGAAAACTTGAAATTTCAAATATCGCTATTAAGATGAAGAAAACAAGTAATATTTATTAAGCTATTTATTAAGCTCTAATTATATACCAGGCACTATGCTAAACACTTTATCTGTTATTTCATTTAATTGTCTCAAAAACCAGAAGGGAGATAAGGAACTGAGATAAGGAACTGCCAGTAAGTTGGGCAGGTGAAATTGACACACACCTGTTGTATTCCAGAGCCCAAGCTCTGCACACTTTCAATTTCAGATTCTAAAAACCATCTTTCACCAAGTCCTCCCAGTATTCCACATAATGGCGAGGGTCTAATAGGTAAACTGACCACTGACTGATCTAGTAGATGTGGAAACCGTCCTCCTGGTTTCTTTCACATCAAGGCTTTTGCACATCCTTCAAACTCTGGTCTCCTAAAGGTAGAAATAATATTGATCTCACCGTGAAAATAATCAGGCAACAGTTAGTACCATAAACTATCACTAATGATTACCTAAAATTACACGATAACGAGCAAAGTCACGTACTAACATACTTTGGATGCCAGCTGAAGCATACATACACAGCTACTGGTGCTTCCGGTGTGCTTGCTAAGTGAAACGATGTTGTCATTCCAGGCACATGGCCACCAAGGCCTAGCTGATGGAGTGCAGTGCAAATCACATCAAGGTCAGGGGTTTAATTTCCTTGTAGGCTAGTTAGCTGCTCACCGTCAGAGACAGGGCATGGGCTCAGTGCCAGCCGGTTGCATGGTATGTTTGGGTGGATATAGTAATTAGAGAAAAGCATGACTAACATCCACATCTAGGAGAGATGCCTGAGACTGAAGCTAATAAGAATCCACATAAAATGTCTAAAATAGACTGGCTACAGGAAAGTTTTTCAGAAGCATCCCAATCTGTCTTGTGATGTAAAAGACAAGTATCTCAATACATATTGTTAGGTAGCGGCCCACCTGAAATTTATCCAATGGAAGAAATCTACAAATGTGGGTGTTATGACAGAGGACATGCACAATACATACATTTAATTTATATAAGTTCTTTTATATTAAATACTTTATATTAAAATACTGCAGGTAAATTACTTTTGGATTATGTATTCCTTATTATATCATGTTTTACTAAACTATATATATTTTACTGAATATTTTAAGAAACCCACTTATACTCTAACTTATAGGCTGTTTATGGAATTTTTAAGAGTACTCTGACTACATATAATTTTTGCCTTATGCACTAACTTTAGAATCAACCTACAAGTTAGTGGTGACTCTAGAGCACAAAAGTAGAGAGATAGATGTTGTAATAACAACCAGAGTAAGAAGGGGCTTTTCGTGGATCTGGATATGTTATAGTTTAAAAACATTTGCAGAGTGTCTGAAACATATCCAAGAGCAAAGATGCCCTAATTATAGACATATGGTCACGGTTCTTTATACACAAACATGCAGAGAAGAGGGAAAGGTAATTTATTAACCAATAATGGCTTGAGAGGCATGTGTTACTTTAAAATGCATCCACCAAAAATCCATTTGCAGTATAATTTGGCTTCCTAACTTTCAGAGTCTACGTAGCAGAAAGAAGGAGGGAGGCTTCCTCTCTACATTGAACCACTGCAGGTCACTCATGCAGTTCCTGTCATCTGACTTGTGTGTGTCGTTGTCCAAGACCTCTCACCAGGTTATGAACCTGTTCAAAGACCAAGTGCTTTTCACCTCTGTATTCACTGTAGTGCCTCAACTGAGAGTAGCGGGAACTCAGAAACATCAGATGAGTTTTTCTGGTTCTTGGATCAGATCGCTTTCTCATGGCAAATTAAAAAGTGATTTACTCGTCTGTAAATCAATCTCTTGTGAGTTTGGTTAGCACAAATTAATTTCCCAGAGTTTGATTCCCTTGGGTGAAGTGATAAAATTAGATTTCAGTGGAATGTACATAGATCAGGAGGGTACAGGGGACAAAGTTTCTAATAAATTCCTGTAAATGAATGGTATGTTTCTCCAGTGCATATCAATGGGTTTTCATAATAAGGTAACCCTCTTTCTGTGCCACATCCTATGATGTTTTTTCACATCTCATGATGTCCAAATAGGAATAAGGGTGTAGATTTCTTTTTATTTTTGCCCTTTATTATTATAGAAAGACATAACTCTCCACTTCTTGAATGGTTTTAAAGGTATATAAATATATTAAAGGAAGAACATATAGTCTCTTTATGGAATCTAGAGATTTAAACAATTAGAACAACAAACGGACAAACATAATAATTTTATTTAGCAATCCCTAAAGGCAAGAGGCAGCAAATTCCATCTTGAAAGTCCCAGCAAATCTGTGATCAGTATCCTGTGGGTGTAGTTAGCAGTCTGGTGTTTTGAGAAGGAAAATAATGGTTTTTAACTGGCTCATTTCTGAGTTACATCCTGAAAGGAGAGGAATGAACTTAGAGAGCCAATATTAACAGGTGGTAATTAAATTATGGGTTCTGCATGCTTAATGTCCTAGACTAAGGCAAGATGAGACAACTGAGGCCATTAACTTTATTAATTGGAATCAGTATCTCTCTTAAGTAGTATTTTATAGCACATTAACAATGGTTGATTAGTATTAAATCAGAAAACAAACTGTTTTCTTACTAAAGCATGTTTTACTAATCCAGATTCATACCTATACATTTAAATATGCAGTATAATTTATAGGAGGCAATGTCTTTTACAAAGGTAAAAAGAAAGATAAATGTAAAACATTTGTCAAATTTTAAAGTCAGTACTCTTGACGGTCCATGATTGGCTACCTTTAATTATAAAGAACTGGCAACAAGAAAAATTTAAACATTTAATTTTATTATTAAAGCTGAAAAATTCCCAATTGAAATGTTTATTCTTTTATGAAGATTTTATGCCATCTGACTTAATGTTTTAAATACTAGGTGATTATTCTACATTAATTATATAGCAGTGCTGTAGGCATCATGTACAAATTACATCATAGTAATGACAGTCCTCTTTCCAAAGAGTTTTTTGTTTTGTTTTGAAGAACATTTAATGAACATTTGCATTTGTAATACTTTCAAACATAACTATTACCACATTGACTTTGAAATACTTAATGTCATTTGCTTATATTTTGGGTTTTTGTTAAACAATCCCAAATTCCCCTGAGAGGTCCATTTTGTTATGACTCGAGTGAACATATAATTTATCTGCCAAACTTTTGGGGAGTGAAAGGGGATGCTGTTACTAAAAATAAATATGCCAGGACAACAGGTATAAACCAGGATATATATCACCCAGTGCAGTAGTAGACTATTACAATATTATAGTAGAATAGTCCCTGAATTATTATACTCCCTAATTACCAAAGCAATGCATCTGTGGAGAAGTGCTTTCAGGATCACTGCTTGGGATAACTGGAATGCATGTCTCCCTGAGATCTGGGTCTCCCTCACCTCCAAGTCACTGGACGTGTTTTTGTTGTTGTTTTCACTTTGGTGCCTGGCGCCCAGCACATGAAGATGAAACGAGTGGAAGCTCAGGCCCCAGACTAGGAGAGGAATGTGCTGGAATTGTCCAAAGGGTGGGTGGGGGGTCGGAAATGAAGGGAATTGCGGGCTGAGGACAGGGAAGCTGGGCTCTCCTTCCTGTTTAAACTCCAAGGGAGAGTCTCTTATGGGATTGCCAGAATTTGAGCCATTTCCGCCAATCTGGTGTTTTACTCAGTACACACTCAGAGAAAAACAACGGCCATTCATAAGATACTACCGATAAGGGATTAATATCTAACACATACAAACAGCTCACACAGCTCAACATCAGAAAAACAAACAACCTGATTAACAAATAGGCAGAAGAACTTAATAGACATTTTTCCAAAGAAGAAATGCAGGTGGTCAACAGGCCATATGAAAAGATGCTCTACATCCTTAATCACCAGGGAGATGCAAATCAAAGCCACAAGGAGATATCACCTCACAGCTGTCAGAATGACTGTTATCAAAAAGAACACAAATAAATGTTGGTGAGATTGTGGAGAAAAAAGAACCCTTGTGCACTGTTGGTGGGAATGTAAATTGGTGCAGCCACTGTGGAAAACAGTAGGGAGGTTCCTCAAAAAACTAAAAATAGAACTACCATATGACCCAGTAATTCCACTCCTGGGTATATATCCAAAACAAACCAAAAACAAAAACAGTAATTCAGAAAGAGACATGCACCCGCAGTGTTCATAGCAGCACTATTTACAATAGGCAAGATATAGAAGCAACCTAAATGTTCATCAATAGATAAATGGAAGAAGAAGATGTGGTATATATGTACAGTGGAATTATTACTCAGTCATAGAAAAGAATGAAATAATGCCATTTGCAGCAACACGGATGGACCTAGAGATTATCATACTAAGTGAAGTAAGTCAGACAAAGACAAAAACTGTGTGATATCACTTATATGTGGAATCTAAAAAATACCACAAACTAGTGAATACAATAAAAAAGAAGCAGACTCACAGATAACAGAGAACAAACCAGGGATTACCAGCAGGGGGAGAGAGAAGTGGGAAGGGGTAATAGAGCAATGGGGAGTAAGAGGTACAAATTATTAGATATAAAATAAGCTACAAGGATATATACAACACAGGGAATATAACCAATATTTTATAATAACTGTAAATGGAGCATAACCTTTAAAAACTGTGAATCACTATATTGTACACCAGTAACTTATATCATAGTGTACATCAACTATACTTCAGTAAAAATAAATAAATAAAGTTAAAAGAAAAAAGAGTGGTGAATGTTTAAGTTCACCAGGATTCTGGAGGGGGAAAGGACGGATCTGAGGTTTCAGCACCGCCCTCTTCAGTTCTCCTGTTCTCCCCCATTCTGCTGCTGGAGGCTGTGTTTTGAATCAGAAGGGGTCAACATTGATAGGATTGAAGGGACAAGGAAGGGGGGCAGGTCAGGCAAGAGGGGAAGGAGAGGGAATTGGGAGAACAGTAGTGGATTTGGCCCCAGGCACAACAGGTTCTAGAATTTTAAAGTGGGGGGAAGAGAGGAAGTGCTTCGGCTGAGAAGCCTGTGTGCATGGCGAGCTGCAGGTAGGACAGTCACAGAGATGCCCCTCTGTCTGGACATATAACCTATAATTAATCTATACCTGTCTGAGTCATGCGTATTTTAGACAGGTCTGTAATCTTCTTAGAAAAATAACAGCATGAGTAGACTTGCTCAATTTTTCTCCTGTTCCAGTGATTTCACAGCAATACCTCTTTGCTCCCAGAAAAAAAGAAAGGTCTTGTAGCTCCACATTACCTTTAAATGTGCTTTTATTGTGTGCTTATCTGCACTACGGTCGTTCAGTGTACAGACCCCATGGTGCATGCACGATCTTTAAAATGGGGGAAACCATGTAAGGAAGTTAAATTAGGAAAAAAAGAAAAAAATCAAAACAGAGTACAAATAGCAAGGTTAAATTGAGTGCTGTTAACCCCCTGCTGACACCAACTAATAGTGCAGAAGCAACAGTGGGAATCTGAAACAGAGGTTAGTGTTGGGAAATTTCAGCTCATGACAGTTATAAATGAAATATATTGGCTAGTTTTTCTTCCTAGGGTATCCCTTTAAAGAAGAGTTCAAAGATGATACTCAGTGTATATCCAGTAGAAATAATAAAAACTAAAATAATATCTTAGTCTGAAGTACCCATTAGAATTCAGGTGAGCTTCCCCCCCACCTTTAGAAAAGTAAGATGTAACTTACATAGAGCAAAATGTGTAAACGTTAAGTTTTATTTATACATCATACAGCTCAGTGACTGTTAAGATAGGAATAAACCCATGTGGTCATCAATCAGACCAAAGTTCTGGACATTATCACCATGCCAGAAAGTTCCCTCATGCCTCTCAAAACCATGTCTGTTATTATTCAGAAGTTTGATTCTCTACTTGTTCTCAATTCGCCTCCAGTTCTATGTGAACGACCATATCAGTGTTACAGTCACAGGCTTGTTGCATGTAGTTGCAACAAGCAATTGCCTCCTCTCCCCAGTGTGTTTCCAGAGCACTTCTCTTCTGCTGTTGGCCTCATTTTCTCATACCCAGTTAAATGGAAAACAGCTCTTATTTTATGGATAAGTAGGTAATTAAATAACAGTGACATAGTTGCCTTAGCAGAAAACTTGCTACTTTGAGAATATGGGTAATTGAGAAAATCTGAGAACAAATCAGTGACATTGAATGAAAAATATAAAATATCCATAATACTGTATGTAGGGTATAGGTATTTAACATCTTAAAACACCATTCATTAAAGATATGTTCATAACTGGTTGTAGATTTCATCACATAGAAAAAGTGCTAGTGACACTCTAATTTAGTAACTAGTACATCTTTTGAAAACTTAAAATTTTATAAGCAATAGCCACATTGATTCTTCTTTTCTGCTTTCACTTCTCCTCTCTTCCCTTTTTATGAGAAAGTTACGCTCAGGAAGTTTTTGTTTGCCTGTTCATCTTCCTCCTGGCATCTTCCACTGGAGGCGTTCTTTGGTTGTCTTCACCTCTTTTTCTTCCCATTTCCAGAACTCAACAACATCTTTTCTCTCTATATTCAAATGAATCCAGTAGCTCCACCTCCACCACTGGTGGAGCTTAGGATTTCCTCATTCCACAACCCGGTCCTTAAATATCAAAATGCCGTCCTCAAGGCTCCTTGCTTTCTCACCGTATCACAGAGCACACCTATCCATTCTTCCTTTCACACCCTTCCTATGAAAATATAGTAAACATTTATTTAGAAAGCTTTTAACTATCATGAATTTGATTCTGTCCTATTTCCTGGAATACTTTATATAGAAAGGCTGCATATAAAAAACCAGGGCATTCTGTTCCTAGATTCCCGTGTGGGGTTTACTTTGTTTTAAATTTAGTCCGTTTCTTTAATCATCTAAGTGAACACTATTGTCTATAGCCAATCCATTTCCACATTTTGTGTGTTGATGATTAGCTGCTGGGTAGTAGGGCCAGGTGCCCACTGCCCTCAGGGTGAGCACAGCCTCACTGGAGTGAGTGCCACAGGAAAGGCCTTGACAGCGATTCAGGACAGGGACAAACTTAGGACAAAGACAGGAAAGGAAATCTGGCAGGAAAGTAATGTAGAGCTGTGAAAAGACAAAAAGTTGTACAAAGAATGTAGACAGGTTAAGAGAAAAAATTAACGATGCAGGGTCATTAGGTTCACTGAAACAAAGCAAAAGCAAAACAAAACAAACCCTGCTTTTTGAAAACTAAAAATAGAGTTACCATATGATCCAGCAATCCCATTCCTGGGCATATATCCAGAAAAAACTATAATTCAAGAAGATACATGCACCCCTATGTTCATAGCAGCACCATTCACAATAGGCAAGACATGGAAACGACTGAAATGTCCATCAATAGATGAATGGATAAAGAAGATGTGGTACATATATACAATGGAATATTACCTAGCCATAAAAAAGAATGAAATAATGCCATTTGCAGCAACATGGATGGACCTAGAGATTATCATACTAAGTGAAGTAAGTCAGACAAATACTATATGATATCACTTATATGTGGAATCTAAAATATGACACAAATGAACCTATCTATGAAACTGAAACTGAATCATGGACATAGAGAACAGACTTGTGGTTGCCAGGGGTGGGGGTTGGGGGAGGGATGGACTGGGAGTTTGGGGTTAGTAGATGCAAACTATTATATACAGGATGGAAAAACAACAAGGTCCTACTGTACAGCACAGGGAACTATATTCAATATCCTGTGATAAACCATAGTGAAAAGAATATGAAAAAGAATGTATATATATATATATGTATAGTTGAATCACTTTGCTGTAGAGCAGAAATTAACACAACATTGTAAATCAACTATACTTCAATAAAAAAATTTAAAAATTAAAAGTAAAAAAACCCCTGCTTTTGGTTAAAAAAAAAAAGATGGGGAAACAAAACATGGAAGAGAGCAGAAACGTGTTCTGGGGACTGAGTTGACAGAGCTTTTGAGAAATTTTCACAGGTCTAAAATGGTAATTAACAATGGAAAGAGCTTGTATTTTCCACTTCCTACATGATGCTGTTAGTATCTAAAGAGGCAACAGATATAAAATATCTAAGAGATTTGGGAGGATTGTTTTCCTCATTAAACTTTTTGTTTTAATGGGTCTCAAAATTCTATGACAGATTTTTGGTCAGGTTGTTTCCATTAAAAAGTACTGATTTAAAAAAGTAATAACTTAAAACCGCCACATTCACAAACAAATGGTCCACAAAACACTCTCCTTTTCTTCTGAAAGCTTAATGGTGAACTGTAATCATTAACCACTCTTTTACTGTTAAACTTAAATGGCCAGTTGAGAGAAACAGCTCTGAGACCGTTCTTCCACCACTGATTAAGACTAGGGTGGCAAGTATTAGGGGTAATATTCACTTAGCCTTCTGAGCTTTCTGGGCAGACTTGGTGACCTTGCCAGCTCCAGCTGCCTTCTTGTCCACTGCTTTGATGACACCCACAGCAACTGTTTGTCACATGTTACAAACAGCAAAATGACCCAGAGGAGGGTATTTAGAGAAGCTGTCAACACACATGGGCTTGCCAGGAACCATATCAACCATAGCAGCATCACCAGATTTCCAGGATTTAGGGCCATCTTCCAGCTTCTTCCCTGAACGGCGATCAAGCTTTTCCCTCAGCTCAGTAAACTTGCAAGCGGGGTGAGCTGTGTGACAGTTGTGCACAGATGCACGGCCAGCACTGATTCGCCCTGCATGGCTCAGGATAATTCCCTGAGCCGTGAAGCCACCTGCTTCCATTTGTGGGTTCTTTTGCTGTTAACAGCCATGTTGCTGTTGCCGTGATGAACATCTTTGCCAGACAAGTTCTTGACATTGAAGCCCACGTTGTCCCCAGGAAGAGCTTCACTCAAAGCTTCATGGTGCATTTCAGCAGACTTTGTTTCAGTTGCAAAGTTGGCTGGAGCAAGAGTGGCCACCACGCTGGATTTGAAAACACAAGCCTCCATAGGGACAGTACCACCTTTGCCACCAATTTTGTAGACGTCCTGGAGGGGCAGACGCAGGGCATGTCAGTTGGATGTGTTGTTGGCAGGATGCAGTCCAGAGCTTCAAGGAGTGTGGTCCCACTGGCATTCCTGTCTTTACCAGTGTGTTCCCATCCCTTGAACCAAGGCATGTTAGCAGTTGGCTCTAGCATGTTGTCACCATTCCAATCAGAATGTGGCACAAATGCTGCTGTGTCAGGTTGGAGCCTGTTTTCTTAATGTAGGTGCTGACTTCCTTAATGATTTCCTTGTTTTTCTTCTGGCTGCAGGCTGGCTCAGTGGAATCCATTTTGTTAACACTAACAACTAGTTGTTTCATACCCAGTGTGTAAGCCAGAGGAGCATGCTCACAGGTCTGCCCATTCACCTGCTTCAGATTCACCAGTGCCTGCATCAGCAATCAGAACAGCACAGTCAGCCTGAGATGTGCCTGCCATCATGTTTTCAATAGTCTCTGTGTCCTGAGGCATCAGTGATGGTCACATCACACTTGCTGGTCTTGAATTTCCACAGGGAGATATCGGTGGTCATGCTACACTCGTATTCAGCTCTCAGTTTATCCAAGACCCAAACATACTTGAAAGAGACCTTTCCCATCTCCAACAGCCTGGTTCTCAAAATTTTCAATAGTTCTTTCGTCAGTCCCATCACATTTGTAGATCAGATGGCCAGTGGTGGTAGGTTTGCCCAAATCTGTGTGTCCAGTGAAGATGGAGTTTTTTTCTTTCCCATTTTGGCTTAGATTTGTAGTGGTTTCTTATGACACCTGTTGTGGCAGTAAACCTCTTGCAAAAAAATGAAAGGATTTTCTTTAAGGTGATATAACGTTAACCTAAAATTAATCTGAAATTCCCAGTGTAGAAGGTTGATTTAGGGATTGGGAGCCTAAATAAATACGACTATAGCTGCAATTACACTAACTAGGCTAGAATTGAAAAAGATCGGTCCTCATGCTTTGTAAAAAGATCACTGGATGCAATGAAAGTGGAATTTCTCCCTTCTGTACGTTGCTACCCAAGTAGGCAACTCAAGGGACCTTAATGCCTGCCTCTAATGCAAGACAGACTGCATTCAGAGCAGAAAACCAGACCTGATGGCTGGATGGCTGGCTTCAACATGGAAGTTCCCCCATTTCTAAGAGCATATGCCAGAAGGATGCTCAACGCCTCAGCAGGTCTGGTAGCTCATGGCGCTGGAGAAACAACCATAGCGCCAGTCTCTGGGGACATGTTACACCAAAACTAAGATGGTATGTACATGAACCGATAATTCACAGGAATCAGACAGCTTTCAAGAGCGTAATCCCATTATTTTTCTTAGGAGAGAGTGTAAGAAACCAAAAGATCTAAGCCTGAAAGCTCAGTGACACCTTATGGCTCTGTCTGTGAAATGTATCATTATTTGGTTATTCATGCTAGAGGACAACAGTTTTTTAAAAAACCAAGGCAATAAAGCAATAACTTCTGAAGTTTTACTCATCTTAAGAGGCATTTTTCTAGGAATGCCGTTATTCCTGGGACCACAGAGTTCTATGTGCCTGACCTAACAGGCTAATTTTAGACTGCTTCCTCCTCTACTGTTTGATGTTGAAGAGTCTTTTTTTTTTTAAACAATAAAAACAACATCTTTGACCAGAGGCCATGATCAAAGCTGCTCTTTGAATGAGAAATAAAACTTTCAAACAACTGAAAATTTACCATCTGAAATTCCAGATTCTGCAGTTATAAAAGAGTAAAATATCTGTATTTCCTCCTTCAACTCATGAATATATCAAAGCTGAATCTTGTAATTCTAGAATAATGGGTTATAGAAAAATACACATTGTAAAATAGCTGCAATTCCAGTGGCAATCACAAGTTCCATTAAATAGACACTTTTATAATAATAAGCTGTTAGTATTAGATTTACTTCATGAGGTCAGGTAGTTTTTTAAAACACTACTATATTTTATGAGGTTTGTTTTAGAAAGCTAATTTCATTAATTCCACATCTTTCCTTCCCTTTTGAATCTTGAATCGGCTGAGACAGGAGTATGTGTTTGTGGAATCTCTCTCAATAACAAACAGGAGCAAGAAACATTTTTACCAGTTTCTTAATAGACAAAGTATATAAAAATCTAGAAATGTATTCCTACAACTGTGGACTGATCAAGTTTTTATGAATTTCATATTATATGCACCAAAAACTGTATTTAAACTCTGAAGTGGATGCTTCTTTACACCAAGGAAAGACATTGTATTGCAGAGCACAAACGTGAGAACTAGAATGGCTTGTCTTAAACTGTTAAGACACTCCCCACCTGTGTGAATTTCCTCAGTTCCCTTCTCCATGAAGTCAGGATGATTGACACTAACCTTGCTGGGTTGTGGGAAGGATTACTCTATATACTGCCATGTAGAGCGCCTGCGCAGAGTAGGAGCTTCACAAATGTCAGCTGTCACCACCATCATCATCTTTTTTCATAATCTAGCTGGTTTCTGTGTTAGGATTATAATTTTTATAAAGTGAGTTCCATACATAATGATAAAAATAATTAAAAGAGATTAAATGAAATGTTCTGTTAGGTGTTAAGAAATATACCATACCAGTTCCTACAATTAAAAAATACGAAAAATACATAGGGAAACAAAAGCCATAACAAAATGAAAATACTAATGAAGCGACCACTGACAAAATTAGTCCTAACACAAACATTATTTCTGTTTAATACCAGTGTCTATCTGTATGCTCATCCTATCAAAGACTGGTTTCTCAACAAATACAAGGCAAGTTCAATTAGACTATAAAGTGAAACTGGAAATTATTTAGATTTCATGAAATGAATTAAAATGATGAAGAACTGCTGAGATCACATTCCAAACCACCAATAAACGGGAAAGCCAACAAGGATGACAACAGAATAGTTCTGACGAGTGACTTGACTGTCAGAGGACTGAGAGAGGCCCTTGGAAAAACTGATGAAGCACCTTAATATTTTTTGTAAAAATGATGTGTTTATTATACTGTAAAAACCAAATATGCAGTAAAAAAGTTAATAATGTGTTGTCAGGCATACAAAAAATCATGCCAATAAAACACTCAATTTTCAGTATCCTTCTAATTAGAACACTGTTTCAGTTGTAGTAGAGATTTTCTTAACTGAGTTAAAATTAGGTTATTTTTCTATTCTTTGGTTTATTTTTTCACAATTTACTCTGTTTTATCCTAGTTTTCAGTGATTGCACTTTAAGGAGCCTTTTCATGGAATTATCCTCAGAGAATAAGTATCTACTATATATGAAATAAAAGTTTGTATAAAAATTATTAAAAATTTTAAATTACATAAAGTGATACAGATGGTTCTCTGTATTACCCTTGCTTAATGCTCAAATAGATGATTTTATATAAAGTGGTTCTATGGTTATAGTATAAAGAATATCCAACAATATCTTCAATTTATAAAAAAGAATTTCTTCTGAGGAATTCAAGTTGCTTCCTACAAAATTTACAGATTGACCCATCTAGAGCCTGAAATAACTCTTTTTTTTTTTTATAAAGGACTGTTATTATTTCCAGTTTTTATTTTTTTTATTTATTTTTTTAAACCCACATTTGTTTATTTATTTATTTTTGGCTATGTTGGTTCTTCACTTCTGTGCGAGGGCTTTCTCTAGTTGTGGCAAGCGGGGGGTCACTCTTCATCGCGGTGCGCGGGCCTCTCACTATCGAGGCCTCTTTTGTTGCTGGAGTACAGGCTCCAGATGCGCAGGCTCAGTAGCTGTGGCTCACGGGCCCAGTTGTTCCGCGGCATGTGGGATCTTCCCAGACCAGGGCTCGAACCCGTGTCCCCTGCATTAGCAGGCAGATTCTCAACCACTGCGCCACCAGGGAAGCCCTGAAATAACTCTTAATTTTATTTTTCTTCTCTAGCAAAGACTAACAGACTAAAATCCCAGAGGAATGACCATGGTAAATCCCAAGCTAGTAATCTTTCCAAATATAGTTACACCTCATTTATCCGACACCACTGGAGAATGAAGTATTAGCTGGAAAATCCACCATGATTCTGAAGCTGGTCTTGACCACTTCCTCAGGAAAACTTCATTATTCTTTCTTCTGGCCTCCTTAGTAGTATCTAGAACACACCCGATAACAGTAATATTGTATTTGAATTATTTGCTTATGTGTTTATTGAACCATTACATAGCAGACTCTTTGAGGACGAAGAACATGGTTTTTAGTCATCTTTGTGTCCACAGCACTCAGTACAGCTCTGGCACACAGTAGAAAAGCAATTAATCTCTGTCACATAAGGAAGAGGGGAGGTAGGGAGGAGGAAGGACTCAGACTTTTTTTTTAACAGAAATCTTTCTAAATTACAGCACTCTCTCCTTTTTCCTAACAGAGTGAACTAAACATGCTTGTTAAACTTTTTTGGATGGCAGAGGGCCGTAGTTGGGAACACTATCCCTCTGTGCTATAATAAAGATGCTTTTCAGTGCTCTTCAGACTCCTAGGTTGATCTTTCCAGGAATTCATAACTGTGGCGGGATGAAGTGGGGATTCCCCTTGTAATTGGCAGGAGGAAAAACCAGGTACCTAAGCATGTGAAACCTGCAACCTTAACCCGGAAGACAGTCCTGGACCCAAGTGAGGTCCTGGCTCCATGGCAGCTCAGAGGTCTTCTTTGTATTCCCACATTCAGAGTTTAGAAAGTTAGTTCATATTTAATTCCATTATCTGTGTTTCATAAAATTTCCCTTTCTAAATAAATTGGAATTCCAAATTTTCAAAGTGTTCTCAAGAGGCAAGTGTAATTTTTGAATCAATTAAAATGCTTAATTATGTAAAAACCAAAAACATCTTAGTGCTCACTGAGAATTACACAAAGATAAAAGCGTGTCATTTTGCAGTGTCCGGAGAAGGGCAAAAATGAAAAGTTTGGTTTCTTAAATAGTAGTTTTTAACAGCTACAAATGTTTATTTTGTAGATCAAGGTCCATTTCAAATATGCTACCATTAAAGCAGTTTCCAAAGTCCACAGATAACCGTTACAAAGGTCAAGAGAAGTTATTTAGACATTACTTGTCATTTAATTCCAAAAGGAGGGAATGACTAGATAGTGCCTTGTTCTCTCAGAGAAGGAACTTGCACAGTGGGCTACCACCAGCCCATTCATGCCTGACTTAGGCCCGAGGAACCGGAACCGAGGTGATCTCTCCAGGGTGCACGGCCGGGTTACGAGCCTACCTGTGTCCGTCCACACCCCCCAAGCCTGCCAGGATTGTGTTTCTCAAAGCAAGTCCTACACTTGAGCTGGCAGGACCACTGCTCTGCCACTACCTGTAGCAACACCACACTCCTGAAACAGTGCAAGAAACATGAGCAGAGACACAAAAGTAGTAACTTGTCCAGAGTCTGTGAAAAGCAGCAAAGCGTGAGCTCTGAAAGAAACGTGAGACTGACCATGCTGAATCGTTGAGAGAAGCTGAAGGCAGAGCGGGATCAGGTACGGCTCCTTCACCATCAGTTCCTTTGTCCCTGGCACTTCCACCCCCTCCCAAAGCGCAGAAACAGCAAAGCAAAAGGAAAAGAACAAGCGCGAGGGTTCAGATTTTGCTTCTAAAATTTAGTGTCCTTGGGCAGTTTATTGACTATATCTGAGTCTCAGTTCTCACAGGGTTACAATGGGATTAAATGAGATACTGTGTGTAACAGGCAGGGTATTGTGCCCAACATAGGCAAGCACTCGATCCAGGATGGTTTGTGGCACGTTAACTTAGAGTATGATGTGCTTTTTTGCTTTTCTTAGAGACAAATGATTAGGTATTTAAAGACCTGTTTTCAGTTCCCTTGTGATATTCTGACAGCTACTTTGAAATAAAAGAGATAGATATAAACAAAATGAAAGTGATCTTGTAAGCAAGACATTGTCTTTAACCATATAATTTAATAAATCACTTTGTAATTTATAGTTATAGAACAGGTGTATCAATTTGATTCTGACAGACTCATGTCCTTAAAAAAATCCTAAAATACAAGTGTCAACTATTCAGTTTTTTACAAAGGTACTTACTGATACTGTCCATGGAGCTATTCAAAACTCATTTTCACCCCTTCTTTTAAAGAGGTTTGTTATATAAAATATTTTCTCACGACAAACGTATTACATGTTTCTACACTAATTTCATTGGCAGAGCTTAGTGAATTTTATGACCCATGGTACACAAAACTTGTTAAAAAGAACTTACTGTTTATATTTTGCTCTAAGACGTTGATTCAGCAAGGCAGAATAACTACACTATTGTATACCGTATGGGCATTTTAACAGAGCTTTCTGTAAAAAACAGCTCGTAGCTAATTCAGAACCCCACAGAACAACAAAAACCTACCGGGAGTATATAAATATTTTTCCAAGTGGTCCTGCCATCAGTTTTGTGTCTCTTCTTAAAACAGATTTGCTTCTGTCTTTGAAGATGCAACAGTTTCAGAGGAGGACTTTCTACCTAAGTATAGGTGACATATGTTTAGGAATCAAGAGTCAGGCAGTGTTGCTAGAGTCATATCACCCCCCAGAGATAGAAACCTTCGGTGTCTCTAGTTCTTGTTAGTTCTCTCTCCATTCAGTATATTTATTTTCTGAAAATCGTCCCTGGTGATTGAGAGCACTCATGTAGAATTAATGGCTTTAATGGAAAGGCTATGCTCCCAGACTCCTCAAATCTCTTTGGAATGTAATTTCACATATACAATTAAAACAGATTAAAAAAATCCTAAATCTGCCTGTTATAATGGGTACTATTGGGAATTGAAAAGGAATCAAATACTTAAATATTTTCTGTGGATATGCTTGCAGTCTCATTTGTGTGTGTGTATATATACATATATACACACACATGTACACACTTCTCCGGGTACTGGCATTCTCAGGACTCAGTAAATGAAAGCTGGCCCTTTAGAGGAAGGAATTAAGTAAGTGATCAGCCAACAGGTAAGAAAAAAACCACTTAGGGTAACAAACACTGTTACAGTTTCTTGCTTCTCAGAAGTCAGTATCAGCACATCAACTTTTCATTGCCCAAGCAAGGTGTGCTGATGACTTAGTATTTATCCATTCTGGTTCCCTATTCCTACTGGTCCATGGAAGGATTATGCTTTTCCCCTCCTTGCAGTTGAGTAAGACCAAGAGACAACTTCTGGCCAATGGGATTTGGGCCAGATGAAAGCCTTTAATTGCTAATTCGAGACTCTCCCCTCTCTCCTTCCCTGCCATGGCAGTCATGGTAATGAGTTCAAAGCAGCCTGGATTACTAAGCTACTGACATAGGAGTCATAGCCCAGGAGAATCACGCTGGTACACAGTCTCTATGTGCAGTGAGAAAAAACCCTTGTTCTGTTCATTACTGAAGTTTTGATGTTTGTTATGCCGCACAGCTTAGCCTGTACTGATTGATAACAGAGATTTAGTGTTTGTTTTTCCTCGGAGGCCTAGTTCTGCAAGCTACTTGGAGTTTGTGTGAGGTTTACTGAAAAGGGGAGATGAGTCTCAGGCAAACATTTTACAGGGTAAAGGTCCTCTACTCTTGATGAGGAGTCGAGGAAAACTTTTAGGGGATATTCAAGACAAAGATGAGGAGGTGAAGTCAAGGAATATACTTGGGTATAGGAAGAAATGACGTAATCCACAGAAGTAAATTCTGGAGAAGAGTTTTCAGGGAACATATGAAAGTGAAGAATTTGTCTACCGTCAGTGTCAGTCTGACATGAGGATAAAGTCTTGGTTCTAACCTCACATCCCTCTTTGACTTACCTAACAGCACTTAACTGCAGGCACAGTCTCTGCAACTCTTGGGATTCATTTTTGAGCAAGCATGCAATATTTGTCTACTTCACAGCCAAGATTTCTTTGTTAACAGTGACTCTTGCTCTGTAGGTGGCTGTCTAGCTCAAGCCCTTGATCATCTGACTACACTGGGTATATTCCATCCTGTTTCTTTACCGTCTTCCTGGGTTCTGACTCACTGCTTTCGCCTGGTTCTAGGGACAGTCCAGAGACGACTTCTGCTGCTCAGAACTGGCAGCTTCACACGTGAAACAAAAACTTTAAGAGGTGGCAGAATATCTAACAATAAAATTCAGAAAGCCATAGATCATTTACATGAGAGCTAAAAAATTTTTCATGTAGTTGTAGAGGGTGTGTGTATGTTGCTTACACTGCTTTATATGGTTAGTAAACAGAGAGACATGAATGATAGCATGATATTTTTTATCCTTTAAAGGTAATGCTGTAGAAAAAGGAGGAGTCATAGCATTAATCATTCAGTACCGGTTTTATAGATCAGGAACTTTAATTTCTGTGGGGATTGTGACAGTATTATAGTTTGACGTTTTCTAGCATCAGAGGTCTAAGTTGGCCAGTCCCAATCTAGGGTGTGCAAAAAAAGTAACTTTACTTTCTGAAGTGATCTCTTTCTAGTTCTCAGCTGCCATTCCCAATCATGGTATAAAACACACAACCTCACCTTTTAAAAAGGTATCTCAGTATCTTCTCACTTGAAACACTTTTCTTTTTTTATTTTATTTTTTTTGCGGTACACGGGCCTCTCACTGTTGTGGCCTCTCCCGTTGCGGAGCACAGGCTCTGGACACGCAGGCTCAGTGGCCATGGCTCACGGGCCCAGCCGCTCCGCGGCATGTGGGATCTTCCCAGACTGGGGCACGAACCCGTGTCCCCTGCATCGGCAGGTGGACTCTCAACAACTGCGCCACCAGGGAAGCCCGAAACACTTTCTTTTGACCAATTATTCAGTCTATACAAATTTCTGCTCCTCTCTAGGGTTCTCCTCTCCGTCTTAATCAAGATGGCATTTGAGTACAGGCGAGGCATCCCCCCTCTTGCTGTGCTTCCAGTGATATCTTACATGGGCTTGACCTCTGGGCCTCCGGCCTGTCCTCACTGCATCCACGGGGTCAGTAGGAAAGCTGTGGCAGGGGCTGCAGAGGCGTGCCGTTCTGTCTGTGTGTAGGAAATCTGCACTCAGCTGCCTTCCCCTCGCTCTGGAAACCAAGTCAGTTTTAACCCTGCAGTTCCCTCAGCACCTCCCAATTCTTTATCAGGACCTTGAAATTCTTGGTTGCTTTCTCTGCACTACCTGGGAGTTTGTAGAATCCTGTAAAAACTACCCCCTGGTCCATCAGCTGGGAAAACCTTCCTCAGACTTCATTCGTCTGTCTATTACTTCTGTGCCACGATGGACACAACACTTTGTCCCCATCAGAACTTTCTGAAAGGCTTGCAGTTTTTGCAGGCTTTTCCCCCAGAGAAGCCAAGCGACAGCCTGAAAATTTCGGGCTTCCCCTTTAGCTTTTCTGAGCATCCTGTCTTGTTCCACCTCTTAGTTTGGAAGTCAGGGAGGATGAAGGGAACTTGGTCCCTCCTCAGGACTGCCCCACGCCAGGCTCATCCACTCAGTATCTGTGTCCCCCAACACTTCTGGACCTGAAAGGTATGGAATTTTCTTTGCAAGGTATTTGGAATTATTCTTCTCACTATGATTATAATACAGTTAATCCTCCAAATTTGTTTTTTCTTATGTAAAAACTCAGCTTTGGAAGTTCTTAGAAAACCTTTTAACCACTTGAAAGCCTGGCTTACAAAGCTTTGAACTTAAAAAAAACATGTATTTTCAAACTCAAAGTTAAGCTTCCCTGTTGGTAGGTGGCAATCCCGAGCAATAAGTTTCAGCCTTATAGGTTACTTAAGAATAGTCCTAATGGCAGGAGGGCGAGAGGGGCCGGGGTGGGAGGTGGAGTAAAGAGAGGGGAATAGCATGACTGAAAAAGAAGAGGTCGCTGGATAAGGTTTAAGAAGCTACTCTGTTATCCTCAGTACTAATTGGCCATCAGAGAATGGTACCACTTCAGGGGAGCGGAGCCTCTGATTACAATTCTTTGGTACCCACAGTATCCAACTGTGGTCTCATATGTAACTTAGTTTTCTCCTTCAGAAAGCAGGTTGAGCCAGAAGTTTTCACGAATGAACCAAGGTTTTCCAGAATATAATAAGGAAGTAATAGTGCTTTCTCCATAACTGTCCATGACTCTATGATGAGTAAAAAAGTAAAAGAAACTTACAGAAAACATGGATAAATTTTGTATTTTTCTAGTATTGTGAATAAAATTCTATTGGTGCTAAAGAACACCACTAAATACAGTTTAGGGGTAGTATTTATATTAGAGAATATCTTATTAGTTAATATGTAGTACATTACAGTCTTTAGTGAACAGTGAATGCCTTTATAAGTGTATATACTTTTGTAGCTAAAACTTCACCAGCAGTCCGTCAAAGCAGTATCACGTCTCCACCAGTGGACTGCTTGCAGATCTTTGATAGCTAAATACATTTCACTGAAAGTTATGCCTTGATAGTTGGGTAAATGGCATTTTCAACCTATGTGTGATGATAGTATCTGAAAGCAAAATCTGGACCCAGTAGGTTAATTATAAGTGAAGGGTACTAATCTTTTATTATTCTAGGATATTAACAACTCAACTACAGGCATTTGGCAAAGTGGGACTAATGTTCACGTAGCTGACTTTTATTTTAGTCAAATAAAGAATATTTGTTTTGTCTAACACAAGACTTAACGTTTGTTGCAACTCAACAGGCTGTCAGTTTTCTTTCACTATCAATTATTAGCTTTAAAATAAACACATAGTTAGAAACTACCGTTTAAGGAAAGGGGAAACCTGGAGTTAGCTAGGCTTAAAAATTATAAGGGAGTAGAATGCATCCCAACAGAACAATATATGAATCACACAAAACTGCTTTCTGTTACAGCACCTTGATCAGTTACATCAGCAACAGCCGAAAACCATTAGTTGCTGCTGGCTGCTCTTCATGAGATGCTTTTCTTCCTCTTCGGTATCCTGACATCAGTCTATCACTTTCCTACCCAAACAATGCTTGGGGCTCTGCTAACTTTAAATAATTGAAAAGAATGAAAGAAAATATTTTAGTGATCAAAATGAGAACATCGGTATCTTGTTTATATATTAATCAAATGTGCAGCAGTGGCTGCTCAAAAAAGGATTTTAAAGAAAGTTTTATAAAGGTAATTTAAATGCTTAACATGACAATACAAAAAACCAATTTATCAGTTTAGCAGTCTCTACTTTTTGATGTCCGTAACCTTAACTTTTATATTTATTTTATTTTCCACGCTACGTGGCTTGCAGGATCTTAGTTCCCTGACTGGGGATTGAACCCCGGGCCATGGCAGTGAAAGCACTGAGTCCTAACCACTGGACCACCAGGGAACTCCCTGTAACTTTAATTTTTAAAATTTCAGTGACTTGTATTATTCTTCTACCCATTTTCTCACATGACTACTAATTTTGTGAGTAGTCAGTGCTATTAAGATGGAATTCAAGCTCATTTTTAGTTACATTTTAAAAAGTATTGGTTTAGAAATGTGACAGATTTCAGTACATTAATTTTGTATTCTGCAACTTTGCCAAATTCATTGATGAGCTCTAGTAGTTTTCTGGTGACATCTTTAGGATTTTCTATCTATAGTATCAAGTCATCAGCAAACAGTGACAGTTTTACTTCTTCCTTTCTAATTTGGATTTCTTTTATTTCTCTTTCTTCTCTGATTGCTGTGGCTAGGACTTCCAAAACCATGTTGAATAAAAGAGTAGGCATCCTTGTCTTGTTCCTGATCTTAGAGGAAATGCTTTCAGTTTTTCACCATTGAGAACGATGTTGGCTGTGGGTTTGTCATATATGGATGGCCTTTATTATGTTGAGGTATGTTCCCTTTTTGCCCACCTTCTGAAGAGTTGTTATCATAAATTGGTGTTGAATTTTATCAGAAGCTTTTTCTGCATCTATTGAGATCATATAGTTTTTATTCTTCAATTTATTAATGTGGTGTATCACACTGATTGATTTGCAGATGTTGAAAAATCCTTGCATCCCTGGGATAAATCCTTCTTGATCATGGTGTATGATCCTTCTAATGTATTGTTGGATTTGGTTTCCTAGTATTTTGTTGAGGATTTTTGCATCTATGTGCATCAGTGATATTGGCCTGTGAAGTATCAGTAAGAGAAATTAAGGAAACAATCCCATTTACCGCTGCATCTAAAAGAATAAAATACTTAGGAATAAACCTACCTAAGGAGGCAAAAGATTTGTACTCTGAAAACTATGACACTGATGAAAGAAACTGGACATGACAGAAACAGATGGAAAGCTATACTGTGTTCCTGGATTGGAAGAATCAATATTGTTACAGTGACCATACTACCCAAGACAGTATACGGATTCAGTGCAATCCCTATCAAAACACCAATGGCATTTTTCATAGAACTAGAACAAAAAATTTTTAAATTTGTATGAAAACACAAAAGACCCTGAATAGCCAAAACAATCTTGAGAAAGAAGAATGGAGCTGGAGAAATCATGCTTCCTGACTTCAAACTATACTGCAAAGCTACAGTAATCAAAACAGCATGGTACTGGCACAAAAACAGACACATAGAGCAATGGAACAGGATAGAGAGCCCAGAAATAAACCCATGCACTTATGGTCAATTAATCTACGACAGAGGAGGCCAGAATATACAATGGAGAAAAGACAAGACTCTTCAATAAATGGTGCTGGGAAAACTGGACAGCTACATGTGAAAGAATGAAATTAGAACATTCTCTAACACCATATACAAAAATAAACTCAAAATGGATTAGAGACCTAAATGTAAGACTGAATACTGTAAGACTCCTAGAGGAAAACATAAATCGCAGCTATATTTTTTTGGATCTGTCTCCTAAAGGAAGGGAAATAAAAGCAAAAATAAACAAATGGGACCTAACTAAACTTAAAAGCTTTTGCACAGCAAAGAAAACCATCAACAAAACGAAAAGACAACCTACTGAATGGGAGAAAATATTTGCAAGTGATATGACCAATAAGGGATTAATACCCAACATATATAAACAGCTCATACAACTCAACATCAAAAACACAAACAACCTGATTGAAAATGGGCAGAAAAACTGAACATTTTTCCAAAGAGGAAATGCAGATGGCCAACAGGCACATGAAAAGATGCTCAACATCGCTAATTGTCAGGGAAATGCAAATCAAAACCGCAATGGTATATCACATCACACTTGTCAAAATGGCTATCATGGAACAAAAAACCCACAAATAACAAATGTTGGTTAGGATGTGGAGAAAAGAGAACCCTGGTACACTATTAATGGGAATGCAAATTGATGCAGCCACTGTGGAAAACAGTATGGAGGTTTCTCAGAAAACTAAAAATAGAGCTGCCATATGACCCAGTAATTCCACTCCTGGATATATATCCCTCCAAAACACAAAAACACTCATCAGAAAAGATACATGCATCCCAGTGTTCATAGCAGCATTATTTACAGTTGCCAAGACATGGAAGCAACCTAAATGTCCATCGACAGAGGAATGGATAAAGATGATGTGGTACATATATACAGCGGAATATTACTCAGACATAGAATAAGATTGAAATAATGCCATTGCAACAACAGGGATGGACCTAGAGATTGTCACACTAAGTGAAGTCAGACAGGAAAAGACAAATATCATATGGCATTGCTTACATTTGGAATCTAAAAGAAAAATGATACAGATGAACTTATTTACAAAACAGAAACAGACTCACAGACTTAGAGGACACACTTATGGTTACCAGGGGGGACGAGGGTGGGGGTGGATAGACTGGGAGTTTGGGATTGACATACACACTACTATATATAAAATAGATAACTAAAAAGGACCTATTGTATAGCACAGGGAACTCTGCTCAGTATTCTGTAATAACCTAAATGGGAAAAGAATTTCCAAAAGAATAAATACATGTACACGTATACCTGAATCACTGTGCTATACACCCGAAAGTAACACAACACTGTTAGTCAACTATACTGCAATATTAAATAACAATTTTAAAAAATAAAAGAAGTATTGGTTTTTGTAATAGTTACTGTGGTCAAAATTCTGAAGAACATTTTACAATGATATTTCTTAAGCCACATAAAGTAAATGATACATAACAAAATGATAAAGACAAAAAGTTGTGTTGGATCTACTGTGCCGAGAGCTGCTAAACTCTCTACAGCATTGTCTTCATTAATCTGTGTTAAATTTTAATAGGCAATAGTTTAGTATGGGGCGTCCAGAAGATGGACACCTCTCAGCCATCAAGATCTCACTGACCTAGTCCTCCCCGCCGTGTAGCTGGAGTGTCGTTCAGCCTTCTGTTTGCCACAGCCAGAGCTCCACTCAGTTTCCAAAGGTCAGTTGCAACTTAGTGCAGTTTTAGGCAGGTGGCCTCCACATTCAAGTGGATCTCAGTCAGTTAATCTCTAGTCAGAGGCAGAACTAGACCTGTGTGAGCAAGGGCAGCCATGCTGACAGACACCTTGTGCTTAAGGGCAAACTTCCCTCCCCTGCTTCCAGGATCTCATGAGGATGTTGTTTCTACACTCCAGGGTTGCAGACCTGGTGGAGCGTCTGTAGCTGAGTTCAGAACAAGAAGACCTCACATAGGCAATGTTTTTTACTCTCCCCACCAACTTTTCTTTTTCAAAAAATTATCTCCCCATTTAATTAATGCATCCTCTCATGCATGAAACATTTATGCATCACTTAAGTGCTAGATGCTGTGGTATATGAAATTTAATATTACAGCATCCACACTCAGAGGAGCACAGTCTAGAGGAAGAGACAGACATGTGAACAAACAATTGCAGGACTTCCCTGGTGGCACAGTGGTTAAGAATCTGCCTGCCAATGCAGGAGACACCGGTTCGAGCCCTGGGCCAGGAAGATCCCACGTGCTGCGGAGCAACTACGCTTGTGCGCCACAACTACTAAGCCTGTGCTCTAGAGCCTGCAAGCTACAACTACTGAAGCCCACGTGCCTAGAGCCCGTGCTCCGCAACAAGAGAAGCCACTGCAATGAGAAGACTGCACACCGCAGCGAAAAGTAGCCCCTGCTCACCACAGCTAGAGAAAACCTGCATGCAGCAACAAAGACCCAATGCGGCAATCAATCAATCAATCAATCAATCAATAAAAATAATTTTTTTAAAAAAATTGCAGAACAGTGTGATAAGACTAGAAGATTCTGGAATAAAGATCAAAGAGAATTCTTGTTTTCTTTAAAGAGATGTCTTTGAGCAGTATTTTTTTAATATGCATAAATCACATTTAAATAACTTGCTGAGGATCCTACTGTGAAGACTGTCTCCAGTAAAGGGTGCATAGGCCGTCCTTACTCTGCATTTCTTTGCACTTTGTCACTTGAACTTGGCTCACACCATGCTATCTCATTAACATCCATACTTTCATTCTCAGTTTTTCATCCTTTCACTTATTTCATGCAGTGGGATCCTGCAGGAGCAACTCAGAGACAGTGGGAAGTGATGGTAGGAGTGGAGGTGATTATACTCACTTACGTTAAGACCAACAAAAAAAGTTCTAGGGCATTAGATTGCTTCATAACGTCTGCCCGAAATTACATGAATGACTAAGTGCAAAGAGTTTTGTGGCTCTGAGGCTTTTTTATATGTATGAGCTTTTGGTTTCTTTACTACAGACAGCAGGAGCTGGCCAACACGTGACCTCTGGGAAGGTTTTTCCAAAATGTTTTTTGACAGGTTTTTAAGTGTCTCTGAGGTTGAAAAGGGAGAGTGAGCTGGTGCCTCTGTTGTGAAATGTCAACAACTATTGAGAGGGAATGAAACTCTCTGAACCAAATAAATCAAAGCACTATGTTTGAAGAAAAACAGGTTGAGCAACATCAATAACATGGTTAGACACCCCTAAATCGGCAGAGTTTTGATAAATCAGAACTGGAAAGAAAACTTGTGGAATAATTAGTGTAGTAAATCATTTGCCAATTTAAAGATTGTTCATTTGAAAACTAGTTTTGGTTGGTGTTTCTGGTTTTTAGATCTGTTTTTAAGTATAAAAATAAAACAGTGTCATAAGCCCAAACTGGAAACTACTCAAGTGCAACGAAGGTAGAGTGGATGGTTTATGATAGATTCACATGTTGGATTACTACACAGCAATAAGAATGCATAAACTACAAGCACGCAAACGTGGACGAATCCCACAAACAACATCGAGCAACAGAAGTCGGACGCAAGAGAGTGCATGCTGTGTAACTGCATTCGCGTATGGTCCCGAGCAGTCCAGGTTCATCCGCGGTGTTGGACGTGCTTTCTGTTTAGAGGGGGCAGGAGGCAGCAACTGAAAGGGAGCCTAAGGCGCTGGCGGTGTTGCTTTGCTGGTCTGGGCACTGGTTAGACAGGTGTGTTCACTGCAGAAGCATTCTTCCAGCTGCATACTTCCACTCACGCACTCTTCTGTATTCATGCTGTGCTTGGCAAAGGGTTACCTACAAAGTAATATGCTTGTTCACTTCAGAAGAGTTTTGGAAAAGCAGAATATATTACCTGTTTAATCTTGCCTCTTGCTTTTATTTTCATTTAATGCTAAGCTAATGCATATTTGCATGTCATTTAATATGTTTCATTGAAGGAACTTTAATACCTTCATTATTTTAAGATATTTTTGAAAGTAAGGAAATATTCATTGTATATGTATTCACTCACACATATACAAGTAGTAGGTAGGGTTGTAGCATAAAACCCACAGTTAAAAATCTGAGAGAGAATAACTTCTTTCTCCTTTTTCCTGTTGGACCAGAAGGCTTATGCTGCTAAATGCAAAAGCACCATTCCCCCTATGCAGCAACAACAATGATGAGAGAAAAATTCTCCAAAGGAAATGCTTCCCTTTATAATTTGTCCTGAAATATCTGTTCTTTTAACTATAAGACCTTGGTTGTTATAGTTTTCCACAGTTAAGAAGTAGGGAAAATAACATAAAAATGTATTCTTGGCCTTAAAGTTTATTAAGGGAAGTTTCCTCTTCCCTTTTCTATTAAATTCACCTCATCAACTCAGGCTGATGCTAAATACTAATCTACCTTCCATAATATTTGCAATGAAAAAATATAAATATGTGTTTTTGGTGTCAGGAACAAGTCAGAAATCTAAAAATAAATACATAGGAATAAATAATAAAGTTGAATATAAATAAATACACTGGTACACTACAGAATTCACTGCGTTCTGCAGCCAGAGGCCTGGTTTATATAATGTTAAAATTCAGTTTATGACCATAGGCTGGTTCTCAAAATCTCACAGAGATTAAAATACATGTTTATAAAACAATGGAGAATATTATATGTAATCTAATCAGCTAAAACAAATTCTCTGTAATGCCTAGATTCCCCTTTCGATCTAAAGAGACGTAAATAGTGTTACCATCATCACTTTTTCTCCCTTACTAATCTAACCAAATTTGGCATTTCAAACCAAGTTTGTCTCTATTTTAAACAATAAATTTTAAAAATCATCTTAGGCAAGAAGTCAACAAATGTTTATTCCTTTTCACTTCCCTTACTATCAATTATTGTGTTTGTTTTATGGAACTGTATACACAGTTTTTTAGTCTTTTGGTTTTTTCATACTTTTTACATCATCTAATTGATCCCTTTTGAGAATTAAGGTAAAATGATATACAGCAATGTTGTTTAGTTTTCAAAAGGAGGAAATTTTGGCCAGATGTGTTTCCAGATAAATAGTGTGATCAATGATTACACTAGTAAAATTATTGAGGCATTTTTAGAAAAGAAAAAAAACAGGGGAAAGAAAGGAAGGAAAAGGGCAAAGGTCATGAATTAGAATGTAGCGTATGCAGATAAGAGTGGCTGTGCGGGACATAGTTTTATAATGCTGCCTTTCGTTTCTGTTCACAGCTGTCAGCTGGTTTAGATGCTATTAAAATGTAGGCTTATACCTAAGCTTACCTATGCTTAAATGTTTAGCTTGTGGTCTCTTACACTGAAGGTAAAGGGCACAAGTAGAAAAATATGTATATTATGCATAAGCTACCAGAGTTCCTAAGTCCAAAATAAGACCTATGATGCCCTGCAGGTAGAATCTCAACAGTATAGCTTTGAATAATTATACTTCAGTTTCCTTATCCATAAAATGGGGATAAGGCTATTACCTAAAATTATAAAGATTAAATGAGTTCATACATATCAATCACTTAAAGTAGTGCCTGGCACACCGGAAGTGCTCTGTAGAAGTTCACCATTATTACTACAGTTGACCTCATGACCAATAAGACAGTTTGTGGCTTCTAGCGTGCCTGGAGTCCTGCTGCCAATATTTAGTGCCGCAGTCTGTTGGAAAATCCACAGTGCAAGGACTCTGCGAGCATGTTACTCTTGGAACCATGGTCCGTATTTCACAAGAAACACTCATCATCTTTGTGATAAAGTTAATTTGACTTACTCATTTGTATAGTCAGAAGGGTCTACAAATAAGCTAAATAAAAGTGTCCCCCTGGCGTTGCTGGCAGAGAGGAGCTGCCATGAAAGGTAAGGGCACACACGACAGAAGTGTAGGAAGTGAGGATGTGGAGTAGGATGGGGAGCTGCCCCCCTGGTTAAAGGTAAACACGTGCTGGACGTGTCTGCCCTAAAGATCCCATGAACCTAAGCATCCTTTTCTCAGGTTCCCACTCTCAGTTATTCACAGGGTTAACACGCACACCCACCATTCCCAGCACTCAGTCTTCCCTGTTCTGACCTATGTACAGGCTACACGAGGACATTTATTTCCCATACAGGCCAGGAAGGGTTTTCAGGACGAGAGATTTTACGTCGTTTTGAAAATTCTCACCGTGTACCCCTCTAGGATGGTTCCTCAGAAAAACGGTACCTTTCATGTGTCTTGTTTCTCTAACATTTTGAAACATGTATTGTAGTCTAGATATGTACATTACTATTAAGGAGGGCTAGGTGTGATTATGTACTTAATAATGACAACCTGTAATTATTTTTATGATCATCAGCTGTTCAGATTTCATATTTGTTTTTCAAGAGCATGACAGGCGCTCGCATTTGCTTTCCACATGCGCCGCAACTACTGAGCCCATGCACCACAGCTACGGAGCCTGTGCACCACAACTACGGAGCCTGTGCACCACAACTAGGGGGAGAAGCCCACACACCGTAGCGAAAGATCCTGTGTGCCGCAACTAAGACCTGACACAGCCAAAACTAAAATAAATAAATAAATATTTTTAAAAAAGATTATGGTGGAGCTTCCCTGGTGGCGCAGTGGTTGAGAGTCCGCCTGCCCATGCAGGGGACGTGGGTTTGTGCCCCAGTCCGGGAAGATCCCACATGCCGCGGAGAGGCTGGGCCCGTGAGCCATGGCCACTGAGCCTGCACGTCCGGAGCCTGTGCTCCGCAGCGGGAGAGGCCACAACAGTGAGAGTCCCGCATACCGCAAAAAAAAAAAATAAATAAAATAAATAAAAGTGGTCAGAGTGGACATCCTTGTCTTGTTCCTAACCTTAGAGGAAATGCTTTCAGCTTTTCACTGTTGAGTATGGTGTTAGCTGTGGGTTTGTCCTATATGGCCTTTATTATGTTGAGGCATGTTCTCTCTACACCCACTTTGTGGAGAGTTTTTATTATGAAAGGATTTTGAATTTTGTAAAAAGCTTTCTGCATCCATTGAGATGATCATAGGATTTTTATTCTTCAGTTTCTTAGTGTGGTATATCACATTGAATGATTTGCAGATATTGAACCATACTTGCATCCCTGGAATAAATCCCGCTTGATCATATGTGTGATCCTTTTACTATATTGTGGAATTCAGTTTCCTAATATTTTGTTGAGGATTTTTGCATCTATGTTCATCAGTGATATTGGTTTGTAATTTTTGTGTGTGTGTGATAACTTTGTCTGGCTTTTGTACCAGGGTAATGCTGGCTTTGTAAAATGAGTTTGGAAGCATTTCTTCCTCTGCAATTTTTTTGGAATAGTCTGAGAAGTCATAGCTCTTCTCTAAATGTTTGGTAGAATTCACTTGTGAAGCCATTTGGTCCTGGACTTTTGTTTGTTGGGAGTTTTCAAATCACGGATTCAGTTTTATTATTGGTAGTATGTCTGTGCATATTTTCTATTTCTTCCTAGTTCAGTCTTCGGAGATTGTACATTTCTAGCAGTTTGTCCATATCTTCCACATTGTCTATTTTATTGCTGTATGATTGTTCATAGTAATCTCATGTGATTCTTTGTATTTCTCTGGTGTCAGTTGTTACTTCGCATTTCTCATGTCTGATTATATTGATTTGGGCCCTTTCTCTTCTTTCCTTGATGAGTCTGGCTAAAGTTTTATCAGTGTTGATTACCTTTTCCAAGAGCCACCTCTTAGTTTCATTGATCTTTTCTATTGTGATTTTAGTCTCTATTTCATTTATTTCTGCTTTGATCTTTATGACTTTTTTCCTTCTACTAACTTTGGGTTTGTTTTTTCTTCTTTTTCTAGTTCTTTTAGGTGTAAGGTTAGGTAGTTTATTTGAGATTTTTTTGTTTCCTGAGGTCAGCATGTATCACTGTAACCTTTCCTCTTAGAACTGCTTTTGCTGTGCTCCGTAGGTTTTGGATTGTCGTATTTTTGTTTTCACTTGTCTCTAGGTATTTTTTAATTTCCTGTTTGATTTCTTCAATGGTCCATTGGTTGTTTACTAGCATCTTGTTTAGTCTTCATGTCTTTGTGTTTTTTGTAGTTTATTTCTTGTAGTTGATTTCTAGTCTCGTATTGAGGTTGGAAAAGATGCTTGATGTGATTTCAGTTTTCTTAATTTTACTGAGACTTGTTTTGTGACCAAGTATGTGATCTGTCCTGGATAACGTTCCATGTGCACTTGAAAAGAATGTGTATTCTGCTGCTTTTGGATGGAGTGTTCTATATATATCTGTTAAGTTCCTTTGGTCTAATGTGTCATTTAAGGCCAGTGTTTCCTTATTGATGTTCTGTTTGGTGATTTCTGCATTGATCTAAGTGGGGTGTTAAAGTCCCCTACTATTATATGTTACTGCTAATTTCTCACTTTGTATCTGTTAATATTTGCTTTATGTATTTAGGTGCTCCTATGTTTGGGGCATATATATATTTACAATTGTTATATCATCTTCTTGGATTGATCCCCTGATTGTTATGTATTGTCATTCTTTGTCTCTTGTAATGGTGTTTGTTTCAGAATCTGTTTTGTCTGATATATGTATTGCTACCCTGGTTTTCTTTTCGTTTCCATTTGCATGGAATACCTTTTTCCATCTCCTCACCTGCAGTCTGTTTGTGTCTTTAGATCTGAAGTGAGGTTCCTATAGGCAGCATTTATATGGGTCTTTGTTCTGCATGGTTTCTTCTGTTGTGGTGGGTTGACTGCTTTGGGTGGTCTGGTAGGTGTGGCTGGCCCCTTGTCTGGTTGCTTGCCAGGCCTTGTCTTTTGCAGAGTCTGTTGACCACTGGTGGGAGGGGCAGGTTCACAAGGCAGCTGATTACAGGTCCCCAGGGATCCTGGGGGTAGTGCTAACCCATGGGTGGACAGAGCCAGGTTCTGGGGTTGGTGGTTGTGGGGCTGGCGTTCCCAGATCTGGTGTTGTCCTGCTGGTGGGGGGGTCCAGTTCCTGACATGGGTGGCTTCAGGGTCCAGGGTGTCCCAAAGCTGGTGACAGCCCACTCATGAGTTGAACTGAATCGGGGGCTGTTGGCTGAGGGCTCCAAGGTGTCCCAGGGCTGGTGTCGGCCTGCTGGTAGGCAGGGTCAGGCCCAGAGTGGGGTTCCTGGATTGGTGCTGGCCAACTGGTGAGTGAATTGGATTATGACTTGGCAGGTTATAGAGCTACAGTGGTCCTGCAGCTGGTGTCTGCCTTGTGGTGGGTGGGGCTGATCCCAGGGGGTCCTGAGACGGGTGCCTGCATACTGGTGGGTGAGGTTGGTCCCTGGGCTAGTGCTGGCCCACTGGCAGCTGGAACCAGGTCCCAGGGTATCTGACTGCAGGGCCCTGGTGATCCTGGGGCTAGTGCTGGCACAGTGGTGTTTGGGACTGGGTCTTTGGCCCTCTGTTGGACAGGGTGGTGTAATGTGGAACCTGTGGGCTAGGGTGGTGTACTGTGGAACCTGTGGGCTTAGAGGGTCTGCAGGCAGCAGGCCTGATGGTTGGTGGGTCTGTGTCCCTACCCACCCAGGAGGTGTCCCAGTACTGGTGCTGGCAGGTTGGTGATCACGGCGTGGTCCCAGTGTTAATAAGCTGGAAGGAGGATTCCACAATGGCACCTGCCAGCACCAGTGTCCACTTGGTAGAACAAGCTCCACAAATGCCTGCTGCCTGTGTCTGTGCCCCCAGGGTGAGCTCTTGTTGCCTCCTGCCTCTCTGGGAGTCTAAGATCAGCAGGTGGTCTGACCCAGGCTCCTTTCAATTTACTGCTTCTGCCCTGGGTTCTGGAGTGTGTGAGATTTTGTGTGTTCCCTTTAAGAGTGGAGTCTCTGTTTCCCACAGACCTCTGGGTCTCCCAGAAGTAAGCCCTGCTGGCCTTCAAAGCCAAATATTCTGGGGGCTTGTCTTCCCAGTGCAGAGCCGCCATGGGCTGTGGAGTCCAGTGTGGGGCTCAGACCCCTTGCTTCTTGACGAGAACCTCTCAAATTGTGATTATCCTTCCTTTGTGGGTCACGCATCCAGGGGTGTGGGTCTTGACTATACAGCATCTCCACTTCTCTTATCCATCTTATTGTGGTTCCTTCTTTATACCTTAGTTTGTGGAAGACCTTTTCTGCCAGTTGGTCTTTCTCATCAGTAGTTGCTCTGTAAATAGTTGTAATGTTTGTGTACCTGTGAGAGACAGTGAGCTCAGGGTTTTCTTACTCCACCATCTTGACCACCAAGTCCACTATTGCCAGTCTTATCCATCTTGGTCATTTATGGCACCTCCCAGAAGAAATCTGCAGTCATCTTTTCTCACACTTACCAAGTTTTGTTCATAGTATCTCCCAGGAGCTTTCAGGCTGCTTACTTCTTTTCTCCCCACCCTACTGCGTCTCTCAGCTGAACCACCGGCGTACCCTTCTGGTAAATCTCCCCACATCCAATTTTGCTCCTCTCCAGTTCAGAGACTGAGCCAGTGATCCTTTAAATATACAAATCTAGTCATTTACCTTTTGCTTTTTGATGGCTTTCTCTGTGTTTCAGGTGAAGTCTGAAATCCTCAGCATAGCCTAAAACACGCTGCATGATCTACCTTCTCCCCACCTTCCTAGCCTCAAGGCACGCAGTATTCCCCCCCTTATTTTCTCTGTTCCATCTTTATTAACCCTCTTTGAGCTCCGCTTTCACATTCCAGGTGTTGCATATGCTGTTCCCACTACCCTAACAGTGTTCCTTCTCTCTGTGTCCCCCTTAGTCCCGCTAGCTTCTAAATGCCATTCAAGTCTCAAATATCATTTTCTTAGTAAAGTTGTCCCTGAATTCCCAGTCTAGGTTAGACTACCGTGCCAAACCATCCCAAAGCACTTGGCATTTCTCAGTGGCAGTTTATACCAAACACATTTGTAATTACGTCTTCTAAGTGGGCTTTCCGGGCTAGATTATATGCTTCTTAAAGGAATGGATTTTGACTGTATTGCACGGTGTTATGTTCTCTGTGCCTGAAACAGTGTACATATAGCACGAAAACAGGGCTCATATGGAATGAATGCCTAAATTGATGTATTGATGAAAAGTATTTATGAAAAAGGTTAGGTAGATACTGAAACCATATCATGATTAATAACTACCAGCAATACATTAAAAAGTAACCTTTGTACAATTTTTATGGATACAGAGACTTCTGGATCCTTCCTGCTGCATTATAGTACCTTACTATGTTGGAACTACCAATATAAGGTAGTAATCCAGCAAATGGAGAAAGGTTAAAATTGGTTTATACAATGAGTCTAGAACCATAAAAAATAATTTTTTAAAAAGCCTAAAATCCTAACACATAATTTAAAAATTCTCATCAATTCTCCCTCTCTCAAAAGTTCATTATTAGATTTTGCTAGCCATTACTCATTTTAAGTCTAGCTGCTTTGAGATATCCAGTATCTAGGTTAGCCTGCTTTGTGTCCTTGGTGCAGTTTTACATTTGAGATAAATTTATGTTAGCTTAAACATTAATACAAAAACCAATCTGTTTAAATGAGATGGTGATTGGAAATTTTGAGGTGTTTTGTTACTGGCATTGATTTAGTATTTCCAGTTCAGTTGACTCTGACAGAAGTTTTCCTATCATGTGATTGAAGAAAACTGTGACCAAGTATAAATGGGTCTTTAAATGTATTTTCATATCGAAATAATTTAATTTGTCTTTAGGAATTTGAGAAAGGTTGTGACTTTTAATCTTGTAGATACTTATAAAATCAGAATCCTGTTTTATTTCTCAGGAAGTGACATAGGAGAAGGACTATAGTTTATTACAACTGTTCGGGGTTTTTTTTCTCCCTCCTTTTCTTCTCCTTTCTTTTTGGTACAGTTATTTCCCTGCACCTTGGGTTGCTTAAACCAACATATTAGCAAGCTAGTGATTTCAAAACCAGAATATAAAAAGTAAACAATCTTGGGCTTCCCTGGTGGCGCAGTGGTTGAGAGTCCGCCTGCCGATGCAGGGGACACGGGTTCGTGCCCCGGTCTGGGAAGATCCCACATGCCGCAGAGCTGCTGGGCCTGTGAGCCATGGCCGCTGAGCCTGTGCGTCCGGAGCCTGTGCTCTGCAACGGGAGAGGCCACAACAGTGAGAGGCCTGTGTACCACAAAAAAAAAAAAAAAAAAAAAAAACCTAAATTCTTATAGAAGTAAAAAAAACAGTATTCCTCTCTCATTTTTACTAATAAGTGAAAATGAGACAGTCTTGCTCAAGAGTACAACATCTGTCAAAAAAGGATGAACCAATCTTGCTTTAATCACCGATGGCTGAGAATGATGAAGTATACTGAGGCATCAATGAGGCTTACACTACCTACTATGTCACCAAATTTTTGAGCAAAGAATAGCTAACTCAAAAACTGTACCTTTTACCCTGTTCATAATTATTGACTTCTGAATAAAACCATTAGTTATAAAATTTAATTTCACTACAGTGCATAAAATTTTAAATGCATTAATATATACTTTGCTTTGTTAGAAATAAGCAGACTACACATTCACTTTTATTTCACCCAAATGTAAAACAAGTAAAGATAATGAGCTTCAAGGGACAACGTTTTACTATAGTTGATATTATTATTACTCTAGATATTTACTGTGGATTAAAGCTAAGTGTCAGGTATAAGGTGAAAGAAAGCCTAATGAGCTCTATTTTTTTAAAACCTTACAAGATTATTTTAAATGTATAAAACATATGTATAATTATTAAAACAAGTTCAATTAAAACTGGAAGTCTAGTATATCAAATGGTTTACATTTTGAGTTTTTCACTATATCTATCTTGAGTTTTTCACTATGTTCTAAATCTTCTATAATGAAAATTTACTTTTATAATCAGATACTTCTTAATTCAATTTCTAAATTGTGGTAAAATATACATTAGATAAAATTTACCATCTTAATCATTCCTAAGTGTACAGCTCAGTGACACTAAGTACATCCACACTGTTGTGCAGCCACCACTAACATCCATCTCCAGATTCAGATAATTTTTAAATGAACATTACTTTCTTTCTAACTCATCTAAAAAAGTTTTATTCAGTAATAATCATGTTTCCTATATTGCCACAGGATAGTTAGGACAAAGCTGATTTGCCTATTAATGAAATAAAACATCAAATTACAACAGTGTTAAAGATAAAAATACTTAAAAGAGTCCACAAACAAAATCTAGTTTTAGTGTTTTATGAAGAAACTTTATTTCAAATCTTTGTGGCTACTACATATGTGGGCATTTGTTTAAAATAAAATCAAATATTCATTTCATTTAAAAGAATTTGCCTTCCAAGCCAATGTTTTGAGTAAAATTATTAGCAAATTTACCTGGTTTAAATAAAAAATACTTCAAATACATTCAAAATAAAATGATTTGTTAAATTTGTAAAAGTTTCTTATTTTTTCCCTACTTACAGTATATAATTCATTTGCACCACGTGTGCGTGCGCACACACACACACACACGCACACACACAGAGTATACTGTGGGGGTGTTTTTCATTTTGTGAGTTTCGGTTAATTTTATTGATTATAAGTCATGGACAAATGAACTAATGCATTTTAAATAAACGCACTGCTTTCCACAAAGCAGTGTGTGAAATGCATACATACACGTTCGCCTTGTATTTTAAACCTCATTTGTAACTTTTACATAAAACTTTTTCTTAATGTTTAGGTACATTCTGTCAATGAGCTGACCTGCAGGTTGGCATGTATAAACTATTTTTTAATATAATCTTCCAATACAAAGTTTACAAATTTGAGATTGTTTCAATCAGTGATTTATATTTCAAACAAATAGGGTTTTATAGCATGGTTGGTTTTTAAATTTGGTGTAAAACTCAGTGTTTTCCTAACCTGTGAGAAGTTAGTAGGTACTCCATACAAAGGGATTCCATGGTGAAGTGAATTTTCAAAAACTGCTTTATTCCATATCCCTTTCTATGAACGTTATTAGCATGTGTGTTTCTAACACATCCAGTAGTAAAGACATCTATTTCAATTTAACTTCCTGTATCTCAACTTTCTGAAGATGGAACCATATTTGTATATGACATCTGCTAACACTCCCATGAAATGATAGTCTGTTATTAATCTGCTGATTCAAGAAATAATACTATCATCTATATTACTTCAGAAATCCCCCCCCACCCACCCCCACAGAAAAGGCTAACATTTCTATGATTTGGTCAAAATAAGTCAACAGAAAGAAAGGACAAAAACAGAGTAGACCACTGAAAGCCAGAGTCAGTCTTCCCCCATTTTTTTTTCCCTTCGTAATTGATGGCGCATAATTTTTCTCTCTTCAAACTCCAGGTTCACCAAACCCTTTGGGAAATATATCTTGAGGTCCACAAAATGACCATTGATTCAAAGCACAGCGGAGGGAAAAAGATGCCTGGATAATCCACACAACTGGAAAACCAATTTTTAAATTAGGAATGGTACTCACTTATGTGCTTATTTGCTGGAACTTTTAAGGCCCTAAAGCCTTGTTTCTCTCAAATTTGCACACAATAAAAGTCCTGATTGCACCATAAATGTAAAGATCTATATAGAAAGTCAATGAAAAATCTGACAAATTAGCTAAATTTTAAACAGAAGAGACAGCTCATCTGGATAATCCATGTCTCAATAGCAGGTCTCCTGGCTTAATTGTACAGCTAATTGCCTCACTCCAGAACCTGTGGTTGAATGTGCTTTCATCCAGAAAAAGACATTAGAAGGGCTGCTCCTGGAGACGTCACAAATAGCACAGCAGCAGAGAGAAAAATATAATGTACTTGGCTTTTCACTAGCACAAAAGTATGCTAATATAGTTTATTGAGCGTTTATCATTAATTTCTCATTTGCCTTCCTGTTTAAAATGTATCCCTATTGTTCAGAATCCATTCTAGATGATCTGAAAGACACTCGAGTTATAATTTCTTCGGTTTTGTTTTGTTTTGAAGGTTTTGGTCATTAAAAAAGGATGCAATGAATATTTTGGTCTGTTTTTGTACACTGAAATCTTTTCCTGTAAGTAGATGCCACTGATGCCTAGGATATTTACATACCAGGGGTTATGCCCTCATCATTCGTGAGGGAGGAAGGGGTCTTGAGAGCTCAGAAGACACAGCAGGATAGAGATTTCTCAAAAGCCTTTCTTATAACCCCAAAATACAAAAACAATAAAAATAATCACTCTAAAAATACTAATAAGTTTTACTAGGGTAAAGGAGACGAAGAAACTTTTTAAACCTATTTTTAAAGGGAAATCGTATACTGTTTTATTACTAAAATGGCTTGTTACTAATGATAGTGCATATTTTAATTTAAGCCTTGGGTAGGGCTAGTACCTGTTTCTTTTTCAAATAATATGAAAAATCAAGTTAATGTTGCTCTTTCTGAGTGGACAAAATGCACCAGCAACTGAAACTTTTAATTTAACAAATGATGCAGTTGAAAGACTGTGAGCTTTGGAAAGTCGTATATGATCAGAATTTGAGTCTCAGATTTTAGTTTGTAAGTTATCGTAAGCTAGTTACTTAACCTCTGTGCCTTGATTTATTCATCTGTTAAACCGAGTGATGACAAATATGTCCGTATTTCTCAGAATTATTGAGTATTAAGTGACACTATATGTGATGCACACACACAGGGGAAAGTGTAAACCCTTTGTAAACTGCAAACTGTCTACTTACCAGATGCTACTGCTCCTACCATTACTCACTACTATTGCTAGCAATAATAATACACAGAGTTCTAAATACTTCCAGGTAATTTTAGTAGTCAGTCAGCACTCTGACTGCTCTAACCAAAATGAATGAATGCTAGGGAAGCTTTATATAGGGTCTTCTTAATTTTTTCTCTCGCAGGTGGAAAAAACAGTCCAAGTAAGCAGGTGCTGTGATTTTGTGCCAGAGAACCTATCCTAAGGTTCTTCCTCTCCATCACAGATCTGAAACATCAGAATCTCTTTTTAAGCCCTAAGAACTCTCACAGTTCTCCAAGAAAAGTAAATATGCAAGGCTGGACACTCACATGTCAGTAACTTATTCCCTCAGGGTAGCCTTCCAAAGGGACAGAGATAAGTATTTGATGAGCACGTTATCTACAAGACGTTTTAGGTGTGGGAGTTTAAAAATATTTAAACTGAAAAAGAACTTTTTCTTTAAAAACTCTGGAAGCTCAGGACCCTGTGCATTTGGTATCCCTCCAAGACCCCCTGGACCAGTTTGAAAACCACTAAACTCAGAGAGCCTTCCAGGGCTGTTACTACTTCAGATTAAGACTGAAACTATGATCTGTTCAGTCTTCAAGAGCAGCACCAGCACAGAGGTAAGGCTGGGACCTGCAGATGGCGGCGGGGAAGAGATAGGATTAAGTCGCCAGCATCACACTTTTCCCAGTCGTTTTCACAAATCTCTGCTTCGGTAAGTGCTTTTATCACCTGTATAAGGAAACGCGTAGCTGTATTTTCCAGCACTAAAAGCACGTACACCTGTCACCACCTTTTAAAAAGTGCCAAAGGACTCTGTTGGTTTTCTCTAAAATTTGCAAAGCGATTTCGAGCTTTAGCGAAAAACATTTGGTGGGCACCTAGAAATGGTTTCCTGCGTACCTAAATACCACCCCTTTCTGCAGACAAAAACATCACCGGATAAAGTTCCCAGACAGAAATACGCATATCTGCAAACAGCACTGGCTGCCAGGAAGCTCAAAGCTGAGTTCTGTGTCCAAATGCAACCATTTTCCTTAGCCCAGTTTGCTGTCACGACTGTTGTTCCTCCTTTTGTTACATAGGTCCCTTTCCTTTCCTTTCTTTTTTTTTTTTTTTTTTTTTTGTGTGTGTGTGCGGTACGCGGGCCTCTCACTGTTGTGGCCTCTCCCGTTGCGAAGCACAGGCTCCGGACGCACAGGCTCAGCGGCCATGGCTCACGGGCCCAGCCGCTCCGCGGCATGTGGGATCTTCCCAGACCGGGGCACGAACCCGTGTCCCCTGCATCGGCAGGCGGACTCTCAACCACTGCGCCACCAGGGAAGCCCTACTTTCCTTTCTTGAAATGGTCTTGTTACATACAGTTTTTAGATTGTAATGACCACATGATTTTTAATGGGTTTTTCAGTGATTTATTTTAATGACTGTCGTGTATGCATTTCCTTTTCAGAAGTAACAAGATAGAAATAACAAATAAATAACATAAAACAGACATTTGGACAAAAACTACCATATAATTTCCTTTATAATGACTGCTATTGGGAAGAATAGTTAATAAAGAGGACAAAGAATGAGTTCCTGAAAAACTGAAACTGAGCTTCAAATGAATGGAATGTGACCTTATACATACTTATTCCAAACTGCCTGGTAATCTTCAGCTACCTAAGAAAAATTACCAGACGTTTTTCAAAGAAATTAAGGCCGTACAAGCCTGCACTTCATTGCCATTCTTTGCAGTCTTGATTCAGAGTCATTTGTGGAGTACTGTAAAGCTATTGTTAAATAAGGACTGCTTACACTGTTTAAACAGTATTTCTCAATATTTACCTGCTTCTGTAATTACATTGTAATTATTTTTTATTATTGACGGTAAAAGATGTGGCATATTTCCCAGGTGGAATTCTCACTGTTGGTCTGTTTTAAAATACTGTTGTTTGGGGAATATTCTGTATGCTAACTAACATTGTTCTCATATACCTCTGGTCATAGAGAGCCCTGTTAATTTTAGGACATTAAAGGAGAAAAGATACTTCACTAAAAATGCCTCACTTTATGACATTATGATGGTCTCTATTTACAAATGAATTTTTACTGAAATGCAAGCTACTCTTAAAGAAAATGTCTGAAGAATTTTAAAGCTTTTAATAATACCTTTAAAATACGTGTAATATTTCTTCATTTATTGAAAAGCTACATGTTAATACTCTGAAATTAATAAAATATTTTATATTATTTTATATATTAGAAAACATAATACTTTGACATTGTCCACTCCCATTCTGTTTATTTAAATACTGAGCTAGTATTTTTGAAAGAACATGGAAACATTCTAAGAGGGCAGACATCAGAGGTGGTAGATTATTTTCATAATTGGTTTTGATGTCTGTGTTTATTTTACTGTCCAGTATTAAACTGACTCATTTTAAAACTTAGAAAACTTTTTTAAAGAATTGTGACATCCCCTTGTACACTCATTTTATTAGTTTCTTTATGCCATTTTGTAACACTAAAAAAAGCTATCTTTATTAATCCCCCCCAAATAAGTCACTTCTTTCAGGAAAGTTATTCAAGGGATATGTATTGAATTTCTCTCCATGTTTGTCAGTGTAGGTATTCTTTGCAGTAGCTTACTTGGAAAGCTCTTTGTATTTTAAACTGTGCTCCAGGATAAACAAAAGCAAATTCTGCTCCTTCGTAAAACTTAAATAGTTCTACCTAAACTTTGATTAAAAAAAAAATTGAAAACAATACACAAATTTTTAGTTTACAGAAGTGAAATGTTGGTATAAACTCCCTAGAATACCACTTGTAATTGCATTAGATGACTAATTCCTGCTTTTCAGCTTCAAGTCTTCTCAGAACATTAAGATTTTTTTCCTTTTGCAACTTTACACCAGAACTTGAAAGTTTTAGGCGTGTTCCTTTGCCAGAGTATGAACTGGAAAATGATTGAATGAACAACTGAAAGAAAGAAAAGAAACCCTTAGAGGCTTTTCTGTCCACAAATATGCCTGCTTTCCCCACATTCAGCTAACTAGAGATTCATTTATCACATATCTATTAAAATTCAGTTATTCCTAGACAGAAGGAAGAATGGATCAGAATAGAACAGAATATGAAATCTTAGAACATCCCAAGAACATATGGCAGTTTGAAAAAGTTGGGAAATCTTTAGTGAGTTACATTTTAAGGACATAAAACTGCCCAGAAATCTTGCACTTTCTTCAGTAGGTTCATTGTTACTAACAATACTAGTATTGTGACTTGAAAAATTTTTTAACTTTTATGTGTAAAAACATATAAGCATGTTATTAGAATCCAAGATATTCAGTGTAACAAAGTTACAAATATAAAATGAAAGAAGTTAAGGAAAAAACCTGTTATGTCCAATTTGAATTGCTACTATCAGTACAAACTCATGATATTGCAGAAATGTAGTTCCTGTTCTGTCCATAGGAAAGAGCCAGAAGAAGTGGCATCCCAGTAGCAGTGAGTATATCTAGTGCCTAGATCTTGCTATTACCATTCCCCAATAAAAGAAACGAAAATTCCCCGGAGAAATAGCTGATTCCAGATGTGGGGAGGGAAAGTGTAAAATGAGCCTGAGATCACATGAAGAGATGCTCAACATCACTAATCATCAGGGAAGTGCAAATCAAAACCACAAGGAAATAGCACCTCACACCTGTCAGGATGGCTGTCATCAAAAAGAATACACATAACAAATGTTGGAGAGGATGTGGACAAAAGGGGACCCTCGTACACTGTAGGTGGGAATGTAAATTGGTGCAGCCACTATGGAGAACAGTATGGAGGTGTCTCAAAAAACTAAAAATAGAGCAACCATACAACCCAGCAGTTCCACTCCTAGGTATATATCAAAAAAAAAAAAAAAACCCACTAATTCGAAAAGATACACGCACCCCAATGTTCATAGCAGTAGTATTTACAATAATAGCCAAGATATGGAAGCAACCTAAATGTCCATTAATAGATGAATGGATAAAGAAGAGGTGGTATATACATGCATACGGTGGAATACTACTCAGCCATAAAAGAGAATGAAATTTTGCCATTTGCAGCAATGTGGATGGACTTGGAGGGTATTATGCTTAGTGAAATAAGTCAGACAGAGAAAGACAAATACTGTATGATATCACTTATATGTGGAATCTGAAATATACCACAAACTAATGAATATAACGAAAAAGAAGCAGACTCACAGATATAGAGAACAAACTAGGGGTTACCAGTGGGGGGCAGATAATATAGGGGTGGGGGGAGGGGAGGTACAAACTGTTGGGGGTAAAATAGGCTCCAAGGATGTATTGTACAACACGGGGAACATAGACAATATTTTGTAATGTTGTCTATGTTCCCCGTGTTGGAAATGGAAAGTAACCTTTAAAAATTGTATTAAAAATTGTTTTAAAGAAAAGACAGTCTGTGAGCCAGATATGCGAAATTTTTACAGTTTTTTATAAACCAAATTCCTGGCATAGGATCTGAAATACAGTAAGACCTTGATAAATATTGGAAGAATTCATTGTGTTTTATTATATTTTTCACTTCTTTACAAACTTTTTAAAAAGATTAATTCTGATATTAACTACCCTTTCTAGCTTTGTAACATATGTAAATTTATTGTTTTTGTTCCTTCATGAAAATTACCTGATAAGTGTTGAAGGGGACTGGGCAAGGTTCAAGGCGTGTGATACTTTACAAGTTGTAAGTCAATCTCAAACCATTGATTTGCACTGTTTGGGTTTGGTCCTTCAACTAACTAAAAATCCACCTGTTTCTCTATCTTGGATATCATATGATAGCTTAGCAAATGTCTTGCAAATCCTGGTATACCATGTTCTTAGAATTCCTTCAGTCCTGAAACCCTATTAAAAGAAGAAAATTCGGATCTCTTAGCAAGAGTTTAAAAATATATCTGAATTCTAATAATCATCACTCCTTTTTCTAAATGGTAGGCAAAACCCATCCTTTTGAAAACTGAAGCATTTTGCTTTATTTGCTATCTATTGGCACCCTGATTTTTTTCTACAATTCTTTAAATAATACACTGGTTCCCATATAAATTTTTTTTCGGTCTTAACGGGAATCTTTTTTTTTTTTTTCTTTTTTTTTTTGCGGTACGTGGGCCTCTCACTGTTGTGGCCTCTCCCGTTGTGGAGCACAGGCTCCAGACGCGCAGGCTCAGCGGCCATGGCTCACGGGCCCAGCCGCTCCGCGGCATGTGGGGTCTTCCCAGACCGGGGCACGAACCCATGTCCCCTGCATCGGCAGGCGGACTCTCAACCACTGCACCACGAGGGAAGCCCAACGGGAATCATTTTAATGCTTCTTTCAATTACCATGCCAGAGTCAACTAGCTGAGAGGTAAAAATCTGTTATCATAAAAAAAGTAGTTCTCAAGCCAGAGGCCATTCAGTGGGGGTAGCTTGCTTAGGCATTGAAAGGACTCCATGAGCTGTGTAGGTATCACGGGCTCACCATGAGAGAGAGTTGAATAACAGGACACGGAGTACAGAGTTCACTTATTTCTAATTCTGATAGGATGGCCTGGCGTATGTGGAAGTGTTTTGCTAGTTTCAATGTTAGGCATTCAGGCATTCTGCCCTGTCCCTTTAGGTAGAGTTGGGTTGGGCTGGACAGAGCTGAAGGAAGGCACCAGTAGGCAAAGGTGAGCAGTTTGTCAAAAGCATCGCGGAGCGTGTGTGATGCCTCAGAAATTACCCTGTCTTGAATTATACCAAATGCTATATATCTGTCATAACAGTTTATCGAAGTCTGCTAGGTTTTTGGCTGTGGGTGAATGGGTGTTATGGTTGGAATAATCTAATAGTCATCTATTTGTATCCAGTGATAAAATCAGGGAAGATCCGTATGAGTTGTCAGTGCTCACTTTAAGAATAAGTAGAACGTAAACAGCCTTAGGAGTAACTAAAAAGGACTAGTATTGTATGATTCCACTTATGAGGCACCTGGAATAGGCGGATTCATAGGGGCAGTATAATAGAGGTTACTTGGGATGGGGTGACTGGGAGCAGATGGGGAGTTACTGTTTAATGGGTACAGACTTCCTGTTTGGGATGATGAAAACGTTTTGGAAATGGATAGTAGGGGTGGTTGTACAATGCTGTGAATATACTTATGACACCAAATTGTACGCTTAAAAATGGTTAAAATGGTAAATTTTATGTTACATGTATTTTAACCACCATAAAAATGTAATCAATTATTCTTAACGCAAAAACCCAAGGGGGAGTGGCGAGTAAAACAGGATGCTGAGGAGACCATTGTTAAGGTCTCCACGTGAGAGCAGGGCCACACGGAGGCTGGGCAGGCTGACAGCAGTGAAGGGCCTCCGTGTAGGGTGAGCGCTGAGTGAACGGGAGCTGCCCAAGCCACAGGAGCGAAATTCCAGGCACACCTTGACCGGCAGGCGGGGGTCTCCATACTTGGTGTCCAAGGGTGCCAGCTCAGTGAAGCTAGATCATGGAACTCTGAATTCCCCGGTTAACCAAGTGTTTGCATCATTATGCATTTGCGATTTTAGGTGACCCGTTAAACTCTATTTTTCTAAAACTCAAGTTTACTTCATAACCATTCTAAGCATAGACTTTTTCTTCTGTGAAATTTGTGAAGCCATTTACATTATTTTTCTCTAACTTTTCAGTTTTCGTTTTAGTATTACCGACTGTCATCAGTTCCAGATACTCTAGAGGGTTCTTGTGGGAATCGTCTCTAAGTGCTCTTTATGTTCATTTTGGACAAGTTGTTGTTATAAAAATGATTCAGTACTGCTTACTTTGTACAGGGTAATATTTCCTAAGAATATGGAGATTATATTCACAAAAAATATTCATATTTTTTCTTTAGTTTGCTAGGTTTTTGTTTTTTGGGTTTTTTTGGAGCGTATGTTTTAGCAGACTCCCAACAAGATTATTTATTTTAAATCATGTCTTTTAAAAAACACTTTCTAATTTATCTTTGTAGATGTTTTCTCCCTTGAACAGGCTATCCATTGAAAGGGTATGTAAAACTCAGATTTACTGTTACTGCGGTTTTCCACTTGTTATATATTGACAGAATATCATTATATCTTTGCTTTTGGCATTCGCACTTATTTATATCTAAATGACAGTAGTCATCATCACATTTTAGTAAAGTAATAAGTAGTGTAAATACACAAGTTTATGTTTGTATATGCAACAGTAGTTATATAGCAGCTAATACTTACTGGATGCTTATTTACTGTTTACTTGTGGAATGCTGTTTGCTTTACATACATTGGAAGCGTTTAATCCTTAGAATAACTCTGTGTGGTAGATATGTTATCCCCATTTTTCGTACAAGAAGTCTGAAGTGTTAGGGTGGTTGGTTACTAACCCAAAGTCATACAGCTAGCACATTCCACAGGCAGGTTCTCAACTACCCAACTGAAGGTTAATGAGTAGCGGATTCCCAGAAATCAACCTGAGTTGCCAGTTACCTTAACTGATAGTTAAGCTATATATTTTTAAGTACTAGTTTCATAATAATAGTAAGTTTGAAATAAATTTATAATGTACCCGTAAACCATACTTTAGGAACGAGAACACTATATTGCCTGTGTATTAACACATTAAGCGCTCATCAGAATTTTTATTGGACGTCGATCATGCACTATGTCCAGGGATGATGGAAAGATTTAGAAATATGATCACAGTCCTCAGTGATCCTCATTGTCCTTTTTTTTTTTTCAGCCTGTGCCTCTCTTGGACAAACAACCAAAGCAAAGGGCGTGCCCTCCTTAATTTTAAATCTCAAAATAAATTAAACTCAGGTATTCTCTACTATCTGAGTCTGTTTGGTTCCCGACTTTGTATACTGAAAGAGACCTCATTATTTAAATATATTTGGTCCCTGAGTTTCGGATACTGAGTAGTAATGAAAGCTTGAATAGCAGAGGAAAACAACTCCATCTTAAAAAGTTTGTTCAGTTTCCTGAGTTTGGAAGAATTTGGATTGTGAGGTATATATGTATCACGTCTTAAAATAATAAAACAATAATAAATGGAATGCAGTGGTGATGTAAGACAGTATTTCTATCCCTCTGTCACTGCTCTACTGTGTACCCTTTGAATATAAAGATACTCCACCAGGGCTTCCCTGGTGGCGCAGTGGTTGAGAGTCCTCCTGCCGATGCAGGGGACACGGGTTCGTGCCCCGGTCCGGGAAGATCCCACGTGCCGCGGAGCGGCTGGGCCCATGAGCCATGGCCGCTGAGCCTGCACGTCCGGAGCCTGTGCTCCGCAACGGGAGAGGCCACAACAGTGAGAGGCCCGCTTACCACAAAAAAAAGAAAAAAAAAAGATACTCCACCAGAATACCTATTCCTCTCTAAAAATAATTTTCACAGAAATTTAGTAACTGGATTTTAGTAATATGTTAATGTTCTATTTATGTTGGCTTACATTTATATATATAAGTAGGTGAAATGGCTTAGCACATCGATAAAAATTATTGGGTATGAAAAGAATTAAAGCACTTGATCCACATAATGATGGTACTACAGTTGTTTAAAGATAAAGTCTGTAATGGATTATGCTGAGACCAATGGCAGGGTGGAGAGCCCTTTTTTGAAATAAGCCTTAATAATGTGGACTAGTGTAATATTCTGCTAAACTATAATCAATTAATTCATTCAGCAAGTCATGTACCTAATATATTCCAGGCTCTGTGTGAACTGTCTGCATGGTGTCTGACCACATGAAAATTAAAATCTAGTCAAGTTGTCTGCTCTTGAGAGGCAGTATTTATGGTCTGGAGACAGATGGCTTGAATTTGCACTTGGCTCTTCCACTCACTAGCTGGTTGAACTTGGGTGAACTGTTTAACTCTTTGTGCCTCCGTTCCCTCGTGTGGCTTATTTAATAAAGGAGAGGAGGGGGAGAAGAGAGAATTCTAATAGCAACTACCTTGTGGGGTTTTGTGAAGGTTAAATAGAGAAGTGTATGAAGGGCTTGGAACAGTGCCTAGTATAAGAAATGTTAGTTATTTTTATTATTTTAACGTGGAGACAGATGGTTAGAAAAAACTACACATTGTGGGGATCTTGGCCTGATCTGGAAGGGTCAAGAATGACTTTCCTGGGGATGTGACTTGGGCCTGAGAAGTGAAAGATGAATAGTGTTGACTGACTGAATAGGGAAAGAATCCTGGGCTGAGAACAGCAAGTATGGAGGCCGGGAAGGAGCCTGGTCAGAGCAGCGTGAGGACCAGTCCAGGCCAGAAGAGGTGATAGGGGCCGCATCTGGTACAGCCTTGGAAAGCCTTCGGCAGGGTGGTTTTAAGCAAGGAAGATTTTCATCTTAAAGGGATCATCCTGCATGCATTCTGCGAACTATTTGGAAGGAGGCAGAACACATGTGGGGAGCCCAGCGGGAAGGCTGTGGAGGAGTCAGGTGGTGGTCTGCAGTAAGGTGGACGATGGATAGAAGTGGGGAGAGTCAGATAATCGTGACTTCACGTTTAAAGGAGGTGAAGGGTGAGGGAGAAGAACTGCCAGTGAGGACTCCCAAGATACCAGATAGAAGATACACACGTTGCAGGTGAGTCCAGAGCGTAGAGGGAAGGTTCTAAAGAGACTGAGGATGTACTGTACTTTGCTGATAATACTGAGGAAGTTGAGGGCAGTGGTTCTCAAGGTGTGGTCCCTGGACCAGCAGCCTCAGCATCACCTGGGCACTTGTTAGAAATATGAATTATCAAGTCCTGCCTTAGACTTACTGAGTCAGAAACCCTGGATGTGAGGCCCTCCGGTCTGTGGTTTTTGTTTGTTTGTTTGTTTTTGCGGTACGAGGGCTTCTCACTGTTGTGGCCTCTCCCGTTGTGGAGCACAGGCTTCGGACGCGCAGGCTCAGCGGCCATGGCTCACGGGCCCAGACGCTCCACGGCATGTGGGATCTTCCCAGACCGGGGCACGAACCCGTGTCCCCTGCATCAGCAGGTGGACTCTCAACCACTGCGCCACCAGGGAAGCCCCAGTCTGTGTTTTAACAAGCCCTCAGGTGATTTAAAATTTGAGAACACTGTTCTTAGAGGCACAATGGAATGGTTTAGGAAGAGGGACAAGTGAATGATAGAGCTAAGGACTTGATTGCTTTTGCACAATGACAGAACTTTTGAGCAGGGGTCAGCAAACGATAGCCAGTAGGCCAAATCTGGTCCACTGCCTGTTTTGGTATAGTCCAGAACCTAAGAATGGCCTTGTTGGTTTCCGTTGTTCAAACGAGCACCAAGGAAACTTGGGAAGTAGGATTCCTCAATACCGTCTTTTTTTTTCCAAAATAGTTGTGACGTTTGGGAATGTCTGATCTCACTCTCTTGGTCTTTCTGCTCTGTCCAGCTTTGGAGATGGATGGCATATCACCAGGAACCTCAGAATTCAGGTCTTAAGAGAGACAGGATAGTGACAACTTCGGATTGGAAAAGTTTAGAAGACAAATTTTACTTTTTCCCTGTACATTCTTGGAGAACTTGGTATAGTGATGTATATTAAAGGGATATATGCTGAAGTGAACATTTTCAGCTCACCTCTGTATTGTCAAAGTGGAATTTTACTAGGTTTATTTTTTATTTCTTTGTCAGTAGAGTAAGTCTTCTGAAAACTATTAGAAATGCCGTCTTTCTGCGAAGAGATTTCAAGAAATTCTGGAGGCAAAGTGTTTTATAGCCAACGCCTTAACGTTGATGATGCATCTTATTTCTTTAAAATGGTCTGGATTTAAACCTTGAAATCAAGTCTCAGAAACACAAACTTCATATTAAATACTTTATTATGTATTAGTGTAATTATGAGAAAACTAGTAGAATACACACTTTTTCTTCTTAGATAAAAATTAAAACTGTATATGATGAACTTGGAAGTAAAATGAAAGTTAAAAATTTAATGTGTAAAAACCAATGCAGGGCTTCCCTGGTGGTGCAGTGGTTGAGAGTCCGCCTGCCGATGCAGGGAACACGGGTTCGTGCTCCAGTCCGGGAAGATCCCACATGCCGCGGAGCGGCTAGGCCCGTGAGCCACGGCCGCTGAGCCTGCGCGTCCGGAGCCTGTGCTCCGCAACGGGAGAGGCCACAACAGTGAGAGGTCCGCGTACCGAAAAAAAAAAAAAAAAAAAACAATGCAAATTACTTACAAAACCATGTGCACAACTCAGTTTTCTTCTCCTGCCAAGCAGTACCTTTCCATTATAATTTACGGTTCACTATTTGCATTATGCAATATATTTATTTACGTTAACATGTTGCTAGTGTGAAAGTGGAAGAAAAAATACTGTACAGACGATTTCTGGACCCTTTCTCACTTTGTTGAAGTACTTGCATCCTTCTTTGGCACTTGAGTTGAGAATTACACTCCTTCCTCTACTGCAGGGCAGGTCGCTTTTAATTACCCCCTTCTCTTGAATATTCTCATACTTCGGAGCATGAAAAAGGCAACACATTTCTGTCTGAACTATTGCCATTCCATTGATAAAACAAAATGCTGCTGATAGGGTTTTATGAAGCCCCGCTAATGTAGTTTTGCAGAGATTCTGAGCTTATATTTTGCAAAATAGATTTGCCAGAATACCTAAGTCAGGAAATCATGTTTCTATTAGAAGAAAACATAAACATTCCTACAGATCAGAATTCTTGACTAATCTCTTTGCCTAATAAACTACATGTAGTCATAACAGAAAACAGACAAAAAGGAATGAAGCAGGCCGTTTAATTTATAGATGAGGAAAAATAATAGTGGATGAGTTGACGTGTCGTGTGGATAGGCGCCTGTGGCTAGCAGCTCACTCTTAGAGTTCATCCTGAGATGTGCAAGTGGACATACGTATCCATGTGAATGTGGGTGTGTGTATGTATGTGTATATCTGAAACCCTGCTTTCATGATGCCATGCCTTTCAGTACTGCAGTTAGGTACGAGAATTCACTTACTGGCCACTTATATAGAAAACCAGGTTTCCTATCAAACTGTAGTAACCTTTAAAGCATCAAATTCATTTTTTCCAGCCTCAGATTTCTTTCCCTCTCCCCCTCCCTCCTTTCATCCACTCCTGCTTCTCTCCCTCCTTCCTTCCTGCTTCTGCTAGTGCTTAGGACTAGTTCTGGGTTCAGGAGATACAGCTGTGAACAAGTCTGTGTTCTCATTCAGTTTGCAGTCTAGTGTGGCGAGACAGATAGTAATCAAACACAAAGTGAATAAGAAGATATCAGAAGTGAATACATGCTCTGCAGACAAGTAAAACCTGGGGTTCTGCTGGAGAATGAGTGGTGTTCCCTTAGAGTGGATGGTTAGGGAGGTCCTCTCTCAGGAGGGGATAGTTAAGCTGAGCCCTGGTTGTCATAGAAGGAATCATCATGTTAATATCTTTGGGAAGGACATTCTAGGTGGAGAGACCAGTGCAGAGACCCTAGGGCAGGAATCAGGTAACAGAAGGAAGACTGGGTGTCTGGAGTATGGTGAAAAGGTGGTGAAAAGATGAGCCCGGGGCAGCAAGCAAACACTTTGTAGGCTAGGGAAGAAGTATGGATGAAATAACCAAAACAATAATAATAGTAGCGGCCACTGTTTATTGATTCACTTTACTCTGTGCCAAGTACTCTGCTTGGCATATTACCATCTACGATCCAATTTAATTCTCGAAATTCTATGAGATAAATATTGTCACCCCCATTTTTCAGATGAGGAAACTGAGGCTGCAGAGTCCATTTGCTTAAGATCACATATCTATGAAGTGGAAACAAAGTGGGATTTTATTTGCACCCTGGTCAAGTGTGATGCAAAGCTGGTGCTCTCAACTACCATGCTGTAGGGAATCTGTACAGTTCTTAATTTTCACCTCCTGTCCCCTTTATCCCTCAAAAATTTTCTTATTCAGTTATGCAGGTGCTGGGGCATAGCCAGAGAAGCCCATTATATTCCATTGAAACTGGTTTCCAGTCTTCTTTGTATTTTATTTCTCCCATTTGTCACTCTAGGCCCCTTCCTTGGTAACTCACACTGTCTTTATTGGCAAAGAATATAAACTTAGAATAAGACGAGGGTGTTATGCCGCTGCTTCCAAGCAATATCAGCCCCAGGACAGAGTTCCTGCTTGGTAATCATTGGTACTTCCAAATGAAGTACGCCAACAATTGGCCAGAACGATTTTCAGATTTTCTAGTTTCACTAAAAATTAGTGGGTACTCCTTAAAAAATGAGTACTAGGTAAGGGTCAGGATTGATAATGTTTAGAAAACGTTTTAAGAACGTTAATCCAGGAGCTGATATTTTGTATTTCAGAAATACATTAGTTATTTTAGGTACAATGTCCTGAAGATTTTCAACCATCTTTAGTTTGGATATTCTTTTCAGGGGGGGAAAAAATATATATATATATATCCTCCTTTTATTAAATACAGAATAGAAAAAATAATTTTATCTGACATTTGTCTCTAGGCATATAGCTGAGATGTCATTAGAATTACAATATATGAAATAAAGTTAATATTCTAGTCATGTGCTTTTAAATGGGCATATATTAGCAGTAGCACGAAGGCTCGTTTTGATTTCAGTAACTTCCGAGAATATCTGCCGTCTGATCCAGCACGAGACCCTTAGTGGTTGTGACACTCAGTTGAAGGCTCAGAGTGAGCCTGTGGCCTTAATCTGATGCCTGTTTGGACACTAACCCTGGGTGTGGTTGAGGCCCCGCCAGAGTACAACCATAGCCCAGCCATCCTTGACCTGCCTCAAGCTTGACAGGCTAAAGGCGCCTGAGGGAAAGGGTCCGTGGTGGCCACAGGTGCAAACTGCATGTGTCTTTCAGAAAGTGAGCGGCAGCGGCAGGCTGGTTTGCTGGGAGGGAGGTATTGGAGCTTGCTTTGTAAATGGTTTATACTCACTCAGAATTAAATTAACAAAAGTTCTTTCATAAAATTGGGCAAAGATTACCAAAAAAAAAAAAAACTTCATGAAACTGAAATGAATGTACGTTCTTGAATAGATGTAATTATTTTTGTATAGTTATGTCTTAACTTGCCCTTTGCAGTGCTTGATCTGAGCATTCAGAGAAATACCCATAGGCAGGACTTATGGACGTTGCAGTGACTGTCAAAAGCAGATAAACACTGCACATCTTTCAAACACCTCCAGTTTTGCTCTTCTGGAATCTAGTAAAATGAGCCTTGTGCCATTAATTGCCAAGGCCTAATTTTAAAATCCAACCTTGTGTTTTGTTCAGTTGTTTGTAGATTGTGGATGTCAGGTGATACAACAGTGTATTGAGAAGTTCTTTGTTCACTCGGAACACACATATTCAGCTTTCCATGGAGTAGCATTGCAACCACATAACAGGGCTCTGTCATCAGCCTGTTAAATCCTCAGAGTAATTATGTGTGATGAATGCCATAGTAGGATAGTAGTGACTTTAAAGATAAGCCAAGAGAACAGACAAAAAGCACGCTCTGCTTACACCAAGGGGAGAATCAACCGTGTCAGTGACCAGAAAGCGGACCATTGGTGGTCTCTCATGATTGCTTCTCTGTGTATCTTTCTTCCTGCTTCTCTCCCTGCTGTCCCATTTTCTCTGCAGTCCTGTTCAGGGACTGGATGCAAAGGACTACTGATTGTATTTCAGAAGCAGAACCTCTGCCCCTAATCTCTCGATTCCCCTCCTTTGACATTACTTTCTAAGAGAATGGTGTTGGATTACACAAACACACACACACGTGCGTGCAAGCACACACAAATACATTTATTTCTAAACTCAGTAGTAATGAAATTCTGCATGTCGGAATATCATATGAGGAATATCTGTATTGGTATTTCTCGAACATTGGCTTTTTATGTGAGTGCAATAAGATTCGATGCCAGTATTTAATCTATTCTTCCCACCCCTCCCTCCCCACGTAACTCTGCATTTATCAAAAATAAATGCCCAAATCAGTGGAGTGTTTCTGTAACGGGTAGGAATTACCTTAGACTTACTACCCATAACCCACAGGCTTATCATCATTTTTTAGCACATAAACCAGTTGTTCCTACATTGAGCTGTGGTTTTCCTTGTTATTTGATGAATAGATCACTTGAACAACTATTAGAAATATTGCATTTGGAATTGAACAAGCAGAGGGTTAAAACTGTCTACTGGTTTTCTTATTTTTAATTCTGTTTCATGAGTGTGTTCATAGCAGTCCCACGTACCTTGTTTTGCAAAGATTTTTTTTTAAGTCAGCATTTTTGGCAGTTTAAGAAGCATGGTTTTTATGCTCTGTGTTTAAGATAATTGCCAACTTCAGCTTTCAAATATTTGTCAGGCCTAATATGTCTGTGCGCCTCACTCCTTTGGCAACAGGCAGAGAGACTTTGCCTATAAATTTTCTTCGGTTTTCTGCACTGTCAAATTATATTTTATTGTGTCTGTATTGAGTCCAAGGGAATTGGAGATACGAGTAGTTTACCACAGTCTGTGTCCCACTCTTCTATTTAGTTCAGCCACCTTGTTAGTATTAGGAAAGTTGGCTTGTATACTTTGACTCAAGTATTTAGGTGTTTCTCTGATGTGAAATAAAGTGTGGACAAAGTTGATGCTGCTTATAATCAGTGCATTTTTGAGAAATACAGCAACAGATTTCTCTACAATAGCCTTGGGTTTGTTTTCCTTTAAAAATGTTATAGATGGGAAGTCATATGGTATAGTATAATGTGGTACACAGATTCAGGTTTGAATTCCAAATCTTTTTGCTTCGTAAACTTGGGCAGGGCATCTAACTCTCTGAGCCTTTGCATCCTTTTTTTAAAGCATGAATGATACACCTCCCTCACTGAGCTGTAAGAATGAAAAACAGGGTTATGTCAAACCTCCAACACTGTGTCTGGTGCATTTCTTTAGCCCTGAAGTCCCAGCTCTCCTCAGTGGCGGGTATCAGTCAAAAGTCTGGTCCTCTGACACACAGAAATGGTTTTTCAGTCACAGCACGTTGTTAATTTTTACCAGCTAGTAGGAAGTCTGGGTCCTGGCAGATGGTTATGCAGAGTTACGACTTTTTCAGCTAGTTTTCCCCTGTAAAATTCTGTTCAGGACTTTCCTCAAGAATTCTAAACGTCGGTAATAGTTGAAAGGCAGCAGAGGCGGAGGGCCGTCGAGGCTCTCGGCTGGCTGGCTGGCGGTCGATAACAGGCCATTCACTGAGGTGGGGAGCAGGGGAGGAACGTGAAGCAGGTCTGAGTGAGACTGAGGTGGCTTTTAACTTCACTTAGAAACATTTCTAGTTGCCAGTATTACTCATTTTAGGTATTTGTAGATTTGCATGATCTGTCATTTGGAGACACCCTTTTATCCCTAACTCAAATATAGATCACAATAACAGAAATTCATGGCAGTGCTGATGTCACTCAGAAGAACTGACTGTTTATTGAGTTTTCCATAACTGGTGCCATGTTAAAATCTCAGCATCTTTTGTGAGTGTGTGTGTGTGGCACGCGGGCCTCCCACTGTTGTGGCCTCCCCCGTTGCGGAGCACAGGCTCCGGACGCGCAGGCTCAGCGGCCATGGCTCACGGGCCCAGCCGCTCTGCGGCATGTGGGATCCTCCCGGACCGGGGCACGGACCCGTGTCCCCTGCATCGGCAGGCGGACTCTCAACCACTGCGCCACCAGGGAAGCCCGCAGCATCTTTAATGACACTTTTCTCCATGAAGATCATCTTAGTAAGGATCTAAATGTATGTTTGTTTTAAAAAATGAATAAAGACAGTAACTTGAGTATAAAACAGGATCACTTAGAAGTTTTGTATCGGTTGCCTGAAGGTGGTACCAAAAAGTAAAAGCCAGTGTTAGTCTGTCCAAGGTCATGCCGTTCATAAAGATTTGGCAATGTAGAGAACGGTATAGAGATTCCTTAAGAAACTAAAAGTAGAGCTACCATATGATCCAGCAATCCCACTCCTGGGCATATATCCAGCGAAAACCATGGTTTGAAAGGATACGTGCACCCCAATGTTCACAGCAGTACAGTTTACAATAGCCAAGACATGGAAGCAACCTAAACGTCCACCTACAGAGGAATGGATAAAGAAGATGTGGCACATATATACAATGGAGTACTACTCGGCCATAAAAAAGAACAAAATAATGCCATTTGCAGCAGCATGGATGGACCTGGAGATCATACTAAGTGAAGTAAGTCAGACAGAGAAAGAAAAATATCACATGATATCTCTATATGCAGAATCTAAAAGAAAAAAAAAGATACAAATGAACTTATTTACAAAACAGAAACAGACTCACAGACTTACAGAACAAATTTAGGATTACCGGGGGGAAGGCCAGGGGGGAGGGATAGTTAGGGAGTTTGGGATTGACGTGTACACACTGCTATATTTAAAATAGATAACCAACAAGGACCTGCTGTATAGCACAGGGAACACTGCTTAATATTCTGTAATAACCTAAATAGGAAAAGAATTTGGAAAAGAATGGATATATGTATATGTATAACTGAATCACCTTGCTATACACCTGAAACTAACACAATATTGTTAATCAACTATGCTCCAATATAAAAATAAAAATTAAAAAAAAAAGATTTGCCAATGTATTTTCCAGTTTTCTTCTTCCTTCTTTTGCTGCCTGCCTTTTTTGATTCCCTCTTTTGTTTCTTCCTTTTTTTGTAGAAACGATGCAGCATACTGCAAAGGGAAGGTCAGCCCCTAGGTTCAGATCCTGGCTCTGTCACTTACTACTTGTCTGATCTCAGACTGATCTGTTTAACTCTCTGAGCAAGCTTGCATTTCCATATATGTGTTAGAATGGAGAGAACAATGCCTAATTTATGAGGTTACTGGGAAAACTGAGAAAATAGATTTCAAGGGCACATTTAGTAAGCAGGAGTTTTTTATATTGTTATCATTAGGCATCCAGTTGAAACTACAGAGTAACAAATTTGATGATTTGTAAAAAAGCTCAAACAAATTTGATGATTTATGGGTTGCTAAATAAAAGATTTTGGTTAAAGAGGAGATTGAAACTAACAGTTAAAATGAGTTTCCTAAAAATTATCCCTGAGGTTATCCGTGCTAACCCTGTCTTCCGAGACCATGATAATTGAGTTGACTGTAAGAAAGAGGGGATGACGAAGCAGTGCTCCTGCTAACTTAAAGAAAACGCGTGTGCCCAGAGGCAGGCATGTCCAGCCTAGTTAGAGAAAGTACTTTAAAATCCAGCCAGCAGTACTTGAGACTTCCCTGGTGATGAATTGCCTGCCAAACTCTGCCACTGAGCATTCAATTTAATTCACTTATCTGTCTTGGCATATAGCTTCCTTATAAAGCCAGGGCCCTCACAGGGGGAGAAAGGCCAGCAGGAAAGCCCATTCCAAATCTTAAAGCGACCATACTTAGTGATAGTTTGAATTCATGGGCTGTTTTCTTCCCAAACTCCCCAATTGTTTTGGAGACATATATTTCTTCAGTTTCACGTGCTAAAGATATTCTCCAAAGGATGTCGTCAGGATGGCATATTCTTTCTTTTTCTCAGAAGAGCCCTGACTTTCAGAACAGCCCAAAAAGAGGACTTGCCACTATGCAAGTGGATGTCAAGCCCCTTCATACCCTCCTTCTCTCCCTCCCCGCCGGAGCCTGTATCCAAAACTAACCTGTCATGTTTCTTCTCTTTTTGTTTGGGAAAGAAGTTAAAGCCCCGGGTGAGATCTGAGACAACCTGGCATCATGGTATCAGCCCTAGTTGTCTACATGTCTGTTCCTTGGTTCTGTGACCATAGCTAGGATCTCAGTGTCCACAGATGTCAAATTATGTCTTAACATTTTGATGTCTTGATTAGCTAGAGGGTTCTTTTTGAAAAATTTTAAACTTGTAATTGTGAAAATGTCCAAACATACACAAAAGTAGGGAGTGAAACGAGTGAAACCCCAGGTGCCTAGCACCTTCCGCTACCATCAGCATTTGCTGGACTATTTCATCTCTCTCTCCTGCACTTCTCCTCCCACTTTATATGGTTTGGGGGTTTTTTTTGTGTGGAGTATCTTGAAGAAAATGCCAGTCCTCGTTTGATTACACTCCTACATTTCATTTTACATCCCACGGAAAACCGAAAACATTCAAGTCTTTTACCTATGCCTCCCTTCCCTCCCCGCACCCAACCCCAGGAAAGAATTACCAATAGTACAGAAATGTAAACATTTCTGTTTTCCAAAGATTTCTGATTTTATAATCTTGCTTCAGCAATTCTTTCTTTCGTTCGTTCTTTCTTTCATCCACCCTTCCTCCCTCCCTTCCCTCCTCCCTCCCTTCCTTCTCTTATGCATGCGGGATCTAGTTCCCTGACCAGGGATTGAACCTGGGCCCCCTGCCTTGGGAACGCAGAGTCTTAACTACTGGACCACCAGGGAACTCCCAGCAATTTTTAATGTGAAGTTTATAGAACCCTGGGTGGGTATGGGAACCTTTAGAAATTAATACAGCTATTTGTATGTTTGTGTATTTGTAGTTTGGTTTGGCTTGGTTTGGTTTGGTTTGGTTTGGTGGGGGAGATCAAGTGATGTCTTTTATTAAAGTTTTGAAGGAGTCGCTGGCTGGGAGGTTTTGAGCCTGGGTAGAGAATGTATAGGTAAGGTCTCACCTGATCCTGAGGCCTTGCGTACGTGGAAGCACTCTTTGTACAGTCGAACCTTGAGAAAGGATCTATTAAAATACACCAGCACAGCATGATGGTGTCTTTTGTAGCATAACACTGAGCTAATTCTGCTTACAATTCCGTATGTAGTGAGGCAGAACCATTTAGGAAAAGACTATAAATCAATGCCGTCTACCCATTTTTGGGAAAGGGTTATCTAAAGCTAGATAGGATATGTATTTGTGGCCTCAAGATCGAGTGATCAGTCTCCTCCAGTGTCTATAAAGAAATACAGCTTTTCTCTTTCTTTGTGCTAATAAAATGTTTTCAAGAGAAGGCCATTTAGTCTTGATTTGGGTTAGATACCTTATTTGTCAAAAAATGGATACAATTTATTTGGAAACATCATCCCATCTGAGTCACACTGGACATCTGAATCTTTAAATAACACACATGCTGCTCCTTTGGTCCTGCAGCCCTCTCTCCCAGCCAGGATAGATGTGAGTTTAAAGCTGGTAAGTGTGCCAGCCCTGGGTAAGGCATTAGCTCTGTCAAATTGTATCACTCTGTTGGCCTCTTCCAGGTCCTAAGTCTTTACGGGAAGATATACAGAACCTGACTTAGAAATGAACTTTTCCCAGTTGAACACCAGAGTTGGAAATTGGGAGCGGAGTTTTGATGACAGTGAAAGCTGTTCACCGAAGCAGAACCCAGCTGGGCCTCACGACCTATATCTAAGAGTCACAGTTCACAAAAACTCCCCAAGTTTTGCCAATACTTTTGTTTCATTTTCTTTTCCTTCAGGAATACACTTGTTACTTGGAATATGCTTGTCAGTTTTTGTGGTTTTGCTTTACTTAGATGTAATATCAAGCGTGAGCAAATGCGTAGGGTTATCCTAGCTCATGATGGATTTCCCTCAGGGATTATAAATTATGCTGTCAGAAATCAGTAATAGTTTTTGCATGACTCAAAGAACAGGCTGCTGTATATGGGGCAGTGCTTTGTTTCTACTTTTGCAGGAAATTATTAGATCTGAGTAGCCACAGTACCCAAAGCAGATGGTTGCTTATTACACCATCATGAGTTTGGTTCTCATCATACTTCATTATTAAAGAAGATAATTCTGATGGTATTGTCTGTTCGGCTACCATTCCAACCATTGGCTTTACTTTCTCAAGAGTAATGGAAAGTGGCTTGTGCTGTGTCCTTGCTTCTGTTTCAGCCACAATCCTGAGGATGAGTGTAGTTAGATGACTGTGAAAGGGGCAGGGTACCACGTGTCTACTGCACCTTTAAATATTCAACACAACATCAGTAGTGCAGGAAAAGCACCGAAGGGAGAGTTACACAGGTTGACTGTTAGAAAACAAGTATTGGATCACAGAATGAGAGGTTTCTGGGGCTGTGATAGAATGCCAAACCAAGATCAATGTGTGTACAAAACAATCAAGTATTAGTAAGATGTACATAGAATAGAAGAACCCTTGGGTAGAATTTTCTAGAAGTAGCCTTATGGCTGCTCCCTGATTAACATGCTCTTACATGGGTAGGAGGTGAAAAGACAATACAGTTCACCCATGAACAGCACAGCGTCCACTTAAATGCGGATTTTTTTTTCGATAGTAAATACCACAGTACGGTGTGATCTGCTCTTGGCTGAATCTGTAGATGTGGAACCGTGTATATGGAAAGCCAGCTGGAAGTTATACATGGATTTTTGACTGTGAAGCGGGTCATCACCCCTAACCCCTGTGTTGTTCAGGGGTCATTTGTATGTTGTCATTCCTTCTAATGAAATCTTATCGTCCAAATACTTTTCCCTCTAACTTTGTGAGGCAACTGGGAAAAATGGATGCCGTAAAACTATTTCTTTATTTTGAACTCTTTCTGCTATAACTGATGTATGTTCCTCTTTTTTAGGCTCTATTAATTTCTTAGGGCGGCTGTAACAAATCACCACAAATTCAGTGGCTTAAAAACAAAAGGAATTTATTCTCTCACAGTTTCAGAGGCTAGAAGTCTGAAATCAAGGTGTCAGCAGGGCCGTGCTTCCTCTGAAAGGTCTAGAGAAGAATCCTTTCCTGCCTCTTCCTAGCCTCTGGAGGCCCCCAGCAGTCCTTGGAGTTCCATGGCCCTCCTTGGCTTTGTAGCTGCATGCATCACTCCAATCTCTGCTTCCACTGTCACATGGCCTTCTTGCCAGTGTGTGTCTCCTCTGTCTCTGTACCCAAGTCTCCCTCCCGTTTCTCTTATAAAGATACCACTCATGGGATTCAGGGCCCACTCTAATTACCTGATCTTAACTTAATTACATCTACAAAGACCCTATTTTAAAATAAGATCACATTCACAAGTTCCAGGGCTTAGAACTTGAACATCTCATTCTCAGGGAGATAAGTTAACTCAATAGAGGGGCCATAATCAGCGATAAGCAGAAGGGCTGGTTTTCAGTGTTAGATTCAGAGTTACGGTTTTATTTCTTCTTGGTTTTATTATAAAATTGTTAATCACAGAGTTAAAAAGTGGAGATCAGTCTTCTGACATAATGGGAACTTGTGTTAAGTGAGAGATGATTTTACTTTGTACAGAATGTTTTGTTTGGTTAAAATTTTCTGTTTTTATTTTCTCTCGATAGTGTTTAAACAACAGTTTTAACCTTTAGGATATGATTTCTTGATTTTTCCCTTTATTTTTTGTTGCTCACATACTTGACACAGATTTCCAGAAATAGATGTCAAGAGAGTAAATACAGGGTGGGAAATAACTGGCTGTGAACTCTGTTGTTTAGCACACACATAAAGGAATGAGGCATCTGTGTTATGAATGCTTTAATAAACCCTCTAGTTTATTATGGAGATTAAGGTTGAGGAATACTATTAATTATGAAGTGTATAGTACTTTCAGTTTTTCTTTCTTACTAATTTTACCCTTACAGTAGCCCTGTGAAGTTAGAATATGTATTATATCCACTTAAACGATGGGAGAACTGAAGTGTATAGAGTTAATATGAATCCTGTCCAGGGCCCCAAGTGGTGGTATGTGTAGATAATATAAAAGAACAGATCACATGTCCCCTACTCTCAAGGCATTTAGATCTAGTGTGGGTGCAAACAAGCAACAAGCAATTATATTTAATGTAATGTCAGTGCTAGAGGTATCTATAGGCTGCTTTGGTAGCAAATGGGTGAGCTGTGACAGAAAAGGAATGACAGTTCTTAAGGAAAAACATAGAATGAACACAGACCATTCCTTCCTTCCATTTTCCCCTTTTTTTCCTCCTTCTTTTCCTTCTTCCCGCCCCCCTGGAACTGGCATACAGTTTCTAAGTTTAAAAAAGTTTGGTGAACAAATTAAAGAGAATGATCATTGTAGAGTAATGTGCTCTGAAGGATCAAGTGCAGATATTTCACATCACAGAGCAGAAACTCAGGGCAAACTGTGTCTGCTCTAGTCCAGGGAAATCCAGGAATCAGGCAGCAAACTGTCTCCTGCAGTTGAAGCCCTGGAAGAAGCCATCTCAGCTTCTAAACTACACGTGGCAGTTAAGGTCATCATGGCCCAAAGCATCACCTGAGGTTGGGAGGATGGGACCCTATGAGGGTCCAGCAGCTTCTGTTCTAAATGCACGTAACCTGCTGGTCTCTGATCCGTGTCTCCTGGGGGAGAGGCAAGCCTTCCCTTCTAGCCCTGGTCTTTCGGTCTTTCGGAGAGTGAAGCTCCACTCCTGCTTTCTCCCTTGGAGATTGAGGATAATTCTGGGCTTCACCTGCATGTCTGTTGGTTATTGAGGGCATCCTAAGAAGAGTCAGGAGGAAAAAGGGATTGAGGTCAAATTTATATATGCTAAATTAAATTTTTCAATATTACAACTTAGAAGTACTCCAGTAGTTTCTTCTATAATAGTGTCTCAAAAGAATGCCAGAAATGTCCCAGCTGTCTATTTAACAGTTGTATCATTTTTGGCAAGTTACTTAAGTTCTCTGGGTTACATTTCCTTGCACCAGAAGACTGAGGTACAGAGTGTGAAAATTAAGTACTTAGTGCAGTGCATGCAGCCTTCCAAGGAGGCAGTGACCTAATGTTGTTGTTATAATTATATGCATAATTTTGTTTTCAGCAGTTTATGAAAATCTTTAATGCATCATTGCTAACTATGCATTATTAAAATTAATAATTCTAATTGGAACGAAAGTGGAATCACGGTTGCTTGTCTGTGTGTCTATTGATCATTAAAATTATGCCAACAGCACGTTTATATGACAGTATGGACCTCATACGTAGCTAACTTGTGTTCACCGAAGTGTCAAGCCCCCCAGAGATGATGCAGAATTACCAATGATTATAATCACATATTTAATTCAATAGAATAACTTAATGTGTTAAGTTAACTTAATGTAAATGTTGGGCTTTGTTAATAAAATGCATTGCAGTTGTTTATAATCTCCATTTTCACTATCTTAAAATTTATTTGCTGTGTTTTTAAAGGAAAGATTGTTGTTCATGTTAAAACTCCCTTGACTTATAAAGGACCTTATTTGTACACTAGATCGTTTTGGAAGGATATGATTTCACTCAGTAGTAGTAGTACAGCCAGACCAAAGTGGTTTCAGAGAGCTTTCAAAGGCACAACGCTCTTGGCTGATGGTTCTTGCTAGACATTGACAAGCTTAAAGTATTTAACTGCTCCGTGTGAAATTAGAGGTAGACTATTAGTAGAATTCCTACCGGTTGAACTGTAAATTCAGACAGGAAGATTAGAATGTTAGTTCCTCAAGATGTTTGGAAAATGCAATTCAGCTAAGTTAAATTTGGACACCTGACTGTTTCTACCATAGGTGAGAGTCCAGAGACAATCCTTTTTCCCTCGTACCTTTACTCAGGTACGCTTACAACGTGATGCAGTGATTCTCAAGGTGTGGTTCAGGACCGCAGCATCAGCATCACCTGGGAACTTGTTAGAAATATACAACTTCCAACCCCTCCCCATACTTACAGAATCAGAAACTCTGGCCTGGGAGCTCAGAAACCTGTGGGGTTTTTTGTTTGTTTGTTTTTTTGCGGTACGCGGGCCTCTCACTGTTGTGGCCTCTCCCGTTGTGGAGCACAGGCTCCAGACGCGCAGTCTCAGCGGCCATGGCTCACGGGCCCAGCCGCTCCGTGGCATGTGGGATCTTCCTGGACCGGGGCACAAACCCATGTCCCCTGCATCGCCAGGTGGACTCTCAACCACTGCGCCACCAGGGAAGCCCGAAACCTGTGTATTAACAAGCCTTCCAGGTAATTCTGATGCAGCTGAAACTTGAGTATCATTGCTTTTTATCACATCGGCTCTTGGCAATTTGATGGAAATTTTAAGAAAGAACTGACAAACTAGAGAAAGTATTGCATCGTAGATAGGGGATCAAGATGCTTATTGCAAAGATAATTTAAACTTCAGCCCATCATGTGGTTAACATTAGGCAAACATTTCCCTTTAGCTTTGTAATAGAAACAAATGATAAGTGTTTCAAGCCATTAATAAGAAATTCATATCGTATTGATTTCTGCAGTAGTATGGCTAATATCCCTTTGATTATAACTTTTCCTAATGATGTTTTAACTATACACCCTCAGGGAAGAGATTGGAAGTATTAAATTTCAAGTTCCAACTGTAGTCGGTAAGATCAGTCCATCCTTAATCGTTTGGTACCTCCCCTTGCCCCGCCTCCCAAAGACTCAGTCTAAACGACTTTATTTCCCTCAACTTCTAACGCTCCTTCTTCACCTTTTGGTGAAAGAGATTCCATTACCTCTGTCCGGAAGCGTCCTTTCCCCCGCCCCGCTCTTTGCCTTGACCTACTCATTCTTTAGATTTGAGCTTAGACATTTCTTGAAGTAAACTTCCCTTAGCTTCTCTGTGTTGCCACAGATCCTGTGCCTAGCACTAGAAAGTGCTTGCTTGTGTGTTGCTCTGTAGCCCCTCACGCACTATACAGACACACCTCGGAGGTAATTCGGGTTGGGTTCCAGACCACCTCAGTAAAGCCAATATCACAATCAAGCGAGACGCGTGAATTTTTTTTGTTTCCCAGTGTGTATAAAAGTTATGTTTACACTATACTGGAGTCTGCTAGGTACGCCGTAGTGTTATATCTTTAAAAACAATGTACACGCCTAATTTTAAAGTGCTGTAAAGTTTTTTATTGCTAAAAAACGCTAACCATCATCTGAGCCTTCAGGGAGTCGTAATCTTTTTGCTGCTGGAGGGTCTCGCCTTGGCGTTGATGCCTGCTGACCGACGAGGGTCGTGGTTGCTGAGGGCTGGGGGGCCGTGACAATTACTTAAAATAAGACAGCAGTGAAGTTTGCTGCATCAACTGACGCTTCCCTTTATGAACGATGCCTCTGCAGCGTGCAGTGCTGTTTGACAGTATTTTACCCACATTAGAACTTCTTTCAAAATTGGAGTCAGTCCTCTCAAACCCTGCCACTGCTTTATCAATTAAGTTTATGTAATACTCTAAATCCTTTGTCATTTCAACAACCTTCACAGCATCTTCACCCAGAGTAGACTCCATCTCAAGAAACCGCTTTCTCTGCTCATCCATAAGAAGCAGCAGCTGCTTATCCATACAGGTTTTCTCGTGAGATTGCAGCAATTCAGTCGCATCTTCAGGCTCCACTTCTAATTCTAGTTCTCTTGCTGTTTCCACCACATCTGCAGTTAACTGCCTCCACTGAGGTCTTGAACCCCTTCAAGTCATCCATGAGGGTTAGAATCAGCTGCTTCCAAGCTCCTCTGAATGTTGATATTTTGACCTCTTCCCATGAATCACGAATGTTCTTAATGGCATCTAGAATCGTGAATCCTTTCCAGAAGGTTTCAGTTGACTTTGCCCAGATGCATCAAAGGAATCACTGTCTATGGCAGCTATAGCTCCTCTGAATGTTGATATTTTGACCTCTTCCCATGAATCACGAATGTTCTTAATGGCATCTAGAATCGTGAATCCTTTCCAGAAGGTTTCAGTTGACTTTGCCCAGATGCATCAGAGGAATCACTGTCTATGGCAGCTATAGCCTTAGGAAATGTATTTCTTTAATAATAAGACTTGAAAGTCACAACTACTCCTTGATCCATGGGCTCCAGAATGGAAGTTGTATTAGCAGGCATGAACACAGCATGAGTCTATTTATTTATTTGTTTGTTTGTTTATTTATTTATTTTGGCTGCATTGGGTCTTCGTTGCTGTGTACGGGCTTCCTCTAGTTGCAGCGAGTGGGGCTACTCTTTGTTGCGATGCGCGGGCTTCTCATTGCGGTGGCTTCCCTTGTTGCACGGCACGGACTCTAGGCACGTGGGCTTTATTAGTTGTGGCACATGGGCCCAGTAGTTGTGGCTCACGGGCTCCAGAGCGCAGGCTCAGTAGTTGTGGCGCACGGGCTTAGTTGCTCCACGGCATGTGGGATTTTCTCGGACCAGGGCTCGAACCTGTGTCCCCTGCATTGGCAGGTGGATTCTTAACCACTGCACCACCGGGGAAGTCCCACAACGGGAGTCTTGTACATCTCCGTCAGAGCTCTTGGGTGACCAGATGCATTGCCAATGAGTTGTATTTTGAAAGGGATCTTTTTTTCTGAGCAGTAAGTCTCAACAGTGGGCTTAAGATATTCAGGAAACCATGTTGTGAACAGATACATGTGCTGTCATCCAGGCTTTGTTGTTCCATTTCTAGGGCACAGGCAGAGTAGATTTAGCATCATTCTTAAGGGCTCTAGAATGGTAAATGAGAATTGGCTTCCACTTAAAGTTACCAGCTGCTTTAGCCCCTAACAAGAGAATCAGCCTGTCCTTTGAAGATTTGAAGCCAGGCACTGACTTCTCCTCTCTAGCTATGAAAGTCCTAGGTGGCATTTTGTTTAAATGTAAGGCTGTCTCATCTACATTGAAATATCTGTTGCCTAGTGTAACCACCTTCATGAATTATCTTTAGATAGGTCTTCTGGATAACTTGCTACAGCATCTCCATCAACATATGCTGCTTCACTTTGCACTTCTTTGTTACGGAGACAGCTTCTTTCCTTCAACCTCATGAACCAACCCCTGCTAGCCTCAAACTTTTCTTATGCAGCTTCCTCCCCTCCCACCGATTACAGATCACTATAACAAATAAAATAATAATGAGAAAGTTTGGAATGTCATGAGAATTACCAAAATGTGACAGAGAGACATGAAGTGAGCAAATGCTGTTTGAAAAATGGTGCCGATAGACTGGCTCAATACAGGGGGATCAGTATATGAACTGTCAAGGAAGGTACTCAAGTACAGCCTTGTCCCACCTTCTAAAGGTTATTAGCTATATGTTATCATGTATTTTCCAAGTTCAGTTTCATAGTGCGGATTTCTTTTTATCATGTTTGGCAAAAGATAGGCGTTCAATGAATCAGTGTCAGTAGCTCAAGAAATAGTATATTAGCCTTAAAAAAAAAAAGCTGCATCCAGGTATACTTCCCAAATTGACAGGTGAATTCAATCATCACCTTATTATGTTATGATTAAAGCTGATCTAAAGGTACCTGTTCTTACAAGTTATGGTTATTTGATATATTTTTAAAAAATAGTCCTATAGGAATTTGGCGTTTAGTCTTGGAAGGAAAATAATTAACCTCTGCTGCTGTTATACCATAAATTTGGTTTCATTTGTGTTTTAAACCTGAAATATTTTAAATTAATCATAGTGACTACTAAGCAGAACCAGAAAACCCAAATATCCATACTTGGTCAGTCAGATTGGCAAAGATTAAAAAGATGTAACTCGGCTTGTCAAGGATGTCGGGATACAGGCAGCATTGTATGCTGTTGGTGACGCTGTAAATTGGCACAGTCTTTCCAGCTGGCAGTTCAGCAGTGTGTGTCCTGTGACTGTGAAATTACAAAGGCAGTAACTGGACAGGTGCTCCGAGGTATTTGTCCATGGCCCGTCATGTAGCATTTTGTGTAATAGTACCCTAAATTTCTAGCAGTGAGAGCTTTATGAGGTAAGTTGTGGTATATCTATTCAACAGAATGAATAGGCAGCCATTAAAATGTTGATTGATATATATTATACATATTTATGTATATATATAAATATGGGAAGACTTGCTTATGTTAAGTAAAAGGAGGGAAGTGATTACATAGCTGTAGCTACTTAAGCAAAGGAAAACTTTCAGAAGGAAATACACCAAAATAACAGACGTTTCTGGGGAAGTAATTGTGTGGAATAGTGTAAAACTCAAATATTGTGAATTCGTGTGTGTTTTCCACACAGACTTCTAGTATAGTGGTTCTCAAACTGTAGTAACTCAGTAACTTCTCAGAAGTCTTGTTAAATATGTAAACTGCCTCCACCCCAGAGAATCTAATTTAGTGTGAGTCTGAAAACCGCACTTTCAGCAATACTGCTGAATTTATTTGTTATCGTTCCTATTCCTTCTCCCTAACATCTGTGCGTCGTACCTACTAGAAAATTTTTTTAATAGCACTAGTTTTACATATGGTTGTGTGTATAACTTTAAAAAATGCTCGTGTACATAAGACCTAGCCTCAGAGAACGCTAGGGCTCCCTGGATGCTTTAGGAATACCACAACGCATGACATGTTTTCTGCCAAACAGATTTAAGCTGCTAGGAACTCCATTCTGGCGTTTAGGTTCCTTTGAATAAAGAGGGTTTTTTTTGGTTTTTTTTTAAGAAGATGTTGGGGGTAGGAGTTTATTAATTAATTTATTTATTTTTGCTGTGTTGGGTCTTCGTTTCTGTGCGAGGGCTTTCTCTAGTTGGGGCAAGCGGGGGCCACTCTTCATCGCGGTGCGCGGGCCTCTCACTATCGCGGCCTCTCCTATTGCGGAGCACAGGCTCCAGACGCGCAGGCTCAGTAGTTGTGGCTCACGGGCCTAGTCGCTCTGCGGCATGTGGGATCCTCCCAGAGCAGGGCTCGAACCTGTGTTCCCTGCATTAGCAGGCAGACTCTCAACCACTGCGCCACCAGGGAAGCCCAAAGAGGGTTTTTTAATCCAAGAAAAGGGGTGGTGGTGTTGAAAACCAAAGAGTAATAAACAACTGATAAAGTGGAATATACATTGTTTAATTCCACGAGAAGATAAAACTGATTTTCAAAGTAATATCTCATTTTAATAGTCCACATTTTAATGTTAAAAAGGATGCATCTGTTTCATGTTGTAAAACAAGTATTAAACTCTGACTTGACAAATTGGAAGCTATTTAGGACTCAAACTTATTACATTTCCCACTGAGATTAGGTTTCCTTTTTCCCTTCATAGAATAAAGCTTTTCCTGACTCTTAATAGGATATTTCCTTCCATTCTCTTTTTTTGTCTTTGCTATGCCAATTTTTAGTTTACTACAGCATCTGACCTCTGTGGTTTGAAAAACAGAATTTATATAAAATTGTATTAGAATATGGTAAAATCATTCACTGAAGAGAAACTGAGATAATTTTAGGACCTACGAAATTATTTGATAAAGATCTTTTTCTGTAATTTAAAACATGTCACAAAGAAGTTAAATGTTTGATGAAATAATACTGATTTGTATATTATATGAGAATTATATGGACCTTAATGTTGCAAACCTATCCAAGCCAATTTGATTATTCATATTTTTTCAGGTTCTTTTGGTAATTGTCACAGCCTTGCTTCAGGTGAACGGAGATCTCAGACCAAATTTTGCCGCACGTACAAACCTTTGTTATCTCTCAGACACAAAAAGGATCATAGAACCCTTTTTCATAGGCAAGTAAATTCCCTGCTTTGTCCTTCTAAACATGCTCAGACAAGCACTAAGGCAAGAAAATATTCTGATTAGCTAACTTTCTAGTCTGATTAGACATCAGAACCTTCTACTAATTTGGGAAGGGTGTTTGGTGCAGGAACAAGGCCTGAAGGTGGTCATGACCTTGCATTCAACTCAAAAGGAATTAGACTGGGGACTTGCCCGAGAACCCACTCCATTCACACAGGGGTGGAGGAGCCTGGATGCTACTTCTGGCCCGTCACTTATTCTGAACGCTGTTTATTTCCCCAATAAAATCTATTGCTGACCTCTTTGGTGCTCACAGATGCAGCCTCCATTGGAGGTGCAGGTAAACACATTGCATCCATCTGCCTCTGGAGTGAAAATCTTGAAGAGAGTCTTTGGCCAAGCTAACTAACCACTCTCAGAGTGGTAATTCTTGACTTGGCCCCTTGCATGTTAACTTGCATATGTAGAGATACATCATATGTTCTATACTGATATTTTTTCAAGTCTCAACGATGATCAGTTAGTGGTTTGTGAAAAATCAGTGGGACCAACATCTTGTGCTTTAGTGTAATTTGGAGTGGGATGGGATAGATGTACATTGCTTGTACTAAGTATTATTTTGTGAACATTTTCTTTCTGTTATATATGTATATATCATTGGGTAGTGATATAAGATGTATATCCCGCTGTCACAGACACAGATAAAAATGTTTGAAATCAGCAGTTAGTATTTTAAAGTAAATTACAGATGAGGTACAACCATAACTTTAGTCAATCCTAGATTTGTAACAGAATAGAATTTACTGGCTTCTTGAGGGTTATCTTAGTAACTAAAACATCTAAGCCTTTCCCATATTTCCAAAATTCCATTACTCTTATGTGGAACTGGCAGCCAAGATAGTAACTGAAAAAGAAAAAAGTGTTGTTTGTTGAAAAGCAGGTTTTACGCTAGGCATTCTATCAACCACTGAATGTTTTCTGGAGGTATTAAAAATCACTCTTACGATAGATCTTTCATGTTAGCATATAGACAGACTCCCTGAATCTTCAGAACAACAGTAGAAGGAGATGTGATGCGACGTGATGATTACAGAGGTAATGAGTCTCAGTGCCAGATTTATCAGTATTTAAGTCATGCTGTTACTTTGCAAATGATACTTTAATACAGTTAAAATTCCCTTGACGGTAAGGATGTTAGATTAAAGACCTTAGCACCTGTTCTAGTCTTCCTGATTTTGTCTTTCACAAACGTTACTTTTCAAATGTGCCCATCGTAACCCTTGAGCTGTACCGTCTCTGGCTATGCAGATGCTGCAAATGGAAAGAAGAGCTACCCCTCCTTCACCCTCAAATGAGCTCTTCTCGTTGCTCTATCTGTACAGTGATGGGTTTCTCTTACCAGATCTCCCTGAGAGCCAGCGTGGCAACGACAGGAGTGGAAGCCACTCAGGACTTGAAATAGCACAGGGAGGTGCCTTCTCAGAATCACCACAGCAGCTTTAGGTGTTGCTTGAGGATTTGTGTTTCGTTTTGTAGGGGCTTTGCAGAGAGTATTCCCGCTCACCTGCTCTGCAGGGTCTTGAGAGAGACCTGAACTAGACCGTGAGCTGTTTCCTTCACATTGCAGTCTTTGTGCCAGCAGATAGAAGGAGCCGAGTAAATATTTGCCAAGTGAATGAATGGGTCATTAAGTTCATTGATGTCGTCTTCTCTGGAGGCCTGGTCAGCCGATTTGAATTGCAGGGCACCTAGCACGTGCAGTGGGGACGTTCTCCCGCTGCCCACTCTTGCTCAGGGCTGCCGGGTCCTGAAGATTCTGCCTCACTCCTCAGCTAAACGGTTTCAAAACCAGCAGTCAGACTCGCATGGATGCTGACAAAAGGCCAGCTGGTAGGCTGCTAAGTTTCGGCTTGTAGACACAAGAACGAATAAACAAAATACTTTTTATTTTAACATCTTTATACTCCATACTTTATTGGAGTATAATTGCTTTACAATGTTGTGTTAGTTTCTGCTTTATAACAAAGTGAATCAGCTACACATATACATATGTTCCCATATCTCATCCCTCTTGCGTCTCCCTCCCTATCCCACCCCTCTAGGGGGTCACAAAGCACCCAGCTGATCTCCCTGTGCTATGCGGCTGCTTCCCACTAGCTATCTGTTTTACATTTGGTAGTGTATATATGTCCATGCCACTCTCTCACTTCATCCCAGCTTACCCTTCCCCCTCCCCGTGTCCTCAAGTCCATTTTCTACGTCTGCGTCTTTACTCCTGTCCTGCCCCTAGGTTCATAGTCAGAAAGAGAAAAACAAATACCGTGCGCTAACACATATATATGGAATCTAAAAAAAAAAAAAAGTGGTTCTGATGAACAAAATACTTTGGAGGCATTTGGGATGTGACTGTTGCTTGAAGGAAGGAGTCCATGATGAAACATTAGAACAAGTGGCCCTCATTTACTGTAGAATTTAAGATTTTCTAACAGAAATTATTATTTATGTTAGTTTCAGTTGTCCACTGAATGTGAGGTCGTTGACTACGTGAGATATGACTGTTCACACATATTTTTAATCATTCATTAATTTGATACTTACTAATGAGATATAGCTCTGTAGTAAGAATGCCAATGACATTCTAAATACAATCCTTCCTTTCATGGTAAAAGAAAATGAGTCTCCTTATAGAGAATTTGGACATAAAGGCACAAACAGATGATGAAAACCACCTGTGATCTCACCATCCAGAGATGATGAAGATCAACATGTTGGTATCTTTTCAGGTTTTTAATTCTGTTTGTGCCTGTAATTTTTATAAAAATTAGATAAAATTAACTCTACTTTGCTTTTTTCACTGAGCAAGTTCCCCATATTCAAAAAGTCTTCAAATATATAATTTATAATGACTTCATATTCTACTGTTTGAATATATTATAAGTTATTTAACCATTTTTCTATTTTTAAGATATTTACCTTGTTTCCATTTAAAGTACGTAAAATATCAGTATTCCTATGGTAACCTCTGTAGCCTCCCACATGGTGCATTGTACATAACAGGAGCCCAGTAAATGCTTAGTGAAGGTATGAACTGGTTAGATTTCCCAGAAGGAACTCTGTAACTGCTTACTGAGTCACCTCTTGAATAAAATGAAGGAATTGGATTAGAAAGCTTATAAAAGAGGTCTTTCTTTCTGTCAAGTTTTATGATTATGTGATTTGGAAAAATAATTGTAATTGACAGTCCCATAGTCAGTCACATCATGTTAAATGTATGTATAAAGATCATACAAGGCTCTTTTATGTGGTGTTGGAAGTGAAGCTTAAAGTAATCGGAAGCGCTAGAGAGTAACGTAGGAGATAGACAGTTCTAAGAAGCAAGGCCACACACAGACAGTTCTAAGAAGCAAGGCCACACCATCTCTCGGTGACCGTTCCTCGTTATCTGTAGTCTGGGGACAAGTCATGTTCATAATTCTCACTCCCATGACAGGTCTTTACAGTTCTCTTCACCATTTACACCAGAACCACTTGTAAAGGGGCAAGAATAGTCACTAAGTGTTGAATCATGATATGTCTGTTGATATGTATATCTGAAACTTAGTTTAAATCCTGCTTCTTCTGTGAAGTCTTCTCCGCAGACTCCCCTTCTTTCCAGGACAGGAATGGCCTCTACATGTATATTTTTCTGCCTTTGTAATTAGAACCACACATGTTCCGGACGAAGCATTGCCTAGTCAGGAACAGAGTAGCCTTGAGGAAGAGGATGAGAACTGTTTTCAGATGGGTAAAAAGAAGGTCATGTGGATCGTGTACGAGAAGTAGCATCCATATTCCTTTTGCTTTCAATTGAGGAAGCAAGATTTTAGTTTAGTCTTAGGGAGAACTATTCTGAAAGTTAAAACTCTTCCAAAGGGCATGGTCTACCTGATCATGTGTGAACTAGTAGTCTTTAAGCATCTGTAGGATTGTTGTATGGGGTGTTCCTCTGTTAGCTTGAAGAATAATTCTCAGATCATTTAGGCAGAAATGCAACAGAAGATATTTTATACATGTTTGTGGTAGGCACAGGCTCTTATGAAATTAGGTAGTGATGTATTCTATTGCAGTCTATTATTACCTGGCCTAGGAGATGGGCTTATGCTTATTCAAAAGGTGAAACGTAACAGGAATAAATGCAATACACAAAATTTGGCTTTCCCAAATGATGGCAGCTATTGAATGAGAGAAATGTGGCATAATGGTAGATTTGTTTACCAGTGTTGACTAAAGACCAGGAGATTTGTTGGTCAGTGAGTCAGAATATTAATGGCATAGTATTTGCATATAATCTATGCACATCCTCCTGTATCCTTTAAATCATCTCTAGATTACGTATAATACCTAATACAATGTAAGTACTATGTAAATAGTTGTTTAAAAAATGCTACATAAATAGTTGCTGGGCACAGCAAATTCAAGTTTTGCTCTTTGGAACTTTCTGGAATTTTTTATTCTGAAGATTTTCGATCCATGGTAGGTTGAATCCACGATGCAGAACCCGTGGATACGGAGGGCTGACTATATAGGCTGTTTGCTTGGAAAAGATTCTGTTTCTAGAAGGTGTGGCATTCGAGCCGGTGGTGGATGATCAGTTGTCAGGAAGATACAGTGAAGGCTTTAGACAGGATGACATTTCAAGTTCTTTCCTATCCTGAGATTTTTGAATCACCAAGTTCTAGGTTCCTCTTGAGCTGTCCTGCAAGTGAACAGCCTCCCAATACTGGGCAAGCAAATCCATTGCTCTTAAAGACTTGGTTTTCTCTCCTTGTCTACTTACAATATATGATGAAGAGTTTGCAGTTCTTGTTTAAAAGATCCCTTCTAGGTTAAGGAATCACAACATTCAGTGAAAGCTTTAGGATCTCTGAAGCTGTGCCTCTTTCATTCTCCTGAGTACATATAAAACAGCTTATAGCTAGTGCTTTAACTAAAGCCAGTTTACCCCAGTCCTAACACGCCAGATGTCTTGAGAGTATAGTACATCAGCCATGCAATGTGATGTGAACTAAAGATAACTTTTAAAAAAAAACTCTTAACTGGAATTATCTTATATTTTCATTATTTATCTTAATAGTAAGGATACGAAAAGAAAGCCCTGCTAGTTCATTTTTCATTTCTCGGTATATATAATCTTTTCTGAAGATTTAATATAGGAGTGTATGTCTAGTTCTGGTCATAGCTCTTGTTTTAATGTTTAACAATTATTTCTCTCTTATCAGGACGGCCGTTAATACATTGTCAGCCTAGATAAGAGCTCTTGGTCTTCTTTCACTTATAACTGCTTTTAATTACTTGATAACAAACTAACACTATAATCTGTATAATGTTTGCATGACCAGTGTGTTTTTTCATTTCTAAAGTTATTGTAGAGGTACCAGGTACTTTAAACATATATCTTAAACTGGAATATGAGCCATTGCACTTTTGCAAAATGTATGAAGTCTTTATGAGGATACTAACGAATATTATCAGTGAGAATAGAGCATAAATCCCATATCCTTTTTTTTTAAGATTTTTTTGATGTGGACTTTTTTAAAAGTCTTTATTGCATTTGTTACAATATTGCTTCTGTTTTATGTTTTGGTTTTTTGGCCGTGAGACATGTGGGTTCTTAGCTCCCCTACCAGGGATTGAACCCCCCACCCCCATTCATTGGAAGGCAAAGTCTCAACCACTGGACCGCCAGGGAAGTCCCACATGCGGGGTCTTTAGTTGTGGTATGAGAACTCCTAGTTGTGGCATGCGGGATCTAGTTCCCTGAGCAGGGATCGAACCCAGGCCCCCTGCATTGGGAGCATGGAGTCCCAGCCACTGGACCACCAGGGGAGTCCCCAACATCCTTTCTTGAATCCTAAGGTCGGAAGTACATAGGTCCTGGTGCTGCCTATCTATATGTGTAAGGACCATGCCTTAGCTCTGGAATGCTGAAAACAGAATCCCACGCCCTCCTTCATTCAACTCATGATGCTCAGTTGCCCAGCTTAGTTCCTGAGTCTGGGGGTTGACCTCTTGAATAGCGGGAAGGAACACTCCTGAGAATTTTGAGAGTGAGTGGATATTTTAAGAGTTTCCCTTCAAGCTTTTCTTCCCTGACTCATTTGGAAAGATAGGTACTGTTCGATAATTCTGTTTAATTCAGTATTTACTGTGCCAAGCTCTACAGAAAATACCAAATTAAATAAGACAAATCTTTAAGGAGCCTCTTTTCTATAGTCAACCAGATAAGTCTAAGAAATAGAGCAAAGACTACATAATTTGTAGTACAATGTTAATGAAAGGAGAGCAAATACTTGCAGTTATCATATTAAGGTACGAATGATTTCCTCACTGTATTCATTTATCTACAATCAGTCACAAAAGAAGCAGTCAGTGGACAGATCTCCTCTAATAGAGGATTGGCTAGCCTTTCTGCATGGAGAGCAAATATTAATGGACTTGAATCCCTTTGCTTTTTCTGTGTTTGCCTTAATTAATACTGAATTTGATGGCTCTTTCTTCTGGTTTCTAAGGGTAAATATAGAAAATTTAATCCTATTGTTTGGATTAATGAGCAGTCTTTTTACAGTCTTGTGCACATTGTACCATTAATGAAAGTTCTTCTGCTGCAGGAAAAATATTTTATTTGAGAATGAAAAAGCAAATTGAATTACTATTATTGTGTAAGAGGTTCGTAGTTAAGTATTGCGTCCGCTTGATCTCAGCTGGGGCTAAGGTACCCTGATAGCTGTGAGATGGTAAAATAATGGAGACGTTTAGAGATGTAGGGCTATAATTTTTCTATAAATCAATTTGATTTATAATTGGTAGAGTTTATTTACTGCTATGATTTGGTAGATGTACTAAGCCCAGTAAGTTGGTATCAGCTTTCAATTCATGTTTACTTACAAGCCTTCTGTAATAATAATAGCATGAATTCTTTTAGTAGTATGAATGATGAAGTCAAAATCAACACTTGTTTCATTCTTTTTCTGTTTTGCCATGTTTTTACCATTTGACTATGGGAAATTCCAGTCGTATACCAAGTAGGAGATTAGTATAATGAAGTCTGTTTTCCCATCACATTGATCAACATGTGGCCAAACTATACCCATCCACCCCCATCTCACTTCAGATTTGAAAGCAGATCCCAGGCATCACATCATTTCCTTGTACATATTTCAGTATGTGGCTCTATCAGTTAAGAACCTTGTTATCTTTAAACATGACTACAATACTATTGAAGAAACAGAGCTGCTTTCTCATTGCAGGTAGGAAGTAAGAAATGCTGGAGTCCAGCCAGGTTCTGATGCCTTTAAGTAGCTCTAGGTACTTGGACAAGCCATTTAACTTTCCCCTGCCTGTGCTTTCTTGTCTTTAAAAAGAGAAGATTCAAGAAGATGGTCTCTCAAATCCCATCTGTCCCCGAAATTCATAATTTAAAAAATGAGGAGACCTCCCAGTTTCTGGCCCAGCTCGTAAGGGGCTTGCAAGTCATCACTCTGTGCTAACAAGTAAAAAGCCGAAGAAACTGAAAAATCAACAACTCTCCTTAGATCTGTCAGAGAAGTGGTGTCACAAGGCAAACCCTTGCCCCAGAATTGGAGAGACAGTCAGGCAAATGATCACAGCTTACTTACTGGGGCAGAACTATCTGTGGAAACCAGTACAGGGGTAAGAAACCCTGAACTGGAATTGACAAATTGCTGGGGGTGAAGAGTGGACAAGCCTGAGAGTTCAAAACTCCGGGGAGACCCAGCCTTAGTGACCACACTGTTGTGTAGTTTTACAGTGAATCCCTCATGCTTCTGGCAGGGGGACGGGAAAGGAGCCCTGTTGAAATACGCCAGAGCATTCTGTTCTTCATTACAGAGGCTGTCCTCAAGAGAAACTGTGTATCGGAGCCTAAACTACTGGGGATTTATCAGAGCCTAATGGACCCAGGGAAGGGAAATACCCAACTCCAGCCCAGTCTAGTCATGCTGTCCCACCTAAGTGTGTGTGTGTGGAGGGGGCGGTACTGAGAAGCACTGAAGCTCACAGTTCAGAGGCAAAGGCTCACTAAAAGAATGATCTGATCATAGGAGTACAGAATGCTGCACCTCATCACTGCATTACCAAAGGCCTATTTGAAGCAGTTCCCTTGACCCAGCACATCACATCCAGCTGTCAAGGAAAAATCACAAGGCATACTAGAAGACAAAAAACACAGGTGGAAGAGACAGGGCAGTAACAGAACCAGACTCCGATATGGCAGGGATGTTGGAATTATCAGACTGGGAATTTCAAACAGATTGTGATTAAGATGCTAAGGGCTCCAATGGCTAGAATAGATAGGATTCAAGAACAGATGGGCATATGAGCAGAGAGATGGAAATTCTAGGAAAGAATCAAAAAGGAGTACTAGAGATCAGAAATACTGTAACAGAAATGAGGAATGCTTTTAGTGTGCTTAATAGGAGACTAGACATGGCTGAGGAAAGAATCTCTGAGCTGGAGGATATGTCAGTAAAACTTCCGAAAAGGAAAAGCAAAGAGAACAAAGACTGAAAAAACAGAAAAGAGGGGACCTCCCTGGCGTTCCAGTAGTTAAGACTCTGTGCTTTTCCCCTGCAGGTGGTGCGGGTTTGATCCCTGGTCAGGGAAGTAAGATCCCTCAAGCCACATGGTGCAGCCAAAAAACCAAAACAAACAAACAAAAAAACCAGAACAGAACATCCAAGAACTGTGGAATCACTACAGGAACATTCATAAATTCATGTAATGCAAATACCAATAAGGAGAAGAAAGAGAAAAAAGAACAAAATAAATATTTGAAGCAATAAAAACTGAGAATTTCCTCCAATTCATGGCAGACACCAAACTACAGATCCAGGAAGTTGAGAGAACACCAGGCAGGATAAATGCCCCCCCCAGGACTGCATCTAGGCATGTCATATTCACACTGCACACCACGATTGTCATGGTATAACCTCTTACACTAATGACTTCCAAGTATGCATATACATGTATTGTGTATGTACGTCCAACTCCATTCTCTCCCCAGAGCTCCACACCCACCTGTACCACTGTCTACTTGACATTTTCACTTGGATGCTTACAAACATCTCAGATTTTACATGTTAAAGGGAGCAATCGATTTTACTCTCCAAACTGATTTGCAATTCTCTCCCTGCCCCACCTCTTCCCAACTTACAGTGGCACACCATTCTCCCAGTAACTCAAGCCAGACCTCTAGAAATCAGTTTTTACCTGTCACTCGTCCCCCTGTGCTGTTCAACCCTGGGTCCTGTCCATCGTACCTACAAAACACATCACCAGTTTGTCTCCTCTTCATAGTATCCTCTTCTTGTGCTTGCATTCTTGCCCCATCCAGCCTCTACAGAGGAGCCTAAGCAATCTTCATAAAATGTAGGTGGGATTTTCTCTCTCCATGGACGTCCCACAATGCTTGAAATAAATCTAACTCTAAGCTCCTTACGGGGCCCTGAAGACCCCACGTGACCTGGCCTTTCAGCCCTCGTGCTGCCACTCTCCCCCTTGTCCCATCTGAGGACCTCTCTCAGGTCTTTCCCATCTTAGGGACCTTCCACACTCTGATTCCCTCCCACCTCTTGCTCAGCTCCTTCCTATCCTGTAGGTCTTGGCTTCCATATCCCTGTCATGGGAGGCTTTTCTTTACCACCACATAACTAAAATAGCTCCCTCTCCCCCTATTTGTTGCCTTTATAATAACTCTCGCTTGGTTCTGCTTTTGTGATTTTTGCCTGCTGCTGTGCTAGAACATGAGTTCCGTGAGGGCAGGGACTGTGTCTGTCTACCTTGCCGTTATAGCTCCAGGACTCCAAGAGCGTCTGCCCCATACCCGGTTCTCCAAACGTATTTGGTGGATGGAGGGCTGAAGGGAGGGAGGGAAGGAGGGAGGGAGGGAGGCAGGGCAGACATGGGGTGAGCAGTGAGGTTTGGAAACTATGGCTAAGTTTAGACAAGTGGAGACCATGGAAGAAAGAAATGGAGAAGGGGAAATATTCTAGACAGGAAGGCAGTATGTACAAATGTAGAAGAATGAGCGTAGTGGTCATAACGGTTGACCCTGACATCCGTTCCACCCCAGTAATTCGTCCAGGCCACTCACGATCATCATATTTCCCTTGTGTGGATTGGCCTGAGCAGTGAGACATGAGGGGAAGTGGGCTGAGTGAAGTCTGGAGATGTTTTCCTCACGTCTGTGGAGGAGAGCACAGACAGTTACGCTCTCTCTCCCTGCTTGGAAGTGGTCCTGTCTAGATGAGAGGATTGGAGCTCCTGGAACTGCCTTGCTACCAGATGGAAGATGAAGCCATCACAAACAAGGAAGGCAGCCGTGGAGCCAGAGCCCTCATGTTCTGCACTCGTGGGTTTGCTTTCCCGGATGTACAATAAGTAACGTAGTGGATGCCCTCTTTACTTACCTCGGTTTCACTTAGAGGATCTGACGACCTCACTGAAACAGTGAGAACCTGCCTAGATGAAGGAGCACATGCATACAGGATAGTAGTAGGAACTCATTCTAGAAAAGTTCAGTTTGGAGAGTCAGGGTCCTTGAACGATAGATGGACGTGGTCTCTGCAGGGCTGAAGAACAAAGCCTCCGGATGCTGACTGCCTGCACTTAATCTGCTTGCACCGCTTTCTGGCTGCATGGCCCAGGGCAGGGCACTGACCCTTTCTCTGCCTTGCACCTTCTGTGTCCAGCGCTGTGTCAGTGATGCCCACCTCGCAGGGCTGTCACGAGGATTAAGCGAGCTCATCTGTACAAACTAGGCCATGTTGAGCGTCGGATACGTTGGCTATTACTCCTAGTGGTGGCGAAATGTATTTATTTTACAGTTAGTAGTTCACAAGCCTCTGTGTACATAAGAACCAACTGGGAAGTTTGTGAAACGCTGGATCCCATTGCCAGAGCATTTTACCGGGTCAGCATGGATTTGGCCAGTGCATCTTGGCAACTGTCTGGGTGAGGTCTGCGTCAGGTCGCCCCCAGACCTCATGTAGAGAAGCTGCACAAAATCATAGAGTCTGTGGAGGCTTTACAGCCGTGACGTTAGGTCTGTTAGGAAATTAATCTCTTGGGTATCTTTATGGGGGATTGTAGGTTGGAGTTTCGAAATGAAAAGGTTTTGACATGGCTGCTCGAGATATGACAAAGGTAGTTTTGTCAGGCTTTGGTATAAAAACCCACTTTGACATGTTGAGCCTATGTCACTCAAAGAATGATGGTGCCCCGGAAAGGACGAGAAAATGGTGGAAAGGGGGTGGGGGGCGTATGTTTGCTGAGAATCGTTTTGTTTAATATGATGGAGGCCCACTCTGGCCACGCCCAGGAGGCTGTTCAAAGATGCTGACCTGAACGTGTCTCTGGAGGGTGAGTCAGACAAGCAGCAGGCTGCCTCGGAGAACGGGTACCACCAGCCAGTCTTCATGTCGCTCAGCTAGACGCACTCATCAAGACTCCTCAGTTGACAGTTTCTGAGATACCAACATTGGGATTGCATCGCTTGAGATTCTGTATCACTGTCATTCTTTTTTATGTTTACTGAAGTTTTGATAACCTTTCCATAGTTTGCAATTCTCTTGTTTTTCCTCCTTTTATTTTTTGAAGATTCAGTTAACTTAAAGACTTTGAATTTTGTTACCTATGCTAAGAACCTCCTACACACCTCTCTACTGGATACTTTATACACGTTATTTATAATCCTCACAACAGCTTTGCAAGGTAAGCACACTTCTTTTGTAGGTGAGAAAAGTCAGGCTCAAAGAGGTTAAGCTACTCGCCGCAAGTCATGGCTAAGTTAGAATTCAAACTGAGGTCTGTCCAGGAAGTCCTTACTCTTGCAAGGTTTCCATTAATGTATTCAGTTGTGTATCTAACAGAATGCTTAACTATGCTTATCCTTTTTTTGAAATCTGTGAAGGGACTTTTTATCAAGATGCTATCATTCTGCTGTTTTCGTGATGCGTAGAGCAGGTCGGTGTTGTTAATGAGTAGTGACAAAGAAATAGATCCTGAGGTGACTTTTTTTATCCTTTAAGGAAGCGAAGTTATCATGATTTGGATATTTTAACTTTCACATCCATGTATCATGTTCTCACTTGAGACATTGAATCCATTTATTCCATCTTAGTAAACTATGTACTTTTTTTTTTTTTTGCGGTACGCAAAAGAGGCCACTGCTGTGGCCTCTCCCATTGCGGAGCACAGGCTCCGGACGCACAGGCTCAGCGGCCATGGCTCACGGGCCCAGCCACTCCGCGGCATGTAGGATCTTCCCGGACTGGGGCACGAACCCGTGTCCCCTGCATCGGCAGGTGGACTCTCAACCACTGCGCCACCAGGGAAGCCCTCTAAACTATGTACTTTTTTTCTCCGGATTATTGCTCCTATTTCTCCTTCTTCTGTCTCTGTCCTCACAAATAAATTACCATAAGAATAAACCGATTCTTCGTCTGAGGATAGGAAAGCAAAATTTGGTTATTAAAACTAAAAAAAAAAAAAATTACCTTCATGTCTAAAAAGAAAAATTTAATTTCTTTGGGGATGGGAAGAAAAACCTCTGAATACTCTACAGTTTAAGAATCATCCAGAAAATGTCTAGCTGAATTCCAAATATTCAAAACATGTTTTAATATAGTAGCCAACTTTTTTTTGTATCATTATAGGCATTAAATATATTGTCCGAACACTGTGGGAAGATGTTCAGTAGAGCCTTGTGAATTAATTGGAGAATTTTATGAGCTAATAGAGCATTGATATATTTCCAGGCACTTGTGAGGCATTGAAAAGCCAATTTGAGGACCGTGTCTACTCTCTTCACTGCATTAATAGAATTAAATTTTCTTTAAAATTTTTTGAAAGAAAATAATCTGTAGTGATACAACTTTTTTGTTACTCTTATCAGCAACAGTGGCTCTGGGAACAAAGATAATATAACGACAGTACCCTGCCTGGCTTTCCAGAAGCACTGTCACTGTCCTCACTGTCACTCACTGTCACTGTCGCCACTCTCGCTAAGCAGATCAAAGAGCACACGTGTTGGCAGAGCCCACAAGTACTGGCGTGACGCTGATATGTATATGCGGCTCCTGATGGCATGTTAATGTCAAGTCCTAGCTCTGAACCTGCTCAAGTACTCAAGGGTCAGTGCACACTCGTCTTCAGTGGGATGCTCGCATGAGTTTCACAGCAGCGCCATCTCTTCCTTTTCTTTCTCCAACCCTTTCTCACCTCTTACTCTCAGTTTTTCACTTCCTCTGTATCTGAAGGGTCGGAAATGTGAGTATGTAAGGAACAATGGGTCGGGGAAAACAGGAGAAAGGAGAAAGAAATCTGCTTGTTTACAGTGTTTTTTTGGTTTGGGTTTTTGTTGGTTTTATTTGTTGTTGTTAAGTTATGGAATTCTGTTTAAACAGAACTTGATCCCAGACCCCAGAACATGTAAAAGCTGGGCTGCTCCGTTATGGGTTGGCATACAAAGCTGAATCCTCATTCACATACCCTCTCCTCCTTTGAGAAAAGGTAGGGGACAAAGGGGAGTCTTTTATGTAAGTTACAAGAGCATGATTTGAAAATCACTTCTCTGCACCACACATTCATGCTTTTGGAAGTATATTGAGTCGAGTCCAGCATGGAGGAAGATGGATTTTACTGTTTAAGAGGAAATCAACAAATTTTGTTTGTGAGCTCAATATGTGAGAGGTATTACATAGCATAACTTGATAGATTTTAAAATGTGAAAAATCAGGCTATTAGTCTTTTTGTAATTTTCCTATTAAAATTGTCCCTTTTCTTAACAAGACATGTGATCTCCAATTTATGTTACTCTTTGGAAATGGCTTGAGTACAGTATAGGATGCTTACTACGGGTAGATTGTAACCATTAAACATTTCTCTGATTTCTCTTGAGCTATTAATTTTTTTTAATGAATTTATTTATTTATTTTTGGCTGTGTTGGGTCTTCGTTGCTGTGCATGGGCTTCGTTGTGGTGTGCGGGCTTCTCATTGTCATGGCTTCTTTTGTTGTGGAGCACGGTCTCTAGGCATGCAGGCTTCAGTAGTTGTGGCACATGGGCTCAATAGTTGTGGTGCACGGGCTTAGTTGCTCTGTGGCATGTGGGATCCTCCTGGACCAGGGCTTGAACCTGTGTCCCTTGCATTGGCAGGCAGATTCTTAACCACTGCGCCACCAGGGGAACCCTGAGCTATTAATCTTATTATCCTTTTCTTAGCTAACGTATTACATTCAATAGAACTATCTTATGAGTTGCATAAGGAGTTTATAGATTTACCACCATTCCTGATGTATCTGTGGATCGCCTCTTAAATACAAAATAGAGCTTTGCAGTGACAATAAAATAGTATAAACAGAGTTTTACTCTCTGAAAACCACTTTCTTTGCAATAACCACTGTATATAGAAAAACCTTCCTGTTCTCAGGTAGTATCCATTTATTTGAATTACTAAGCCCTGCAAACTAGAGGTTAAGGACCTGAGTTTGGTTGTTTTGTTATCATAAATGATGACATTACAGAAATGCAGTTATGTGATGCTTAGTGAAAATAAAGCCATAATATTTTAGGGAGTAAAATTAATTCAAAATGTTTTCAATAAGAATGTGGCCAAGTTGGCCCACATACTGTAGTGCAAGCTGATAAATAATCAGAAGACTGCTATGTACAATTACTAAATAAGCTCATGCAAACAGTTCATGTAAAACCACCTTTAAATCGAATACCTTAACTGAAAACCCTACTAATCTCGATCACATGGTGTAATATACAACTTTCAGTCCAGAAGATTTGGATAAATGTTCTGCAGCTATACCCAGAAATCAGCTTTTCAGTAATTTCGGTAAAATATTCTCGATGTTTTATCAAATACAGTTATTATATCACAAGCAGTTTCAAATTCCAAAATGGTGTGTATCGAGAAAAAAAAGCAGGAGTCTTTGCCTTTCTTAACTCTGATTACCCTAATTTAGGATAAATAGTACCTTAATTAATTAATGCCTTAAGATCATGGACTGAAAGATGCCGTAAAGTGCAAATTACTGTTTATTTGAATGAACACTCTTCATATTTAATAATTAAAAGGCAGAATAAAAGGAAGAGCCAAACATCGTAACAAATAGTACCAGCATTTAAACACAAATTTCCAAAAATGATTATCACGTTAGACTTGAAACAGACTTTTTTACATCTGGTGAGAGGACTTTAATTTTTTAAGTATTTAGAAGGCTTTTTATTACACAACTGCACATCTCGGTGTACCATTATACTGTTTTGTGGGTAAATTGCTGCCGTAAATCTCTACACAACTCTGTTATGTTCTCCTTTTCTCTTTATTTCCTTTTCCCAACAAATGTAGTATTTGAGATACCGCTTCCTATTATTCCATCCAGTTTAATAGTAGTTTTCTCATTTTTGAATGTATCATATTCAATTAAAGATGACTTAAATACTTTAAAAAGTTCCCCCACCCCGGCCCTCCCTATGGAGATACGTTTACTTCTGGACTCACTTCGAGGTAACAATAATATACAGACTTCTGCTACTTTTTTCTCACAGCTCTGAATGAAATTGATAAACCTTCTCTGCGGTCCTATAAGAATAGACATTGTTTGCTTTCATGATAAGGTTCTTGATCACGCTGCAAGTGAGAATACTAAACACTGTATTTTCAGCTTTTGGTGCCTTGAACAGATACTCTGTTCATGTATGTGATAAGATGTTAATGGAAGCAAAAAATAAAATTTTCTGGTAGAAGACTTGTACCCACGTGTTTATTCCTTCCACAGATAATTAATGAGTGTCACTTTCTGTATGGCAGGCACACTATGCCAGGCACCTGGGATACTGCAGCATACCAAAGAAAATCTTGTTCTCATGACTGTATGTCTTCCACCAACTGAATTGCTGTACTATTGATTTACCCCCCTGTGAAGAACTAGACTAGTTTCATGACAGTAAACAAAAACATCCTGAGTTTATACCTTAAAAAAAGAAAAACACTGTGAATGTCAGCTGATTAAATCCTATCCTACATGAAGTTGGAGTCCTCTTTGATGTGCGGTTTTAGATAAATGGTGATAAGAGTTCTTGACGTGTTTTAATGAAATTTGATGCAGATGATGTTCTGGATTAATCTCAACAATAAATGTATATGATTTTGAGCATTTTTTTGCACTATAAATTGGTTTAAAATTTTTTAAAAAACAGATTGATGCAGACTTATATAGGCTGATGACACCTTATTGGCTATAATTAACCAGAATATGTGATATCTGTATGTTGAACATACCATGCAATATTAAGGGATCAAGAAAATGACTTCTCTTTATGGCTTTTTTAAAAGAATTTTTTTAGCACTGAACTAACTTATATGTTTGTTTAATACTCGCAAACTGTTCAACCCAAGTGGGAATATAGACTTAACATAATGAGAGTGAATGAAAAATCTGACCCATCAGTGGTCTTCTTTTATAAATTTATAACCCTTAAGAAAAGTTAATTAAGGGGAATTCCCTGGCAGTCCAGTGGTTAGGATCCGGTGCTTTCACTGCCATGGCCTGGGTTTAATCCCTGGTCGGGGAACTGAGATCCCGCAAGCCACGCAGCGTGGCCAAGATAAATAATTTTTTTTTACAAAAAAGAAAACTTAATTATGGAAACACATCAGGTCTTGCTTTATTCCAAGGTGTAAAATATGGGAATACATATAGATCAGCAATGGTAAATTTTTTAAGCTACCTTGTTTGTAAGGATGAAAGAGAGATTTCCTTTCTTTTCTCATTTGCATCTGAGATAAATCCTCAGTGTTATATATACTTATTTATAATATGTGAAAACCGTTTCCTTTGAACATATAAACGTAAAGATTTCCAATAATCTGCAACTAAGGTGCATCGGCTGAAGCTAGTAGATTGGACAGAATACTGCTGCAGTTTGGGTAAAAGTTAATGGTTTTTTTTTTGCGGTACATGGGCCTCTCACTACTGTGGCTTCTCCCATTGCGGAGCACAGGCTCCGGACGCGCAGGCTCAGCGGCCATGGCTCACGGGCCCAGCTGCCCCGCAGCATGCGGGATCTTCCCGGACTGGGGTACGAACCCGTGTCCCCCGCATCGGCAGGCAAACTCTCAACCACTGCGCCACCAGGGAAGCCCTGTCCTGCTTATTTTTATTGCAAGCTCTGTCACTGCAGTTGACTCACAACATGCTGACAGTAATCTACCGTAAGCCCTGCTGAAATATATATTGAATGTGGTAGCCAAGGAGCTGTATTTAAAAGGTACATTTAAAAAATATCTCAAACTGGCATTCAGTTGCTTACTGAGTAACATAACCTGGATTATGGTTTATCTCAAACTTTATAATAATAAGTAATATTTCACTGTTCAACTAAAATTCTGAAGAGAATAAAGTTTGTATCCCCTAAAGGAGACAATTACGCATCAGTTCTACTGCACTAGCCAAAATCTAAAGTCAAGAACTTCTTAGTACAAAAAAGACACCTCAAAGTGATCACACGCTGTGTGTCCAAAAGGATCTTCACTATTTTGTAAAAGTCTCTCGCACCCCCTCTTTTTTATAGCTCTAAAATTTCATTTTAATATGAGTGTATATGATATATATTTTCTAATTCTCCTTCTTTCCAAATACATAAGTACACAAACTTGTATAAATTATGTAATTACATAACAATTGAAAGACAGGAAACACGGATGCATTGGGGTGTGTGTTTAAACAAGTCGAGATGTGATAGACAAGAAAAAATCTGAAGAGAAGGAAATTCCACCAGAGTGAAGCTTTATTAGCTCCATTTTCCCCCATTTCATATCTGAAGCAACCAGATTTTTCATTTGTTTAAAAATAAAGCATTTGCACACACAATGGTAGCTTATCACGAAGTCTTGTACCACTATAAATCGCTACATTATTTGCATATCAAGATTCACGCCAAGTTCGGTTGAATCTACTGTTTAGTATCTTGAAAGCAGTCTTGGTTTCATGTCTACTTTATTATTTGCCCAAAACTCTTGTAAATTCTCCTTGTGGTGGTAGCTGGAACTGAAACGGTATTTTTTTCTAACCAGCCAGATTGTGTTTTAACCAAATCTGGCCAATCTGTCATGTCTGTCCGCACCTGTGGTTTCCAACTCAGCAAGTATTAATTTTGACTTTGACTGGCTCGAAGTCAGTCGTGGTGCTTCAGAGGAGGTGACACAGGGTGGGCTGGCCTCAGTCCTACCCACAAGCCTGGCACTGACCGCTGGACCCAGCACTCCAGCAGTGCCCTGGGTGAGCGTCATTAATCCTCTTCCACAGAAGGCAAAGCTTGGAGGTGAAAGTTAAGTGACTTGGCCTGAGGCCCGAGTCACACATCCAGCAAGTGGCTGGGTTTTTTATTTGTTCATTTGTTTGTTATTGAAGTACAGTGGATTTACAATGTTGTGTTCGTTTCAGGTGTACAGCACAGTGATTCAGTTATACAGTCAGGGACTCTGGAGCCACTTAGCGTCAGTGTGACCTTGACCAAGTTACTGAACCTCTCTGGGCCTCAGTTTCCTTGTCTGTAAAACTGGGATGGTGTGTAATAGTACCCCATCCTGACTGGGTGCATATAACAGTGCCTGGTATATAGGAGACAGTACAATAAATTATTCTTATTGCAAATTGATGGTTAAGGCTGTCTACAGGGGAGATACCGTATACACACCTAGAAGGGGCTCAATAAATGTTGCATTTACCAAAATGTTCCATTCCTGAAGGACCTGCCTTTTCTTTTTTTTTTTTTATTGAAGCACAGTTGATTTACAGTGTTACAGGTGTACAGCAAAGTGATTGTTTTATATATGTATATACACATATATATGTCTGTATATCTATATATTCTTTTTCAGATTCTTTTCTATTATAGGTTATTACGAGATACTGAATATAGTTCCCTGTGCTATACAGTAGGACCTTGTTGTTTATCTATTTTATATTTAATTGTGTATATCTATTAAGCCCAAACTCCTAATTTATCCCTCCCCAGCTTCCCCCTTTGGTAACCATATGTTTGTTTTCTGTGTCAGTAAGTGGCTGTTGTGATCACCTCTTCATCTCTTTCATGAGAAAAGTATTGCTGCCATAGGGTTGTGGGCAAGACTGAACACACTACGCCCAACCCTTTGAAAGCTGAGATCGATGCTCCAGGGAGAGAGAGATTGCAGGCCAGCAGGGTCAGAGGGGAGCTGCACATGTCTATAGAGTGAGCAGCCAGAGGCTGCCGGGGGCAGGCTTTGTGGTACAAAGCGGGTGGGGTATCCCCTGGTCCCCACAGAAGGATGTGATGGACTTGTTCAAATGGTTCTGCAGGCAGGCAGGGGACTGAGCCCTGCTCCTGGGGGACAGGCAGGAAGGCCCCTGAGCCCTTTGATAAGGAGGGATAGGGGGCCGTGTGCACAGGGCAAGCTGGAAGGGCAGCCCACGGTTAGGTATTCATCTGATTTTACCAGATGTCAAGACATCATATGACACTGAACCTTGACTTTAGGTCTTTACATCACAGTGGCTAAACCAGGATTCTAATGTGGACTTTCTCATTCCATGCCCACGTTTATTCCACTGTTGCGTGGCACTTCTTCCCCTTGCTAAGACCACATGTCAACATTTTATTAGTAACTAAGTACTTTCCTTTCTCTGGGCATTTCTTAGTCTTGTCTTACGAATTTATATACCATAGTGTCTATTGTATTCTCACAAAATACTGGGGCACTCTCATTTGGGAAAGAATTTGAGAACTTGTTTTTCCTTTTAAAGGAAATTGGAGTGTAAGTCCTAATTGTATCTTTTTTTAAATTTTTATTGCAGTATAGTTCATTTACCATGTTGTTAGTTTCTGCTGTATAGCAAAGTGAATCAGTTATACATATACATCTATCTACTTTTTTTTCAGATTCTTTTCCCATATAGGCTATTACAGTGTATTGAGTAGAGTTCCCTGTGCTATACAGTAGGTCCTTGTTGATTATCTACTTTATTTATAGTAGTGTGTGTATATCAATCCCAATCTCCTAATTTATCCCTCCCCCCATCCCCTGGTAACCACAAGTTTGTTTTCTACATCTGTGACTCTACTTCTGCTTTGTAAATAAGTTCATTTGTTTAGATTCTACATATGTGATATCGTATGATATTTGTCTTTCTCTGTGTGACTTACTTCACTTAGTATGATCATCTCTAGGCCCATCTACGTTGCTGCAAATGGCATTATTTCATTCTTTTTTATGGCTGAGTAATATTCCACTGTATATATATGTACCATTTATCCTAATTGTATCTTGATTTCGAGTCTTCTTCTTCCCTGAGAAAACTTTTTTCCTTTCAAGAATTCTACCTTCCCTTCTCAAAACAAAACCTCGTTTCCTCATAGTCCATCACTGTTGTTAGAACTTTTTTACTTTGCCTTCACAGCCATGCAGCTGGCATCCCCCAGGTCTGGAATGCCCTCTTTCTCCAATTGCATCTCCTACATTAGACCTTTCCAGCTACTCCTGCTCATGGTGACACCCACCCCGTCTTACACTGTGGGCTAAATGCTGCAAGGAATACTTTAAAACATAAGAGATGGTTTCTGCCACTGGGACTCTCAGTGTGGAGAACAAGAAATAAGGATTGCACAATGTAGAGGCAAATCAGTACACATCAAACTCTGCACTCAGGCCCCCAAGGCCAACCACGAGCTGGGCTCTGCCTGCCAGGGCAGCCCCCTCCGCTGCCGTGTTTCCTCCCCTTCACTTGGCTCTGGCCACACTGGCCGTCTTTCTGCTTCTCACCATTCTGCCTCTCCATGTTGTTACTCGGCCTGGAGTACTCTTCCCTCCACATCTAGCTCTTTCTCTTCTTTCGAGCCCTTTCCAGGCATCATCTATAAAGACACATCCCTTGACCATGCTATACCCAAAGCTGACCCTGCTGACTGTTCCATGCCCAGTGGTTCCCAGGTCAACCTCTTACTACCTGTGAGATTTTTTCCCCAAGACATTTCATTTCTCTGTGCCACAGTCTGCTTATCTGTAAAATGGCAACATGTTAATAGGTTAGATTGTTGTGAAAGTCCAGTGCATCAGTACATGTAAAGTGCTGATTGTGAGTCCCTGGTGTATAGTGAGCGCTCAGTAAACACAGTCAGTTTCTAATCATCATCATCATTAAGGGTAAAGAAGTACCGTAACCCATTAATGCTGTAGAAAGGGGAGAAGTCCTTGAGGCCCTGAGTCACCACAAGAACCTTCCTTGCGAGGGCAGACTTGAGCATTATTGTGTCTCTGTGGAGTCTGGATTGTTGCCCGCAGACAGGCGCCCCATCCTCCTCCTTTGGATTTCCATGGCTCTTTTGGTTCTTCTCCCACAGTACTGACCTTGATCTTCCTTGTATCATCACTGAGTGTATGTCCTCATAGAAGGGCTGGTCCTGCATCTCTGCGTCCTAGCACCCTTGTCCTCTACACACTGGACAGGTGACCACTTACTTGATCAGTATAAGAAACACTCAGAGAGAGGCGTGGACTTATAAATACTACCAAATGTAAAATAGATAGCTAGTGGGAAGCAGCCGCATTGCACAGGGAGATCAGCTCGGTGCTTTGTGACCACCTAGAGGGGTGGGATAGGGAGGATGGGAGGGAGACGCAAGAGGGAAGAGATATGGTGATATATGTATATGTATAGCTGATTCACTTTGTTATACAGCAGAAAACTAACACACCATTGTAAAGCAATTATACTCCAATAAAGATGTTAAAAAAAAAAAAAAGAAACAGAGAGATGTTATGAAATCAACAAGTTTAAGAACTCTCGACGTGGGCCCGTGGATGCGGGATGAGCACAGTGACTCCAAAGATCAGTTACTGGAAATGGTCCAGCTGGTGCTGTGGGGAGCTTACTGTTCATGGGATCTTAAGTTGGTTGTAGAGTCTGTTTAATTCAACAGACGTTTGAAGAGCATCATTTCATGCTGGCCTCTGAGCTAAGATTGTGGGACCACAAACAGAACCGATATAGGTTCCCTTAAAGCATTTAAAATGGATTCAGATGGGACTTGAGTGGAGAGAAACAGGAAAGCTGTACCAGGAATGCTTTAGAAAGAGCACAGGTAGAGGCATAGAGTGGGCAAGGTCCAGGATTTCGGGTTGTCTAGAAGAAAGATTTCCTCATTCTAGAGCAAGAGGAAGGAAGATTGCAGCGAGGGACCCCAAATTATGGAGGATTTAGGGTACCAGAACTAGAACATGGGCTTTCTTATATAGACATTTAGGAGCCTGTGGAAGCTGTGAACAAAAGATTGGCAGAAGCAGTACTCAAAATTAGATAATACATTTGTCTTTTCTCTGGTATCACAAATTCCTTGTTTGAAAAGGTTTGAATTAAAAAGGACAAATCTCAACTGTATGTGTCAGGCACTTTAAGTAATTGTACAGTTTTGGATACTAAGTAAATTTTACAGCATAGTGACAGGTGTCGGGAAGCCATTCAGCTCTTAGTCGTGTACTCTTTACTTGAGTAATATTTAAAGTATTAAAATTGTCCTTTTCACTATAGTTTATGTGTCATGCGCTTGATATATTCTTGAAATACTTAAGAAATTAGTTATTGTGGAAGTGACCTATCCCACGTGTAAATGGAAAAGAAAAACTTTACATCATTCATAAATTGAAATATTTGGTTTCAGTTGTACTCAGATTGAAACCGTCAAAGAATCAGAATGAATGTAGTTTTATGATTGTCAGATTTACCACCAGAGCCCCAGATTTTCTCAATACCACATCTCAGTATTCTTGTAAGGTTTGTAGCTTCTTTGCACCCATGTTTGAACACTCACCACACCACACTGTTAACTCTTCTTGCCTTCATTTTAAGGAAAACATGAATATTATTAGATTTGTCCCCAAATAATTGAGTGTCAAATTATTTTCATCAACAAGGAGATCTGGTAAGAGTACAAAGTTTGGGGAGAGAACTCAGCAACACTTATAAACAGGTTGATCAAAAGGAATATTTTCTATTTCTTGACAATGAGTTTGTGATGTTTTGCTTTTTATGTGTGATTTTTAAACAACCCGTTGCTTTTATAGGCTACTTCTGTGGCTAAGAAACTCTGTTCCCTAATGTACATTCCAGAAGGAAGCCATGTGACTGAATTCCTTATCACATATTGTGACTTGCCAGATGCAGGGATCCAGGGACTAAAGGGATGCAGAATGTTCTCATAACAACTGTGCCAGGAAATACAGCCAAACTCAGGGGCACCCCTCCCCAGGGTCTGAACCCTGGAATTACGTTAGGGATTCTCATGAGTCAATGTTCGGAAAATGAAATGAGAATTTTAAGTGAGCCCTCGTGCTGGCCAGCTGCCCAAAGCCTCTAACACCCCAGAAATTATGAGAGGGAACCTTGGGGATCTGGAATGAATGCTACACCCTCTTACAATGAATATTCTCCAGGCTGTTCTCTTAGCAGCTGTCTTCACCCCTCCCCTCAAGCAGCTTGCAATCCCCATCCCATGACACCAGCTTTTGAAAATGGAAAGATAGACCTTTATTTTAACATGTTTAGTATATTAACATCTTCAGCCAAAATGACTTGTATATCCCAGCCCCATCCCACAAGCCAGATATATGACTCCAGTACCATGGCTCTCTCAGTGACCTGCCCAGTCACAGCTTTGGTAGCCTTCAAGCCTGCCTGATCTCAACAGTGTATGCAGATGAGCCACTCATGGAGCCAGAAAAACTCTATTTATTAATCCTAGACGTTCTTATCTTTTTTAATAAACACCTAATAAGATGTAAAATAATGACCCGCATGATCTCCATGTTAACATTTGTACCCCAGAGTCTAAACAGACCAAAGGGTTCATACTGTGTGAACAGAAATAGTTTAGCATCAAAAGGAGAAAACTGTATTTCTTGATAGAAAGGAAGTGGTCACAGATCATGCCAGTCAAACAAATCTGTCAGGGCTTTGAAATACAGAGCTGTTAGGTGAGATACTGAGGTAAAGGGTAAAAATAAGATCAGACTAAATATTGCAGTCTATGTTGATTTCTGTTAGACTGGTAAATTTCACTTTTAGGAGAATAGTTTTCAGATATTAAATAACTATAAAGCATTGAGTTATTGTTTGACTTGGATTTGTGGGGGGGAAGGCATTTCCTACCATTTTGTCCCCCCCAATTCCTCTCCTGCCCTCCCTAGAACTGGTCCTTGTTGACCCCTGCAGGGGTACAACTGGGTATTTAAGTCCTGAGATTTTTAAAAAATGGTACAAATGATCTTTTTTTACAGAACAGAAACAGGCTCACAGACATAGAAAACAAATATATGGCTACCAAAGGGGGGAAGTGGGGAGGGGGGTTAAATTGGGAGATTGGGATTAACACACACACACCACTATATATAAAATAGATAACTAATAAGGACCTACCGTATAGCACGGGGAACTCTACTCAATACTCTGTAATAATCTATATAGGAAAAGAATCTTAATAAAAGTGGATATATGTATAACTGAATCACTTTGCTGGACACCTGAAACTAACACAGCATTGTAAATCAACTATACTCAAAAAAAAAAAAAAAAGTCCTGAGACTTGTTTATGGTTAGACAGGCCGATAGTCTGCTGAACCAAGCACAGGAAATTTGAAACACCTAGAGGCCTTTTTTCAAAACCCTTTGCTGCTCACATTTTAGTTAGAATTCTAAAGATAGAATGGACTGTTTGGAGACTGAAGTCTAGTGTAAAAATGCTGGGGTTTTTAGGCCAGCTCTTAAACCTCTGAAGTCACCTGACCTGGAGGTGTGTCAGTTGGGTATTCTGAAGCATCAAATGAAAACAAAATCCACCCTGGTGTTGGCAGGCAGCCATTGTGCCTGTCAGAGAATTAGAGTTGTTAGAATACCATCCATCCACTTAAGCCTGAATCAGAATCAGCCTGTTTTTAAAAACTTCCTCCACCACACTTTTATTTGCATATTATTTCATTTTCTTTGGTAATACATCATATCAAGTAGCCACAGCAGTCAGCATCTAACATAATTAAAAAGCAACAGCTCCTTAGATATAGAATTTTTTTTCTTTCTTTTTTTCTTTTTTTTTCTGGCCATGGGGCTTGTGGGATCTTAGTTCCCCAACCAGAGATCGAACCCGGACCGTTGGCAGTGAAAGCACAGAGTCCTAACCACTGACTGCCCAGGAATTCCCAGATGATAGATTTTCTCCATGCCCTAGTAAACCCCCTCGTGGAAATATCAGTACTTGCCAGTTTTTCACCCACCTCTCTGGCCAGTGCCCATCTTCTGTTCTAGCCATTATCCTTAAGGCCATTGATGGGCCACGTGTTAGGCCCTCTTTTCTTCTCACTCTGTCTCCCTCTCTGCGTGATCTAAGCTCTGCCTGTGGCTTCACTTACCACCTCTGAGCACCAGAGGAATGAATGACCTAGTGGACAGATCATAAAGACACCACTCCTATGCAGTTCATCTTAGCTTAGGTTCCCCAGAAAGACAGCCTGAAGCAGCAAGCTGTGTGCCGTTCCTTCATCGGGGGATAGCATCCCAGGAGGGAGAGGGACCAAGAGAGTGTAGTTTGGTGGGAGGGAGAGCGCATACGTGTGTAAGCTACTGGGACAGCCCAATCCTATAAGATCATAAGCCAAGGCATCCTCTGAACTGTGTCCTAAGATTATGCATTGTGAGAGGAGAAGGGAAGAAGAGTTTTTCCCCTGCTGCCTGTCCCCCACTGGTCAAAGGTTTCCCTCCAATGTATTACCTCCTCCACACCCCCAGGTAGTTCATGGGTGGTGTGAAAGTGTGGATCCAAAGCCATGTCAACTCAGAAGCCATGGAGTGAGAGGCAAGAACTGCCCCCAGGCATGAGCAGGGACTGTCAGACTATACCCAGGGACACCAGTACTGATGAAGCAGCTGAAACAAGACAGGAGAGGGTGCGAGAACCTCAAATGGTACATCCAGGGCTCCAGGATGATCTGCCCCTTTACCGCTCAGACCCACCCATGCCAGTCACCATCGCTTCCATACTACGACATGGGGCCTCTGCTTTTGCGAGAGTGAGATGCCCTTACTTCCTCCCAGTGACCAGAGATCCAAGTGCAGGCAGTACCTGAGTCCCCTTTAAGGGGAAGCCCTGCTGAAATCACATACCAGAGCCTGGAGGCAAGAGGAGAAACAAACTACAGTTTCCACTGCTGCAGCTCACCTGGAGACTCAGCATCACGATCCATCACCCGGTCCAGGTTTCCTTCACCGGTAGCAAATTGGCCTGATTTGAATTGCTGGCCTGCTGAGATGACCCAGACCTTCTTCCCTCAGTTGTCTGAGCCCTTGGTTGCCTTGTTGCTGTTGAGCCATAAGTGCTGAAATTTCCCATTTATGGTTACCACTGGCTGTGGAAGCACCTAGACATACCCTGATGAATCCCTCAAGTTCTGGAGACATCCTCTCCTCCCTCACTGTGTAGCCGTAGTCTTGGCTGCTCGTGATATCAGGATGGAACATCCCCAGCAGTCACCTGACTGCCTGTTTTCTGCTGGTGTATTGACACGAGGAGTCCAGAATGACCAGGAGATGGTCAGAGCTTCAAGTTTATTGGAACTTTTGCATGTCCCCTGGAGGAAACAATCGTCCCCCACTCCTGCCTAGGAATCAGGACTTCTAACTTGGCAAATACGAGCGTTGCGTGGATGGGAAACACAAATTTTGCAAGTGGGTCCCTGGGATTGATGATGACAAAGACCAATCCTGTTTTCATCCTTTGGTTACCAGACCTGAGTATTGTCGCTCTCGGTAATACAGAGCAGATACTGAAGCCATTGCTTCAATACCTATACCACATCCTGGAGGGCAGGGCTCCAACTCCGCAGGAAGTTATCCTAAGATGCCTCTTGGGTTACTTTTTAGTAGACCACTCTCCCTGCCTGTTGGGCCAGCTTTGAGGATGAGTCATTGTCAGACCGGTGGATTCTAAGGTTATGGACCCATTGTCACATTTCCTTTGTTATAAAATGGGTGCCTTGGCCTAAGGTGGTGTTTTGTGGAATAGCCTATCGAGAAATCAGTTATTTTATAAGCCCAGGGACAGTGGTGGCAGCAAAAGTATTGGGAGCTGGAAGCCAAACACTGTGGTAAAGACAAATCATTGCCCCTTCCCACGGAACTAATCTTACACCAAGTCAGTGATGGGTCTTCTTGAGTAATGATGCCGTATCCAGGGCTTGGTATCAGTGTCTGTGGCTGGCAGGTGAGACGTGTAGCGGTTGCAGTAACTTTCCCAGCATCGGTGAGAGGAAGAGCCTCTGCCACTCTCTTCACAGGCCCATGGTATCAACTCTTTGCTGGCCTGAGCGGGAGGCTGGCTGACGGCCCTAGAATGACTCGTCCTGTCCACCTTTTGTTGACGTTTGACAGCACACATGTTGACATTTTGGGGGATGCTTCCTGGTGGGCATTAGCCTGAAGCACAGAAAGCACCTGACCTGTGCCACCTGCATCCATCCTTCCCAGACCTCCTCAGCACATCATCTGTCCCTGTTGTTCCCTAGGCCCCTGACAAGCTGTCCGTTCGCTGCTGCCCCGGAGTCAGGGTGTGTCTGTAGCCCAGGCCTTCCCTCCGCCCACGTGGCATGAGTGCCCAGGGCTGCTCTGTGTCCTCACCTGCCACACTTCCTTCCCACGGCCCCTCGGGTCCACTGCTGAATGGCACTGCGGTGTAGCACCAGGTCACTTGGGGCTCTGTCTGAATTCCTGTTTTCTCTGTCTATTGATCATGAAACAGAGACACCCATCGTATGGGGGTCTGGGTCACCTATAAATGTAATTTCCTTGTGCCCTCTGAATGTACTTGGGCCTAATCCCAGATAAGCCATTTCCATCATAGAGTGGGTTTTTTCTTTGCCCATCTAACTTTATGTCAGGGCCATTTGTTGACCATGGTTGGGTATGTCAAGGCCCTGGGCCCCATAATGTACTAGGGGCTGGGTTTTAAACGGAACGTTGTTCTCTGCCCCAGAACCCCAGGGGTCTACAGCGTGACTTCTCTCTTGGCACTCCTTAGCCATCGAGGATAGGTCTGCACCCCCAGATCCATCATTGTCTAGATGTGCCGCAAAAGTCTTCTCGATAGCTCGGGTCACTCTTGAAACTGGCAGCCGCCAAGTCTCTGATAAATGGGTCCAAACAGTATTATAAAGTATGGAATGTGCATACTCCAGAATCCAAAGAGGCCCACCTTTTTCTTCGCAGTAGATGTCGAAAGAAGCAACCTGTTCTTTACCTTAGAGAGGAGGTTCTCAGCCCGTCCTGGAGCCCTAGGCTTCTTAAAAACGTAAGCAGTGTGCCCTCTTAATGTTTGTGCTGTGTGGTGTTCGTGTCTCGCTAGGCCCACTAGGGTGCTTTCCATTTCTTGCTCCAGTTAACATGTGGTCCTCTGTATAGTGGACTAGAGTCACGTACTGTGGAAAGTCAAGATGGTCCGGGTCCCTGCAGACTAAGTTTTGAGGGAGATCGGGAGAGTTCACATCACCAGCAGACAAGGGAGTAAGTAGCCTGTCTCTACCCATGGATGGTAATTGCCATATTCACATAAATAGCTGGGTACCCAGTGCCAGAAGCTGTATAATATCACATCTGGCATAACAAGTACTATTCGGGATTTCCAGCACTTTTAGCTTACAGTGGCCCATCGTTTTTTTTCCTGCAGGGTCATTAGAAGTACAGAAAAGGCGGTGTAAGGAGGGACCACTGCTCCTCCTCTCTGAGGCTTTGGTAGTGTTCCCATCTCTGCAGTTCTTCCCAGCATACACGGCATTGCCGTTGAGTTACCATCTTGAGTGAGGAATACACTTGCGCCGGAAAGTTCCAGAGGCTTCTACTCAGTCCTCCACACCCAAATGACACTTACTCCCCATATCAGAGACCCATCTGAGGGTCTCCCAGTTACACACTTGAAGTCAAGAAATCACTCCAGTCGCTCCCTCGCCCCCATAAGGCCCCATTCGAACCGGGACACAATGGCGTTTAAGATTCCCCAGTATTGGTATGGTTTGGAGCCCTGATGTAATAGTCCTCAAAAAGTCTGGAGTCCTTTCCGCAGGGCACGGTTATCCGTGCAGAAAAGTTCTTTGCTCTCTTCCGTGTTACACACGCTCTTTTCTCTGCCTGATGTATTTCTCCCTCCCCTCTTTCCTTAGGTATTCCCTGACCTTCCTGACGAGGGTACATCAGTCATATGTTACTATGGTGCCATGTGCCTCTTCTCTGCATGACTTAAAATAATTGTAGCTTTGTATTAATCTTCTGTGTTTTTCAATTAATGCCAGTCTCTTCCTAAGGTCCTTGAGGGGAGTGTCCTTCCCTGCTTTGCACTCTGCTCTCTCCCTAACTTGGTACCTGAGTCACATACTAGGAGCTTAATAACTATTTGAGGAATGAGTGAATTGTTCGGTGGACGGGACAAAGCAGTGGAGAACCCTGGCCTCAGGAGCCCCATCTCTAGCTTAGCGATTCTCAGAAGCCCTCCCCAACCATGTTTTAACATTTCTAATATCAATTGCTTTGGGCCGGGTAGCTGTTGTGAGTTTAGTTGTTATTGCCTGTGCATACAAAAAAAAAAAAAAAACCCAAAAAAACAAAAAGCAAGCAAACAAAAACTTGTGAGAAGGGTGTCAGCAGCTCAGAAGAAAATTCCAAGGACAGTGCTAGAGCAACAGTCAAGACACACTGCATCAGCAAGGCTGTTGATGACACAAAGGGCCATGTTTTGTGGTCAAACAGTCATCTTGGAGCTGAAAAGTGAGGCAGAAGATTTGAAATCTGAACGTGAAGAAGTTCTAATAATCCATTTTTTGGGCTTCCATAATATCACTCTTGAGCACAAATAAAAAGATTAGCATATATCATGTTCTCCTTATCATGAGAGCCCATGCAATAAGTATGATTCTTCTGTGATAAGAAATCAGTTATAGTTTAATTTGGCAATTTTTAAGTTTCTTAGTGGTTCCGAGTAAGAGCTCATCATCATTTTAGAGTCAGTGAAATGTGATATTATATACAGTGGTCTTCAGGGGCCTCTGTTAACATATATGGCCTCTAGTGTGAATTAGAAAGAGGCATTTCTTTCTCCAGGGCAGCCTTGCAGCTGGATGTAGGGGTCAGGGTGTCAGGCCCTCTCCACCAGCTGTCTTTGGGAAAGGGAACCAGCAGTACCGTGTGTGGCCGCTTCAGCTAGCCTCAGCTTTATGAAGAATAATTTTCTTTCACAATTCAGAACAGAACATTCTCTGTAGTTTTAGGCACTGCTGTCCTGTTTTAGCATGGTGTGACTTGGAAGAAAGGTTACAGGAAAACTTGGACTATATAGCAAAGTGAGTATCATTTGGAAGAATAGGTTTCTATTTTTTTAATTTAATTTCTATTTTATATTGGAGTACAGTTGATTCACAATGTTGTGTTCGTTTCAGGTGTACAGCAAAGTGATTCAGTTATACATATACATATATCCATTCTTTTTCAGATTCTTTTCCCATATAGGTCATTACAGAACACAGAGTAGAGTTCCCTGTGATAAGTTTCTGTTCTTAAAAAGCATTCTCTTTAAGGCAGTTTTTTTTTTTTTTTCTAATGGATAAGCCTATTGTGAAGAAGTTTTGATCTGAGACTATCAGGGTGTTTCTGGGTAGACAGGAAATCTAGCAGAATTTCATTTTGATTGAGACTGTCCGGGTCAGTGACCTCATAATCTTTTTAGAATGAAGCTCTGGCAGTGAAGCATTCCAATCCCACTCCTGGGAACTTTGGTCAGCTCCTGAAAGGCAGGCGTGCCTTTGATGTTTGATGTAGACTTTGATATTTATGTCAGTGTTTTTGTTTGACCATATACTCTGGAACTGCTTTTCATACTGCTTGTGTCTAAATTTAAATTTCTACAACTGTACTTTGCCGCAGCAGCTAAACCTAATTTACTCACTACAGTTAAGATGTTGAATACAATTAGGAAATGTTCTACTAAATTAATACTTTTATGCAGGGCCTGCCATAAGGGTACAGATAAGAAACTAATCAAGAAGGATGTTAGTTCCTGTTATGGGAAAGATTCAAACTTACATTAAGTACTTAGATTCTAGATACCTTCCAACTATCTGAAAGGCATTTCTGTTATGAATTAGAAGGTTTATAATTTCTCTTTTAGGTCTATAATTTATATTCAAATATATCATCTAATTTTATGTAAAGTAACTTTTCCTGCTTACGATTCCCTTCTCCATCCCCCATTCTCACTGTAGGACAGACAGAGAAGTGTACTTTGTAGTAACCTGACCTCTGATTGCTGTCTGGGAGCACAGGTAATTATAAGAGATTAGAGGGGAAAGCTGCAACTCAAGAGATTAGGAGAAGCAAATCTGGCAGAACCACCATCTGTGGTACCTGGTAGGAAAAATCTTGTGTTTCAGTGCACAAGTCCTGTTTGCATCTCAGAGTTCACCACAAACTGAAATTTTCTCATCTTTTTGTTACTGACCAGAGATCTTGGCTTCCTTAATCAAAAGAAATGGATCAGAGGCCAGACAAGAAGTTCAGGCAAGGCTTTATTGGGGCCCCTGCTGCAGCAGAGGGGATCAGAAACAAGTAAAACGTTCCCTTGCTTGCTCGCTCCCCAAGGGGGGCGAGCTGGTTCCTTATGTGGGGTGAGGGTAGGGATGTGTCTGGGGGTGGGGCCAGAGGTGTGGCTTAGGTGGTCTGCCCACCCCTTTGGTGATGGTGAGTGCAGGGGGCATGTGCAGTGCCCTGCTTTTGCTCCCCGCTCTTCAGAAGTGGCAGTTGGGTTTTTTTCTGGTCTTTTTGTATCTTCTTGTCCATAATTTGCCCCAACTGTGCATGCACGCAGCTATATTTAGTCCCTTATATTTACTTTGTATTTTGTTGCTGGAGGAAACGTTTTTCCAGGTGCAAGCACTGCAGCAAAGGGTCCCAGGTCCCAGGTCCCAGCCTGTCTCATTTTCAGTGCTTTTTAGAAGTGTGATGTTATCCATTATCCAGAGGAATCCATAGTATTTTATTAATATGGGCCTCTGACCTTACTGCCCTAAAGTATGCCATTGTAAAATATACAGGCAGAAGGAGTTTGAACTGGAGAAATTTAGGGTAATTCTTCCCGTTTCAGAATGTCAGTAGAAATATTCCACCTTAAGTGTGCGTGTTACAGCTAAAACCATGAAAATGCTCATCTCGCACCAGTAGAAAACATTTTGTGCATGAAAGCGTTCACGGGGGATTTTTATTGTTAGCCACATATTAGGCATCAACAAACTGCTTACATGGATTTCTTAAAATTTGTTTGAAAAAACAGCAACAGATCCTTGTTTTGACCATTTGATCACCATTAATCACTCCCAATCACAAAACGGTCAGGAGAAGTAAGTGCATGGAATTCAAGCATTTGCTTCTCATTTTAAACTCTCATTTTAGACGTTTGCATGGGGTGAGAATAAGGAGCCGTGGAATTTTGTGAGGTTTTTATTACATCTGATTCCATTTTCTCTTTCCACCACTGCCCATCACTGATAATTAAAAAGCAATTATCCTTATCTTTTATCTTGATTGGGAAAGCTGTTGTCTGGTTCAATCTAATCTTTTTGGTATGTGACTAGATCTAAGATTTGAACAGTTGCAGTCCCGCTGCTGGTTATTTTCCCTGGGAGACTGAGGGGCAGGGAGAATCATCACACGTCGTGGTTAATCAGTTCTGAGAATTTATCTCATATAACCCTGTTTTGAATTAACTGGATAATCCAGTAAGCAGCATTTTTAATATCTCACATAGGGAAAGACTCAAAGCTGGCTAACAGTGAAATTTCCCATTTTTCACTGGCAGGAACCCCAGCCCCATAATGGGGAAGGTCCCACCAGTGCGAAGGCCCCATATGGGGGCCCCTCCCCTAGTGAGGACATGTACCCCCGAAGAGGAGTCCCCTTGGCCGCTGGCCCCTGCCACCCCACCACGTGAGTACAGCCCACGGCTCTGAGGACCTCAGCACGTTTTCCATTTCTTGGTGGCCGTTTGTCTGATGTGAGAATTAGCCAGACCCTCTTCCCTTTCATCCCCTTAAACATTTCAGAAAACGAGATGTGAGCCTCCTTTGGGTCCCTTTGCTTCATTTTGGCAAGTTTAATAGAAATTGTTTGGTTAGGAGGTGAGGGCTCTTGGTTGAGACTCAGCTTACGCGTGATTAGTGAAACAGTCTGTGGCTATCTGAGCAGTTCTGTTCCATGGAACTTTCTGCAGTGGTGGAAATGTTCCACAGCTGCACTTTCCAATACAGTAACCGCTAACCACATGCGGCTACTGAGTGCTTGAAATGTAGTGCGACCGAGGAATTTAATTTTTAACTTAATTTAATTTTAATTAATTTAAATTCAATTCTCCTTGTATGACTAGTGGCTGCTAAATTGGACAGTGAACGTGCCTACACTTAACGCCATGGGCCTGAGCTGTCTTTGAACATTCTACAGGTGGACCTCTCTACCTCTATTCCCTTAATAACCCAGAAAAATTTTCCTTGTATTATATGCATTATTGTAGATGTGATTCTCTGATAGTCAGAAAATCCTTAAGTTAAAACTTCTCATCTCAAAATGTATTCACCCATATTGCCCTTATGTAGCTTTAATTACTTTATGATCTTGAGAAATTCAATCTTAAAATTATGAAGTAATCTGTTTAAATATCCCAGCTTTATTTTCTTCTTCACACGTTTTAATTTGCAACTTCAATATATAGAGAGAAGTAATCACACACAGTAAAATAACTTTCCCATTTTATTATTCCTTTTTAAATGAGACTATAAAATAGCCTACATTAGTACAGTTAAGTGCAGTGCTATTACCAAAACATTAAATTCAGCGTGTACTCATTATATAATACAGCACTTAGAAGTTTCAAAGTTTGGTTCTGATAGGTGGGTTATTGAGATTACAGGTTAATTAAATGTGTAGTTTTAACTACTGTAGTAAATGTCCTTCCATTATTGGGCTGTCATTAAAAATTGCTTACACCGTAAGATGTGAATAAGGGAAATTATGTGCGGGGTATATGGGGACTCTCTGTACTATCTGTGCAGATTTTCTATAGCTCTAAAACTATTCTAAAATTTCTTAAAGTTTATTTTTAAAAATTGCTTACATCATATTTTCTCATGCCATCTATTTATGTTTGTTAACATAGCTGTGTATGCATCCAAAATAAGAATCATCAGATCAGCAGTGGGTAGCACTTACATAAGTTTCACAACATGGCAACTTCAGAATATCCCGGAGAGATACTATTATCACAGTTTTACAGGTGAGGAAGCTGAGGCAGGGAATACACAGTAATTCAGCCAAGGTTACTTAGCTGGGCAGTGGCAGAACCAGAATTTGAACCTAACAAGTCAGTCTTTTAACCACTAAACTGTGTTACCTCTTAAGGAATCTTGATTATGCAGTATAAGTTGTGTTCTCTCTGCTATCAATGTAGCAAGCAACCTTTCCACTATAAGAAATCTAAAATAAAGTAATGCGGTAATAAATTACTTATACAACTTGAAAAACATAGAAGTATTGCTTTGTGTTACAGTGATTTAGATTTTATTGTTTATACAGTGGTTCATTATTTTTATGAGGAATATGTTCATATTCTCTTGACAAGAAATGTCTGTGTTAGTGGGGTTTCAAAAAATTGATGTATGTTTCATTAAGACAGTGGCTAGGAATGAAAAAAAAAAGAGAGAGCAATATCTAAAGGGCAGGGGGGAGTGGATGTGGTTGGTTTTCTCATAAAGACAAAGTTGTTATAAGACTAAATTTTTAAGGAACCTAGAGTAATTTGTGGCATAGTATTTTATTATCACAGTGTTATTTTACCACTTTCCTATCACAGTGCTTTGTTTTGTCATATGCCTGTTAATGCTGTTTTTCCTGTACATTAAATTCTAGATCTTTGATTGTTACTTTTCATTGTGAGCAAAAGTGAAAACACTTTATATCTTTAACCCATTTTTAAAGAGAGGGTTGGTGTGAATATGGTTTAAAAGAAGTTCAGCAGAATAAATACCCAAAGTATTAACAACAACAAAAGAAACCCAAGATTAAAGTTTTAGCATACTTTCTCTTTCTTCGTGTTCACTTCTCATTTATAAACAGTACAAATACATTATATATGAAAGTTGTTAAGAGGCTAAATCCTAAGAGTTCTCATCACAAGGAAAAACATTTTTTTCTATTTCTTTAATTTTGTAATGTAAGAGAGGATGGATGTTCTTTAAACTTATTGTGATCATCATTCCATGGTGTATGTAAGTCAAGTCATTATGCTGCCCACCTTAAACTTATACAGTGCAGTATGTCAATTATATCTCAATTAAACTGGAAGAAAAAAGAAATTTTTTAAAAATGGTACAAATTTTAGATGACTAGAACTGGTAGTTTGGGGATTTAAAAAATCCATTTATAAGCCTTTCTGAGTCTGGAAGGGAAATCACTGAAGATCCTAATAGAGTATAAATCAAGATATTGCACGTAAGCCACTTTACAAAGCAAATAATAATTAAAATTTTAATTATGGGTTTTCCTGATTGTCGGCAACTGACAGAGCTTTCTTCTAGGGGCACAGTGTCACAGCTTTCTTTCCAGGGTGTGTTTGCACACTGGCCCAGGAAGCACCTCTTAAGTTTTAAGATGTTAATAATACCATGAGGACCCTTTTCCTGAGCTTCTCCAGAGTTGCTCTCACAGAAGATAAATGACGGAAAGCAGATAACTCAGACGCCTGCCGTAAAATAACCTGAAAGAAACAGTTTTCTGTACTCTTGAGTTTCACAGTAGGGAAGCAGCATTTCTGAGATATTTGCAGATTGTGTAAAATTCTGATGCTAAGTTCAGGTACCTGTTAGAATCATAGGCTAACGCAACTTAATGGGAAGACTAAGCAACAGTGTTTTACTTTCCTCAGTTTTGTATTATTTGGATTTTTTATAAGCAAATGAGCTTTTTCGATGCTAATTAGCTGCTCTTAAATTTGATTGATTTTAATACTTTGTAACTGATTTTTTAAAACTTTGTAGTACTTACATGTAATAATTTACTTCTTTCGTATGGTATGTTTATTAGTTATTTATAGCAGATTATTAGAAAGAGTTTATTATATTAGAAGAATGAAAAGCCTTGAAAAAGAATGGTTTATTTGAAATGGTGCTACCCATGAAAGGAGTCCCTGTTTTAAAAGCTGAGAGCTGGGTTAGACCTTTAAGGGCATCTCCTATCTGAGCGCTTTCCATCTGCCCTCTGAAATCTGATTTAAGCCTCATGTTCTACCTCGTGTCTTCTTTAGTCTCAGAGAACTTTAAAACAGAAACTATGGAATAAATCCTCAGAAAGCCTAAGACAACAGAGTCATAAGCTAGAGGAAGCTAGCAAGCAGATGTGATAGGAGGAACGCTAGCGCCTTCGCCTACATAAGGACAAGGAGAATTGTCACCTCGTAAACCAGAGAGCATAGCCCATGCCCCTGCCTGCTGCCAGGGTCATCTGACAGCTGCCTTTCACTTTCGAGTGATGTGCGGGTATGCTTACATGAGAAATAATGCCGTGTAAACACACCTAGAATAACAGTGCTTTTCAAGCTGTATTTGAACTATGTGAAAGTCTTAAGGTGCCAAGCTTCTTAAACTGCATAAAATGCAAACACTAAAAGAAAAGCCTACCTCCCTTTAAGCCGTACAGTGTATTTACTCATCTCGCTGCAGTTGATCTCAGATTCTTCACATTGCACAGGAGATGTTAGGAACATTTTTGGTCTGCTTGGGTTCCATGTGGCAGTGTGCTTTGCTCCTTGATGGATGTGTCAGAGATTCCCTCAAGTCAAGGGTGGGGACTTGTTTCCAAAGAAGTCTAAGAGCTCACTAGGCTTGTCCTAGCTTTCTGCCATAGTCAGGCCTATCCCTGCCAAGAAACAGCTGACTGCAGGTTTTGCTCTCTCCTCTTTCTGGGAGACCTGAAACGTTGGCTTTCCAAAAGGCTTCCCGGCGTGCAGAGTACGTCGAGGGACAGAACTGTCAACAGAGCTGAAATTAAGCAATTCGGCTACCTAGCTGAACTCAGTGCCAACTTAAACGCCAATAGGAGGTGCCTTTTTTTTTTTTTTTGCTTACGCCGGGTCTCAGTTGCGGCTGGCGTGCTCCTTAGTTGTGGCACGCGAACTCCTAGTTGCAGCATGCATGTGGGATCTAGTTCCCTGACCAGGGATCGAACCCGGGCCCCCTGCATTGGGGCTCAGAGTCTTAACCACTGGACCACCAGGGATGTCCCGGAAGTGCCTTTTGCGTCTGCCAAACAAGTCAAGTCAATAGGAGTAAATCAAAAAGTAAGGTAATCATGAGTCGCCTGTGTTTTATGTACAGGCTGGTTTAATAACTCAGACTCCAGCTCATCTTTCGCAAGCGGTGGCATGAACTAGATCTCTCCTGCCTTCATTGTGGTGCCACAGACATTGAAACTAAGCACAGATTGTGTGTGTGCTCACAAGTTATTGACCCCTGTTATGTTTTCAAAGCCTGCCAGCACTTTTTTGTTTTTTTAATAAACACATCTAACCATGGGAAGTTCCATAAAGGCCAGCCTGGGCTCCTGGGACTCTTGTTCTTGAAATTTATTTTTCATCCTTCAGTTATCTAGAACCAAGTGAATTGTTTTCTTTCATAAGCACTCTGCTCAGACGTGGCTACGAAAGATGAGAGACGCTAAGAGCAAACCTTGTCACCAAGGCATGTAGCTGAGTTACACTCAGAATTAGTTCAGCTGCCATTAAAGGTTGCTTAACTGATACATTTTAGTTCTGCTCAGGCTTCTGAGCGTGAGAAAATAAGTGAGTGCTAAAAGAACCATAACGTGTTTACAGATGCACGCACGATTATGAAGCAACATACACATGAACTGAAAGATGAGGAGGAAAAAAAAAAAGCAGATGCTGTTTTACAGTAGGGGAGCTACATAAACACCCCCAGGGCCTCTGTACGAACCCTTCTATTGCTCTGAGGGCTGCTGCGCAAACTCAGCACGTGAGCCAGTTATCCGTGCCTCAGCCATTGTAGGTTGTAAGGGAAGTTTCTGAAGAAGGTCTGCTAGCAAAGAGCTACTTTGCCTATCTTAATTCTGTATTCCTCAGAACTTCTGTGATCTGGGAAAACCACAGACCAGAATGAAGCCCCCTTCTCTGAGCATCTTTTCTGTATAACGAATCAAATAATTTTGTTAGTTTTAAATGGTCACAAGGAAAAGAAGAAAATATAAAGTTTACTTTGTGCTAAATAATTTCATTCTGAATAGCTAAAAGCAGGGGTCCCTAACCCCCAGGCCATGGACCGGTATTGTTCCATGGCGTGTTAGGAACCAGGCCACACGGCAGGAGGGGAGCGGCGGGCGAGCGAGCGAAGCTTCATCTGTATTTACAGCCGCTCCCCATCTCTCGCATTACCGCCTGAGCTCCGCCTCCTGTCAGCATTATGATGAGTTGTATAATTATTTCATTATATTTTACAATGTAATAATAATAGAAATAAAGTGCACAATAAATGTAATGTGCTTGAATCATCCCCATACCATCTCCTCCCCACTCCCCGGTCCGTGGAAAAACTGTCTTCCATGAAACTAGTCCGTGGTGCCAAAAAGATTGGGGACTGCTGGCTAAAAGGTTTTTATCCCCCTTGGTTTCAAATCCTGTGAGTTTGGGTGGGGGTCAGGTGTGTATCTCCAACTTCCTGGCAGGGAGGTTAGTGACTAAGCTGGCTGTCACCTTCATGGCAGTGCTGGGCAGCAGCAACCCAGTTGGTGACACTTCCCGAGTTATTTTATGATTTGGACCAGCTGTGACTGGTGGGCACTTTGAGCTGCTGAGCTGCCTCTCGGAGGTCCTTTGGCACACAGTTGGAGTCAGTGTAAAAGCCAGAGATACGGGTAAAGCGCTTCAGAAAACGCTGGAGTTGAAGTCAGAAGACCTGGGTTCGGGTCTCTGCCAAATCACAACCACCTAGATGACCTGATGGTCAATATGCCTTCTTGGCCTGCCGCGCAGGATGCGGGTGGTTTAGCTTAGTGTTCAGGCTGGACCCCTGGCCCTACCATCTCTGTCTCCTGTTTCCTCATCTATAAAGTGGTAGTGGTACCTACCTCGTAGGTTATATAAAACGCTCTCAAACTCTACAGTAAGCCCCCTACATACAAACCTTCAAGTTGCGAGTTTTCAAAGATGCAAGTGTGGGGCTTACTAATGAAGACCTGATGGAATTGGAGGCCCAGAGAAAGGACGAAGAGAGGCAAGAGGAAGAAGAAGTAACTGAAGAACCGAAGGGATTCACGATGCAGGAAATGGCAGGGGATTTTCTTTATTTGAGGCGGCACTGTAAGTTTTTGAGGTACGGGACCTGAACGTAGAACGGTACACGGAGGCTGCAGCAGCTGCTCAGAATGCAACCCAGTGCTACCACGTCATCTATGACGAGAAAAAAAGAGCTACTACCCAGACATCACTGGATCGTTTTTTCAAGAGAGTAGATAGAATTGAATCCAGCAAGGAACCAGAACCTGTGCCATCAGCGTCAGGACTGAGTGACATTGCAGCTTGCCCTCCGTCCCCTATTGCTGTCGATCCTTCAGCTCTGCCATCTCCCACCTCCCCTCCCTCCTCCGGTCAGTAACTCTTCCTGCTGTTCCCTCGATGCCAGCCCCTGGATACCAGCTGCTGTACTGCACTACTGTTCTTTTCAAGGTTCTGCACTGTAAGATTAAAAATGTTTTCTTTATTTTTTGTTTCTTTGCTTTTTACATATTAGTTGTGTGAAAAGTATTATAAAACTATTAACAGTACAGTACGATATAGCTGATTGTGTTAGTTGGGTACCTAGGCTAATTTTGTTGGACTTAAGAACAAATTGGCCTTATGAGCGTGCTCTTGGAACGGAACTTGTTCATATGTAGGGGACTTACTGTATATGATTTTTGGTGTATAATAAGCCCTCTAGAAAGAACGTCCGCAGACTTCCGGGTAAGATGGCGGAAGAGTAAGACGCGGAGATCACCTTCCTCCCCACGGATACACCAGAAATACAGCTACACGTGGAACAACTCCTACAGAACACCTACTGAACGCTGGCAGAAGACCCCAGACCTCCCAAAAGGCAAGAAACTCCCCACATACCTGGGTAGGGCAAAGTGGAGAGATTCCCGCACAGAGGATCGGTGCCGAGCGGCACTCACCAGCCCGAGAGGCTTGTCTGCTCGCCCGCCGGGGCACGCAGTGCTGGAAGCTGAGGCTCGAGCTTCGGTCAGAGCGCAGGGAGAGGACTGGGGCTGGTGGCGAGAACTCAGCCTGAAGGGGGCTAATGTGCCACAGCTAGCCGGGAGGGAGTCCGGGAAAACTCTGGAGCTGCCGAAGAGGCAAGAGACTTTTTCTTCCCTCTTGGTTTCCTGGTGCGCGAGGAGAGGGGATTAAGAGCGCTGCTTAAAGGGGCTCCACAGACGGGCGCGAGTCGCGACTGAAAGCGCGGAGCCCAGTGACGGGCGTGGGACGCTGGGCCTGCTGCTGCCGCCGCCAAGAAGCCTGTGTGCGAGCGCAGGTCACTGCCCACACCGCCCTTCCGGGAGCCTGTGCAGCCCGCCACTGCCGGGGTCCTGGGATCCAGGGGCGGCTTCCCTGGGAGAACGCACGGCGCGCCTCGGGCTGGTGCAACGTCACGCCGACCTCTGCCGCTGCAGGCTCGCCCCGCACTCCGTGCCCCTCCCTCCCTCCTGGCCTGAGTGAGCCAGAGTCCCCGAAGAGGCTGCTCCTTTAACCCTGTCCTATCTGAGCGAAGAACAGACGCCCTCCAGCGACCTACACGCAGAGGCGGGGCCAAATCCAAAGCTGAGACCCAGGAGCTGTGAGAACAAAGAAGAGAAAGGGAAACCTCTCCCAGCAGCCTCAGAAGCAGCGGATTAAAGCTCCACAATCAACTTGATGTACCCTGCATCTGTGGAATACATGAATAGACAACACATCATCCCAAATTGAGGAGCCCGGAGTCAGTGCTGTGCCTCTGAGGTGGGAGAGCCAACTTCAGGACACTGGTCCACAAGAGACCTCCCAGCTCCACATAATATCAAACGGCGAAAATCTTCCAGAGATCTCCATCTCAACACCAGCACCCAGCTTCACTCAACGACCAGCAGGCTACAGTGCTGGACACCCTAAGCCAAACAACTAGCAAGACAGGAACACAACGCCACCCATTAGCAGAGAGGTGGCCTAAAATCATAAAAAGTCCACAGACACCCCAAAACACACCACCAGACGTGGACCTGCCCACCAGAAAGACAAGATCCAGCCTCATCCACCAGAACACAGGCACTAGTCCCCTCCACCAGGAAGCCTACACAACCCACTAAACCAACCTTAGCCACTGGGGACAGACACCAAAAACAACAGGAACTACGAAACTGCAGCCTGCAAAAAGGAGACCCCAAACACAGTAACATAAGCAAAATGAGAAGACAGAAAAACACACAGCAGGAGAAGGAGCAAGATAAAAACCCACCAGACCTAACAAATGAAGAGGTAATAGGCACTCTACCTGAAAAAGAATTCAGAATAATGATGGTAAAGATGATCCAAGATTCTATTTCCCAGATCCAAAATCTTGGAAATAGAATAGACAAAATGCAAGAAAGAGTTAACAAGGACCTAGAAGAACTAAAGATGAATCAAGCATCGATTAAAAACACAATACATGAAATAAAAAATACTCTAGATGGGATCAATAGCAGAATAACTGAGGCAGAAGAACGGATAAGTGAGGTGGAAGATAAAATAGTGGAAATAACTGCTGCAGAGCAAAATAAAGAAAAAAGAATGAAAAGAACAGAGGACAGTCTCAGAGACCTCTGGGACAACATTAAACGCACCAACATTCGAATTATAGGGGTTCCAGAAGAAGAAGAGAAAAAGAAAGGGACTGAGAAAATATTTGAAGAAATTATAGTTGAAAACTTCCCTAATATGGGAAAGGAAATAGTTAATCAAGTCCAGGAGGCACAGAGAGTCCCATACAGAATAAATCCAAGGAGAAATACGCCAAGACACATATTAATCAAACTGTCAAAAATTAAACACAAAGAAATCATATTAAAAGCAGCAAGGCAAAAACAACAAATAACACACAAGGGAATCCCCATCAGGATAACAGCTGATCTCTCAGCAGAAACTCTACAAGCCAGAAGGGAGTGGCAGGACATACTTAAAGTGATGAAGGAGAAAAACCTGCAACCAAGATTACTCTACCCAGCAAGGATCTCATTCAGATTTGATGGAGAAATTAAAACGTTTACAGACAAGCAAAAGCTGAGAGAGTTCAGCACCACCAAACCAGCTTTACAACAAATGCTAAAGGAACTTCTCTAGGCAAGAAACACAACAGAAGTAAAAGACCTACAATAATGAACCCAAAACAATTAAGAAAATGGGAATAGGAACATACATATCGATAATTACCTTAAATGTAAATGGACTAAATGCTCCCACCAAAAGACACAGAGTGGCTGAATGGATACAAAAACAAGACCCATCTATATGCTGTCTACAAGAGACCCATACAGACTGAAAGTAAGGGGATGGAAAAAGATATTCCATGCAAATGGAAACCAAAAGAAAGCTGGAGTAGCAATTCTCATATCAGACAAAATAGACTTTAAAATAAGGACTACTAGAAGAGACAAAGAAGGACACTACATAATGATCAAGGGATCGATCCAAGAAGAAGATATAACAATTGTAAATATTTATGCACCCAACATAGGAGCACCTCAATACATAAGGCAAATACTAACAGCCATAAAAGGAGAAATCGACAGTAACACACTCATAGTAGGGGACTTTAACACCCCACTTTCACCAATGGACAGATCATCCAAAATGAAAATAAATAAGGAAACACAAGCTTTAAATGATACATTAAACAAGATGGACTTAATTGATATTTATAGGACATTCCATCCAAAAACAACAGAATACACATTTTTCTCAAGTGCTCATGGAACATTCTCCAGGATAGATCATATCTTGGGTCACAAATCAAGCCTTGGTAAATTTAAGAAAATTGAAATTGTATCAAGTATCTTTTCCGACCACAATGCTATGAGGCTAGATATCAATTACAGGAAAAGAGCTGTAAAAAATACAAACACATGGAGGCTAAACAATACACTACTTAATAACGAAGTGATCACTGAAGAAATCAAAGAGGAAATTAAAAAATACCTAGAAACAAATGACAATGGAGACACGACGACCCAAAACCTATGGGATGCAGCAAAAGCAGTTCTAAGAGGGAAGTTTATAGCAATACAATCCCACCTTAAGAAACAGGAAACATCTCGAATAAACAACCTAACCTTGCACCTAAAGCAATTAGAGAAAGAAGAACAAAAACATCCCAAAGTTAGCAGAAGGAAAGAAATCATAAAAATCAGATCAGAAATAAATGAAAAAGAAATGAAGGAAACGATAGCAAAGATCAATAAAACTAAAAGCTGGTTCTTTGAGAAGATAAACAAAATTGATAAACCATTAGCCAGACTCATCAAGAAAAAAAGGGAGAAGACTCAAATCAATAGAATTAGAAATGAAAAAGGAGAAGTAACAACTGACACTACAGAAATAAAAAAGATCATGAGAGATTACTATAAGCAACTCTATGCCAATAAAGTGGACAACCTGGAAGAAATGGACAAATTCTTAGAAATGCACAACCTGCCAAGACTGAATCAGGAAGAAATAGAAAATATGAACAGACCAATCACAAGCACTGAAATTGAAACTGTGATAAAAAATCTTCCAACAAACAAAAGCCCAGGACCAGATGGCTTCACAGGCGAATTCTATCAAGCATTTAGAGAAGAGCTAACACCTGTCCTTCTGAAACTCTTCCAAAATATAGCAGAGGGAGGAACACTCCCAAACTCATTCTACGAGGCCACCATCACCTTGATACCAAAACCAGGCAAGGATGTCACAAAGAAAGAAAACTACAGGCCAATATCACTGATGAACATAGATGCAAAAATCCTCAACAAAATACTAGCAAACAGAATCCAACAGCACATTAAAAGGATCATACACCATGATCAAGTGGGGTTTATTCCAGGAATGCAAGGATTCTTCAATGTACGCAAATCAATCAACGTGATACACCATATTAACAAACTGAAGGAGAAAAACCATATGATCATCTCAATAGATGCAGAGAAAGCTTTCGACAAAATTCAACACCCATTTATGATAAAAACCCTGCAGAAAGTAGGCATAGAGGGAACTTTCCTCAACATAATAAAGGCCATATATGACAAACCCACAGCCAGCATCGTCCTCAATGGTGAAAAACTGAAACCATTTCCACTAAGATCAGGAACTAGACAAGGTTGCCCACTTTCACCACTCTTATTCAACCTAGTTTTGGAAGTTTTAGCCACAGCAATCAGAGAAGAAAAGGAAATAAAAGGAATCCAAATTGGAAAAGAAGAAGTAAAGCTGTCACTGTTTGCAGATGACATGATACTATACATAGAGAATCCTAAAGATGCTACCAGAAAACTACTAGAGTTAATCAATGAATTTGGTAAAGTTGCAGGATACAAAATTAATGCACAGAAATCTCTGGCATTCCTATATACTGATGATGAAAAATCTGAAAGAGAAATCAAGGAAACACTCCCATTTACCATTGCAACAAAAAGAATAAAATATCTAGGAATAAACCTACCTAAGGAGACAAAAGACCTGTATGCAGAAAATTATAAGACACTGATGAAAGAAATTAAAGATGATACAAATAGATGGAGAGATGTACCATGTTCTTGGATTGGAAGAATCAACATTGTGAAAATGACTCTACTACCCAAAGCAATCTACAGGTTCAATGCAATCCCTATCAAACTACCACTGGCATTTTTCACAGAACTAGAACAAAAAATTTCACAATTTGTATGGAAACACAAAAGACCCCGAATAGCCAAAGCAATCTTGAGAACGAAAAATGGAGCTGGAGGAATCAGGCTCCCTGACTTCAGACTATACTACAAAGCTACAGTAATCAAGACAGTATGGTACTGGCACAAAAACAGAAAGATAGATCAATGGAACAGGATAGAAAGCCCAGAGTTAAACCCACGGACATATGGTCACCTTATCTTTGATAAAGGAGGCAGGAATGTACAGTGGAGAAAGGACAGTCTCTTCAATAAGTGGTGCTGGGAAAACTGGATAGGGACATGTAAAAGTATGAGATTAGATCATTCCCTAACACCATACACAAAAATAAGCTCAAAATGGATTAAAGACCTAAATGTAAGGCCAGACACTATCAAACTCTTAGAGGAAAACATAGGCAGAACACTCTATGACATAAATCACAGCAAGATCCTTTTTGACCCACCTCCTAGAGAAATGGAAATAAAGACAAAAATAAACACATGGGACCTAATGAAACTTAAAAGCTTTTGCACAGCAAAGGAAACCATAAACAAGACCAAAAGACAACCCTCAGAATGGGAGAAAATATTTGCAAATGAAGCAACTGACAAAGGATTAATCTCCAAAATTTATAAGCAGTTCATGCAGCTCAATAACAAAAAACCAAACAACCCAATCCAAAAATGGGCAGAAGGCCTAAATAGACATTTCTCCACAGAAGATATACAGACTGCCAACAAACACATGAAAGGATGCTCAACATCTTTACTCATTAGAGAAATGCAAATCAAAACTACAATGAGATATCATCTCACACCAGTCAGAATGGCCATCATCAAAAAATCTAGAAACAATAAATGCTGGAGAGGGTGTGGAAAAAAGGGAACACTCTTGCACTGCTGGTGGGAATGTGAATTGGTACAGCCGCTATGGAGAACGGTATGGAGGTTCCTTAAAAAACTACAAATAGAACTACCATATGACCCAGCAATCCCACTACTGGGCATATACCCTGAGAAAACCATAATTCAAAAAGAGACATGTACCAAAATGTTCATAGCAGCCCTATTTACAATAGCCCGGAGATGGAAACAACCTAAGTGTCCATCATCGGATGAATGGATAAAGAAGATGTGGCACATATATACAATGGAATATTACTCAGCCATAAAAAGAAATGAAATTGAGCTATTTGTAATGAGGTGGATAGACCTAGAGTCTGTCATACAGAGTGAAGTAAGTCAGAAAGAGAAAGACAAATACTGTATGCTAACACATATATATGGAATTTAAGAAAAAAAAATGTCATGAAGAACATAGGGGTAAGACAGGAATAAAGACACAGACCTACTAGAGAATGGACTTGAGGATATGGGGAGGGGGAAGGGTAAGCTGTGACAAAGTGAAAGAGCGGCATGGACATATATACACTACCAAACGTGAGGTAAATAGCTAGTGGGAAGCAGCCGCATAGCACAGGGAGATCAGCTTGGTACTTTGTGACCTCCTGGAGGGGTGGGATAGGGAGGGTGGGAGGGAGACGCAAAAGGGAGGGGATATGGAAACATATGTATATGTATAACTGATTAAATTTGTTATAAAGCAAAAAAATAAAATAAAATAAAATTTAAAAAAAAAAAATAAATAAAATAAAATAAGCCCTCTAGAGCTTCTTATTATTATTACTATTATTAGGATTAATGAGATGTTTGACAGCATGCTATAATCTTTATTGATATATAATCAGAGGAGATTAAATATATAGAAAAATAATATAAGGAGGATGAGGATAATACAAAGCTCTTTGGTAATTACAGGAAGGAGAGATTTCTTTCCATCAAGGTTATCATTGGAGTGATTTTGGAAGAGGTGGTTTTTGAGCTTGGCCTTAAAGGATCATAAAAATTTGGACATGCCTAGGCTGAAGGAAGTGAAAGCGGTGAAGGACATTCCAAGGGGAAGCAAATACCTGAACAAAACAGCATGCTTAATTACTAAGTTACTATATCAAGGAATCATTACATTCATCCATCTTTTGACCATGTACTGTGTCCACATGAACATAGCCTATTGTTTTAGGTGCTGGAAATTCTTACAATATTATGTAATTCACAAAATACTTTAATTTCCACAGAAAACTACTGATGGGTTTTACTATTTTCATGAAACTGAGGCTCTCACAGCAGTGATTGGTAGAAGGGGAAAACCAGTTGTACAAGCACTAGATTTCATGTCTGTCCACAGCCGTACACTGCCTCTGTTAGTCTAAGTTGAAACAGTTTCAAGGCTATCAACTGTAGAGTTGGCCCAAGGTTGCTTTCTTAAAATGTGTGCCATATTCAGGAGGGCTGGAGAAACAATCTAGATGACCCCCTGTAAATCCAGCACCACCACTGTAAATGGAACTCCAAACCCACAAGTTGCTGGTGACAGACCTAGAAGGTAACCACAAAGCAAGTGTGGTGATTAACGCTGTATGTGATCTTTGCTCCATTTTGCCATAATTAGCTGAAGTTCGCTAGGTAGTTTCGATTCGGATGTTGTTGTCTTTAGTTTATTAAATTGAAACTAACCGGTAAATGAATATCAGGTCTTAAGCTGTGCTGTGGTGTGCTCTTGATTCTTGACTCAAAGATATTTGTAAAAATAAGAAATAAGAATTTTTATATATTCATGTTAGGAAATTATAAATTCATACTAGTCAAGTAAAGTAGGCATCTATTCATAGACCATAGTATTCTGAACAATTTTCTAGTTACCATTAGTATCATTTCCCTTTAAAAGGATTTTCCACATGGATAAAATATCAAGACTTGCATTTCTTACTTATTTTAGTTGATATAATAAGCCACAACTTGTGTTCTTTCCATCTTATCTGCAAGACAGATACTTCTAGCATTAGAAGAATTCATCATATTCCCATGATTATGCTATTGCGTATTTGTTACATTTTAAATGCGAAGTGAATTTATTTCTACTTGAAATGTCTTGATTACATTGCATATTCTGAAAGCTCACAGTACTCTAATAAAACTGTTACTTCAAGAATAAGATGACTATATGATGTGACATTTAAATTAAACGTGATTTTCATCTACTATATAGGGTTTTCTGAAATTATAACAAACTATAATTCCATCCAGTTCTGGTTGCAGTGTAAACTTGGGAGTGAACTGATTCGTCATAAATACCCTACTCTGGGATTTACTTGGAATACAGTGTAACATATTTTTCATTTCTACTAATACAAGATTAGCATAATTCAGTCTGAAATATTATATTGATACACAGCATAATTCAAAAATGTCTCCCTGTTGCTGTCACTGTATGGTCTTGATTCCAACTGGATGTCTTCATTGTCTAATGTTTTCTCTACTTTATATGCTGCTTATGCTTCATATTGCTAAGAATTGTGTGTGACTATATGCCTTTGTTACCAAATGTGTATCAAGAACGTCTGTTAGAATTTTGGAGGAGGAGGAGTCCTTTCAAGCTGCTCATCTAAAGTAGGACACAAGCTTAAAATGCTGATTCTCTTTATGTGGTAACAAATGCCAGAGATTATTAAATTTACTTTGAAAGACCAACGAACCTCCCCCTTGGTCTCCATTGATAGTTTTTGACTATCTACACAGGTGTGTGATAAAGTGTGATGAAAAACTACAGCTTCTCACGCTCCTGTTAGCTCTACATGACCCAGGCTGAGTCCTCAGGTTTCTGCACCCCAGCTCAGGAAACTAACGGTCTTGCCCCACTCCTGGGTGCTAGGTCCACACCAGTCTCAGCAGACGGGAGGGGAATGTGTGGAGTTAGAGACAAGACAAGAGTTCGGTGATACCTGGGCACTTCTAGGGCATGGAAAGAATGAGACCGATTCTCGACCAAATATCAACATGGAAGAAGATTGCTTTTGACGCCCACCCACCTCATCTTTTGCATCCCTCACTGTCTCTTACACGCTTCTGTCTGCATATCTGATAGAAGAGTTCTTTTACAGCGATCAGGTAACTTATCGGTCAAGGACTCTGGAGCCACTTAGCGTCAGTGTGACTTGAGCAAGTTACTGAACCTCTCTGGACCTCAATTTCCTTGTCTGTAAAATCAGGATGGTGTATAATAGCACCCCATCCTGATTGGGACGTAAAGTGCATATAACAGTGCCTGGCGTATAGAAGACAGTATAATAAATTATCCTTATTGCAAATTAGATGGTTAAGGCTGTCTACAGGGGAGATGCCGTATACACACCTAGAGGGGTCAACAAATGTTGCAGTTATTAAATGTTCCATACCTGAAGGACTTGCCTTTTCTTTCTTCTTTTATTGAAATATAGTTCATTTACAATGTTACAGGTGTGCAGCAAAGTGATTGTTTTATATATGTGTATACACACACATATATATGTATGTATATGTATATTCTTTTTCAGAGTCTTTTCTATTATAGGTTATTACAAGATATTGAATATAGTTCCCTGTGCTGTACAGTAGGTCCTTGTTGTTTATCTGTTTTATATATAATAGTGTGTATCTGTTAATCCCGAATTTCTAATTTATCCCTCCCCCCTTCCCCCTTTGGTAACCATAAGTTTGTTTTCTATGTCTGTGAATCTGTTTCTGTTTTGTAAATAAATTCATTTGAATCATCTTTTTAGATTCTACATGTAAGTGATATCACATGGTATTTGTCTTTCTCTGTCTGAGTTATTTCCCTTAGTATGATAATCTCTAGGTCCATCCATGTTACTGCAAATGGCAAATTTTCATTCTTTTTTATGGCTGAGTAGTATTCCTGTGTGTGTGTGTGTGTGTGTGTGTGTGTGTGTATATACCACATCTTTATCCATTCATCTCTTGATGGACATTTAGGTTGTTTCCGTGTCTTGGCTATTGTGAATAGGGCTGCTATGAACACTGGGGTGCATGCGTCGTTTTCGAATTAAGAGTTTTTGTATTTTCCCGATATATGCCCAGGAGTTGAATTGCCGGATCATATGAACACCGTGAATTTTTAGAGAAATGCAAATAAAAACTACAATGAGGTACCACCTCACACAGGTCAGAATGGCCGTCATCAAAAAGTCTACAAACAATAAATGCTGGAGAGGGTGTGGAAGAAAGGGAACCCTCCTGCACTGTTGGTGGGAATGTAAATTGGTGCAGCCACTGTGGAGGTTCCTTAAAAGACCTGCCTTTTCTTATAAATGCCTCTTACTCAGAATTACCGCTCAGTCTTTTTCCCCCCTAAAACACTCACATAAGGGTGCTGAGAGAGAAAAGTTGATAATCCACTAAACTAAACCACTTTTAAGGCAGGTTGTCTAGTGGCCACACCCTATAGCAACCTTTCCTATTTAAATCATATTAATTGGGAGAATTCTAGTCAACCTGGAATTAGGAAGGAGAATCTGAGCCTGTAACCTAGATGTCCAAGTCAGTTTAACTTCTCACATCAGAGAAGATATAGCATCACTGTAAGACAGGGAGAGACCCAAGACTTGGTGTCTGCCCTACAGGGACTCCTAGTAACCAGGAGTAGCCATGACCCTCAGTCCAAGTCTCATGGAACGTTTGGGCCATGAGACCCTCTTGCCAGTGACTTGAGATGGCCTGAGCTCCTGGGTCCCAGGATGCCAGACGTCTGCACAGAGTGGCTTCTGCATCTGATGAGCTGCTCTCTTTCCTCCCCATTGTTTTTTTTTAATTTTTGGCTGGCATTTAAAAACCGGTACCTAAGTTACTTATTATTTCTCCTTAATTACTACCCAGCATAATATAGTAACCATTGGCCACCTCATTACGTTTCAGACTAAACCCATTTTAAGTTTATTCCAGTACAGTTATAAACTCCTTCATGCTGAGTGACTATCATTTATTGTAACATCACCTGGTCCTGTTTTCAACTCAAAAGAATCAGAGGGATTAATGCTAGCCATTTACATTAAGCCAATTTTAATAAATATGTTAAAGATCATAATATTCTTGATAAATTAAAATGTACAGAACATATGAACATTGACCTTCATGGAAAGATTGCATATTTGCATATCACACATCACTGTTGTGGGCATGTGATACCTTGAAGGGTCGTAAAGCCCTGGCTTACATTTAGCAGAAAATCGACAACTCTGGCAGAGGAGCTTAGCCTGGCCATAGCACAAGAGAACAGTCCTCTGTAACAGTAACAGGGGTGGTCTTTGAAGGGTAAGCCAGAACCTGACCTGTGCAGTCAACAATATTATATTGTCCACGTATTTTGTGTAGATGGTAGATTGACTGTTTAATCCACTATTTAAATGTGCTTGCTACTTTTTTCCAAGGAGACAAAATAAAGCCAGTATCCTACCTTGCATGAAAAACAGCTTAGTTGCACTACCGTGTGATTGCAGTGTTCTAGAATAACTTGGCTCTGGAGCAGTAAGCCCATCTAGGAAGGATGTCTATTTAGCATCTGAATAACATCAACTATTGATATACATGTTTGCATTTCTTTCTAGGGCCTTCCAAACAGGATACTATTCTAGAACCTAATAAGGATAGAGAGAGAACTATATATACATCCATTAGAATTAATTTAGAAATTTTATCGTGCTGAAAAATACTTCATAAATTCTACTTACATCCAAAGCAAAACAAATTAACAATCATCTTAAATCAACATTTAATTATGTAACACTCATCGTAGCAGCTATTAATAGTAGCAGCTATTAAAAGCAAAGGTGATGTAGTGGGAAGTGCTTCTCCAGTTACTGTAATTGTGGGACGATTAAAGCACCTTTCTGAACTTCAGTTTCCTCATCTGCAGAATGTGAATAATACTTGTACTGCTTATTTAGGGTTTGTGGTGGGAATCCAATGAGATAATATATGAGAAAATGCCCCATTAATTAGCAGATGTTTTTTGCACATATATATGTGAAATCCCCAATACAAATGATCCAATTAGCAATATAGACTCAAAGACTACAGCTACACATCTTTATCTTAGAAAATTATTTACCTAACATCTTCTGAAAGGCAAGTGTGTTGTAACCCGAGCTTTTACTGATACTCGAATTGTCATCTTAGTTTTTGTCTCATACAAAGGAATGCTGCTTCTTGTAATGCTAGCTAACACATAGTGACTTCTTATTATTATCCACATATTATTTTTATTCTTTGAGCATTATTTCTACATGACCTATGATTGAATCCTCACAGCAGTCCTACGATGTAGGTACTGTTCTTATCCCCATTGAAAGAACTGAAACAGAATTTCTTTTTTTTTTTAAAGACAGTGAATTTATTATTTAACTATTTATTAATTTTTTTTTTTTTTTTGCTGTGTTGGGTCTTCGTTTCTGTGCGAGGGCTTTCTCTAGTTGCAGCGAGCGGGGGCCACTCTTCATCGCAGTGCGCGGGCCTCTCACTGTCGCGGCCTCTCCCGATGCAGAGCACAGGCTCCAGACGCGCAGGCTCAGTAGTTGTGGCTCACGGGCCTAGTTGCTCCGCGGCATGTGGGATCCTCCCAGACCAGGGCTCAAACCCGTGTCCTCTGCATTAGCAGGCAGATTCTCAACCGCTGTGCCACCAGGGAAGCCCCTGAAACAGAATTTCTTAAAGAATTTCCCAAGGTCACACAGCTAATGAGTGGCCAGAACTATGACGGAACTGAGATCTGTGTGATCCCAGAACCCAGGCAGCTCAGCTATCCCCTTCAATAGGGAATTTAAATCACACCAGATATAGTATAGTTCATCTCATATTAAACCCCTTCCCCCCAAAGTCAGAAATGTCTAAAACTTCAGAACTGGTGATACCATAACTTTTCCCCACAAAAGGACCCATTAGATTTTGCTGGTTAAGGGTACCTGACAAATTCATTACCGGACTGTAAGATGAAAGTGTATGACTGGCACTTGAGAGACCACTGGTGGTGATGCCGTGCTGAATTGGAAATCCTTTAGAGAACAAGAGAAGCGGGCTTCACTTCTGCTGCTCCCCAGGCCAGGCCTGTGGAATTCTCCCTGTCCTTTACATCCCCAAATCTGACCCACCCTTCAGCTTCCTGGCTCTAGTACAGCTGGCTTTCTTCCTTAACTAATGACAAGTATCGTGGCATATTTAAAGAGTTCCTTAAACCGTTTTAATTGAACACCTACAAAAGCTCTCTTGAACAATAGCTATCAATGGAAAAATGTATTTGTTTAACCGTAACTGAGAGTTTTGTAGCATGCCTCAAATTTTACAGAACTTTCTAGTTTGACCAAGTTTCTCGTCTCAAAGCACTAGTGTGCATTTATGAGTATGAGCTCATACTCTTTAGAGCTGTGTAACAATTTACACAGTGATAGAGGAATACTTTTTAACTGTCCCCTTATTAGGAAAACACCTATAAAGTTATCTCTTAAAGTATGGTGCTTTACTACCGGAGGTGAGCACAGTGATTACTGGTAGTACAGAATAAACATTAAGAATGTATAATTACCTATATTAATTTTAATGTATATTGGGAAAAGTATATAACTAGTATATCAAACCATGATTTCATGATTTTTAAACTGAGGCGAAACTAGATATTTTATTTTTTTTAAAGGGCTTACATAGGTATTTTGCTCTTTTAAAAAAAAAATTAAGGAAAATTTTAAATGCAGTATACTAGAGTTCGTACCTGAATAGACAGGTACACATATAAACGCTGTGTGGAGAGCATTGGCCCATGATGTACACAATTTAGCCCACAGCTAGTTTTCTACAGTGTTGTGTCCTGTGTAACGAAGTCTTGGTGATTCTTGCTTTTGTGACAGTCTCTCATGAAAGCTTTGCATTGTTTCTTCTTTGCATTATAGTAAACTCTTGACAGGATTTTTGGTCTTGTTTCAAAATAACAGTTAACCTCTGAGTCTTCTTTCCTTATTTCTCTTACAACAATATATTTATTATTTGCCAGCTCTTGCAAAATCTCAGAGGCTCCATAGAGTTCACTGTGATGTGTTTGCAAAATGAATGCAAAACAGCAGTTCTTTTTCTTGGTAATTTAAATGAGATGTTACTATGGAAAAGTCTGAGATAAAACTTCAAAGCACTGTTTCCCTGAAAAAAGTAGTCAGTTAAGGTGGCCACAAGGAATGTAAGTGCTCTGTTAAACGTGAAATGTATGCTCTGTTGGGATTTCACAGTAACTATTGGTCATATAATATACTTCATTACATGTGCTTATAGTTTTTGAATCTGGCTGCAAGAGAAACCTCAGGCTTGTAAGGTTTTCTTTCCTTGGCTTTTGATCTTTTAAGTGTGCTTTTCACTTTGTGGTGTTATGGTTGAAAATAATGTAAGTTGAAAGCCTAAGATTTGTGCTTTGGTGAAGTTTTTGGTTGTTTAATCTGTTGGTTTTCATGGAGAAATAACTGCCAGAAATAGTGTGGGGTTTGGCCTCCAGCAGACATGGTTTGGAATACTGAGCCCCCACTTACTTTTCCTGTGGCTTTGGGCAAGATGTCTGAGCGAGCCTCAGTTCCACCAACTGAAGATGGGCCTGACAATCCTTATTTAATGGAGCTGCAATCCAGGTTGATGTGGAGGACGATAAAGGGAGTAATAGATGGTAACTATTTGTTTTATTTTCAGTCGTCGACAAGGAACCCTGATGTTCCAAGCCTCACTGAACTTCCAGGCAGCCTTCTTTCCATGAACTTCTGCAGAGTGTCCTTCCCTGGCTCCACACAGACCATTCTGAACTGTGCCGCTCACCTGCTGTTCCTTCTCAAGCCCTGTCTCCTGCCTTTCCCCATCCCAGGCCTTCTTGTCGCTCCTGCGTGCCATCTACCCTTTGTATGTCAGTCTTTGCTCTGTTTTATCTGGACTTCTAGTTGACACAATTTAACGGTTGTTTTTTCTTCTAATTCCTCACTCATTTTTTATTTTATGTATTTATTTATTTGGTTGCGCCGATGTGCTCCTTAGTCGTGGCTCGCCGGCTCCTTAGTTGTGGCATGCATGTGGGATCTAGTTCCCTGACCAGGGATTGAACCCAGGCCAGGGAACACGAAATCCACTGCGCCACCCGAGGGAAGTCCCTCTAACTCCTTTATTCAGATCTTAGTTTCTCCAACCAAATTTTAAGTACTCGAAGGCAAAGAACTCTGTATCCTAACTTTTTCGTTATTACCCACAATTATCTGGCTTAATGCCAAAATAGTAATAATAACGATAATAATGATGGTGATGATGAAAGAGGACATTAAACCAGACCCACTGAGAAAATGGAAAAGTGGTGGTCATAAAGTGAAATAAGAGCATGGCACATTCTGATCCATTTACTCTGGGGATGGTTATGCTACATTGAACATCTACCATAGTACTTTACTCATAGGAGTCACTAAGAAATAGTATTAAAGTCTACCTCATTGAGGGAGGTACCTAACTACCCAATAATGAAAATGAAATGGAGAAGGGAAAATACACTAAATCCCTGATGTCTGAAGACCTGGATTCAAATATTACCCTAGTTGCATGACCTTGGGAGGGTCACTTAACATTAGGTGTGAAATTGAGGGGATCCAGGGGAGTGGGGAACCAAACCACACAACTGCTAAAACATTACAGATTTAACTCTTGGGTCTGGAACTGGCTCACTGCATGTGTGTTCTCGGTAGAGTCATCCGTCTCCTGAACTCTTCATCTCTAAACTGAGCATGACGAAATCCTTCAGAGCTGCTAGGGTTACTTCAGAATGTGTGTGTTGGTGCCTGGTGTTGTGGGCACACGCTAAGTGGTGCGTTTATTTAATTTTTTTAACTTTTTATTTTATATTGGAGCATAGTTGATTATCAATGTTGTGTTAGTTTCAGGTGGACAGCAAAGGGATTCGGTGGTGCATAAATGTTGTGTTTATTTTTAAATAAACCTCTGTGGATCAATGTTGCTTCAGTTGTAAAGTGACGCACTTCAGTTAGAGAATCACCAAAATCCCTTTGAGCTCTAACCTTCTATGTCATTTACCTCAGAGAGAAGATAGGCGGTAAAGGATATTGTTTTATTTATTTATTTTATTATCACTATTTTGGGCGTGCCACACAACATGTGGGATCTTAGTTCCCCAACCAGGAATGGAACCCGTGTCCCCTGCAGTGGAAGAACGGAGCCCTAACCACTGGACCACCAGGGAATTCTTAGTACTGTTTTTTAAAGCTCATTAGGGATCTTTAATTTACCTAAAAGAAACTGTTGCAGCAAAAAGTAGATACATCTAAATTGCATTAGTCATTAGTAAAATATTTTTCTCACTGACGGTATGGCTTCCCCTTTGTCATCATACTGGTGGACCTCTGTGGCATCTTCCCCTTGAGTTTTGCAGTTCCATTCTGCCCACTAAGAACTTATGTATTTGCACCCTTAGGATGGTCAAGTACCTCAGTAATAACTTAAAACAGAGTTGAGCCTGTCAAGTTGACGAGCAATTAATTCACTGGCAGAAGAAGAGCTATATTTTATAATACACACGTCAAGTTTGACTTCTCCGTAGTATTATACATGATTAAACAAGTTTCGAGAGAACGTAACATTGATTCACTCCATTTTTCAGTGAAGGATTCTGCCTATAGAAGAGACAAGTGTAATCGACTGCCAATTTGTATGTTTTTCCTTAAAGTCCTCTGGTTTCTAAAATAAACACAAAATCACAGTTTTCTTTTTCTTTATTTTCACAACTTTTCTGTGCACACAGTCCTTCAATATTGTCCCTTCCTGGCAAGTTTCTGGATAAGGGTTTACAATGCCTGGGGTTACAGAGCTGGCATGTTGCTCTGCAGACATGTTACAAGGCCCAAGTAGTACTAATCTGAGTCTTCAGGTTAAAGAAGCTGGTATGTATCAGGCAGGTTGGAAAACGTAAGAACATTACAGTAATTAGAGGCTTCCTGGGAAGGTCATGTTTACCAGTGGTCAAATACGGAGATTCCAACTAATGGATTGGAATCCACCAATAGATCTTGACGTTGGACCTTGTAGGTCTCTGGAAGAATTATTGCCCTGCAGCCTACCCTTTTCTTTCCTGGTTTGCCAGAACTGCAGTGTGGCACTATGATAACTGCCCTCCTTGCTTCCTGGGGGTCTTACCATCTAGGGACATGAAAATCTCTCTGCTTACAAAAGGGTTACAAATCCTGGTCTCTTTGATCCAGGGGGTGAGAGGCAGGTCCATGGGGTCCAATTCCATGGGCGTGTGGTACCCTAGAGTGCACACCGGGATCTCTGGCTTACCCAGGAGGAGTCCTGTCTTCCTGCACAAACACTGACAGTTAGGGTTTGGGTTTTATTTTTTCTAAAGTTGGTCTTTTCAACATTTCGTTCGTAACATCTACAAGGGAAATTGCAATTTTAAATAGATAATACAAAGTAGAAAAAATCAAATTTGGTTGATGATTTCTGAGATTACTTTAAGCATGTGTCGCTTTAAATTTTCACATTTGTTCTAAGTAAGTAGTTGGACAACTTAAGAACCACATTCTATACCATAGTTGATATGCAGGCAACAGATAGTCAATTGGAGAAAAGTAAGACCAATAAAAACTGTTAACAGAAATGTAAAGGAATGTAATAAATGTATGTCTTCTCCTCAAGCCTTTGAAAAACGGGAGGGATTATTAGAAGATATGTTTTTTGCTTCAACTTTGATTGTGGTTCTTGGTTCACTTTATCTCTGCAAATACTAAATCTGTTTTAGGCGTCAGTTCACTTCACTTATGTTTTAAGTACTGATTTTTAAAAGATGATTCCTGAGCAGTGATGTTCAGACAGTTCTAACCACGTAATCTTTTCTTCAGACAAAATATTTCATCTGTACTGGGTCCCCTCTGTTTAAAGTGGGGTGAGGAACGGAAAACAGTGGTGCCTGGACACACACAGACATGCATACACACATGCATCGCCCACGCTTCCCGGAACTACAGTCTAAAGATCACTGGTATTTTACTACCTTTTTGTTAGAATGACTAATAGCCCCAGGTCATCATATTCTGAAGTAGACCTTGAGCAATAATTAGCTTAAATTAAAAAATACAGACTTCAGGAAAGAGATTCTAAAAGACGGTGGTAGCAGTCGCATTGTTCATTCATCTCTCCCTAAAAACAGAGCAACTGGGGTATCAAAATCGCAACCCACAGAGAGCAACGACAGCAAGCCAGGTTCCTCCACAAACCCCCCTACACCAGCAGGTAAGGACAGACTGCCAACAACTATGAGATTCTTGTAGGGTTAGCAACCATGTGTGAGGAAGCAGAGGAAAGGAAACAGCACAGCTGATGGCTTGAGAAGAGGAAATCCCTCAACTTGCTGGAAAGTCCACCAAGCCGGTCAGGGTAGCCGTGAGATTGGGTGGGTGTTCTTCGCAGGATCTGGTTCACAGGTGAATATAAGGGGACTGGAAACGATTCCGTAGGATGATGCTAAAGCAGTCTGGGCCTTCTAAACTCTTGAAGCGAGCAAACCAAATCTCTGTTCCAAAACAGATCTTCACACTGAGGAAAGCTGCTGGAAGCAGGATCCAAATTGAACAGGACGGGACAATAGGGGAGAAGAAAGAAAGTGTCCAGGTAAAAAGCGACTGATGACAACTTAGGCAGTCTTACGGACTGGAAGGCTAGTTTTTAAAAAATCACGCTGTGAAAACAACAGAAGGGAGAGTTCGAGAATCATGAAGTTGGAAAAACTATCCTGGGCTCTCCCTTTCAAAGTACAGGAGAACTTATTTCATTAAAAACAAAAACAGAACAAGAAACCAAGCAAAATAAAATTCAGCAAAGTTTTTCTAAGGGAAAAACAAGGAACAGAATAATGTCCCTGCAATGAAAACATGCCCCCCAAAGCCTACAAAAATAGAGGAAAACTCTAAACCATTATTTCAAAACAAGGTTAAAAAAAATGGTTTAAATGATAGAGGATAGGAAAGAAAACATAAATCAGAATTAGATCAGAAATTAGGTGATTGAAGAAAATCCATGGAGTAGCATATTTAAGGAACTCAAGGATGGAAAGCATAAGCCACAAATTTTCTACCCAAACTTAGCTGCAAGTATAACAACCACAGACGAAGAGTTATGAATAGTATAAGAACTGAACTACTGCTCTCAGGAGCCCTTGCTGAGGAATCTGCTATAGAATGAGCTTCAGACAATCCCCCTCCAAAACAAAACAACCAGGAGACATCACAGGAAAGGAAGCAGTGAAGTGGTTTCCCAGCGCTTAGGTAGTAGCCATGTGACTGAGTTCTGGCCCTGACATGGAGAGACAGAAATGCAGGGTACCTCCAGGCCCCATCCTCCACATGCTCTTCACTGATTGGCCAGCCGGGTGCAAAGGGTCCAGCAAAATATTCTTTGACACCAATAGAAATCACGTTACTGTTATTCCAGATAGCTCAAAGTAGCGTCTGTGCTTCACTACTTCAAGATTACAATAATTATGAGATTTACCAGATTAGATTAAATGTTGTCATTTAATCTAATAAGGAAGCACACCTGCAACACCAAATTTTTTAATAACTTTGATAACTATATTTCAGTATAATCCATTTCCTTGATAATACCCTGCACTTTATGTAACGCATTTAAAAACATTATTCTGAGAAGGGATCCGTATGCTTCACCAAACTGCCAAATGAGTCATAGAGCAAAAGAGTGGAGCAAAAGAAAGGTTCAGAACTCCTGAATTAAATGGAAAGAGACAGGTCTCTAAATTAATAGGAGCCTTCTCTCCACTCTGCCAGCACACACTGAAAATGACTCGAGCAAGAAATAAACGTCTGTTGTGTTTAAATGAAAATGATAAAAAGGAAAAAAAACTTAGTATGGGAGAAAGTCCTTACATGATTTTATTCAAATGCTTTTATAGAAAGAACATTAGTTTTTCTGAGTGTTTTAGTAGCTTTCGGCTATTCAAAATCAATTTACATGGTCTTTACTGGTTATCCACAGGGGGCAAAAGAAGCACCAGTGTTTCTTCAGTTTTTGTGGCTGGACTGAATAGGCCAGACGGAACATTCTGTTACCTGACTGAAACACACAGCGATTCTAGTTCTTACTTTAAAATGCAAATCAGGAGTTTGGGATTAGCAACTACTGTATATAAAACAGATAAACTATTATGTATAAATAGATAAACAACAAGGTCCTACTGTAGAGCACAGGGAACTGTATTCAATATCTTGTAATAAACTATAATGAACCCGAAAAAGAATATATATGTCTGTGTGTGTGTGTCTATAACTGAATCACTGTGCTGAACACCAGAAACTTAACACAACATTGTAAATCAACTCTACTTCAATTAAAAAAAAAGGGGGGGGGCAAATTTGATTCAAAGCACGCTTCTCCAGGGGGCCTGTGCAGATATCAGACACAAGTAAGGACATTTTAGTATACTTTTGGTAATCTTCTAACACAAGAAATCCTCATGAGATTAGGCCAGACGTGATTGCTGAAGGGGACTTTGTCCACCATCCTCACCTTTGTAAGTGTGACCTGAGGGCCAGACAGGTGTGGTCAGCTTTACTGTGGTCACAGCCAAGGCGGCCGCCTAGGCCCCAGCTGTGCCGTCTACACGTGTGACATTCACGTGGCGTTCTACCTGTCACCATCCCCCCACCCCCAGCTTCCCTCCTTCCCTCACGTCACAGTAGAATTGCCCCCAGTCATTCTGCATGGATTCCTGGGAAAATTTTACCAGTTCTCTAGCTTTTTTGCTTTTAGAGCTCAGGAAAAGGTTTTCTTTTCCCTCCTTTCTTAAGGCTGTTTATGTATTTCTTTTCTTTACCCTCATACATTTGGTTACAGTGACTTTGACTTAATTAAAATGCATAAATGAGAGATAAAAAAACAAATGATCTTTATTATACAAATACGTTTGTACTTAAATGTTGCCTAAGAACAGGTGGTTAAACCTCAGAAGACCCACAAATTTATCTGGTGGGCAAATTGTGAATACAAAACATTCTCTTACCATTTTTTTTGTTTGTTTCTAGATGTAATGCCTAAAATTCCAATTAACATCATTGTTAGCTATCCTACCACTGATCCAGATAGCTTTCAAATCTACCTTTGTTACTTAGATGTGGAGAAACAGAGAATATTTTTCCTTATGTTTTTAATTTAACTTTTATTTTATATTGGGGTATAGTTGATTTACAGTGTTGTGTTAGTTTCAGGTGTACAGCTAAGTGATTCAGTTATACATATACATGTATCTATTCTTTTCAGAATCTTTTCCCTTTTAGGTTATTATAGAATGTTGAGTAGAGTTCTCTGTGCTATACAGTAGGTCTTTGTTGATTATCTATTTTATATACAGCAGTGTGTATGAAACACAGAATTTTAATGTTCACGAATGCTGACAACAGTTTGAGAGAAGGAAAGTAATGCACTTAAAACCTCTCTGATGCCCCAGGGTGTGTATTCTTTGGATAGTCTCTTGCAGCTTCTTGTGACCAACCACTTTGTAGAGTGAACTTGGGTGCCCTGCGCAGTGTCTTTTCCTCTGTTTGGCCCGTTTCTGGTCCATGTCAGCATCTGGTCTTTCCTTCCCATGAGGTTCCTTCTTAGGAATAACCCCGCGAGAATTATCTTTGTTTCCCTGCCTTTACTATATCATTGGGGTGGGTGTGTGTTTAGCCTACTCGTCACTGCTTCGCTCAGAGAACTGATGCTTTGCAAGCCCTCCTGATCTTTCTGTGACAGAGTCAGAAAGCTGATTCAGACCTAACAGGATCTCAAGTAGGTTTTTCTGTACTTGGTGTGCTTCTTTCTAGCCTCACCATTCCTACTCTCTGGGAGAAAGCGTATCTCAGAGCTTTTGTCTCTGAAACCATTTTTCAGATTGGAGTTCTTAGCAACACCCTTAGGAAGAGGGTTCCGTTCTCTTTTCAGTTCTTGATGTCTTTCTCTTGGTCTGTATGTGTAACTTTATTATAGGTCGGCAGCAGAGTTAAATTGAATAAAATGCAGTGCTTAAAATTCTAATCAGTAAATCAAAGTGTAAATTAGTTAGCGTTTATGGAGAAGCAGAAAGCTGCCAAGAGATGAGTTTGAGCTTTTCTAAGGGCTTATTTTTTAAACGCGATTAACAATGAAAGGGAAGCAGGTCTCAATTGTTTTGGGTTGGATTTCTCAGTGAGACACGCAGCTCTCTTTGAAATCCACATATTAGCAGGTCTTTAATTTTTTCCTGGCATTGGACTGTTCCAGTAAAAGTAAGAATATATTTATATCTGTTTACTCTAAGAGAAATACACTAATGTGTGATGATATCATAACTATCCAAACATAGACCCTTCGCCTGCACTGAAATTAGCTTAACCACCATACGAGGCCACTGAGTTGACAAGCCGAGCATTATAGGGGAACCTGTGAACACTCATAATGTGTCTACAAGTTGAGCCTTTTTAAACAGAAGAGTTAAAAGCATGAATTGATCTGTCAGCCGCCATCTGAATAAGGCTCTAAATTTTTAAAACAGAGGAGTTACTTAGTCTGTGATGACTTATTGGGCTTTGGAAATAGACTACTACCAACCCAAGCAAAAGCATGGGACTCCCAAGGATTCCCATGCACTGTGAGTTATAATCTACTCTATCGTGTGCGGAGCACACCTTCCCTTTCCACATTGTTTTCTGTATTGTCTAAATGACCCAGCAAACAAATATGCTTTGTTAGACTTCTCTTCCTTTATCCAACATACTTCTCTCAATATTGGTTTGCCTTTCTCTGTGGTTCTTCTTGTTGCTGTTGTTTTTGAAACTTAGAAAATAGTATTGGTGTTTTGATAGCTTAGGTATTTTTTAATTTAATTTTTATTTTATATTATAGTTGATTTACAATGTTGTGTTAGTTTCAGGTGTACAGCAATGTGATTCAGTTATACATACACATATATCCATTCTTTTTCAGGTTCTTTTCCCATATAGGTTATTACAAAATATTCAGTAGACGTTCCTGTGCTATACAGGAAGTCCTTGTTGATTATCTATTTTATATATAGTAGTGTGTATATGTTAATCCATACTCCTATTTTATCCCTCCCCTTCCCCCTCCCTCTTTCCCCTTTGGTAACCATAAGTTTGTTTTCTATCTCTGTGAGTCTGCTTCTGCTTTGAAAATAAGTTCATTTGTATTAATTTTTAAATTCCACATATAAATGATATCACATGATATTTGTTGTTCTCTGTCTGACTTACTTCACTTAGTATGATATTTTCTTAACTCTGATAGTGGGTATAGGCATTAAATATAATTATTATTATTATATATTATATTATTACCTTAAGATTTATGAAATTGGCAGTAGAACACCACTAAAAAGTATTGAACCACAGTTTAAATGTAATGACTCTAAATGGTTTTCTTTTCCATTCTACTGTGTCCAATGGTTAATACACTATTCTTTGTTGCTTCCATCCTGTGTATTACAAAACTGTTATATGAATTGCTGCCCTTAAAGTTACAGGAGTAATCAAACTGGAATGTTATGACAATAGCTACTGAGTCCCAGGGTTTAGTCTTTCCAATTGGAGCATTGATTTAGCTCTGGAAGTTTGAATTAAATTTCCTGTTGTTTCTTTTACTAAAAACATTCTGCGTCTTTATTTTAACATTATTCTGCTGAACTAAAGAGATATAATCATTTTTTACAATTACCGTTTTAAAAATTACACTGTGAATATTTAGCATGCCCTGGTCATAAATTGTGTTTGCAGTGAATAAATTGTTAGCCTAAAATAGAAAGAATTCTTACACGAATTAGGACAGAGTTTCTCTCGATATTTTGCAAATCCTCAGCCAGCTGTGAACATGGAACTACATCGCATTACCTTTCACAGAGAAAGCAATTTATTATGTGCTAGTAAATATTTTAGGAGCTTTTTAATGATTGTTTTTGGAATAGGAAAAATGCAATTTATAGAGGTAGATAAATGTCACAAGTAATACCTAAATGTTCCACATATGTATTTTAGGTTTTGTTTTGTTTTTAATAATTGGGAATCACTGCCTTCACCAACTCTGTTTTGTTCACCATTATTTCTCACTATCAGACAAATGATATATTTACTTATTTGCTTACTCTTATCTTCCCCTCACTACGATATAGATTTCATGGAACTGAGGACTTTGGATTTGTTCACTGCTAAATGTATTACCTAGAACAGTACCAGACACAAAGAAGGAGTTTAGAATATATTTGTTGAATAAATGAACAAATAAATGAATTTTGTTTTACATCATTTTTCTTTTTATTTAACATATTTTGAGCATTTCTTTGTTATTAAAGAGTAAAATATCTTTTAAAAAAAGCAATCATAGTCCATTAAAGCAATTAAATATAAATCAAATCTGTTGGAGATGTTTTAGTAACTCCGTGTTGGTTAAACTGTGATTGTCAACAACAGTTTGCGGAGTCTATATTCTGATCCACCACACCCTTTTTGGAAAAAAATAAAAAGGCAGAAGCTTTACAGTATACTTTATTCTTAAAGAATGAAATAATGCCATTTGCAGCAACATGGATGGACCTAGAGATTGTCATACCAAGTGAAATAAGTCAAACAACTATCATATGATATCACTATCTAAAAAAATGATACGAATGAACTAATGTACAAAACAGAAACAGACTCACGGACTTCAAAAAGAAACTTATGGTTACCAAAGGGGAAAGGTAGCGGGAGGGTTAAAATAGGAGTTTGGAATTAATATACACACACTACTATATATAAAATAGGTAATCAACAAGGACCTACTGTATAGCACAGTGAACTCTACTCAGTAATCTGTAATGACCTAAATGGGAAAAGAATCTGAAAAAGAACGGATATATGTATATGTATAACTGAATCACTTTGCTGTATACCTGAAACTCACACAACATTGTAAATCAACTCTACTCAAATAAAATAAAAATTAAATTTAAAAAAAATTTTAATTAAAACGAACAAACAGAATTCATGAATATACAAGTGCTCAGTTAAAAGAACAACCCTCTTGAAACTGAAAAATATTCATCATTCCATGTAAAGAAGAAAACTGTCGGGACCATGGGTACCCATGAGTGATGCGGTTGGACATGGTACAGTATCACCACTCCCTGTGGAACAGGATGTGCCCCCGGCAGGGCTTGGACTCAGAAGCAAGAGTGAGTGAGAGCAGCTGAAGGAAGTCAAGCGTGCCTGTAAAACAGCACAGGAAGGGTCCTCTTATTTTTTAGCTAGCAGTTTGCCAGTTGTAGGTATTAACTTTGAGAAGCCTCTGGAGCTGATGTTCTCTTAGTCCATTCAGTAAAATAAGAATCCCACAACTGAGTAATTTTCAATCATTTTTTGCCTCTACCCTGCAATCCTACCCAACTCTTTGAGATGGTTGTTGAATAGCTGCTCTCCTTTTATATATATTATACAATACATTTTATCTCGACAAAATTAGATTTTTTATGCATCGGGGCTGGAACTGGGGTAGGACGAGAAAGTTCAATTCTGCCAGCTTTTAAAATATCATAGTAGATTGTAAATTTATCCAGTCACATTTTAGTAGTCCCAAGCAGCTGTTGTTCACTCCTGCTTTCTTTCCTGTATCTTTTCTTACCTTTCTTTGATCTCCCACTGCCTTCTCTCTCCCTTGCTTTCTCTTCTCCTTTCTCGCGTGCACAAGCCCGAGAGCACGTGTGGGCTGAGTGGTTGGATGCGCAGGCGTGCTGCAGGGGCCAGTGCCCAGCCAGCTCCATTCTTTCTCAGGTTCCTCCCCAACTTTATCATTCTTACCAGTTTCCTTTCTGTATGGATTTCCTTCATATCTTCATGGACAGACATCTGACACGCAAGTGTACCAAGGAAAGAAGATACTTGGGGACTGCAAAACTAAAAAGTGCTTTTAATAACCATCTGTAGTTACATTGGAACCATTCATTCTCCCCTGCTTCTTACAGAAAGTTACAGGAATGGACATCTGGACAGTTTGGAGTGTGACGTGCCCTATGGAATTGTTAAGTGACCATTGACCAAATCTTAACTAGTTCTAGGATTTTCATATCATTTCTCTTGAGTATTCAATTGACAATTTGTTTTAAGCAAATTCCTGAATGATAGTCTTTGGGTAAAGGGGGAGATGGGTTTGGGAAGGTATTTTGAGTTCCTAAAATATCATGATCTAAAACACTGGAAAGTAGCCATTGCCATGCCAGCTAACTTTTCTTTTACTATATATTCGTTTTCACTAAGCTTAGTAAAATTATAAATGATATAGCACAGAGGAGTTGAGGGTCTAGGGAGCAAAGGACCAAGCGAACTGAATTTGGACACTTTAACTTGAGTGTGTATCAGGACAGATCCAGTTGAAATATCCCCACCTTCACATCTCCCCACACCTCCCCTCCCTCCAAATCAAGTAATTTTAAATTTTGACATTTTACAAATAATATTGGTGAGTACCATCATATTACCAGTATCATTAATAAAACCAGGATGTAGCTAATGTAATGCATTGACAGTATTTGGGGAAAACCTCCATGTAGAGAGATGAGTAATCATACACTGTCATTGTACAAGCTAAACATTTGTACACAGAGGAATTATCTTTAAAAGAAACCCAAGAAAGACATTGTCTTTGTCATAACAACTTTTTAAATTAACTTTTTATTTTGGAATAACTCTAGATTTACAGGAAAGTTGCAAAGATAGTACAGAGTAGTTCAATATACACTCCACCGAGTTTCTCAACTTAAGTTTTTATTGTATTATTTTTTAAAACAAATGCAGCCTAAGTAGACATGACTGCTAAATAATATGGTGTCCTGGATGGAATCCTGGAACAGAAAAAGGACATTAGGTTAAAACTAAGGAAATCTCAGTACAGTGTGGACTTTAGTTAATAACAATAATAATATATCAGCAGTGGCTTATTAATTGTGACAAATGTACTGTACTAATGTAAGATGTTAATAATGGGCTAAACTGGCCATAGAGTATATGAGAACTCTGAACTATCTTTGCAATGTTTCTATAAATCTAAAACTTTTAAAATAAAAAGTTTATTTTTAAAAGTATCATCCCCCCCCCCCCCGCAGAAAAAGTTAATCATATATTGATTCAGTATCTACTCTGCCCTCAGCACTTTTGGTTGGTGTTACAAGTGTCAGTTCTTTGTGAATTCACACAGTGAATCAAAAAACATTCTGGGGCCTCCCTGGTGGTGCAGTGGTTGAGAGTCCGCCTGCCGATGCAGGGGATACGGGTTCGTGCCCCGGTCTGGGAGGATCCCATATGCCGCGGAGCGGCTGGGCCCGTGAGCCATGGCCGCTGGGCCTGCGCGTCCGGAGCCTGTGCTCCGCAACGGGAGAGGCCACAACAGTGAGAGGCCCGCATACCGCAAAAAAAAAAAAAAAAAAAAAAAACATTCTGTGAGTATCCGTTGTGTTCCTGACACTGTTGCAGCTACATAGGATGCAAAGATGAATAGGACACAGTGCCTGCCCTCAAGGGACTCTGATCTACTCAAGGCAGGAGACAGCGTAACGGGGGATTAGGGCTATAGTGGAGACAGAGGTTGTGGGCTTGGGAAACCAGGGGCCGGAGTCACTTATTTCACTGGGGTTGGAGTGAAACCAAGTGGTACAAAATGGCTAACTCTGAGACAAAAGCAGTAGACTGGAAACCAAAGGAACTTTAAACAAATATCTAACAATTAGAAGGTGATAGCAAAGGTATAGTGATGTTCATAGGAAACAAGAATCATAAGAACAACTGTATCCAGTGGTGACTCGTTACAAGTAGGGCTACAAGTTACAAGATTTCTAGTCCCAGTAGAAAGCAAGTTCAATACAAGCAAGCAGTTTTCTTACATCAAAAAACTGACATGAGGGGCTTGCCTGGTGGCGCAGTGGTTGAGAGTCCGGACACCATCGAAAAAATGAAAAGACAACCTACTGAATGGGAGAAAATATTTGCAAGTGATATGACTGATAAGGGGTTAATATCCAACATATATAAACAGCTCATACAACTCAACATCAAAAAACAACCTGATTAAAAAATAGGCAGAAGAACTGAATAGAAATTTTTTCAAAGAAGAAATTCACATGAAAAGATGCTCAACATCACTAATTGTCCAGGAAATGCAAATCAAAACCACAGTGAGATATCACCTCACACCTGTCAGAATGGCCGTAATCAAAAACACAAATAACAAATGCTGGCGAGGATGTGAAGAAAAGGGGACCCTTGTACACTGTTGGTGGGAATGTAAATTGGTGCAGCCACTGTGGAGAACAGTATGGAGATTCCTTAAAAAATTAAAAGTAGACCTATGATATGACCTGGCAATTCCACTCCTGGGTATATACCTGAGAAAAACACAAAACACGAATTTGAAAAGATACACGCACCCCAATATTCATAGCAGTATTGTTTACGATAGCCAAAATATGGAAGCAGGCTAAATGTCCATCAACCAATGAATGGATAAAGAAAATGTGGTACATATATACAATGGAATACTACTCAGCCATAAAAAGGGATGAAATAATGCCATTTGCAGCAACATGGATGGACTTGGAGGGTATTATGCTAAGTGAAATAAGTCAGAGAAAGACAAATACTGTATGATACCACTAATGTGTGGAATCTGAAAAAATTCCACAAACTAGTGAATATAACAAAAAAGAAGCAAACTCACAGATATAGAGAACAAACTAGTGGTTACCAGTGGGGAGGAGGGGAGGGACAATACAGAGGAGAGGGAGGTACAAACTATTGGGTGTAAGATAAGCTATAAGGATGTATTATACAACACAGGGAACATAGCCAATGTTTTGTAATAACTGTAAATGGACTATAACCTTTAAAATTGTTTTAAAAAATTAAAAACAAGGGAAAAAAGAATATAACTCGCAAGAACAAAAACATAGTATTTCTGTCCTCCTGGATGAGAAGCTGATCTTTACTAAAATAGCAAGTCCAATTCTGATCTCATTTGATCATCCTTTTATCTATTACGTGCAGAGAATCATCTTTAAGTTAGATATACAAAAAATTAGAGAAGATTCAGAGAAGCAAAAGAAGCATAAAAATGGAAACTAAAGGCCATTTTAAAAGCCATAAAATTGCTTAGTATGGAAAAAAAGAATTCTATCTTCCTAACTTTCCAGTAATGGAAAGGTTATTATCAGAAGGGAACTGATACGGTCTTTTGAACAGAAGTAGATGGAAAAAGCCTTAAATTTAGCAAAATAAAATAAAATTAAGCATAAGCAAGTAATTTCCTAGTTTAAGAAAAATTAAACATAACTACTTTAAAGTCAGTAATAGAAGGAAACTGCCCTCTTTGATTTAGGGGGATGTCTTGCCCTTTGTTGGAGGTCTAGAAACGGATCATTGTTTCCAACTATTCAGATAAATAGGGTACTTGTTGGTTTGAATACAATATTAGATACTAACAACATTTTAGCAAGACTATAAAATATCAGTGACTGTTTTGTGATGCTAACACATAAATATGACAGTACCTTTGGATTTGGGTTCCCAAAGGAAAATTAAATCCATCAAAAGCAAAGAAGAATCCCAGCTGGCAGAAGCACTTGACAGATTCAGAGAAGATAGGGTTTGCCTGTAATATATTCGATCCTCAACCTTTGTTTCAGCTTTAACATTTCTATTTTTTAAGTGCTATTCCAGCCAATCCACCTGCATCAAATGAATAATGGCTTTCTATAAGAAGTAGCAATTTTTTTTCTGTTCCTGGATAATGAGAGCACCCATCTTTAGAAGTATTTTTTTTTCTTTAGACTCAGACTCCTCTTGCTTTTTTTTCATTGGAACTAATTATCAGGAGCTTTCAGAGTGTTGCTTTTCATGTACTATATATATTGTAGGCACACTATGTCCTTAGTGTTTGTTTCCATTTATAAAGAATACAATTAGCCTTTTTAATGTTAGTTCAGTCACAATTAAAACTCTCCTAATGGTTGGGGATTGGTCTTTCCAAGGCTGAGAAGGTGTTTTAAATTATTCATTCCTTGGTTTGTTTCTTACAGCAGCCTCAGCTGTGCTTTATTATTCAAAGGTTAATGCAAACTGAGAAGTAGGTAAATTAAATCTGCTTGGCAGTCGGCAACCCTTCATATTAGCAGACGCTGAAAGATGGGGGTGGACAGCGTAAGTTATTTCCACCGTTGCGGCACTGCCAAAAGCAAAAACCACGAAATCCCTCAAAGATAGCCTACTTCGACAGGCATTATTAAGGGATACTATAAATCGGTGGTTCTTAAGTAGCAGATCTTCAGTATAATCTGTGTTTCACTTACAAAGAGAGAAAGAAGGCAGTGGCTGAACTCAGAAAGGTAATCATAGCTTCTGTAGTAAATGGATGTAGATGCCATGACTAATGAACTTCATATAAGGTTAAATCACCAAGTTGAGTGTTAGAAGTCCCTTCCCTAAATGTTTTACAAGGGCAGACTGCAGAATCTCATATGAAAGTGAGGGCATGATGGATGTCCATAGACAACTGAGCAGTATGGAAGTGCAGTCCTAACCCGAGCCAAGTGGGGAGCAGAATGTTTCCAGAGCTTTTCGTGGGCTTCCCTTGTAAGAATGGGTGTTATTCTCCTCTTAGTATTCTGTAGTAACCTGTGTGGAGGCGGAGTCTGGGACGGAATGGATAGATATATATGGTGGGGGGGCTGATTTGCTTTGCTGGACACCTGCAACTAACACAACACTGTAAGTTAGCTGTGCGCCAATAAAATTTAAAAAAAAGAACGTGTGTTCTTTACAGCTATGGAATCAGGAATTTTGTAGACTCTTAAGGATGCCTGATAGACATAACGCCACAAATGATGTGGAGGGTAAAGGGCATAACTCCATAGATTTTGTGAACACACCAAACGTCGAAAAGTAACTTCTTAGTCTTCTGTTTGGTTCCCCATTCTCTCTTCTCCATCAGGGTATCTTGTGCGGCTGGTCTCTTAAAAATTCACTAGAGGTGATCACACTAAGTGAAGTAAGGCAGACAGAGAAAGACAAATATCGTGCGATATCATTTATATGTGGAATCTAATTTTTTAAAAATGATACAAATGAACTTTTGTAGAAAGAAAGCAGAAATTGACTCACAGACTTGCAAACCAAACTTACGGTTACCAAAGTGGGGGAAGTGAGGGGAGGGATAAATTAGGAGATTGGGATGAACATATACACACTACTATATATAAAATAGGTAACTAATAGGACCTACGATATAGCACAGGGAAGCCTACTCAATATTCTGTAATAATCTATATGAGAAAGGAATCTGAAAAAGAATAGATAGATAGATAGGTAGACAGATATCTGATTCACTTTGCTGTACACCTGAAACTAACACAACATTGTAAGTCAACAGTACTCCAATAAAAATTAAATTAAAAAAAGTCACCTCCAGCTGGGGCAGCACTTGTGCCAAGAGCCCCCAGAGTTCAGTCACGTCCCTTCCAGCCCCTCTCTACGGAGCAGATAAGACAGATGGACCCACACTACCTCCCTGTTCTTACTCCCTGGGACCAAAACCTCATCTGTCTTCGCATCTTTGCTGATGGGCTGAAGGGAAGAAAGAATGACAGACGACGAAATCTGTGCACATCACTGAAAATCCGGAGCTTTTTTAAACACAAAGCCCGATGCTTTCATGAAAGCCACTGTAGGGTATTAGGAAATCTTGGTGTGTGAGATTCAGTGGGGGTTTAAGGAGGAGAAAAGTAACTGGGGTCGTCTCATTTGAGAATAATAATCCCATATCACATAGTTGTGGTGAAGGTTAAAAGAGATGATGCATGTGAAGTGCTTTGTGCACGCTCTAAACCTGTCCAATGATGAAAGATTGTTAAATCCTAAGTAAATATTACTAGAAAGATTGTTAACTAAGTTGCTAAATATTTACAGGATGTTAGCACTTTACATGTTTTCTTCAGACCGTAATGACTCTAATCTGCTTTTTATTGGTACTTGTTTGTCATTTTAGCCGATTCTCGTCTCTTCCACAGAAATGTAAGGAGCTGTGCTGACACCGTTTAGTTTATTATCAGGGCTACGGCGTCTTCTGTTTCTCCTGCTCTCTCGTTCCACGCTGAGCCCTGCTGTCAGAGCACTGGGTGGAAAGGAGAAGAGGTTTTGAATGAGACAATCCAGGGTTTGAAACCCAGTTCCACCATTCACTGTGTAACCTTTGTCAAGCCACCGACCTTCTTTGAGCCTGAGTTTCAGAAAACAATAAGTTTGCAGAGTGGCAGTAATTTGAAGGAATATATGTTAAGGGTAATAGCTACCGTTTTTAAAACACCCACTCTTTGCCAGGAGCTATACTTGACACTACATGTATTTACTTCCTCTGACAGCCCTCACGAGGTAAACAACGTTCCCTTTTACAGCGAGCAGTGTGGAAAAGGCCTTGCCACCGTGTCAGAGTCTCAGCAAATCACGAGGATTTCATTGTGTGATCCCTACTTAGAAACTTCCATCAGTGTCAACCTTTAATGTCCATACTGGTCATCTGCCGCTCTTTTTTAATTTATTTTTTTAATTAATTTTCATTTGAATAAGGTTGATTTACAATGTTGTGTTAGTTTCAGGTGTACAGCAAAGTGAATCAGCTATACCTATATATATACCCACTCTTTTTTAGATTCTTTTCCCATATAGGTCATTACAGAGTATTTAATAAATAGAGTTCCCAGTGCGATACAGTAGGTCCTTCTTAGTTATCTATTTTATATGTAGTAGTGTGTATATATTGATCCCAATCTCCCAATTTATCCCTCCCCCACTGTAGCTCTTTTTTTTTTTTTTTTTGCAGTACGTAGGCCTCTCACTGTTGTGGCCTCTCCCGTTGCGGAGCACAGGCTCCGGACGTGCAGGCTTAGCGGCTATGGCTCATGGGCCCAGCCGCTCCGCAGCATGTGGGATCTTCCCGGACCAGGGCACGAACCCGTGTCCCCTGTAGCTCTTTCTTTAAAAGTAGGTTCTGTTGAGTAGGTCTGTGTGATGCTGCTGCTCTCTGGACCCTACTTCAAGACCCTCAGTGACTCCATAATCTGTGATAGTGGTTCTCAACCCTAGATGCTCTTTAATTCTGATTCAGCTGGTCTTGGGTGGGACCCAGGCTTTTTTTTTTTAAGTTCTAGTTCAAAGTCTTTTTTAAAGCACTAGACTCCTTTTATTCACATGCTCCCTTTATTCACTAAATATGTGTGTGTGTGTGTGTAATATATATATACACACAGTGGAGTTTCTCTGGTTGAATCTCAGGTGAGAGGGAGCAGAGAGATGAGTGATTCCCAAAAGACCTCGGTGGAGCCCTGCAGCTCCTGGAACCAACAAATTTGAAAACCACAGGTCTCCAGCATCCAATTCCTGTCATATCATTTAAGGCCCTACACTGCCTCACCTCAGTCACCTACATATTTGCTGTTCTCCCAGCAGGGAACCCACTTCCCCATCCCTGCTTTTTTTTCCATGCAGTGCATTTCACCTGTTAGGCCCAAGCTTCCTGTACCTGTTGGAATCGACTTTATCTTTCACACAGTAAGTGGCAGAGCCGGAATTCAGACACTGAGCCTCTCTCTCCATGTGAAGCCCACTTCCTTTACCACTCCGCTGTACTAATAGACTAGACTTCTGCCCCAGATGTTTGTTATTTTTCAACAAGCATTTATTAAGTAGCATGCATGCAGTTTCCTTTTGCCATCAGTCTTTTGGTTGACTTGTTTCCTCTCTCTCCTCTGGGCTGACCTTGGCCTCCAGGCAGCCAAGTGGAAGAAAACGGTGATGGTGAATCTTGGGGCCACAGAGCAGCGTCAGGGATACAGAGGAAACCACGCAGGTTGTAGGATATCACAGCTGACCTCTTCTGGAATAAATTAGGCAGCTCTGTGAGGAAATTGTTGCTTACCACTTTCCTATGAAAGAAAGATTCTCAGCCAGTGAGAAGTGTATCGAGTATATTGGAGGTATCTAACCTACTTGAGAAACAAAACTGCCTTGATAGTAACTGTATACAAACAAACAAATCAGTCTTACCTCTCCTAAGAATAGTTAGCTGTCCTCAAGCTCCACCCTGCCCTAACATTCGAATAGAATTTTTACTTTGGTATAGTGTAAATGTCAGAAAGTCGTAAAGCTGTGGTTGAAATGATACCAGGGGATCTTACATTCTGTCCCCAGTGCCTGGTAACATTTTGGAGAATTGAAACGTTTTGAGAAGGATTTGGCTTCCTGAAAACTGAGCAGGGGCAGCAGTAGCTTGTCTGCTTGTCAAAGGCTTGTTCAACCTGCAGATAAGATCAGGAGACACATTACAGCTCTACAACCTTCCTGTCTAACACTTGGGGGTGGAGTGGGGATTTTAAATAATAAAGACACATGACGTGCCACATGGGCTAGCTCCAAAATTGTTCTTACCGTGCAGATAAGAGAGGGCTAATTCTGCAGGCCTGGGGACCTTGAGCACTTCCATTTCTCACACAAACTAGAGAAAACGCACAGGCATTGAGGTGGGAGGTGAGCAACAAAAGTGGGGTGGCAAGAAATGGTAGATTTCCTGAAGAAATGAAGAAAGTTGCTATTTCTACTTTGAAAAGTTAAAAAAAAAAAGAACTTGGGAGCTGAAATAAAAATGGCTGTTCACCAAACCTCTGAAGCTACCCTGAAACGTGCCCAGGATGTGAAGGCCGAAGACAGTCCAGATGTTGGTCTTGCTCTCTGGTCTCCTGTCTGGAGCACAGCAGTTCATGGTCGTGGTCACCACACAGCTGTTCCAGTTGAGTCTTGCTGTCTGATTAGAAGCAGTGGTGACGCAGGAAGAGCTCTTCTTGGGGTCAGAGGGCACAGGTGTGTCCAGGTGTGGTCTTGGGCAAAGCGCTTCACTTTTCTGACCCTTAATCTTATTGCCTTTGAAATGAAGGCTTTGAACTAGGAGGGATTCCCAGTGGGAAAAGAGCTTTTTCATTTTTTCACATTATTCCCTCCCCTGCCTTACCCCCATATACATGCTGAGCGTCACTGCTGAAGTGGGTTGCTTTTTCCGCAAGGCGAAGGTGCATTGAAAAAGATTTTTTAAAGACTGAGAATAACTCCATCACCTTATTGCTGGAGGCCTTTCAGCTCACTAATGGATTAAAAATTCTATAATTCAGTGTTTTAAGTAACGCTGATTGATGTTATGCCTGATGGGCTAACTCAGTGGAATTCCAGTCCAGTTCTAATGCTTGCTTCCATGTGATGAAAAAGTTGAACTAGATGGTTTCCAAAGTCTTTATGATTATAACCTTATTTCTGACAACCCACATATATAAAATAGGATGTGGTTCCTTTTGACCCTGTGACTTATCTTTGTGCTTACAAGTGAATGTGTCTTACGGAAATGTAGCTTAGAAGGGAAAGGGAGAATATACCATTTTTTCCCTGAGGTCTTCCTGCTTCCCAGTTTCTCTGCTTTTCCCTCCTCGCTATTTCATAGTTATGTCTCTTAAAATGATGTCTGTTGCAAAGTTGTTCACTCAGTGCAATGTATCACCTATTGGGAAAATTAAACACATACACACACACTCCTGTATTATGTAATGTAGAAAGAAGCAAGGATGTCTAAGCTGTCATGAATATAACTGAAAGAGACTGCCTTCCTCGGTAACTTCTAGAAGGTTAGTTTATGACTTAGCATACTATCTTTTCAGCTACTGCCTGCCCTGGGAAAAGGAAGTGCTATGATTCTTAAGCAGTACTTATTTTGTGTTTAAAATTTTTTTTTCCTCCTGTTTCTTCCTCTCAGCCCAGTCACTGACACTGTTAACAAAGCATCCAAAGTAGATGACAGTAACAACTTTTAAGATTTGGTAAGAGATAACTATAGTCAAATGAATTTTTTTTTCATCTTTGCATCTCATATCTGAAAAGGGTGATTGAGGACAAAGGTCCTTCCCATTTATTAAAGCACTCACTCACAAAAAGCGTAAAATAATTATTTTTCTTGGCCTACCTTGAGATAAGCACCAGATCCTTGTGAACTGGAAAGAAGCTGTATGAAACGGTACTTAGAGGAAATAGTAACAGTCCAATTCTGCTTGGAGCTTAGTGTACACAAGGGATCTTGTCTTTTTCTTTTTAATTGTCCTTTCTTTTAGGATTTCACCCTTTTGCCTGATTCTTTTTTTAATTTTTTTCTTTTATATTGGAGTATATAGTTGATTCACAATGTTGTGTTAGTTTCAGGTGTATAGCAAAGTGATTCAGTTATTCCATACTCAGCACTGTTATATCCTAACTTCCTAAGATGTTATGGTGGACTTCAGTGGTCTTGGTTCTTTAGAAAAAAATCACTGAATACAAACACAGAGACCCCCAGGAGTTTGTGAGGCACCATTCTCTATTTGTCCTCTCGAGAGCTGCAGACCTGGCTTGTTTTCTCAACGCCCTCTTGGTGGTCAGGGATGCCCTTTCACCATCAGAGTGAGTTCTTCTTTCCTGTGATCCAGACAATGTTGTTCCTTAACATTTCTTCTTTCCCCAGTATTAAAGGCCCCATTCGTAACTGTTTTTATAATGTCATGTTTGCATAGAATGTTACCCCCCTGCCTTTGGGGGTAAGGAAGATGTCCTGGAGGAGAATGCGGCTAAGTTAAGACCTCAAGGACAAGTAGAATGGTCAGACCTGCAGAGCATCTTATCCAAAAGCCCAGAAAGAGCCCAGTCCCTGTGGAGGTTCTACAGGTGATTCCAGTATGATTGGAGGATGGAGTGAGAGGGGGCTGCAAAGGATGAGGCCAGAGATGCAAGCTGGAGCCAGATCTTTCTGGAAGACTTTGTGTGCTCCAGAGGAATCGGGGCTTGATCTTGAAGGTATTAAGAAGTCAGAGGAAACAGGGAAACAAGATCCCATTTAAAAGATTTCCTGGACATTGGATTGGAGGAAAGCAGAACTGGAAGCAGGGAGACCACAGAGGATGCTGGTGCCATCATGAAAGTGACAGAGGATGCAGCCAGCAGACGGATTAGGAAGATACTCTGGAGTAGGATTCAACAGGTTTTGGGGAACTTAGAGGAGAAGGAGGAAGCATGGTCCCCGTCGACAGTCAGGTTTCCAACCAGGTTAGAGATTCCATCAGCGTTTCGTAGGGTTTCGTAGGTTGATTGTCGAAGGTGGATGATGAGATCCCGAGAGGGAAGGTGAGAAAACAAGGTGGCCGAGGGTAGAGCCCCCAGGGAGGCAGACGCTGAAGAGGTGTCACTGAAGAGGACACAGGCGTCGGACCGGTGCCCTATCGGAGGAGGCTCTTAGATACCTGGGGAAGAGAGCTTCTCAGGAATCGGGGCGGGGGCAGAGCTACGGAGAATTTTAGTAAAATGAAGACAAAAAGCAAGCAACAAATAGGTCCGCGTATGACCTTGAGAGTCTGAAAACATTTTCCACCTTAAACCTCCCCACGCCCACATGTTTTTCCTCATTTTATTCAGACAGTTGTGTGGCTTTTCCCCTCTTTAGCTGCCTTTCCTACTATCCTTATCTGCAACTGATCTGCGCCTTGCCTTTATATTTTCTTTCAACACATGGGAACTAGAAACTACCCTTTCCTTCCAGTCTGACACTAGAGAAACACACGTTATTTATTATGTTGTAACCCCAGAAGCTCAAAATGCCTGCAGCTGTTTACTCGCAAAGGGACTTTGGACATGGGTTCAGTATATCATTTGTGTGTGAATGACGTGCCTCCCAGTGGGAAGGGGTGAATTCAGCTCCATGGAGTCTGATGTATAAACAGAGATTGCCAGACCTCCTGAGAGGTCCCCTTGTACCGTCTTCTCCTTGCTACCCTGTCTCCATCGATTTCAGATGAGTGTTAGCACATCAGAGAATCTCTCCAAAGGCAGGTTCCTTGTCGTGGGGAGCCTGGGCATCCTTCCTCTTTACCTGGCTTGGAGTCAGCATTAAAGAAAAGGCAGCAGGCACAGCCAGAAACTCTCGGTCTTAGAGTCACAACTGTGGTACAGCACATTCAAAGTATTCAGATATATTTAAAGCATCTTATGATCTTAAATACAGTGAGCACTTAGTCCTTCCTTTTCATCAGTTTTATTGTAAATGTGTAACATTTCATATATACATAAGGGCTCTTCCACTGTAGAGAATGGCATTTAAAGCCAAACAGTTTATAACACTTATTCTCTAAAGGATTTCTCCAAGCAGCAACTTTGGCCCTTCAACCAATTAGTAATTTGTGAACTGATATTTGCATTTTAATAGATTTGTCTTTTATTTGCAATTTAACTCCGTTAACTGTGTTTATTTTTCTTCTTTAAAAAATAAAGTCTGGGAGTTCCCTGGTGATCTAGTGGTTAGGATTCAGCGCTTTCATTTCAGTGGCCTGGGTTCAATCCCTGGTCAGGGAACCGAGATCCCACAAGCCAAGCGGTGCCGTGCCCCCCCCCCAAAATCTGATTGGTGCAGCCACTATGGAAAACTGTAGGGAGGTTCCTCAAAGAACTGAAAATAGAGTTGCCATATGATCCAGCAATCCCACTCCTGGGCATATACCCAGACAAAACTCTAATTCAAAAAGTTATATGCACCCCTATGTTCACAGCAGCACTATTTACAATAGCCAAGACATGGAAACAACCTAAACGTCCATCAACAGATGAATGGATAAAGAAGATGTGGCACATATATACAATGGAATACTGCTCAGCCATAAAAAAGAGTGAAGCAATGCCATTTGTAGCAACATGGATAGACCTAGAGATTCTCATACTAAGCAAAGTAAGTCAGAAAGAGAAAAACAAACACCATATGATATCACTTACATGTGGAATCTAAAATATGACACAAATGAACTTATCTACAAAACAGAAACAGACTCACAGGCATAGAGAACAGACTTGTGGTTGCCAGAGCTGGGGGAATGGTTGGGAAGGATTGGGAGTTTGGGATTAGCAGATGCAAACTGTTACACAGAGAATGGATAAACAACAAGGGCCTACTCTGTATATAGCACAGGGAACTACGTTCAGTATCCTGTGATAAACCATAGTGGAAAAGAATACGAAACAGAATGTATATATATGTATAACTCAATCACTTTGCTGTACAGCAGAAAATAATACAACATTGTATATCAACTATACTTCAATAATAAATTTTTTTAATAAATAAATAAAATCTGAAAATTAAAGAAAATTAAGGGTATTGAACATTAAGAATACTGCAAGTGGGAAAACGTTGCTAAATATAATAACTTCATACCTAAAAATCCTGATTCTAAATAAACATTCCATTTAATGCAAAATTTGGTTTCCTGGGAGCGGCAGCCATGAATTCTAATGGTTTCCAAAGTTTCGCCCTAAGTACACATCATAAGATTAGATGGCAGGGTGATGATGAAGAGGAAGGTGATTGCCACTCTTTGTGCACAGGTCTTGGTAGCCTGCTTTCTAGTCCTGGTATCTTGAAACCTTTTTTAGAAAACCACCAGGCAGTAACCTCTTGAGTGCATTGGTGAACTTTTGTGCCAGCCACAGGCATAACTGCGACAATAGCAGCTGACATTTGGAGGCTTACCATTTGGACTGTCACCCATTTTCCAAGCTCTGTGAGTGCAATTCCACTAAAATTTCAGTTGGTCCTCCGGGTCGGTGCTGTAACGGCCCCATTTTGCAGCTGAGAAAACTAAAACATAGAGAGATGACTTATTTACCCAGGGTCATACAGGTGCTCAGCGGGAGGGCTGGGATTCAGACAAGCAACTCTGTCCACGGGCTTCCCCACTGTACTGCAAGTGTCCTCTGGCACCAACCTCTATTTGACCAATTTAAGAAAGAAGGGATAGTTTAAAGGATAAAACAGTCTGCAGCATCTGCTTCTCACTTTTTTGGTCCAGTCAGAGTGTATAAAAGCCCATTCTTCCATTTTGTATAGATGTAAATAATTCTTTTTTTTATAAATTTATTTATTTATTTATTTTTGGCTGTGTTGGGTCTTCATTGCTGCATGCAGGCTTTCTCTAGTTGAAACGAGCATGGGCTACTCTTCGTTGTGGTGTGCAGGCTTCTCATTGAGGTAGCTTCTCTTGTAGCAGAGCATGGGCTCTAGGTGCGTGGGCTTCAGTAGTTGTGCAACATGGGCTCAGTAGTTGTGGCTCGCGGGTTCTAGAACGCAGGCTCAGCAGTTGTGACGCACAGGCTTAGTTGCTCTGCGGCATGTGAGATCTTCCCAGACCAGGGATCGAACCCGTGTCCCCTGCATTGGCAGGAGGATTCTCAGCCACTGTGCCACCAGGCAAGTCCCTAGACCCAAATAATTCTGACATATTAAAAAAAATTCTGGGGGGACCTTCAAGATGGCAGAGGAGTAAGACATGGAGATCACCTTCCTCCCCACAAATACATCAAAACTGCATCTACATGTAGAATAACTCCTACAGAACACCTAATGAATGCTGGCAGAAGACCTCAGACTTCCCAAAAAGGCAAAAAACTCCCCATGTACCTGGGTAGGGCAAAAGAAAAAACAGAGACAAGAGAATAGGGATGGGACCTGACCCTTTGGGAGGGAGCTTTGAAGGAGGAAAAGTTTCCACACACCAGGAAGCCCCTTCACTGGTGGAGACGGGGTGGGCAGGGGGAAACTTTGGAGCCACGGAGGAGAGCGCAGCCACAGAGTTGCGGAGGGCAAAGCGGAGAGATTCCCGCACAGAGGATCAGTGCCGACCAGCACTTACCAGCCCGAGAGGCTTGTCTACTCACCCGCCGGGGCTGGCGGGGCTGAGAGCTGAGGCTCGGGCTTCGGAGGTCAGACCCTCAGGGAGAGGACTGGGGTTGGTGGCGTGAACACAGCCTGAAGGGGGCTAGTGCACCACAGCTAGCCAGGAGAGAGTCAGGGAAAAAGTCTGGACCTGCCGAAGAGGCAAGAGACCATTGTTTCGGGGTGCGCAAGGAGAGGGGATTCAGAGCACCACCTAAATGAGCTCCAGAGACAGGCGTGAGCCGCAGCTATCAGTGCGGACCACAGAGACGGGCTTGAGTCTCTTAAGGATGCTGCTGCCGCCACCAAGAAGCCTGTGTGTGAGCACAGATCACTATCCATACCTCCCCTAACGGGAGCCTGTGCAGCCCACCACTGCCAGGGTCCCGTGATCCAGGGACAACTTCCCCGGGAGAACACAAGGCGTGCCTCAGGCTGATGCAACGTCACGCCGGCCTCTGCCGCCGCAGGCTCGCCCCGCATCCGTACCCCTCCCTCCGCCCGGCCTGAGTGAGCCAGAGCCCCTGAATCAGCGGCTCCTTTAACCCCATCCTGTCTGAGCGAAGAACAGACACCCTCAGGCAACCTACACACAGAGGCGGATCCAAATCCAAAGCTGAACCCCAGGAGCTGTGCAAACAAAGAGAAGGAAATCTCTCCCAGCAGCCTCAGGAGCAGCGGATTAAATCTCCACAATCAACTTGATGTACCCTGCATCTGTGGAATACCTGAATACACAACGAATCATCCCAAATTGAGGCTGTGGACTTTGGAAGCAACTGTAGACTTGGAGTTTGCTTTCTGCATGTAATTTGTTTCTGGTCTTATGTTTATTTTAGTTTAGAGCTTATTGTCATTGGTAGATTTGTTTATTGATTTAGTTGCTCTCTTCCTTTTTTTTTAAATATATTTTTTTCCTTTTTCTCTTTGTTGAGTGTGTATGTGTATGCTTCTTTGTGTGATTTTATCTGTATAGGTTTGCTTTTACCATTTGTCCTAGGGTTCTGTCTATCCGTTTTTTTTTTAGGATAGTTTTTAATGCTTGTTATCATTGGTGTATTTGTTTATTGGTTTAGTTGCTCTCTTCTTTCTTTTCTTTTTATTACTTTTTTATTCTTTTAATTTAAGGATATTTTTTATTTTTTATTTTAATAACTATATATTTTTCTTTCTTTCTTTTGCCCTCTCTTTTTTCCTGAGCCGTATGACTGGCAGGGTCTTTATGTTCCAGCCTGTGTCAGGCCTGAGACTCTGAGGTGGGAGAGCCGAGCTCAGCACATTGGTCCACCAGAGACCTCCTGGCCTCACATGATATCAATCAGTGAGAACTCTCCCAGAGATCTCTGTCTCAATGCTAAGACCCAGCTCCACTCAGTGACCAGCAAGCTTCTGGTCTGGATGCCCCATTCCAATCAACCAGCAACACAGGAATGCAACCCCACCCATTAACAGAGAGGCTGCCTGAAATCATAACAGTTCACAGGCACCCCAAAACACACCACTGGACACGGTCCTGCCCACCAGAAAGACAAGATCCAGCCTCATCCACCAGAACACAGGCACCAGTCCCCTCCACCAGGAAGCCTACACAACCCACTGAACCAACCTGAGCCACTGGGAGCAGACACCAAAAACAATGGGAATTACGAACCTGCAGCCTGCGAAAAGGAGACCCCAAACACAGTAAGTTAAGCAAAATGAGAAGACAGAGAAACACACAGCAGATGAAGGAGCAAGGTAGAAACCCACCAGACCAAACAAATGAAGAGGAAATAGGCAGTCTACCTGAAAAAGGCATTCAGAGTAATGATAGTAAAGATGATCCAAAATCTTGGAAATAGAATGGAGAAAATACAAGAAACGTTTAACAAGGAACTAGAAGAACTAAAGAGCAAACAAACAATGATGAACAACACAACAAATGAAATTTAAAATTCTCTAGAAGGAATCAACAGCAGAATAACTGAAGCAGAAGAACGAATAACTGACCTGGAAGATAAAATAGTGGAAATAACTACTGCAGAGCGGAATAAAGAAAAAAGAATGAAAGGAATTGAGGACAGTCTCAGAGACCTCTGGGACAACATTAAACACACCAACATTCGAATTATAGGGGTCCCAGAAGAAGAAGAGAAAAAGAAAGGGACTGAGAAAATATTTGAAGAGATTATAGTTGAAAACTTCCCTAATATGGGAAAGGAAATAGTCAGTCACTTTCACGAAGCACAGAGAGTCCCATACAAGATAAATCCAAAGAGAACCATGCCAAGACACATGTTAATTAAACTATCAAAACTTAAATACAAAGAAAATATATTAAAAGCAGCAAGGGAAAAGCAACAAATAACATACAAGGGAATCCCCTTAAGGTTAACAGCTGATCTTTCAGCAGAAACTCTACAAGCCAGAAGGGAGTGGCAGGACATATTTAAAGGGATGAAGGGGAAAAACCTACAACCAAGATTACTCTACCCAGCAAGGATCTCATTCAGATTCGAAGGAGAAATTAAAACCTTTACAGACAAGCAAAAGCTAAGAGAGTTCAGCACCACCAAACCAGCTTTACAACAAATGCTAAAGGAATGTCTCTAAGCAGGAAACACAAGAGAAGAAAAAGACCTACAAAAACAAACCCAATACAATTAAGAAAATGGTAATAGGAACAAACATGTCAATGATTACCTTCAATGTAAATGGTTGAAATGCTCCAACCAAAAGACACAGACTGGCTGAATGGATACAAAAACAAGATCCATATATATGCTATCTACAAGAGGCACACTTCAGACTTAGGGACACATACAGACTGAAAGTGAGGGGATGGAAAAAGATATTCCATGCAAATGGAAATCAAAAGAAAGCTGGAGTAGCAATTCTCATATCACACAAAATAGACTTTAAAATAAAGATTATTGCAAGAGACAAAGAGGACACTACATAATGATCAAGGGATCAATCCAGGAAAAACATATAACAATTGTAAATATTTATGCACCCAGCATAGGAACACCTCAATACATAAGGCAAATGCTAACAGCCATAAAAGGGGAAATCAACAGTAACACAATAATACTAGGGGACTTTAACACCCACCTTCGGCAATGGACAGATCATCCAAAATGAAAATAAATAAGGAAATACAAGCTTTAAATGATACATTAAACAAGATGGACTTAATTGATATTTATAGGATATTCCATCCAAAACAACAGAATACACTTTCTTCTCAACTGCTCATGGAAGATTCTCCAGGATAGATCATATCTTGGGTCACAAATCAAGCCCTGGTAAATTTAAGAAAATTGAAAACATATCAACTATCTTTTCTGACCACAACGCTATGAGACTAGATATCAATTACAGGAAAAAATCAGTAAAAACTAAAAACACGTGGAGGCTAAACAATACACTACTAAATAACCAAGAGATCACTGAAGAAATCAAAGAGGAAATCAAAAAATACCTAGAAACAAATGACAATGAAAACACTACTACCCAAAGCCTGTGGGATGCAGCAAAAGCAGTTCTAAGAGGGAAGTTTATAGCAATAAAATCCTGCCTCAAGAAACAAGAAAAATCTCAAATAAACAACCTAACCTTACACCTAAAGCAATTAGAGAAAGAAGAACAAAAAAATCCCCCAAAGTTAGCCAAAGGAAAGAAACCATAAAGATCAGATCAGAAATAAGTGAAAAAGAAATGAAGGAAACGATAGCAAAGATCAATAAAATGAAAAGCTGGTTCTTTGAGAAGATAAAATTGATAATCCATTAGCCAGACTCATCAAGAAAAAAAGGGAGAAGACTCAAATCAATAGAATTAGAAATGAAAAAGAAGTAACAACTGACACTGCAGAAATACAAAGAATCATGAGAGATTACTATAAGCAACTCTATGCCAATAAAATGGACAACCTGGAAGAAATGGACAAATTCTTAGAAAAGCACAACCTCTGAAACTGAACCAGGAAGAAATAGAAAATATAAACAGACCAATCACAAGCACTGAAATTGAAACTGTGATTAAACATCTTGCAACAAACAAAAGCCCAGGACCAGATGGCTTCACAGGCGAATTCCATCAAACATTTACAAAAGAGCTAACACCTATGCTTCTCAAACTCTTCCAAAATATAGCAGAGGGAGAAACACTCCCAAACTCATTCTAAGAGGCCCTGATACCAAAACCAGAGAAAGATGTCACAAAAAATGATGACTACAGGCCAATATCACTGATGAACGTAGATACAAAAATCCTCAACAGAATACTAGCACCAGAATCCAGCAGCACATTAAAAGGATCATACACCATGATCAAGTGGGGTTTATCCCAGGAATACAAGGATTCTTCAATATACGCAAATCAATCAACGTGATACACCATCTTAACAAATTGAAGGAGAAAAGCCATATGGTCATCTCAATAGATGCAGAAAAAGCTTTCAACAAAATTCAACACCCATTTATGATAAAAACCCTGCAGAAAGTAGGCATAGAGGGAACTTACCTCAACATAATAAAGGCCATATATGACAAACCCACAGCCAACATTGTTCTCAATGGTGAAAAACTGAAATTATTTACTCTAAGATCAGGAACAAGAGAAGGATGTCCACTCTCACCACTATTATTGAACATAGTTTTGGAGGTTTTAGCCCCAGCAACCAGAGAAGCAAAAGAAATAAAAGGAATCCAAATCAGAAAAGAAGAAGTAAAGCTGTCACTGTTTGCAGATGTCATGATACTATACATAGAGAATCCTAAAGATGGAACCAGAAAACTACTAGAGCTCATCAATGAATTTGGTAAAGTAGCAGGATACAAAATTAACGCACAGAAATCTCTGGCATTGCTATACACTAATGATGAAAAATCTGAAAGAGAAATTAAGGAAACACTCCCATTTACAATTGCAACAAAAAGAATAAAGTACCTAGGAATAAACCTACATAAGGAGGCAAAAGACCTGTATGCAGAAAACTATAATACACTGATGAAAGAAATTAAAGATGATACAAACCGATGGAGAGATATACCATGTTCTTGGATTGGAAGAATCAACATTATAAAAAGGACTATACTACCCAAAGCAATCTACAATGATTTAATGCAATCCCTATCAAACTACCAATGGCATTTTTCACAGAACTAGAACAAAAAATTTCACAATTTGTATGTGAAACAAAATTGAGTTATTTTAGTGAGGTGGATGGACCTAGAGTCTGTCATACAGAGTGAAGTAAGTCAGAAACAGAAAAACAAATACCATATGCTAACACATATATATGGAATCTTAAAAGAAAAAGTGGTTCTGAACAACCTAGGGGCAGGACAGGAATAAAGACACAGATGTAGAGAATGGACTTGAGGACACGGGGAGGGGGGTAGGGTAAACCTGGACGATGTGAGAGAGTGGCATGGACATATATACACTACCAAATGTAAAATAGATAGCTAGTGGGAAGCAGCTGCACAGCACAGGGAGATCAGCTCTGTGCTTTGTGACCACCTAGAGGGGTGGGATAGGGAGGGTGGGAGGGAGTCGCAAGAGGGAGGGGATATGGGGATATATGTATACGTATAGCTGATTCACTTTGTTATACAGCAGAAACGAACACACCATTGTAAAGCAATTATACTCCAATAAAGATGTTAAAAAGAAAACAAACACAGCACTGTAAATCAACTATACTCCGGTAAAATTTTTTTTAATTAAAAAGTAAAAATAAAACACCCATCTGTTTTTCAGATAGGTTGTCACTACTAGTAATTTCTCAGAAAGACACATTATGGCAGCATGACCAACTCAGAGTGATACTGTTAACTGAGTCATTTAATCCACTGTTAATAAGTACATGGACAGCATACTGACTTAAAAGAAGCAATAAAATTTGGAGTTCTGACTGAGAGCCAGATAAAACTTGGAATGGGCACAAATGGAATATACATTATGTGCAGACATGGCCCAGTTTGTGAAGTATCTCCTGCCCTGTGCTTTCGAGGTCCTTTGGTGGCACTATTGGCGACTCCTTAATTAGCCGACATTATATAACTAACTGTGGTGACCATTCTTGGAAAATCATCTTAAAATTCCTCAAAGTGACTCACAAATTATATCTTCAGATTTGGGAAATGTGTCTCTGCACACTGTTTCATAGCTGTACGCTCTCCTGTGTGTATTTTTTAAACTAAATTTCATCTACCTTGAAGTAATGTTGTAAGTACAAACCTATAATTTACTTTTAAGCCCTTCCTTCTAATAAACTTATCTATGTGTATTGCGTCTAATTATAGCTCCGGGCGTAACCATGTGTATTATTCATCTAAATGAGTGAGCTTGTCTGGCAACCAGGGCTGTTGGCAAGGTTTGGCTGTCATCTGGCCTGAATATTCCGTCTGCCTCACTGTCTGCTTCAGGAGAGGGAGGTCAGTGGTCAGATGGGGCAGGGAGGCTACACCCCAGTCCCTTGCACCATGTTTCAGTACTTGGCCATAAACTTGGCTAACTGTGATTTTCTTTTATTTTATTTTACTACATCTTATTTTAAATAAGAGAAATCAAACTGTAGAAATAAAATTGAACTCTCCTTCATTCTCTATGTTCAGATTTCCTCCCCTCACCCCCTCCAATTCTCCCCTGTTCCTTGCACAGCTACCATCTTGAATTTAGGTGTATTTTTCCAGTTCGTTTCCTGAAAGACATTGACACAGATATGTATCCATAAATTTTAAACTTTGTAGAAATAGTGTCATACCGTATATATTCCTTTTAGACTTGCTTTTTTATCCAATATGCTATTTCTAAGATTTATCAATGTTAGTCTATATATTTTCACTGCTGTGTAGTATTCCTTTGGGTGAATGGATCCATTTTTCTGTCAGTGAACATCTGTGTTCTTTCTAATTTTGCTATTACAAATAGTGCATCCATGAACATTCTTGTACATGTCTTCTGGTGCATGTGTAAAAGTTTTTCTGGGGTATGTACCTAGGATTGCAATTCCTGTGTTGTAATATAGAACTGTCTATATTCAGCTGAACTAGGGAAGTCCACGTCCTCATTCAGAGTGATTGGCATGCTCATCAACAATGGATAGTTCTTGTTTTTCCACATCTTCATCAACACTAGGTTTTGTCAGGCATTTATTTTTGCCTATATATTTTGTGAAATAATACTAAATTGTAATTTTAAGTTTCCTTTCTCTTATTTTAATGAGATTGAGCATTTTCATATGATGATGGCCATTCGTGTTTCCTCTTTTTTCCTTTCTAATGGATCGTTAGTCTTTTCCTTATTGATTGATAGGAATTTGTATATTATGGACACTAGAATTTTGTCAGTTTTATATGATCCAAATATCTTTTCTCTGTTTATGGCTTGCCTTGTCACTCTCTTTAGTCAAACTCCAAAACTTTTGATTTTTGCACTTAAGTGTTTAATCCATCTGCAACAGAGTTTTACATATTTATTGAGTAGAAGTCAAATTTCTCTCTTGTCCAAAGACAGAACTGTTTTCTTAACCCCATCAGTTCTGACATATATCAGATTTTCATATGTGTGTAGAAAAGTTTCAGGAGCTTCTTGGAGCTCCCAAACTCATTCTAGAATCAACGTGTCAAGTTTTGTTTTTTAAAAAACTGTTGGACTGTGGATTAGAATTGCATTGGATCAGGGAGAAATTGACATACCCAGGATCCTGGGTCTTCCTACCTATAAACTTGGTGTCTTCATCTATTGATATTTAATTTTCTTGAGTGTATTTCAGTATGTTTTATAATTTTCTCCATAAAAATCTTACATATTTTTTATGAAATTTATTCATAAGTTTCTTATATTTTTAATACTATTATAAAAGATATCTTAAAATACATTTTCTAATTTTGCTGATGTGTTGAATGCAGTTGATTTTGCCTATTGATCTAACATCCAGCTACTTTGCTAAACTTTTACTAAATTTAATAAATTGTGTATCGATTTGGGGAGGTTTTTTCTGTATACATAAATACTGCAAATGCCAACAGCTTTATTTCTTCCATCCCGATCCATAAATCTTTTGGTTTTTTTCCTATGTCTTTCATACCTTGATGAACATGAGCTCTAGTACAGTAATGATTAGAAATGGATATAGTGGGCTTCCTTGTCATGTTCCTCAGTTTTTAAAGGGTGTGCTTTAATATTTTACCATTGAATATATAGTTGCTATGAGGTTTTTGGTATATGCCTTTTATCAGGTTAAAGATGTTTCTTACTATTCTAATTTTGGTAGGAGTTTTTATCTTAAATAGCTATCATTTTTAATAAAAAAAAGCACCTATGGAGTGCTTTTTCTGCACCTATAGAGATTATCATTTTCTTCTACTTTAATGTATTATAAGGTAAATTACAATAATAATTTTCTATTATTAAACTATCCTTGCATTCCCAGAATAATCCGAACTTGGTTAAGATGCATGCTTTTTTGGATTTTGGGGGGTTTTTTGGTGTCACCATACAAAAATGTTCCATAATTATTGACTGTATACTTCATACCTGTAACTCATTTATTTTGTAACTGCAAGTTTGTACCTCTTGATCTCCATCACCTGTTTCTCTCATCCACCAACCTCTCCTCCCCTCTGGCGACCACCTGTTTGTTCTCTGTATCTGTGAGTCTGTTCTGTTTTCTTACATGTATTCTTTTGTTTTGTTTTTTAGATTCCACATGTAAGTGAAATGATGTGGTTTTTGTTTTTCTCTGTCTGACTTATTTCACTTAGCATAATACACTCAAGGTCCATCCATTTTGTCCCAAATGGCAAGATTTCATACTTCTTATGGCTCAGTAATATTCCATTGTGTGTATATATATGTACCACATCTTCTTCATCCATTCGTCTATCGATGGTACTTAGGTTGCTTTTTGTATCTTGGCTAGTGTAACTAATGCTGCAGTGAACACTGGGATGCATATATCTTTTCAGTTACTTTTCAAATTACTGTTTTAATTTCTTCGGATAAATACCCAGAAGCGGAATTACTGGATTGTATGGTAGTTCTATTTTTACTTTTCTGAGGAATCTCCATACTGTTTTCCATAGTGGCTATACCAATTTACATTCTCACCAACAGTACACAAGGGTTCCCGTTTTGTTCACATCCTCGTCAACACTTGTTAATTGTTGTCTTTTCGATGATAGCCATTCTGACAGGTGTGAGGTGATATCTCATTGTGGTTTTGATTTGCATTTCATGATTAGTGATGTTGGGCATCTTTTCATGTGCTTGTTAGCTATCTGTATGTCTTCTTTGGAAAAATATCTATTCAGGTCCTCTGCCCATTTTTTAATAGGTTGTATGTTTTTTGATGTTGAGTTGTATGGGTTCTTTGTATACCTTGGATATTAACCCCTTATTGAATGTATCATTTACAAATATCTTCTCCCATTCAGTAGGCTGCCTTTTCATTTTGATGATAGTTTCCTTCACTGTGCAAAGGCTTTTTAGTTTGATGTAGTCCCATTTGTTCATTTTTGCTTTTGTTTCCCTAGCCTGAGGAGACTTATACAAAAAAATATTGCTAAGATGTCAATCTTAGATGTCAAAGAGTGTACTGCCTTTGTTTTCTTCTAGGATTTTTATGGTTTTAGATCTTACAGTTAAGTCTTTAATCCACTGTGAGTTTAATCATGTATATGGTGTAAGAAAGTAGTCCAGTTTGATTCTTTTGAATATAGCTGTCCAGTTTTCCCAGCATCATTTATTGAAGAGGCTGTCTTTTCCCTATTGTATTTTTCCTCCTTTGTCATAGATAAGATCCATGCTTTTTTGATATACTGCTCAACAATGAATTTTTTGTAGATATGAACTAATTTCAAAATAAGAAAGAAGACAAATCTTTGTTGGCAATAAAATCTTCCCAAGCACTTTAACAGGGTTTCCCACTTTGCTACAGGGTGTAAGGGGAATTTCTGGTTGTTAGATGTACATATTAGCTCGATGGGGCAAGAGGAACACTGGAGCTAAACTATAATCTCACTTTGCCTTCTGTTACCCTAAGAGAATTAACACAGTTAAGTTGACTTGTGTGGGCCTTATTTTCCTCAGTGAGTTTCTCTGCAACTGGGGGACGTATGTTTGCTGCTAGTAGCCATGGGGCTTCCCTTGCTTCACTGTTTAACCCAGCATCATCATCCAATAAACGTTTACTTACTAGGCACTGAGGACAAGGCAAAATGTGTTCCTCAAAGAACTTCCAGGGAGGGATGGAGAAAGCAAACAGTTACACAACACAGGTATAAAACAAAAGGATGCATCTTATCTTCTACAGACCACACTAGTTGGAGGGTGTGGGTGTTGGCCAGGAATCTTTGGGTGGAGAGAGAAAGGAAGATTCAGATGGAAATGATACTCGAACTGAGTCTTGTGAATGATGAACATTTACTGATCTCCATGAACCTCTTTTGTGTTCTTAGTTAACAAAGGATTGGAGTATTTTTTTTCTCTAGTGTCCCTTGTAGCTTTGAAAAAAAAATTTTTTTTTTTCAATACGCGGGCCTCTCACTGTTGTGGCCTCTCCCGTTGCAGAGCACAGGCTCCGGATGCGCAGGCTCAGCAGCCATGGCTCACGGGCCCAGCCGCTCCGCGGCACGTGGGATCTTCCCAGACCGGGGCACGAACCCGTGTCCCCTGCATCGGCAGGCGGACTCTCAACCACTGCACCACCAGGGAAGCCCTGAAAATTTATCTTTTTGACACTATATCACCCTTTTCAGGATCTCAGAAATAATTTTATGCTTTATCAAACATTTGTGCTCCTACCTCTGGTCTACAGTCCTTGGAATCTTTAGTTTCATAAGTTTAGGGTTATGAATGGCAAAACAGAATCTTCTTGGTTCTGTTTTATTTCGTAATACCAACATATTCCATTTATAGAATACTGATGATGTTGACAAGGGACTCCTTATGTAGAGTTAATCTGTTAACTTCGGTGTGTTTTTATGGAATGGCTCAATTTATTGTTACCGTAAATAGATATTTTTTAAATTCCAAGCTTTATATAATCTCTAAGCACATTTCTTTGTATGTCTTATTTCAGTGCTGGACCCAAAGGAGACAACATTTATGAATGGAGGTCAACTATATTGGGACCCCCAGGATCTGTCTATGAAGGAGGGGTGTTCTTTCTTGACATTACCTTTTCACCAGACTATCCGTTTAAACCCCCCAAGGTCAGTATGAAGTATTCATCCATTTTTAGCAATATGTATTGTTGCATATATATATATATGTGTGTGTGTGTGTGTATAAATATATATATATATATATATATATATATATATATATTTATACACACACATATTCTTCAGTGTACATACCTAGGAATGCATGTCTGTTCTCTTAGCATAGGCAACTTCCCAGGGCTGATTGTATGTAAATGGAAACAGAATGTGAAAAATTGTTTATTCCCTCATCCCAGCCCTTTACGCATACTTCGTTGCTTTTTTTCATCCTTCCTCATGTCGCCTTTCTGTGGTACATGTTTGAGTGTAACATCAGACAGCATGTTATGGGTGGAAGTAGGGGCCGAGGGTGGGCTGGTGCCAGCCCTAGAGCCAGGAGAACGAGGCCTGACCTGGGGGTGAGGGAGCCCACCACGGCCAGGCTTCAGGCGCCAGCTGCGAGCTTTGAGTTTGATGCCTCCAGGGCTCAGCTGCCCATGTGAATTCCACATGCGCTAGAGTGGAGAGTGTGACCCACAGAGACTGAGAAATCATGTCAGGAAAATTCAATAAAGAAGAATTTATAATAGTCCATTAATAAAAACGATGGATTAATGAAAAGCCATACATAAATGACTGGAGAAAGTATAAGAGCAGTGTCATTAGAACATGGGTGAATTTTCACCTACTTAAGACAAGATTATATCCTTTAAGAATTCTTCACATAACTTTCTACTGCCTGTAAGTCAGTCAATGATGACTTTAAATTCATTCTTTTTTTTAATTTTTAATTTATATTGGAGCATCTTTGATTAACAATGTTGTGTTAGTTTCAGGTGTACAGCAAAGTGATTCAATTATACATATGCATGTATCTATTCTTCTTCAAATTCTTTTCCCATTTAGGTTATTAGAGAATATTGAGCAGAGTTCCCTGTATAAAGTCGGTCCTTGTTGGTTATCTGTTCTAAATATAGCAGTCATTCTCCGCTTTGGAAAGGAAAAGACCCAGAGGACATTGACTCTGTCTGTTGGCCACCAAGCAGAATTCTTATTTCATCTGGCTTAACTTCTCAACGTAGAGGGAAGTAAAACCTATTTGAGTTGTCGGTTGGAGTGAACAATTTAAAAAGCAAGACTCAGACTAGACCTTCACCTTCCTGTGATCCCCCTCCCTGGCTCCTACCTCCCCTCTTTTATTTTCCTCTCTCTTCCTTTCTTCCTTCCTTTCCATTGAGGTTTGGATCTTGTTTTGGTATCAAAGCAAAAAGTAATAACTATCATTTTACCAAATAGGAAACCCATGCACAGAGAAACTAAGTAACTACCCAGCATAATCCAAATGATATCAGGATTGAACCCAGGAAGTCTGGCTCCAAAGCCTGTGTTCCTTACTACATTACACAGTACATTTTATCCAAGATGACAGAGCTGGTGGCACTGGGACCACCCAGGGCTGTATTTGGTCGGTTTTTAGTGATGAAGCCCCAGTATAACTAATCTTTATTTTCTCCTTTTACTGGGTGGGAACCTTACATCTTCCCTTCTACTTTGGACCAGCCCATAAGTCATCTGGTTTTACCTGTTGCACTGCCAGTGACGTGAGGACCTTTCTCTGCAGCCCCATCAGTAACGGAAGCCCAGGTGGTGAGGAGGGAAAACTCAGATCAGGCAGTTGAGCTGCTTATAAGCCTGGTATGGTCTGTTCTATGAAACGTACATCTCACAAAATGCGTGGGCTTCTCCAGCTTCTGCATGACAGAACTGTGTAGATTAAACAAACCCAGGAGGGAAAACGGATTAATAGGTTAGATAAAATAATTCCGTTTCTGAAAAGGCCTCCTTGATGGACTCGAAGGATCGGCCAGAACTAACAAGATGGAATGTAAACGGCTCAAGGTATAGTATTTCATTGAAAATTCAGAAAGAAATCATGATACAAGATAGGAAAGAGAGACTTGCTTTATTTTCATATAAATAAAATGTGTGGCCTTCTGACTGAGTACAATTCTGTGGGAACTTGAAGTTCTTGAAGCCCTAAGGAGATATTTTTAGGAGCACAATCTCTGGAACTCTGAACCCATCGGCTGGTATCAGGGGTGCCTCATTCCCTTCTGAGCTCTTCATTTTCAGAAGGACAAACAGGAATAAGCTGGGGAGGGAAAGAGCTATTCGCATTCTTGAGTTTCTTCACTGGAGTGGGCGTCCGCTGTGTGAACCACCTCTCCTCCAAAACACCCTAGTAAGGCTGGGATGTTCCCTTTCACAGAGAAGCGGACTTAGATGAGGTTTGGAGAGGTTTTTCTAATAACATACAGCCGGGAATCTACTGAACTTGGCCTCCAGGGACCATGTACTTTCTGCTGAATTATACATAGTTACCCTGGAGATGTTTACTAGGAAAAATAGGACCTAGGAGGAACGTGATAGCTGTTCTCTGATGTTTCAGAAACTGTGTGGGGTTAGACTTGCTCCTGGATGGCTGGATGGGACAAAAATAGAAGCAGAAGGGTGTCAGTTACAGGGAAGCAGATTTCGATTCCACGTGAGGAAAATCTGACCCATCGAGGGACAGTCTGCGTTTGAATAGCTTTGCCTCTGAGACCAGGCTTCCCTTTCCTGGGAGTGTTCAAAGAAACAAGCTGAATTAGAACCTGTCAAGAATACTGCCAGAAGAAAACCCAAATCCCTCGAGTGGATAAATTTGATTAGACAATCTATTAGGACAAAGAAAAATCAAACTTTGGTAATCAAATTATCATTTAAATGCACATTTATTAGAAACCCGTGGGAAGTTTTCAAAGCACATTATCACCACCTAATTTATCAGTTTTGGAGATCGGATCTTGTAAACAGAGGTGTTACTCCAAAGGGGAAAGTTTGCGAGTGTCTTGAAAGCGGTTCACTAAAACGAAGACTTACTAATAATTTGGAAGTACCACGCCCATCCTTTCTAGTCTCCTGTTACTCTAAATAGTCCATATTTGTGATTAAGTTTTGTTTATTTCTCCATTGGCTTCATCCTTTGCTCTTCTTTCAGTAATCTTAGGCACACACTTTGATTCATGCAGCATTTTCCAGTGCTCTGAAGAATGAACCAGGGTAGCTGTAGGTGTCAGAGAGAATCGTTGATGAGAGCAGAGGTTCACAAATCAACCTGACTGGCCATCTAATCGTTATCAAATATCTACCATAAAATGAGTCTGTTGTGCCATTGAATCCATGAGATCCCTTTTCCCAAACTCTCAGACTGGGAATCCTTACTAAGAACTTTTAACTACTATCGTGCTCAAACCTGTCACTTAAAGGGCAGTGGAGTGGCTTGGATGCCTCTTCTTGCCACAGGGACTTTTTGAATATCCCACACTCCAGCACCTAATTTTTCACACTTTCAGAGGAACCATTCCAATAATTCCTTCCAGAAGTCACCTAACTTCTAACAAGGCAAGCAAAACACATTTTTCATGCAGTATGTAATGTTCATTACACTTAGTATACTAGTTTTAAATCAGTCAAGTACTAGTTGTACTTTCAAATGCTGTATCTCAGTACATTTTTTAGTCCACTGACTTTTTTATCTAATCAATATGTTTATTGCCTCTTTTACTAAATGCACAGCATGTCTGTTTGTATGATACTGGTAGTTGTCTCTGATGCCAAGTCTTTAGTTGAATACTTAACCACCAGTGATGTCATTTCTCTGAGAAAATATCTGTTTAGTGAAACTTTATCCAGGAATAATATATATATGGCCAGAAAGAAAAGCATGATACTCCCATAACATTGTCTGTGGAGCCTTTAACCATACTCAAATATTTAAAATATTTCTGATCAAAAAAAGAAAGAAAAGCATAATAAATCACTGGTATGTCCCAAAGTCTTTTAATACTGTATTTCTTTTTCAGTGTAGACATACATTTTAATGTTATAATTCAGATGTCTATTTATTTGTAAAGTAGGAGTTGTTTTATATCTTATTGGGGATTACATTTGCACACTCATATCATAGGTAATTACTCCTGTGCTCAAAACCAGCACTTTTTAAGTAGTCTAATGTGTAAATATTTTCATGTGTACTTGAAAAATTCGGAAGCAAAATAATGGAATATGTTGTATTCCTATAGTATTTTTTTTTTCTGCTAAAAACCCTTTGAAAAGATTGTGACATACTGTGTCTGGTATTTCGTATCTTAGAGATTCTGATGACATACATCCTAAGGATAAGGGGTCTTGTTAGGTAACAGGTCAGAGCTGTGTTTTTGTGGTAGAAATACATAGACATAGCCTATTCATAATTGGCTTTTTCTGTCTCCCTGTGGATCTGGATATTTTATAAAATAAATAAATAAGTGGGTCTTCTACGTAGATCTAAGAGTGGGTCGATAGAAGGATCAAACGTGCTTGTTGTTTATTTTTAGTATCTCGGGCCACCTACACCCCAGTGAGATGCACTATATTGATGCTCATATCTGTTACTGGAAAGCATTGTTTTCGTGGTAATGGCAGGACAGTATCTGCCAGTGGGTATTTTCCAAAAAGGAATGATAAAATTTGTGCCTAGGATGTTTAAAAAAATAAACAGAAAAACTACAGGCATACATATTTGTTTGAGAAAAAAGCTCGTTAGTATTAGCAGTCTCTAAAAGCTTTTTAATATAGCGCGTTCCTCCATTATAAATTGCATCAAATATATTTTAAAATAAATCTTAACTCAGAGATCATTTCAGAGTGTATTGTATGTTTTATGGTTTGGTTTTGTTTTTTATGAAATTAACTGTGGTTTGCTTACTAATGAAAAGTCAGTTAATAGGAAAGGTATTAATTGCTTTCACAGAATGAAATAGATAATTTAGGTCCGTTAGATTTTCAAAATTTTCATTCTTAAATTGATAAGTCGAGGCTAATTGTGAATAAAGTAGCTAACTAGTTATACAAGAAGCAACGATACCCAGCATTTGAAAGCCAAGAGATCTGAAACTAAAGTTCATCAGGGATTTCCATAATTTTATTCTAACTAGGTTATTATTATTCACTTGCTTTGGTTGTTGTTGCTGCTTCTGCTACTCAAAGAAGAAAGCTGACAGTGTCCCCCAGCATTTTCAGAGAGAGCAGTGGTTTACATGTGTAACCCAGCTGGCTGCTCATTCACTCTGGTCTTGGAGAGAGAGCACACAGCTGTCATGAAGTGACGTGAATTTACTTGTTTTTAACCTGCGTTCATACATTCATATAAAGCCTGGCCATGGATCAGGTGCTTTCACATGGATTGGCTTGCCTATTTGACATGTCCAGCTGAACACCCAGCGGTCAGGTCCCAAACCAAACGGTTGATGACACAACCCACCCGACTCCTGCCAATCCAGGTCCTCCAGTGCTCCCCACCTCAATGTATGGGAACTCCATTTCTCTAGTTGCTAAAGCTTAAAATCTTGACTCTTCTCACTCAGCCTAGCCAGATCCCGTCTCACCACCTCAAAATAAATATTCAGAATAAACCCAGATCTAACCATTTAGTAATACTCTTTCTAGTAGTAACACTCTGGCCCCAGCCTCCATCAGCTGCTTCCCTCCCCTGGATTATTGTGGAGTCTCCTATCGGATCTCCCTGCTTCTGCCTTATCCCTCCTGCAGTGTATACCCCTGCATCAAATGATCCATTTAGAGTGTGAATCAGAGTACGTCCATTCTTGGCCTAAAAGTAAAAGCACGCAAGACCTTACAGCTTCACGCTGAAACCGCCAGCTGTCACTCTTGGTTCAAATACTCTAAGCAGGCTCCTTCCGTGGAGCCTTGACATTTGCTCTTCCTTCTGCCTGCGTTGTCTTCCCCCAGAAATCCACGTGGCACACTCCCTTCCTCCCTGCAGGTATCTGCTCAGTGTCACCTTCCAGGGAAGGTCTCATGCGACAACCCCCAACCACCTTATGCTCCTGAACTCCCCCTCCCCCACCTGCAAACGTGGCTTTTCTCCATAGCATTTCTCCCTCCTGGCATCCTGTGTTTCTCTGTTTATGAGTTGGTGATGCTTCCCTTTCTCTAGTTAGCATGTAAGCTCCAGGAGCACAGGCACTTGTCTATGTTTATGTCACTTCTGAATTCCCAGCACCTAGAACAATGCCTGGCGATCCAGTAGGCCTACAATAAAAATGTGTTGAATTAATTTAATCCATACAACTTTGCCATGGAGATAGCATTTACCCTCCCACGCACACTTCATAGATCAGAAAACTGAGGCCCGTGGAGGTCACATGGCACACAGGTCACATAAGAAGTAGGTAGCAGAACTGGAGTTCAAACCCAGTTCTCAACTGAACCTTTCATTCCCCAGGTAGAGAGAAAATTTAAATTACTTAAATCCTGGAAGAAGGCACACTTGTTCTTGGATTTTACACTCTGGTATAAATTCACTATATTAGATCATTCTCTAAAACAGGATTTTGGGAGGGAGATGAAAGAGGTGATCCAGGGAGGGAAGAACGCTACGAAGAGATTCTGAGTCCCTTGCAGTTTTGCCAAAGGCACCTGGGGCTCTTCACCAATGAGTTCCTAATTAGCAGACTCTGCAGTATTAAATCTGTGTGGAATAGTAAATACTGATTTCTGGATTTTGATAGCCCTAAGCTAAAGGAGAAGTCATTTCCTAGGTATAAAAGGAACATACCTCAACATAATAAAGGCCATATACAACAGACCCACAGCTAACATTATACTCATTGGAGAGAAATTGAAAGTGTTTCCTCTAAAATCATGAACAAGGCAAGGATGCCCACTCTCACCGCTCTTATTCAATATAGTCCAAGAAGTTCTAGCCAGAGCAGTTAGGCAACACAAAGGAATAAAAGGCATCCAGATCAGAATGGAAGAAGTAAAATTGTTATTATGTGCTGATGATGTGATCCTGTATAGAAAAAATCCCAGAGAATTAGTCAAAAAATTGTTGCAGTTAATCAATGATTTCAGTAAAGTGGCAGGATACAAAATCAACATACAGATATCAATTGCATTCCTTTACACTAATGATGAAGCATCTGAAAAAGAAATAAAGAAAACCATCCCATTCACAATAGCATCAAAAACAATGAAATACTTGGGAATGAATTTATCCAAGGAAGTGAAAGATCAGTACAATGAAAACTATAAAATTTTGCTGAAAGAAACTTTAGACACAGACAAATGGAAAGACATCTCATGTTCGTGGATCAGAAGAATTAATATTGATAAAAATGGCCATACTACCCAAAGCCATCTACAGATTCAATGCAGCCCCCCTCAAAATGTCAAAGGCATTCTTCACAGAAGTAGAAGAAACAATCCTAAAATTTGGGCAGAACCATGAAAGATCTTGAATAGCCAAAAAAGAACAAAACTGGAGATATTGTGCTCCTGGATTTCAAACTATACTACAAAGCCATAGTAATAAAAACAGGTACTGGTACAAAAATAAGCACATCTACCAGTGGAACAGAAGAGACATCCCAGAACTATATGGTCAACTAATATTTAAACAAGGGATCCAAGAATGCTCAATGGGGAAAGGATAGCCTCTTCAACTAACGGTGCTGGGAAAACTAGAAACACACACAGAACAATGAAATTAGATCCCTGTCTCACACCACTCAGAAAAATCAACTCAAAATGGATCGAAGACTTAAACATAAGACCTGATACCCTAAAACCTGTAGAAGAAAACATAGGGAAGAAGCTCGTCCTTATTGGTCTTGGCAGTAATTTGGGAGGCCCAACACCAAAAGCACAAAGAACAACGAAAATCAACAAATAGGGCCACATCAAACCCACAAGCTTCAGCACAGCAAAACAGACAAGTAGCAAAATGAAAAGACAGCCCACCACACGAAAGAATATTTCTGCAAAGCACATATTGATAAGAGGTTAATGTCCAAAATATATAAAGAGCTCAGTCAATTCAATAACAACAACAACAACAAAAAAAAACGATTGACACATGGGCAGAAGAACTAAAGAGACATTTCCCCAAAGAAGATGCAGAGGTGGCCAACAGGCATGTGAAAAGACGCTCAACATCACCCATCATCAGGGAGATGCAAGTCAAACCCACAATGAACTATCACCTCACACCTGTCAGAAAGGATGTAATCAAAAAAGACAAGAGACAACAGGTGCTGGTGAGGACGTGGTGAAAAGGGGTCCCTCTCTGGTGGGAATGCAGATAGGTCCACCCACTATGGAGGTTCCTCAAAAAAATTAAAAGTGGATTTATTTACCATATAATCCAGCAATTCCACTTCTAACTATACACCCAAAAGAAATGAAAACAGGAATTCAACGCAATATATGCACCGTCACTTTTATCACAGCATTATTGACAGTAGCCAGGGTACAGAAACAACCCAAATGCCCATCAATGGATGAATGGATAAAAAAGATGTGATATATATACACAACAGAATATTATTCATCTGTGAGAAAAGAAAATATCCTCCCATTTGTGACAACATGGGTGGACCTTGAGAACATTATGCTAAGTAAGACAGAGAAAGACAAGTACTGAACGATAGCACTTATATGTGGAATCTAAAAATAATTAAACGTGTAAAAAACAGTAAAATGGGGCTTCCCTGGTGGCGCAGTGATTGGGAGTCCACCTGCTGATGCAGGGGACACGGATTCGTGCCCCGGTCCGGGAAGATCCCACATGCCGCGGAGCAGCTGGGCCCGTGAGCCATGGCCTCTGAGCCTGCGCGTCCGGAGCCTGTGCTCCGCAACGGGAGAGGCCGCAACAGTGAGAGGCCCGTGTACCGCAAAAAAAAAAACAAAAAAAAAAAACGTAAAACAGTGGTTACCAGAGAGGATGGGGCTGGGCAGCAGGGTAAGAGTAATGGTATTTAAAGGTACAAACTTGTAATGAGTAGTAAATAAGCCATAGAGATGCACAGTATAATGAATATAGACCAAATATTGTATTATAATTATACAATTGATAAATACAGCTACATCGGCAATTATGTTACAGTATACAGATTTACCAAAGTAACACATTTTACACCTTAAACTTATACAATGTTGTGTATCAAATTTATTCAAATAGTTAGGGAGATCTAGAGAGAGAGAGATGGATAGATGGATAGATACATACATAAATGGATGGATGGATGGATAGATAGATGCATAGATGATAGATGATGGATGGATAGATAGATAGATGATGGATGGATAGATAGATGAATGAACTGACTAACTACTTTTCTACGTGGAGACCCTGACCCTGGCCTGGCTGGTCTTTAGCGTTGCCCAGTTGAGCTGGCAGGAAACTGGGCTCTGCTCTGGCTCTGGAACTCCTCCATCTCCATCCTCAACCTGCCAGGGACCAACTTCCTCTTCCTCTGCTGCCAAATTATCCATTCCCTGGAGGGACTCCTTTACTCCTTCCCTTCTCCCTTATCTCTATCCTCAGCCTTTTCACCACGGTGTTGCCACAGGCCTGAGCATCCTCAGGACCATTAGCGCCAAGCACTGCCTTTCGGTCTCGTGGCCCGTCTGGTACCACTGCCACTGCCCAAGACACATGCCAGCTGTCGTGTGTGCCCTGCTCTGGGCCCCGTCCCTGCTGAATGTTCTGGGGGGAACTGCTGGGGCTTCCTATTTTGGGGTTCTGACCAGGTTTGGTGTCCGGTGCGTGATTTCATCACTGCCACGTGGCTGATTGTTGTACTGGTGCTTCTCTCCAGGTCCAGCCTGGCCCTGCTGTCGGGGTCCTCTGAGCCCCCAGCAGATGTGGTGACCGGGCTCCACGTGGTCCTTCCACACACAAGGCTGATCTTTCTTCTCTTCGGCCTGCCCTTTGGCTGTGCTGGATTCCGAATGATTCCAATCTGCTCTTAGCTTATCTCAGAAGGACCAGATGATCCTGTCTCTTAACAGCAGCACCAACCCCATCATTGACTGTTTCTTTGGCTCCTTTAGGCACCCGAGGCATCAGAGACTCTCGGGTTGGTTCTCCAGGGGACTTTGGAGGACATAACTGGGGTGAGGAACAGTGGAGGAAGCCTTCCTCAGGAAACCGTGGAGATTTCAGGAAACAGGTTCGTGCAGTGATTCTGTATCAAGCAGGTTCAGTCAGAGCAGTGGTACAGCTGGTCCTCCACATCCACGGAAATACTCCAGGATCTGCAGTCAGTTGAATCCACAGATGCAGAACCCAGGGATAGGGAGGGCCAGCTAGGAGGGGCTTGAGCATCCTCAGATTGTCATGTCCTCCGGGAGTTACTGGAACCCATGCCCTGTGGCTACCGAGGGAAGACTGTTTACTCGTAGGAGAGTCTACATACAATTGTGTAAGGAGATATATATGTATCTGTAGGACCCCACACAGCGGTAGGTTCTGGTTAAATTGTCTCTGGGAGGCTGTTGTCTGATGCTAGAGCTTGAAGTCTGCAGGGCAAGCTAGAACCCGGGAACATGAGCTAAAACCCACGAGAACTGTCGGGAACTCATGTCTCTCATCGCCTGCGGTTGTGATGATACAGGAGTTCTGCAGAAGAAGGTGGCTCCCAGTGCCATCGAGGTAAATAAATACACCCCCAGGCCAGGGGTCAGAGGAGCTGAAGGGGAGAGTGGAGCCCTGCGCCAGTGAGATGAGCCTACAGAGAAGCAGCAACACCTATGAGCACCCTCATGCCCTGGCACCAGCCTTCCACGCATGGAAACCATCTCTCTGCTCCCTTCTTTCCAACCACCAACTCTTGCGCACAATGCCTCTTTGTGCCCACCTAACCAGACACATGTATGGAAGGGAATTCTGCGCAACACAGTTCAGCCTAACCAGGTTGGCACTTTTCAGACCCATCACCGTTTACCATTGTCAACTCGGCATCCATAAACACCTCATTAAACCCCACTTAAGCCAAACAAGATAATAAAGCAAAGTCAAGCTTCTCCCTAACCCTGACACCTACACCGCATACACCTGAAACATAGCATTCATTTTCCTAGAAGAGGACACATCTTTTCATGTGCTATACACCATTTATATATCTTTTTTGAAATGTCTGTTCAAGCTTGCTATCCCATTTTTATTGTTGTTTGTCTCTTTACATTGATTTGTTGGCACTCTTTATATATTTTAAATAAAAATCCTTTGTCAGATTTATGTAGTACAAATATTTTTTCCCAGTCTGGGACTTCCGTCTTCATTTTTGAAATATCTTTTGGTGGACAGAGGGTTTTTTTTTTTATGTACTCTATCAAATTTTTTATTTTATGGTTAGTGCTTTATACATTCTGAGAAACCTTTGACTACTCCCAAGGAAGCAAAGGTATTCCCCAATATTTTTTCTTTTTTTTCTTTTATTTTTCAATTTAAAGGCCTGCCTTTTATTCTGACATTACAGCTTTTTGCCATTTTATTGTTAAAATGTCCTTTCTTTTATGAAATTACAGTCCTTGTAGATTGTAGATAGTAGATCCCCCTCCCACTCATCTGTTTATTTTCCAATTTTTTTTACAGTATCATAATTTTTGCTTTTACATTTAAATGTATGAGACATTTCAAATAAATTTGTGTGCAAAATTTGAAGTAGGGGTCAAGGTTCCTTTTGTCCCATACAGTTATCTAGTTGTTCCAGCACTGCTTGTTGAAAAAACATTCTTTCCCCCCATCACCCCCATTGAATTATTTAGTCCCTTTGTCAAAAACTAGCCTTATAAGTATGGGACTGTTTCTGGATGTTCTGATCTGTTCTCTTAGTCTATTCCAGAAGTCAGAAAACTATAGCCTATGGGCCAAAGCCAGCTCACTGCCTGCTTTTGTAAATAAAGCTTCACTGGAACATAGCCATGCCTGTTCATTTACATGTTGTCTGGGGCTGCTTTCCTGCTCCAGCACCAGGGTTGAGGAGTTGTAAACGAGACTATATGGCCTCAAAGACTAAAATATTTATTATCTATCCCTTTATAAAGCAAGTTGGCTGATCTCTTCTATTCTTAATCCAGCACCCACTGTTCTGATGACTGTCGCTTTGCACTAAGTCTTCAAATCAGGTAGTATATGTCCTCTAACTTTGTTTGTATTTTTCAGGATTATTTTAGCTACCCAAGTCTTTTGCATTTGCCTAGAAATTTTGGAATAAACTTCTCAATTGCCACAAAAAATCCTGATGGGATTTTGTTGAATCTATTAATTAATCGGGGGATAATTGACATATTAGAATAGTCTTTGAATTAAAAAAGTAAAAGAAATCATTTCACAGGTCAATTTCATACTTAGTGCCGAAACAGCCTTATATCCTCCGTATCATGACTGGGCTATTGCTTACATTTCATGAGCCAGTAATTTATCTTTTTAGTTCGTTCTCCTTTTTCATAAACCTTTTAAAAATGCTATGCTATACTTTAATGTTGTGAGAAATTTCAGAATCAATGTGGTGAATAAAAATAGAGCAAAACAGTGGTCATTGTCTTCCTGCTTTTAAAATAAGGTACATTGTATCCATCTGTGTGCGCAGCAACTGCCCCAGCTACCACCAATATAAGAGTTACTGAAAGTAGGATTGGATTTTGTTTGTTCTGAGGTCAAGGAATACCACTTTTATTTGTTCTAAACCAAATATGCCCATAAACTAATAGGAAATCAGCCATTAGGCTGACAGGAAGTTCAATTTAGTCACATTTTAGGTGGATTCCTTTCTCCCTAGCTTTCCAGAATCTGATGAAGTTACAAACTTTGGAGAAAGACTTTTGGTTTTCCACTGTCTCCTCTGAAATGCTTATTGCCCAAGCCAACTTAATCTCTTCAGATTGGATCAACTCAACCACTGACACCTTTGCCCAACTCTGATGGAGCTGGTGTGTGACCAGCCCTTCTGATATCTACCATCCTCCCCCATCAGAGCCTGGCCGTAGATATGGGGGCTTCGAACAAGGGTTTTGCTATGTCCCTCCATGCTCTGGAATTCCTTCTCTGTGGAGTGTGCCCTCCTTCCAGATTGGAGTCGGTGTTTGTGGATATTACTGTCAGCATATCTGGGAGAAATGGGCAGGTGTACATCTCTTCACAAAGGTTGTTCTTCTACAGAGAGGTTAAATGAACAAAGGAAACTGGAGTGAGACATTCGGATGTTTGGAAAACAAGGAGTTCTCTTGCCGTCATGGCCAGGGAAAGATGGCAACTCGTTTATCAGAGAGATTTTTCCAAAGAGAAATTCACAGATCTAGACAAGTGACACCCTCTCCTCATGGGTTTTCTGAAAAGAAAAGGGTGGAGCTGCTTCAGGATGAAGTTTTCAGGATCCCAAACATCAAAGGATAGGGACCCACTAGTCCCAGAACACAGCACTGGGAACTCTGAAACACCATGACCCATGGAAAGTTCAAGGCCAGAAGGATGATGTTGAAGGAATAGTGTGGTGAAGAGGGATGCCTTCTGCGTGACTGCGCCAGAAGCAACTTCGAATTTGACATTTTTCCAACCTTGTAGGCAAGAGCCCCTGATGGGACCAGATCAAGACATGGAACAGACACCCTGGGTTGATTAAATGTCTGTCAATTTTTAAACAAATCACATCCACTTGAGAAATGGGATGGGGAAATGGTATTCCACGTGTAAGAAAAAAATTGTAATATTCTCTACTTTATGTAAATGTGCTACTTTTGTTTGGATCGCCATAGATAATGTTATTTTGTTCAAGTTTGGGTAGAGTGGGGAGGTCTGAGTTAATTTTTAGGACTTCCAGCCAAATATCACCCCATTATAGCAAATGATCACGTTTCCTTGATTTTTTTTTTTTTCCTTAGAGTTGAAACCGGATCTCTTGATGAGATAGCAGCCACTCAGAGATTTGCTCAAGCAGGTCCAAGGAAAATTAGGGAGAAAAGAATGTTCTCAGTTCCCAGTTGGTCAAGATCAAAAAGTCAGTATGTAATTATGACTTGTCAATGAGTTAGGGGAAAGATATGGTCAGCTGGCCCTTGGAGGTGTTATGCAGGTCTCACTCACCCTGCAGAGCATAAGAAGAAACAGAGTCAGAAGTTAAAGCTTGTAAGTGAAATAGATTGAGAATCAGACAGTGACAGTGATTTATTCATACGGGTGTAGCTATTCTAAGCAATCAGATATATTCTTCTGATCGTATCATTATATCGGGAGAAACTTGCCAAAAATTCTTAGAAGTTGGTTGCTTTTTAAAACGTCTACTTTAAGACTAATTTATAAAGCAGAGATTCATTGAGCCCTTACTGCTTTCCAGGCCCTCCATATACAGACATAAGTAAGAGGCACCCCAGGAAGCACGGAGACAAGGAAGGAGAACAGTTAGGGGCTTTGTTTCCAATTCTGTTGACATCATGGTGGTCGTGGAGCATGGGGTACTAGACATCACGCTGTATTTTATACTAATGTTATACTGTACTTTTGCATTCATTATCCCACTTGGTCCTCTCACTTTGAGAGGCAGGTTTCATTATCCCAGGAAGCTAAAATTTAGATTAAATAATGTGATTAGGATCACATAGCTAATAAGTGCCAGGGCCAGGATTCAAACTCCTGGCTTCCTGATTTCCAGTCCAACACTTTTCACACCTAAAGTAGCTGAGCTGTGCTGAGCTATGATCTTGCTCAACACACAGTAATTCAGTTTATTGACAACAGCCATACTTTCCATCACCCTATCGCATTCTTTTATGTAGTTAATGGAGAACATCCTTTTTATAACACATTTCCCTTTATCAACTTTACACATCTGTCAGGTGATACCTGCCCTAATACAAGGCTCTGTAAACCTAACTGTTGGCATATCAGAAGTTCTCACTCAGTTGTCATTTTTAATTATGGTATGTATGGCCTTTTAAAATGTAAATATTCTATATTTTCAATTCATTTACTTACTGAATAAATACATGTTGACATCCTACACGCCCCTGTATAGGATAAAAATCAGTATCAGATAAAATCCTTGTCCTTAAGGACCTTATATAAATTTGTTCCCTTTGTAGATAAACATGCACTGTTAGCCCGTCTACCAAAATTCATTTCTAAAAGCTTTATTTAGCTATGAGTACAGCTATCAGTTTTGTTAAATGAAGTTGGCACTGTTTATAGGAAAGCCACGTATATGCGGTGCCGTTGTTTGCTTTTAAAAGGTAATATTTGTTATGTCACAGAAGCCAATTTTCTACAGTACAGAGTTGAATGTTGCAAATTATAGGGAAAGGGCTTCGAGGTTTTTTGGGTTTTTTTAAAAATATTTATTTATTTAAATATTTATTTGGCTGTGCCGGGTCTTAGTTGCACCATGCAGACTTCTCAGTTGTGGCATGCATGTGGGATCTAGTTCCCTGACCAGGGATCGAACCCGGGCCCTCTGCATTGGGAGCACAGAGTCTTAACTGCTGGACCACCAGGGAAGTCCCTCAAGTTTTTATTTAAGATACTACTTCAGAATTTTTTCCACGGATAGGAGATTCAGGCAGCTGGGATAGAACATTAAAAAATGGAAGGGTATTTTTCCCATACAATTCTGAATCATTGCTATTAGACTTCCTTTTTGTTGCTGTTATCTCTTCCAGCAGATAGATTTCCACACAGCCTTAGGGAAAATTAACCTGTTGGGTGTTTTTAAATTAAGATACAATTTATTTTTTTATTGAAGTATAGTTGATTTACAATGTTGTGTTAATTACTGCTGTGCAGCAAAGTGATTCAGTTTTACATATATATATATCTTTATATCTATCTATCTATCTATCTATATATATATATATATAAGATATCTATATATCTTACATATATATATATTCTTTTTTTGTCTTCTTTTCCATTATGGTTTATCATAGGATATTGAATATAGTTCCCTGTGCTATACAGTAAGACCTTGTTGTTTATCCATTCTATATATAATAGTTTGCATCTGCTAATCCCAAACTCCCACTTCACCCCTCCCCCAATCCCCTCCCCCTTGGCAACCACCAGTCTGTTCTCTATGTCTGTGAAAACTAAAAATAGAATTACCATATGATCCAGCAATCCCACTCCTGGGCATATATCCAGACAAAACTATAATTCAAAAAGATACATACACTCCTGTGTTCATAGCAGCACTGTTCACAGTAGCCAAAACATGGAAACAACATAAATGTCCATCAACAGATGAATGGATAAAGGAAATGTGGTACATATATACAACGGAATATTACTCAGCTGTAAAAAAAAGAATGAAATAATGCCATTTGCAGCAACATGGATGGACCTAGAGATTATCATGCTGAATGAAATAAATCAGAGAAAGTCAAATACATATGATACCGCTTATATGTGGAATCTAAAATGTGACACAAATGAACCTATCTATGAAACGTGTTGGCTTTTTTAGGGAAGTCATCTTACAGAGAATACCAGAGGGAAAAAGACAAACCGAGAGCAACAGGCTTCAGAAGCCCCGAGGTGTGAAGCTAGAAGATAACCCAGGAGGTAGAACTAAAGAGTGAAGGAACAGTGTCAGGAATCACAGATTGTAGCAAAGACTAGACTGTAGACGGGGAAGAACAGGAGTGGGACAGAGGAGGAGAAGGGGAGAGATTGCCTGCATCAAAGAAAAATAGGGGGGCTTCCCTGGTGGCGCAGTGGTTGAGAGTCCGCCTGCCGATGCAGGGGACACGAGTTCGTGCCCCGGTCCGGAAGGATCCCACGTGCCGCAGAGCAGCTGGGCCCGTGAGCCATGGCCGCTGAGCCTGCGCGTCTGGAGCCTGTGCTCCGCAACGGGAGAGGCCACAACAGTGAGAGGCCCGCGTATCGTAAATAAATAAATAAATAAATAAATAAATAAATAAAAATAATAAATAAAAAAAGAAAAATAGGCATGAAAATTTTAAAAGGAAACCAACCCGTGTAATTTTCCTTAGATAAAAATAAAATGTAAGGAATCCCTCATAATACAAAACATTCCTTCAGTAAAACTTACAAGTAGTTCTTGAATGCTTGCCAGGAAGGCCAGAAGAGCTTTGTTGCTGGTAGCCCTGCAGTTCTTGATATTCTTTTTTTTTTTTTTAGGGGGGTGGGGGGTGAGGAGGGAAACAAATATCCATCCTTCTGAGGATGCCTCAACCCAGGGGTCACTCAGAGTAAGAATTGTTGGCGCAGGAAGTTGGGGTTAGCAGATGCAAACTATTATATATAGAACGGATAAACAACAATAGCACAGGGAACTGTATTCAGTATCCTGTGATAAACCGTAATGGAAAAGAATTTAAAAAAAGAATGTATGTGTATGTATAACTGAATCACTTTGCTGTACAACAGAAATTAACACAACATTGTAAATCAAGTATAGTTCAATTTTTAAAAATTTTTAAATTAAAAAAAAAGAATGGTTAACCTTGAGCTATGAGATATGTACCATCTTTCTTTTCCTGTCTCTGTCTCAGCAGGAGGCCTCCAGGGGGTGATGAAGGCCATGATCAGAAATGGTTTTTCAGCCATTTCTGGTGGTTCTTTGCCTGCAGTGCTTGGTCCCTCCTTTCCTAAGGACCTGCTTCAGATTGTGGCCTGAGCTGCCCCCCTTTCCTCCCTTCCCACCTCTTCTCTTTTGTCAGCTATATCTATTTCTCTCTTGATTTGGTCAGCTGTTCAGACAGTATACCAAAAACAGCTTCCACACTGTTGATCATAGAAAAGCCATTTTATGAACTTAGGAATAAGTCAGTGTCATCAACTGTAAAGGATTCGTTCCACACGGGGCTACTTTAAGAAGAAATGCTGTTGTAACAACCCTATTACAAATGCTCCAGTCCCCTCTCGTCATGGCGCTCCTCTGATCAAAACCTACAGAAGCGACCCGCTCCCTATTTTATCTCTGAACACCCAGACCCCCTGTCCTTCCAAACAGACCTCAGTCATATTTTACTTTTCAGGTAAGTTACCTGGTACAGTATCACAAGTATCAGTCCCCTTCGTTACATCTGTTCCCCACAGATGCTTGAAGAATACTCACTAGGATATTCTAAGTGGTGAGATTTAAATTATTCAAAAATTAGATAAATCTAAGTGACAATTTTCAAGTCATATTAAAACATTTGTTTATCTTTTTTTGACCGTCTTGGTTTTTCTTGCCTTCAGTAATCTCACAGAGATGACAGGTCAGTTTGCAGAATAAGAGCAGTCACAATAATAGTGAGCATGGCTTTTCTTCTCTTTGCTGAAAGCACTTTACATGAATTCTCATTTTACCAGAACTTGATCCGAAAAAGCTATTGAAACCGTGTATCATTAGCTTTTCCATCTAAAGTCAGACTGTTGAGATTTAGAATTCATGTAAATTTCTTTATCCTCTTCCTGTTTTCTTCTGTTATTTTCCAAAAACTCTTAGGGGTGTGGGTTGTTTTCTTGTGTGCGGTTGTTTTGGTTTGTTTTCATCTGTTTCCTATTTCCTTCCTCCTTGTAACTTCTTTACTTTCTCTTGGAATTGCCTCAACTTGAATTCCTCCGAAGCTGTGTCTCAGTTTCTTTATCTGTAAAATGAGAATAATAGTAATACCTACCTCACAGGTTGATTATGTAATCAACACACATCAGTTAGAACAGTACCTGGCACATTGTTAGCTGTTTCTAATTTATTATTAGTAGTAGTTGGAGTTATCATTTTCTGTGATATACATGACATACTTTTTAATTTCATGGTACAAACATAGGGAACCAGTTACCCCCCCAGTACACACGCAAAGTTCGGAAACTTCTGTTGTATTTATGAACACTCTGCCACTTTCAAAGGACGTCTCTTGTGTGTCATGTAGCACTCACTGAGATTGTGGGCATTCAGCCAACTCTATAATTGCTGTTAATTTACTGTATCATTAACAGAATTAGTCATTGTTTCATTTTAGACTGTTAAAATATAGTTTACTTCTAGACTGTTGTGGGCTATATGAAAAAACAAATTGCCACTTCCAGCTAGCGATGATGAATACTTTGTATTGTGTTGTATGTATGTTGAATTATTAATCTCTTAAAATAAATAACTGCCACTTCATATGTCTACAAACATGAAATTTATTACTTCTTTTCCAGAGGATAAAGGAAGTCTGTATATTACTTCCATTTTACCCTTAGCAAATCTGTAAATAGGCTACATCTCATAGAATTGCCTCAAGTAATGTGAGTCCTGTAAAAAACGTAAACAAAATACAAAAGAGGGCATTCTTCTCATGTTTATGTTCATGTCACTGTCTTTAATTTAACAGCAGCTGTCATATGGTTGGTCATCTGTTATACACTTTACATGGACCCCATTAAGTATCTCAGCTGTTAACGCTTCGTAATGAATTGTCGTTATGTAGAGACACTTTTGCAGTTTTAAAGCAGAAATGAATCATGTTGTCTTCCAAGTGTAGGTTCAGGTCAGCATCGCCCCACATGACGGTTTGAGGTTCAGTGTCCCCAGGAACAGCAGCTTGTGAGATTTAGGCTAGACAGCAGGAGGACTTCCCACCAGCAGGCTGCTGGAAAGCCCGCGGGGACTGTCTTTGAGAAGACACCGGCACAGCCCTCAGCATGGTGCCTGGCACACTCAGTGCCCCAACGGGACACAGTTTTTCCCCGAAGAGGATCTCCTTAGGCTTGGCCACGTTCTCCCCATCAAAGAGTTGGGGACTACCAGTGGACAGCAACACATGCTTTAATTGACATTAAAAAGCATACGGTAGCACATCGAGAAAAAAAAGAGGTGGGAGGTGATGCCTCTTAAGGGAGTATTCAACTCAGAGAGCTTTGGGGTCTGCTTTTGATGGACCCTCAGGCATTGGTCGAGTATCTACTGTGTGTATGTGCTCAGTGAATAAAAACAGTGGGAATGTTTAAGTGATACTTTGGGCATACGTTTCTGTTTAGATACCAGATCATCTTCATTTTCCCCTCAACTGTTCGGGATTCAGCAGTTTTGGAATCCATATATGACTATATGACTGGAAAATTTGTCCAAGCCATGAAAACCCATTTGTAGAAAACTCAAACAGCCAGATTTTTAAGAAATTTCTTAATTGTTTGAAAGTACTGTATTTCTCTTTTCAGTGATCTTTAAAAGGCTGTTAAAATCCGAGTCTTCAAATGGTAAAGTCGTACTCCTAGGAATGTCCTACTCCTAGAGCATTGTTAAATTTCTGTATTTTCCTTTTTTTTTAACTGATTTGAGGGAGGAAACTTCTATATGCATGCCAAACAAGAATTGACTGAGCTGATTTCAGGCTACTGTGTCTTTAGCAGATAGTATCCTATTCAAAATAAAATAATTGAGACACTAAATATAAGAGATGTTTCCTTTAGACTTTTTAAAAAAAAAATTTTACAGTAGTAAAATTCACATAATATAAAACATACTGTTTTAACCATATTTAACTGTACAGTTCAGTGGCACTAAGTACATTCACATTGTACATTCACAACTCTCACCATCATCCATCTCCCGAATTTTTTACCTTCCTAAACTGAAACTCCATCCCCATTAAATAAAGAGTAATAAAGACTGTAAGTCAATTCGTCCTAAGCAGTGACTTTATTGCTTTACCTTTTGGCATGTATAATACAATCTGCGCTCAAACTAGTGTTGTCCTTGAAACCCATGAAGAAGCAAATGCAAAACACTCCACCATCCAAGGCACATGGGATTTCTACAGGAAAATAAATAATGTACACGGAGGATGAACTCACACTCAACAGTTACAATCCACACTTGGATACAATCCTGCCATCGAGGAGAATCTGCTGGAGACCATTACTGAAACCTGAGACAGTGGAACGAGTCAAAAGAGACAAGATAATTGTTTAAGGAGTACAAGATGGAAAAGCACAGTGAAAGAACGAGTCACTGATAAAAAAGAACACACAGGGCTTCCCTGGTGGCGCAGTGGTTGAGAATCCGCCTGCCAATGCAGGGGACACGGGTTCGTGCCCCGGTCCGAGAAGATCCCACATGCCGCGGAGCAACTGGGCCCGTGAGCCATGACCGCTGAGCCTGTGCGTCTGGAGCCTGTGCTCCACAATGGGAGAGGCCCCAACAGTGAGAGGCCCGCGTACCGCAAAAACAAAACAAAACAAAACAAAAAACACACAAATGTGAAAAACCAAATTGCGCCTTACTCACTATAGGTATGTTCCTGAAACATTCTACACAAATTGAATTTTTATAAGAAGGAGTCTAATGATTGGTCCCTTATCAAGTCATTGCAAGCATCATGCCTTGCAGGAGGTAGGAGTAATCCATTGCTGTGTGGTTAGAAATTGAATTGGGAATTGAATACGGTGTCCCAACTCCCAATAGATTTGCTGCTCAGGATGGGGGAAAGTTTCTAGTTGCATCTTTTTCTACATCTATACTTCCAAGGAACTGAGAAAGACCTTTTTAAACTTCAATGTCTATGGTATAAAGTGTTTTTATTTTTAATCATTTAAATTGTGCTTGAAGCTTTTACAGCGTAGCTCTGGCCCACAGCCAAATGGAGCAGTGCTCTGGTCTCAGTCACAGCAGGGCGGGGATCGTGTTCACACATCGTGGTTTCTAGGTGATGTTTCATTTTCATTCCCGTACTGCCAGTTATTCAAGGTGAAATCTACTTCCAGTTTTTTTTTGTTTTTTTTTTTTTAGTTCAGGGAGGTTTTTTGTTTTGTTTTGCTGATGTGTATTTCTTAGTGTGTCTTTACGATTTGTGATTCCCCTCCCTTAAAATGGATTTTTCCAGTTTTTATTTTGCCGCTAAGACTTTAAAATAATCTTAAGATGTGTTCATTGTTGGGACAGTGCTCTTAAGTCGGTTTTAAGAAAAGAGCACTTGAGGTCTCTAGGAGGGTGGTAGGACTAACATTTTTAAGTGTGCACTAAAAACTGTTCAGATAAAGAGTTTCATAGTGAGTCTGTGGCCAAGATCCACTTGAATGATGGTAACCCTGCTATTTTGGGACCTTTGTTACATGATTCACTGATTTATGGCACAGGGGCTCCAAATATTTCCTCTCTGGGTCTCCATGGAAAGTCTTTTTAAGAGGAATGTATTTCTCACTGATCTCATACTTCCTCAGTAGAATCACAGTGGCATTTATCTCCTGATCAAGACATTTTTTTGAAAAATGGAAGCTGTGTTAAAAATAGAGGTTATTACTGAAATCTTATTTGAATTGATTATTTTTACTGTCATTATCAGCTTTCCGGCTTTGAGGTAGTTATTTGCTTTACAACATTTTTCTAAATTATGTGTAGACTCCGTTGGACAGAAATACTTTCTTAAAATATTTTCTTCTCTATCTCTATTCGTACCCTACATGACCTCTCTCCCCGTTCAGAACAGCTTTCTGTCTGTGGATGGCATGTAATCTCTGCTCTAGAGCAGGGGCATGGGAGAAAGAAAGCATGTTTAAAGTTCAGGTGACGGGGAATTATTGCATGAACACGTGCATCCTGCAATGACCTTGTAGAACTAGGAGAGGTGAAGGAGGGAGAGGGGATTCACACTGCTCCAGCTCCTGCTGGGGGCCAGGCCTGGTGTTAGGAGTTACCTTGTACTACAGTCATCACAGCCTCTGTGGGGATAGCTGTTGTTTCCCCATTTTTGCACATGAGGAACCTGAATCCCAGAGATGCTACGTTGATCTGTCCAAAGTCAGGATTCCAGCCCAAGTCCAGCTACTCCCAAAACCATATATTCTTTTTACAGTACAGCTCCTGGATCTTGGTACTAGAATGGGCCTTAGAAATCATCTAGTTTGTCTCTCACTTTGTCAGGAAATAGAGGCTCAGAGTAGCAAGCAACTTACCCGAGATCATTCACTACCTAGTAGCATTTTTTTTGTGCTGTAGTCAACACAAAGAATCTTATTAACTCTTTCTAAAATTACTTTTGTAATAAGCGCCAGTCTCCTCATCTTTATTTTTTTGTTGACTTCAGATCCTTTTTTTTTTTTTTTTTTTGCGATACGCGGACCTCTCACTGTTGTGGCCTCTCCCGTTGTGAAGAACAGGCTCCGGACACGCAGGCCCAGTGGCCATGGCTCACGGGCCCAGCCGCTCCGCGGCATGTGGGGTCCTCCTGGACTGGGGCACGAACCCATGTCCCCTGCATCGGCAGGCAGACTCTCAACCACTGTGCCACCAGGGAAGCCCATGACAGAGCTTTTAAGGTACCCTTTTTAGATAAAGAAAGGAGGCAACTGGAAACTATATATACAAACGTGTTTGTTTCCTGTAGCTGCTGTACCAAATTAACTCAAACTTTGTGGCTTAAAACAATTGCAGTTTCTTTCTTACAGTTCTGGAGGTCAGACTAAAATTAGGGTGTCAGCAGGGCTGCATTCCCTCTGGAGGTTTCAGGGGGAATCTGTTTCCTTGCATTTTCCAGCTTCTAGAGACCAGCAGCATCCCTTAGCTCATCCCTTAGGCCTCTTCCCTCACATCACTCCGACGCCTTCTTTCTGTCATCACATCCCCTACTGATCTTCCTGCCTCCCTCCTATAAAGCTGTTTTGATTATATCAAGCCCACCAGACAATCCAGGGAAATCCCCCCCTTCTCAAGGTAACTTAATCACACCTGCAAAGCCCCTTGTAAAGTAGCATATTCACAGGTTCCAGGGGTTAGTACAGGGACATCTTTGGGGGGATAGGGCTTTATTCTGTCCAACACACACACTCACACACACACATACACACACATACACGCGTGCACACACACACACATATGCCTGTGTGGGTATTTATGTATCACACATAAATTAAGACCCCTCTCATCCAGAATTATCTGGGAATTAGCCATTCTGGATAAATTAGTTTTCTGTATCACTATATGCAAATCACGTTTTAAAACTTTCTTAGTATATGGAAAATGTGCTGTCTTCCTGTCTTTGAAAACGGGATCCTCAGTATAATTTTCCCTCTCCTTGAGGAATTGAGCGCGCCATTGTAAAACATCAGTATTGAGTTGAGCTTCAAATACAGCTGTAAATGCAAGGGCAGGAACAACCCTGTTATAATTCTGGAAGGCCTATAAGATCTGCAAGGCCATAAAAAACATTGACTTTGCTTGGCGTGAGGTTACGGCTGTCACCATGAAGGGGCTGGAAGAACCTTTGCCCACAGTAAGTTCACGATTTCCGTGGATTTGAGGAGGTGGATGACGAGTCCGAAGAGGTCTTCAGCAACCTAGTGACCCTCAGCGAGAAGCTGGAGCCAGATCTGCAAGAAGACAACTTCATTGAACTCCCTTCTGTGCAACACCAGGAGCTTACTAATGAAGACATGATGGATTTGGAGGCTTAGAGAAAGGACGAAGAGGGGCAAGAGGAAGAAGAAGTAACTGAAGAACCGAAGGGATTCACGATGCAGGAAAGGGCAGGGGGTTTTCTTTATTTGAGGCGGCACTGTAAGTTTTTGAGGTACGGGACCTGAACGTAGAACGGTACACGAAGGCTGCAGCAGCTGCTCAGAATGCAACCCAGTGCTACCGTGTCACCTATGATGCGAAAAAGAGAGCTACTACCCAGACATCACTGGATCGTTTTTTCAAGAGGGTGGATAGAATTGGATCCAGCCAGGAAGCAGATCCTGTGCCATCAGCGTCAGGCGTGAGTGACATTGCAGCTTGCCCTCCGTCCCCTATTGCTGACGATCCTTCAGCTCTGCCATCTCCCACCTCCCCTCCCTCCTCCAGTCAGTAACTCTTCCTGCTGTTCCCTCGATGCCAGCCCCTGACTGCCAGCTGTTGTACTGTACTACTGTACTTTTCAAGGGACTGTACTGTAAGAGTAAAAATGTTTTCTTTACTTTTTGTGTTTGTGATTTATGTATTATTTGTTTGAAAAGTATTACAGGGCTTCCCTGGTGGCACAGTGGTTGAGAGTCCGCCTGCCGATGCAGGGGATATGGATTCGTGCCCCGGTTCAGGAAGATCCCACATGCCGCGGAGCAGTTGGGCCCGTGAGCCATGGCCGCTGAGCCTGCACGTCCGGAGCCTGTGCTCCGCAACGGGAGAGGCCACAACAGTGAGAGGCCCGCGTACCGCAAAAAAAAAAAAGAGAGAGAGAGAGAGAAAAGTATTACAGCCTATTGCAGTACAGTACTATGTAGCCAATTGTGTTAGTGGGATACCTAGGCTAGCTTTATTGGATCTCCCAACACATTCCGTTTGTATGTAAGGGACTTACTGTAGTTAGAAATTGGCAAAAAAACATACACATCCTCTCTCATGGAAGAGAGTATCCAGATAACAAATAATCACATGAAAAAGTGTTCAACATCATTAGCAGCTAAGGAAATGCAAATTAAAGCCTCAATGAGGTATCACTAAACCCTATCGGAATGGCTAAAATAAAGCATGTTGATAGCACTAAATGCCAGCGAGGATGCAGAGAAACTGGATCACTCTGCTGGCGTGCATGTAAAATGGTACGTCTGCTCTGGAAAGAAGTCTGGCAGTTTCTTATAAAGCTAAATATGAGTTTACCATACATCCCAACAATTGCACTCTTGGACATTTGTCCCAGAGAAATAAAAACTTACGTTCACACAAACACAGAGAAATGTTCGTACCAGCTTTATTTGTAATAACTAAAAATGGGAAGCAATCCATTGTCCTTCAGTGGGTAAATGGTTAAACAAACTGGTACATCCATATCGTGGATTACTACTCAACAGTAAAACAACAAAGGCTTGATACATGCAACAACTTAGATGGATCACAAGAGTATTATGCAGAGTGAAAAACATCCAATTTCAAAAAGTTACATCCTGTATGATTTCATTTATATAGCATTCTTGAAATGACAGAATTATAGAGAGAGGAATAGTGTTGTGTTTGTTGGGAATTCAGAAGTGGGGGGAGGACTGTGGCTAGTGAAGGGTCTCACAAAGGATGTTTGTGATGGACTGTTCTGTGTCTTGACAGTGGTGGTGGGCACACAAATCTACCCCGATACAATTGCATAGGAACACATATATCCATCAGTGCATGTAAAACTGGTGATGTATGGGAAGGTCAGCGGACTGTGTCGGTATCACTCTCCTGTGATATTGGGGGAAAGTGGGGGAAGGATGTAGGTGATCTGTCTGTATTCTTTCCTACAACCGCATGTGAATCTGTACTTAGCTCAAAATTAAAAGTTTTTTAAAAAAATAAAAGAACAAGCATTGAGGCTGAACAGGAGAGCATGGACTTTTGGATCAACAAGGTTGTGTTCAAATTCCGGCTCCACCGCTTACCAGCTGTGGGACCATGAGCCAGTTCTTAACCTCTCTGTGCCTCAGTTTCTTCATTTTTTTTACCACAATAAGTTTAGTGAACATTCATCATCTCATATAGATCCAAAATTAAAGAAATAGGGAAAAAATTTTTATTAAAAATATGTATTTTTATTTTCATAAACCCTTAGGATTTGCTCTCTGAACCACTTTCATACATAACAAACAGCAGTGTTAATTATATTTACCATGTTGTACATTATGTCCCTAGTGCTTATGTATCTTACTGGGAGTGTGTGTCTTTTTTTTTAAATTTTTTGTGGCTGCCTTGGGTCTTCATTGCTGCGCGCTGGCTTTCTCTAGTTGTGGCGAGCGGGGGCTACTCTTCGTTGCGGTGCGCGGGCTTCTCATTGCAGTGGCTTCTCTTGTGGTGGAGCACGGGCTCTAGGCGCGTGGGCTTCAGTAGTTGTGGCACGCGGGCTCAGTAGTTGTGGCTTGCGGGCTCTAGAGCGCAGGCTCAGTAGTTGTGGCGCGTGGGCTTAGTTGCTCCGTGGCATGTGGGATCTTCCCGGACCAGGGCTCACACCTGTGTTCCCTGCATTGGAGGCGGATTCTTAACCACTGAGCCACCAGGGAAGTCCCTGGAAGTGTGTATCTTTTGACTGCCTTCATCCAGTTCCCCCTCTGCCCACAAATCTGATCCGTTTTCTGTGAGTTTGTTTTTGAAGTATAGTTGACCTACAACACTGTCTTAGTTCCTAATACACAATATAGTGATTCAGTATTTCTATACATTTCAAAATGATCACCACAATCAGTCTAGTTACAATATGTCACCATGCAAAGGATATTACATTATTATTGACTATATTCCCCACACTCTACATTTCATACCTGTGACTCATTTATCTTGTAATTGCTAGTTTGTCATGTACCTTTAATCTCCTTCACCAATTTCTCTCCTCTCCCCACCAACCTCCCTTCTGGCAACCACCTGTTTGTTCTCTGTATCTGTGACTGCTTCTGCTTAGTTACGTTTGTTCATTTGTTTTGTTTTTTAGATTCCACATATAAGTGAAATCATACAGTATTTATCTTTCTCTGTCTGATTTATTTCACTTAGCATTATACCCTCTAGGTCCATCCATATTGTTGCAAATGGCAAGATTTCATTCTTTTTTATGGCTGAGTAGTATTCCAGTGTTTGTGTGTGTGTGTGTGTGTGTACACTACAACTTTATGCATTCATTTATTGATGAACACTTATGTTGCTTCCATATCTTCTATTGTAAATAATACTGCCATGAGCATAGGAGTGCATATATCTTTTCAAATTAGTGTTTTCGTCTTCTTCTTCGGATAAATGCCCAGGAGTGGAATTGCTGGATCATATCATAGGAATATAAATTGGTGCAGCAACAATGGAAAACAGCATGGAGATTCCCCAATTTCTTTATTTAAAAAAAAATTTTTTGTTTTATTGAGATATAATTGACATATAACATTGTATTAATTTTAGGTGTACAACACACTCATTTGATATATGTATATATTTTGAAATAAGTACCACAGTAAGTTTAGTTAGCATCTACCGACCTCACATACTTTCAGCTTCTTTTTAAAGTGAGTACATCTCCAAAGAAGATATACAGACTGCCAACAAACACATGAAACAATGCTCAACATCATTAATCATTAGAGAAATGCAAATCAAAACTACAATGAGGTATCATCTCACACCAGTCAGAATGGCCATCATCAAAAAATCTAGAAACAATAAATGCTGAAGAGGGTGTGGAGAAAAGGGAATGCTCTTGCACTGCTGGTGGGAATGTGAATTGGTACAGCCACTATGGAGAACAGTATGGAGGTTCCTTAAAAACTACAAATAGAACTACCATATGACCCAGCAATCCCACTACTAGGCATATACCCTGAGAAAACCATAATTCAAAAAGAGACATGTACCGAAATGTTCATAGCAGCCCTATTTACAATAGCCCTGAGATGGAAGCAACCTAAGTGTCCACCATCGGATGAATGGATAAAGAAGATGTGACACTTATATACAATGGAATATAACTCAGCCATAAAAAGAAATGAAATTGAGCTATTTGTAATGAGGTGGATGGACCTAGAATCTGTCATACAGAGTGAAGTAAGTCAGAAAGAGAAAGACAAATACCTTATGCTGACACATATATCTGGAATTTAAGGGAAAAAAATGTCATGAAGAACCTAGGGGTAAGACAGGAATAAAGACACAGACCTACTAGAGAATGGACTTGAGGATATGGGGAGGGGGAAGGGTAAGCTGTGACAAAGTGAGAGAGTGGCATGGACATATATACACTACCAAACGTGAGGTAAATAGCTAGTGGGAAGCAGCTGCATAGCACAGGGAGATCAGCTCGGTGCTTTGTGACCACCTAGAGGGGTGGGATAGGGAGGGTGGGAGGGAGGGAGACGCAAGAGGGAAGAGATATGGGAATATATGTATATGTATAACTGATTCACTTTGTTATAAAGCAGAAACTAACACACCATTGTAAAGCAATTATACTCCAATAAAGATGTAAAAAATAATAAAAATAATAAAAAAAGATAAAGTGAGTACAATAATAATACTTCCCTCCTTTACTCATTTTGATGATTAACTGGCTCAGAGTAGTCTGAGCTAGGTTTTTCTTTTTTTACATTTTGTTGGAGTATAGTTGATTTACAATGTTGTGTTAGTTTCAGGTGTACAGCAAAGTGATTCAGTTATACGTATATATACATATATCCATTCTTTTTCAGATTCTTTTCCCACATAGGTTATTACAGAGTATTGAGTAGAGTTCCCTGTGCTATACAGTAGGAGTTTGAGATTAACATACACACATTACTATATATAAAATAGGTAACCAACAAGGATCTACTGTATAGCACAGGAAACTCTACTCAGATAGGTTTTTAAAATATGGTATTATAGACAAAAGCCACTCACCACGTACACTAGATCATAAAAGTATTTTGTCTTTTCATCTAGCACTTAAACAGCTAGGTACTCTCACTTCTCTGAAGAATTTTAATATCACAGTTATTATCTATTTTATTAACTTCGGCCCATTCTTCTCTACTTTCACGGGATTTGCTCTATCCTTTTTTCTTCCTTTGGACACATCTCAGGAAACTTCTTCCTCTTTAATATATGCATTTGAAACTGTAGATTTCTCTTTCATTAACTGTTTTAGGCAAATCACAGATTTTGGTATTGGCAACCCAACATTTTCATTGTCACTCAGTTATAAACATAGCTGATTTTTTTTCTTTGATCCAAGAATTATTTGAAAATGTATTTTTCAGTTTGTAAACGTATGAAGGGGGACCTTAATAGTCTTAATAATTTTTGGAAATATGTTAAGCTTTCTTTGTGGCTTAGCATGTGATCAGTTTTTATAAATGTTTCTTATGTGCTTGGAAAAGAATAAGTATCCTTTAGTTGTTGAGCATGGAATTTCATCTTCATTCAGTACCTTGATTTTGTTAATTTGGCTTTTCATATTTTCAGTATCCTTGCTATGTTTTGGTCTGGTTGACCAAATCTACTGCAGTGACAATATCCCTCTTTGACTGTAGATGTGTCATTTTCTCCTTACAATTCCTCCAACTTTTGCTTTTTATATTTTTGGCTATGTTGTTAGGTATAATACATTCAGAATTGTTATGTTTTCCTTGTGAATTATTAATTTCGTCATAATGCAGTGATTCTCTTTATTCATTTTTGCCTTAAATATATTTATATGTTTTGCCTTAAGCATGTATTTGATCTGATAGTAAAAAAAAAAAAAAAAAAAAAAGCTCTTTTTAGCTCTTTTTTAGTTAGTGTTTGCATAGTCTATGTGCCCAGGATTTAGAATTCTCAGGTGAAACACTTTTCTCCCAATTCCAGTGCCCAAGTTCTCTCTGGCTAGTGTCTTAGCTCTCTCTTCCATGAGGCATTATCTTTTCAGGTTCAGTCACTTACTGAAAGACTAGTTGCTCCGGTGGCCTAATTTATGTAAGGGCTCTCAATTCCAAACCCTCACCACCTACAGACCTAAGGTTTCATCTTCTTTCTCCATGAGGGCATCAAAACCCAAGCCCCACCCCTGGCAGCTACACTGTCAGCTCATGTGCTAGCTGTAATTTTTGGTTTTCAGTTCTGGCCTCTGGGGATGCCCCTTGCCCATTCAGCTATGCATTTTAAAGACTGTTAGTTATATTTTCTTCAACGTTTCTGGGTGTTTGGGATGTGTGGGGTTGGCAGGGGTATCTCGAGGTTATCTGGTCTGGCGTGTTGCTAACAGGGCTAGTGCTCATCTAGCCTGAGAATGGTACCATGTGTTGAACAGTAATATTGATAGAAGGCCCTTTCTGACCTTGACATCATAAAAACTCAGCAAATCTGATGTTTGAGTAGATACTGGATGCTCTGGTGGGGTGGCAGCACCTACAAAGATCTGCCATGTGTGTGTTTCTTGGTTCAGAGTCATTTTGAACTTAGAGTACCAGAAGGACTGGTCTTGAGAACACCAAGATTTTTTAAATATTCTAGCTTATAAATTTGAGGACACTTATAAACATGATATTAGTAAATAGCATTAAAATCTTGTTGCTTACATAAGACTTTTGTATTGATAAGACAGAATTTTATCAGAGTTACAAAACTGATTTGGACTTAACTTTTTCAATCAAAGTTCTTGAAAAATTTTTATAAGCATGTTTCAGAATTATGCCTAAGCAAAGTACAGTGGCGATCTAGCTATTATAGGTAGGCTGCACTAATATTACATTCAAAATACAGAATTTAAGGAGGAAAATTATAACTAATACAGTTTTTCCATGAACTAAGTGTCTTATTTACATACGTTCCCTAGTTCATGTTTTTAAACTGTAACATAGAATAATGTTTATTTCCTTTTTGTAGTATTGCCATGTGTTTTTTTTTAATTTAATAATGTGCAAAATCCTTCAAATAACTGGAATCTAAGAAAAGTTTCCTTTGCCATTTTTATTTTTGAAAATGTCTTTCTGTGAACTTTTTTTCGAGCCTTGAGTTAGTTTTCCCCTACGAGCATTCCTGCCATTTCACCAAGAGCAAATTCAGCCCCCAGAATGTTCGTTAAGTGATTAGACTCTTCATCAAAAGCAGAATGTCATGATTTTGCCGCTGGGGTTTAGTCCTCTGTGCCCAGAATGAGAAGTTCTAAAATAATGATTTTGTTTATTGATTCTTCTCATGTGCCGAAGGAACAATTAAGTATAGGGTCAACCAGTGACCATTGGATTATTTTGTCTAATAAATGGTGTGTCTACCAGTCAGAATGGCCATCACCAAAAAGTCTATAAACAATAAATGCTGGAGAGGGTATGGAGAAAAGGGAACCCTCCTACACTGTTGGTGAGAGTGTAAATTGGTGTAGGCACTATGGAGAACAGTATGGAGGTTCCTTAAAAAATTAAAAATAGAGCTACCATATGGTCCAGCAATCCCATTCCTGGGCATATATCCGGAGAAAACCATAATTTGAAAAGATACATGCACCCCAATGTTCATTTCAACACTGTTTGCAATAGCCAAGATATGGGAGCAATCTAAATGTCCATTGACAGAGCAATAGGTAAAGAAGATGTGGTATATATATATATATATGTGTGTGTGTGTGTATATATATATATATATATACACACACACACACACACACACACACACACATATACAATGGAATATTACTCAGCCACAAAAAAGAATGAAATAATGCTATTTGCAGGCACATGGATGGACCTAGAGATTATCGTACTAAGTGAAGTAAGTCAGACAGAGAAAGACAAATATCATATGATATCACTCATATGTGGAATCTAATTTTAAAAATTGATACAAATGAACTTATTTACAAAACAGAAACAGACTCACAGATTTCAAAAACAAACCTATAGTTACCAAAGGGGAAATGTGGGCAGGGAGGGATAAATCAGAAGCTTGGGATTAACATACACACCCTACTATATTTAAAATCAATAACCAACAAGGACCTCTACTGTATAGCACAGGGAACTCTACTCAATATTCTGTGATAACCTATATGGGTAAAGACTCTGAAAAAGAGTGAATATATGTTTATGTATAACTGAATCACTTAGCTGTACACCTGAAACTAACACAACACTGTAAATCAACTATAATAAAATTTTATGAATAAATAAACAGTGTGTCTATTTATATCAACTTTACATTTTCTTCTAGGTTACCTTCCGAACCAGAATTTATCACTGTAATATTAACAGCCAAGGCGTGATCTGTCTGGACATCCTGAAAGACAACTGGAGTCCGGCGCTCACCATTTCTAAAGTTCTCCTGTCTATCTGCTCTCTTCTTACAGACTGCAATCCTGGTAAGGGATTTGTAATCCAGTGTAGAACTGGAGCTATGCAAAGCTTGAATGTCCGTCCTTAGTAAATTGTTTACCACTGCCAATACTACCGCTAGCACTATTATTTTTATTCTTATTGATCTTAAATTTTCCTAGTTTGTAACTGCTTTCTTTTCCAATTCAGTCTGGTCATTGGTCTTTCGAAAACTTATTATTTGCCAAGAAGGAAAAAGCATAGTGTGATAAGCATGAATGAAAAATCGTTTTAGATGGGGAAGTGCATTTAAAGAATGTGTTACCTTCTGCTTTCAAATAATAATAAAAATTCAAATTGAATAGCTAGATGTTTAATTAGGTGCCTACCAGAAGATGTTCATTTGGGAAACGTGGGCTATTAAAATCCGACAGCCACCAGGCAGCACCACACACACGTCACCATTTTCGCATCTCAATAATCATGCATCCTTACAAGCTATTAGGGCCAAAAAACTCCTGAACTAGGAAATACCCAAAAAGTCAACGAGGAGATACAGCTTCCCAGGAAACCTGAAAAGAGCCTATGGCCAAGCCCTTGAGGCTTGCTGGTATGCTTAATGCTGAAAATTCTTACTTCCTGTTTTCCTAGATGCGTGATTACATGTCTTTGACCAGCTTCTTTTAACTAAAAGACTAACCAACTGCCAATTTTTTTACATATTTGGGTGTATTTTGGAAAATACAAAAATCCAAAGGTTTTTCACTGGGGTTTTCATTGATGTTCTCAATGAGAAATTCTTCATTGAGTAGTTAATTAATAGTCTTAATGTTTTCTGAGATTCCATCTACTATGATCAGGAATGAACTCACTAGATAAGTGAAGTTTTAGATGAGAGAAATGGCAAATGGGAATCGAGGTCTCTCTTAGGTCCCTGGCTGGTTAATAAAACATGAAGAAATTATCATCTTTTCCATTTTTGTATGTTTGTTGTTTTTCAGTAATAAAAATTTTTTTAGTGAAGGCATTTAAAAACAGAATCTAATTAAATTGTGATATTGTAGACTATATATAACAAATTAATGGTTTTAACACCAAAAAGAAAATATAGTTGTGCAAGATCATTATAAAATTTTTTTAATTAATTCATACTTCATGCCAGATAGTGAAGTTCAATCATGATGTACTAATTTAAAACTAAATGACAAATACTTTGTTTTTTCAGTCTCACTATTCCTATTTCAATCCTATTTGTCTCTGTGACACCGTATAACCTCATTTGGAGGTCTTGTCTTAAAAAGGCTTTTTGTGTGTGTGATATTTCCTTTTGGAGATGTTGCAACGTGGGACTACATCTGCCTCCCCACTCTCCAAAAAGTACTTCTTATGGGGTTTGCTGAAATTTGGAGAGGAGGGGTTTTTTTTGTTTTTTAGAGAAAAAATTTATTTTGAGAGGTAAGTCACTTATTCAGGAAACTTTTGGTGTCAAGTACACCTTAAATTCACAGTGTTATATGTCGGTTATAGCTCCATAAAACTGGGGAAAAAAGAAAGAAAGCAAAAAACACTTCTGAGACTCTACTATTTATGAGGCACTTCTGAGCCTCACACAAGATGAATAAGAAGTCTTCACTTCTTATACATGGAATAAGGTGTCACTTCACACTTAGAGAAAACTTGGTGCCGAGAGGCAGTCCTTACCCCAGAGGGAACCACGTGAGCTAAAAGGGACCCATCACCTCATTCTCTTCTCTATGGAGGTGACCCTGCGCTCCACCAGAGCCTTCTCTCAGCAGTCAAGAAAGGTTTCCGTTCCGTAAGTTAGAGTTTTTTCTGTGTCTCAGAAAATTAGAGACACATTCTGCAAAAAAAATAAAAAATCACCCCTGGCTAAAGCAAAATCACATAAATAGGATAAATAGGTTTTGAAAATTATGCTATGAATAGTAAGAAAAAACCTAAAGCTAGTAATGTTCCTTGAGTGTCACCAACTAGAGATAGCCTATCTGGTATAAGAATAGAATACTATCTGTAAAATACATGGTAACAAACTAAGTGTTCATACTTTAACACACATAAAAAAGGTTTCTAATCGGCACATCATTTACAGGTATGTTCACACTTCTAGGGTTTTAAACAAAGTTATCAAAAACAAGTCAAAAAAGTCCATTGTTTTGTTCAGTGGATTTATTACACACTTTTCTGGTACACTTCCTTCTAGTCTCTGTTGATTTTTCTCCCTAGATTTATGTTACACTTCAATCTAACCTATTTTCAAACAGTCACAAATGTAAGTTTGATAGACTATGAATAAAGATTTCCCCACACTGAGTCTGCAGACCTATTTTAACACCAGAAATGCTGTCAGCTCAGAAGTAGGCTTTGCATGAAGACACAGATTTAACCAACTTTATAAGGGCTCCCACTCTTGTTCCTACATGAAATGGGTTTTTTTCATCTTTTTTCATATTTTTCTCATAATTTACATTTGTCTCTTTCAAGAACTTTTGGTCCATTCAGAAACAGATGTTTTGTGTTTCAGTGTGGGGCTACACACCCTTTCTTGCGTGGTATTGATAGTCAACAGATGTTGATTTAAAAACCAGCTCCACTGTTTATTACTTGTGTGACCTTGTACCAGCCATTTAACTTTCCTCACCCTCCGTTCATTATATCAAACGGACATTATCCTCAGCTGTACCTAAATCACAGGATTCCTGTGAGTTTAAAATGAGATGGTGTATGTGAAAGCCCTTTGTAAGCATAATGGATTGTTCTTGATGTTATCTCTCAGAATTTCTATTTAGGACTCCAAATGGGCATCCATTTGATGTGATAAGTACCCTCTCAGCTGCATTTAACTGAGAGAAGATAGTATTAAATAATCTCTAACAAACACCACCTCCTCAGCATGGACCCCTTGGATTTTTTAATCTGGAAAAAAGCCTACTCCTGAATTAGTAGTGCCGAGACTATATTATCTCTTGGGAAAGATTATCTGTCAGGTGGCAGATGTCCAACCGTTACCAGCCAGGTGACGGGTGCACCAGGGGTAACTATTCTGTTCCCAGCAGGTCTGTTCTAGGCAGGTCTCCCTGTTCACACTTCACGGGGGTGTTTATTGGGCCTGCTGTGACACTCTGCTTTGTCAGGCATGGCTGGCTGCCAGAGTATGGCTGTGACACACTGCTGGGAGCAAAGGGACAGCCAGAGGAGTGGAGGTTGATGGGCGCAAAAGGTCAGCACCAGCCTCCCAGATCCTCTGACTGTGGTCCTGCTTGGTGAACATGATTTAATCCATGAATTGCTGAAGTTTACAGTAGTAAACACATTTCCATCTTTCATGGCAGAGCCCCTATGTGCAAACACTCTATTCTCAAGCGTATATAAAATTTAAGCTCTGTTCTATTTAATGTCATCTTTCAAAGTTTGTTTTTGCTGTTTTGTGGTTGCCTTTTCAAACTCTTAGCTGCTTTAGCATATCCTTTATATGAAATCTGTTGATTTATTATTTAAAATCTGCCTATATAATGGTCTTCAGGCCTATTAATAATGGGTATTTTCCCTCATACAAAATGAACTATCCTGAGAACACTGACAGTTATGAGATAAAATAAGGTCAACAGTTTTCCTGTCCCAAATGCTTTATTCACAGAGTAATGTCCAGAAATATTACTAATTTTTTTTCATAAATCTGCGTAACATCTGGCATCATTAATCTCAGTTCTTTCTGCTCTACTACTGTTGCTTTCTAAAGTGTTATGAACTTGTTTGATTCTTTTGTTGTGGTGGTGGTTCCCTAAGTGCTGAAATGGAAGATGTTGGCATTTCATAATATGGGAAAATTCTGAAAAGACAACTTGGTGGTTATAAACTTCTTTGTTCCACACTCTCAGTTCCTTTGTACCTAAGCCTCTGTTTCTGTGGTGTGTTCTTAATAGAACCATCCAGGCCTTTTTTTTTTTTTTTTTTTTCTGAAAATCTCTACTGAGCTGCTAAGCTTTCCCCTTCATTCTGACTGTGGCCATCAGGCTACTAACTCCTCTCTGCCTCGGCCTTCTGGTCTGTAAAATAGGCATAATGATAGTGCCTACCTCAGGACACATCATGAGATTCTTATGCTCTTGTGAACTGGTTTGATTCTAAATGCGATTCTGACACTGTATCATGCAAAAATTCTGCCCCCCAAAACATATAGCACTTAGGAGATAATCGGAAATTGGAAAACCAAGTATTGGATATTGAGGAATGATTGCCAGAAATTTTTAGGCATAATAAAACAGAATTGTGATGCTGAATTATTTATCTGTCCTCTCCTTTTAGAGATCCATACTGAGTGCTTTGCAAATACACTCTGTGTATTTCATTCCCTGATAATCTGCTTCACACTCCAGGCTGCCTGCGGTGAGCCTGGCCAGCAGGGTCCCGCGTCCATAAACAGCCGAGAGGTCTTCGTCCACCACTTTTCAAGCAGGCAGAATGCCCCAGGCCAGGTCACTTGAAGATGCTCTGAGCACACCCACAGTCGTCACACTCCTCCCCTCCCCCCATCATCTGCCAAATGAAATCAAGGATCGGTTACTCCCAGTCTCAGATTTATGCAGATCTTTATTAGAACAACAAGTGGAGCTAAGAATGGCAGCTAATTAACCCTCTGCCTTACACAGCGATTAAGCCAAGGGTGCACGCAGCTGCAGCTTCCCTGGTGAGAGTTCTGTTCTTCCCAGACGCAGCAAACAGAGGGAGGAATCTGCTCCCCGGGACCCTTTGATAGGATTCAAATGCCCTCCTCCTTCCCCAGCATCACAGCCCTTAGCTCCAGACCTCTTATGGCCTGTTTTTAACCAACTAATACAATCCTTATCCACCAGTTGTCTCAGATACATTAACTTTGATTGTTACCAATTGCTCGTCTTTGCCCTGGTTATGATTCCGTAGTAAATTGTGTTACTATTAAATATTAAACTTTTTGATAGTGACTGCTGAGGGGTGGGGACCATAAAATAGGATTAATTATTTCAACACAGATGTATTTGTGTGGATTATTTCCACTACGTTTGTGAGCTCTTAGGCTGATGCAAGGTACACAAATGGAATTTAAGAGAATTCCGTTGCTTACAACAGCAGCGTAAACCTTGCTTCCGCATACCCCATTCTATTCCTACACTTGAGAACTGGCAGAGAACAATTTATTTGACTGACATTTAGGGAAAGCTGTAAAAGTGATAAGCCTACCTGTTTTCAAAGCAGGCTATCTTAACAGGAATGCAAAAAAAAAAGTTGATTTTTCTAGAACAGACATTACAGATGGCTACGTAGACATCAGATATCTTCTGATACCTATGACTTTTTTTTTAAGTGAGAAACTTATAATGTAGAAATACACGGTACCACATACAGCTAACTTCAGGCTATTTTCCTTGTTTGTGAAGAATTGGCTTCTCTTCTAGAATATTACATGTTGAATTCCAAAAGCCATTCCAATCAGTACTTCCAAATATAGATGTAAATAAACTATAATTTGTAGTCATTTGTCTTCCCTGACGCCTTGTACAAGAAAGAGAAAGCTGTAGTTATATGTAGTTAATTAAACTACCTGGTGTTTTAAATACCAGGAGTTAAATGGGGACCAAAAAAATGTATAAAGGGCCTTGGGTTCTGGCTCAGTGTTCACTGTAGACTCCTGGGGTCACTGCCCCCTCTTGCCCCATCAGTGCCCATAAGCTTACTCAGGTCAATTTGGAAATATGCTGTCTAGGGTGTGGAGGTTCTAGAAGAACTGAGGCTTCATTGAGAAGGATGAATAAAGCCAGGGAATGTGCATCATTAAAAAAATGATGTTTCAGTTTTGTGAATGAAAGAAGTTTCACAGAAATTATTCTATACCATCATAAATTAGGTTAAAAAAAACCAGAAAATAGAAATTCTGAGATATTCACCTTGACCTATATATTTATAATTGTGACTCTTGAATGCTATTAAAAGGATTGTTTCCCTACCTTGTCACTCTGTAAAAAGAAACCCTTTATAGTTATCTTACAAGGTATACTGGTATATAATAATGAAACTGAAAGATCCAGTTGTAACATTTTGTCAAAGGATGATTTTCTAGGAAATATAGAATGATAAAGGAAACTTAAAATTACCTGATCATGGGTTCAGACTTTGGATTGCCATGTAGTGAAATAAGGGAAAAGGATTCCTCTTTGAGACAAAGAGTTGCCAGGTAAGGGTTGGGGGCTTTAGTGTGTAGGTGAAAGACAGAGGTGCAAGTGTCCTAATCAGCCTTTGGTGTTTCTATTGATGATTCATGTAGGCAAGTCTTTTTTTGTTCTTTTCTGGCTGTAGACATAAAATAAACTTTATTTTTAGAGCAGTTTTAGTTTTACAGCAAAATCGAGCAGCAAGTACAAAGTGTTTTCATATACACACACCCACAGCCTCCTCCACTGTCAGCATCCTGCACCAGAGTGTACATTTGTTACAGTCAATGGACCTGCATATAGGGTTATCCCTCAGTGTGCGTAGATTATGTTAGAGCTCACTTCTGGTGTTGTACACTCTACGGGTTATGTCAAATGCATGATGGTATGTACTATTACAGCACCACATAGAATAGCTTCACCGCCCTAAAGTCCTCCATGCGCCACCTGGTCATCCCTTTCTCATCCCTAACCCCCAGCAGCCACTGATCTTTTTCCTGTGTCCATAGTTTTGCCTTTTCCAGAAGGTCATATGTTGGAATCATACAGTATTTACCTTTTCAGATTGGCTTCCTTCACTTAGTAATATGCATTTAAGGTTGCTCCATGTCTTCTCATGGCTTGATGGCACGTTTCTTTTTAGCTCTGAAAAATATTCCATTGTGCAGTTGTAGCACACCTTATCCATTCACCTACTAAAGGACACCTGGGCTCTCTGTTATTTTCCATGGATCTATTTATCTATTCTTTCACAGCGCCACACTGTTTTGATTACTGTAGCTTTATAGTAAATTTTGAAGTTGGAAAGTGTCCGTCCTGTGACTTTGCTCTTTTTCTTTAATATTGTGTTGGCTATTCTGGGTCTTTTGACTCTCCATATACTTTAGATTCAGTTTGTCAATATCCACAAAGTATTGATAACTTGCTGGGATTTTGATTGGGATTGTGTTGAATCTATAGGTCAAGTTGTGAAGAACTAGCATCTCGACACATTGAGTCTTTCTATCCATAACACAGAATAGCTCCATTTATTTAGTTCCTTTTTGATATCTTTAATCAGAGTTTTGTAGTTTTCCTCGTATAGATCTTGTACACATTTTGTTAGATTCATACCTAAGTATTTCCTTTTATCGGGTGCTAATGTAAATGATACTGTGTTTTTAATTAAAAATTCCACTTGTTCATTACTGGAATATAGGAAAGTAATTGACTTTTGTACATCAACTTTGTGTCCAGTAGCATTGTTATAATTACTTATTATTTCTAGGAGAATTTTTTTGTCTCTCAGATTTTCTACCTAGACAGTCAATGTCATCTGTAAAAAAATACAGTTTTATTTCTTCCTTCCTAATCTGCATACTATTTTTTTCATTTTCTTCTTTCCTTCTTCTTAGTTAGGACTCCCAGTGTAATGTTGAAAAGGAATAATGAGAGGGGACATTTTTGCCTCTTTCCTGACCTTGGTGAGAAAGTGAAAACTTCCTCACCATTAAGTATGATGATTGCTGTAGGTTTTTTTGTAGATTCTTAAAATCAAGTTGAGGAAGTTTCCCTCTATTTCTAGTTTGCTGAGGGTTTTTTTCATGAATGGGTGTTGGATTTTGTCAGATGTTATTTCTGCATCTATTGATATAATCACATGATTTTTCTTCATTAACCTGTTGATGTGATGGTTTTACATTAATTCATTTTGTAATATTGAACCAGTCTTACACACCTGGGATAAATCCCACTTGGTAGTGATGTACAGTTCTTCTTATATATTGTTGCTAATATTTTGTTGAGGATTTTTGCATCAATGCTTATGAGAGATATTGGTCTGTAGTTTCCTTTTCTTTTAATGTCCTTGTCTGGTTTTAGTATCAGGGTAATGCTGGCCTCAGAATGAGTTAGTAAGTATTCCCTCTGCTTCTATTTTCTGGAAGAGATTGTAGAGAATTGTTATAATTTCTTCCTTAAATATTTGGTAGAATTCATCAGTAAACCCATATGGGCCTGGTGCTTTGTGTTTTGGAAGGTCATTAATTACTGGTTCAATTTCTTTAACAGGTATAGGCTGTAGACAAGTCTTTATCTAACATAACCATCATTTTGCTATCTTTCCTGAACAGCCAATGTGTCTAGGTTAAAAAGAACATTAGCTGCTTATTATTCTTTTGATAGATCATTGTCCAGAAATGCTGACCTCCAAAACCTTTGTTGCTTTCATAGTTAAATATATCTCCTTCATAGGTTTGGTTCTTTTAAAGATGGCAAAAACTAAACTTTACCATATTTGTTGATATATGGGATGAGATGCACTTAAAATGTGCCCATAAAGTTTCACCTTCATAACTTAAGAAAAGGGCCATTGGGGAAATTGCTCCCAGTGGTAAATATGAAAATACAGCCTTGGATTTATCATCCTCCTGTTTTTTTTCTGGCTTCCATTTCCTTACCTCTGACCTAGGGAATAGCTGTGACCAGGGAAGAGCTGTGCTTTGGTGTTCCTAAAGCAGGAAGATGAATCCTGGGGTCGCAACTGCAATTCCGCTCTCTTTTTAACCATTATGGAGTTGTCCACTCATCCTTTGTAAGGATTCTGATTGGTGTGTCCCACGACAGCGTGTACAGTAAAAATCTCACTATTTCAGTATAATTAAGAAAAGGTCAGCCTGATTAGTTATTTTTTAATGAATTGTAGGAAATTTTAAATGAGTGAAGCCCGAATACTTTTAAGCATATATAGGGAACATTAGTAAAATGTTGAGACTGGATGCCCTGTAGACTCTGCTTTACCAAGGAAAGGGGTGAAAGTGGGTTTTTCATGTTCAGAAAAATAGAGAAAATGGTTATAATTAACCCTAATATATCCCTCACCTAATACATATTCAAAACTTACCTTTATTTAGGGCTGAGGTATTATTACAGGTTAGCAAGTACTCTTTTAGACAGGCTGACTAGTCTCAGATAATATTGCTTTCCACCATTCATTTTCACGGCAACCCTTTTTAAAAGGGATGAAACAGTCAACTTCAGAACGGGTTGTTGCCTCACAATTATTATTAATATTCGTTACTGAAGGGTGCAGGGTGTGTTGCTGTGGACAGTAGGCCACTGAGTGAAGTCTTGTTTTTTTAAGGAGAAATGACGATAAACTATTTAAGTAACACATGTTTGAAATCATTACCATGCACTGTAGTGTTTTAATATGGAAACTTTAGAATTCTGAAACATAATAAAACACCTCTAATTGTCCAGAAATGTACTTGTGTGGACAAAACATCAGATGATTAACAGTTTGCCTTTTTAATTTGGATATTTGAGATTGTATTGTCTGGGGAGAAATATCATAATTATGGGAATTTGAAGAGTTAATGTAACCCTACCAATGTCTGGCACCCTTAACAGATCAGCAGTCATCTTTACTTTTCCTTATTTTCTAACTCAGCCTTCAATTCAAAATTGGGCCTGGGGGCTTCCCTGGTGGCACAGTGGTTGAGAGTCTGCCTGCCGATGCAGAGGACAGGGGTTCATGCCCCGGTCCAGGAAGATCCCACATGCCGCGGAGTGGCTAGGCCCGTGAGCCATGGCCGCTGAGCCTGCACGTCCAGAGCCTGTGCTCCACATCGGGAGAGGCCACAACAGTGAGAGGCCCGCGTACCACAAAAAAAAAAAAAAAAAAAAAAAGCAAAATTGGGCCTGGGAAGGGGCTGTCAGTAACAGCATGTGCAATAATTCTTATATTAAAAAGAAGATGCTTCTAAAATGTCAGACTAATTATTCCTATCCAACAGCAATAACTTCTTTCTCTTTTTCTTCTCTTTCTGTTTGTCCTTTAAGAGATCCTGGAGCCTCATGCTTATTATGGGTGTTGAATTTCTGGTTGTGTCATGTTGGTGAAGAATCCTGTACTAAGCAGTACAGGACTTCCTTTAAACCACAGGCATATGTCTTTCCACAACAGGTGTGTTCCTAGGAAAAAATTATAAATCAAAATATTTTTGGTGTATTTGAAGAACTTTTCTGCTGCAGCGTAGCTTATGGAGGAGCGAAATGAAGCACTTTTAAACTTGAGTAATGAACGCCCCCATTTGTTTTTTCTTAAAAATGCAAGAGTTTTTGCCCCCTAATTCAGCACTGCCTTTCCTTTGAGGGCATTTCCCCAAATTAGTCATATTGTTTGTGATATTCAGGTGCCTAGGCCAGCTGACAGAAGCCTGCCAGCCATGTGCCCAGTGGGCAAGCATGTAGGTAGGACCTTTTCGGGGGACTTAACATCAGTGAAGAGCTTCGTGGCCACACCTTACCCTGGTGACTGACTCTTGTGCAGACTGGCTCCTGTGATGGAAACGTGTTCATCCACAGTCTAATACAAATACATAAGGGAAATTAGGATAAATGGAGACATAGAGGACCTGTCTTTACAGTATATTGAGCTTTGGATGCCAGCGTTAGGTTTTTAGAAGAAAAACTCTAGAAAAGAGCACTCAGCTACAGTGCATGAATAAATAACCCTGCTTCACTCGGGCAATGACACATAAGAGTACCAGCCACCCCTGGTCCTCTGTAGAAGGGTGCATTTACCTGAGGAATGTGTACGGTTTTTATCTAGGCAAGGGTCACCTAGGGCTGGTGTATAGTAACTTCAGCCTTATCCAGAATAGTTTTGAGCCTGCAGAGAACGCATGCTTTCAGTGGAGTTACATTCCAAATACTGTGAAGAGGGAATTCCCTGGCAGTCTGCGGTTAGGACGCCGAGCTTCCGCCGCAGGGGGCCCGGGGTCAGTCCCTGGTTGGGGCACTAAAATTCCTCAAGCCACGTGGCGTGGCCAAAAACAAAACAAAAACAAACCAACACAAATACTGTGGGTAGCTTAGAGCTGGGATTCATCACATCTGAGTTCAAAACAGCCTGTGTCTAGTTCGGTAAGTTTTTAAGTGAAAGGTTACTGTTTGTGGGAGGGTTTTGTTTGCTTGTTTGTTTAATTCTCTGGAAAAGTGATTTAAAGTCGCAGTTATTCTAACCAGGCAAAGAAGCCTTTGATTTACATGCGAGAGTTGCGTTTGGGGAACTCAGTTCTAGCCATGGGTATATTCATAGTGTTCATCATGGAGGAGGGTATCTAAGGTGAAAAAAAAGGGGGTTCTAGATGCATGTACTCCTTGATTATGTATCTGTAGTGGCTCTTTCTTTTTTCAAGTGGAAATATCTTTAGTGTATTTTCTTGTAAAAATAATGCATGCTTTTTAATTTTTTCTTAAATCAACTGTCCTTTAAATGTAAGTATTTAATTTTCCTTTGAGGCTCTTTGCACTGCAAACTCCAATTCAATGGGACTCAGCAAAGTATATTTGTCAGTTAAATTTGTCTCATTATAATATGGTGTAGATTTAGACTCACTGACCTCAACGTTTTAGCCCTGGCTTTGACCCACTTCTGCTTAGCATTCCCTGTGCATATTTTCTTATCCCTTAATTAATATAAATCTAGACATGGATTAGCTGTTGCTACACATTTTGTTACAAAGTCATCTATTGCTGTCCCTGCAATAATAACCTGTAATTTATTGGTTTGGAAGTTGATCTCATTAAAAAGTTGCTGTATATATTAACTCGTGATGGAAATTCTCTTCGATCTACTTTTTAGAAAATGTCACTTGGGAGTTTTCCTTTTTAGAAATCACCAGTGATCTCTTTTTTCTTTAGAGAAACACGGAGGAAATGATGGGGTGGTCTGAATCAGTACTTATCCATTTCTACACTCTCCCCAAACTGAAGTCTTTCTCCACTAAAATCAATTAACGAATGTTTTTCTTAGTGTCAGAATTTAGTAAATTGTCTGTTTTTGAGGTGTTTTTCTCCCCATAAATTGTCTTCAAATCTTTAACATCTGATGGTTTTTTGGGAATTGGGTAAAGCTGCTGAAATATCTGTTCCGTCCTTGTCAGTGAAAGGCTCTGAAAACACAAATAAGAAATTGAAAAGCGAAGCAGACCCTCCGTATAAACAAGCACCATCTTTACTCGCATGGAAATGTGTCTTTTACTCTTTAGCCAAAGAATGATTTAAAGACTATCTTTCCTTTACTTGAGGAATTTCTGAAGAGTCGAGAACATTTAGGGTAGATCTTAATTAACTTTTTCTTTATTATTTCTTAAATGAAGGTCATTTAAAGATAAAGATTACAGTGGTGGAAAAAGGGCTCATTCATTCTCCTGAATCTAGAGTAAAGCAAGATTCGTTTTAAATGATAAGGAAGGAATTATGCAAGACTTGTATATTTTAGGTCAAAGGTCTTTCCTATTCCCCTAGATAACCTCTCCCCGTGGGTTTTTGTTTTGTTTTGTTTTTTTACAGTTTAGGACCAGTAATAAGTTTCTCACTCTTTAAAATGAGCCTTCCTTCCTTCTGTGCTCCCATCTTTTTTTACTTTGGTCGTGAGGTAGCACAGCACTGATTTAATGCTTAGTCACCATCACTCCGTTAACCCTTATAATGAATATGCATACTAATTACACTCCGTTAACCCTTATAATGAATATGCATACTAATTATACGTGCTGCTTTTCTGTACCTCTGTCCATGTTCTTTATTATGACTTACTCTGTTTCTGCTGTAATCATTTTATTGAGCATAAATATTGATATTTTATTGCAAATCATTTGACTCTTTTTGGGCAGAGTAAGGCATATATAAGAGATTAAAGTTCTCCTGTGGTAGGTTCAAGGGGAACATTTCATAACGACCCAGCACTCGCTGTTTGGCTTTATTTACAGCTTCAGTCAGGAGAAACATAACTGCGTCAGGCTCTGCAAAGTGGTTTCGTTCCAACAACGAGAGGTATTTTTTTCTGTCTGTTGTCCAGCTGTCCTGTGGTCTGTAGGTCTCCACACACACGGAAAGGTACCCGCTCTTAATTCCAGGCAAGGAATTTCCCCGGGTGTCTTTTCTGTCACTTAGAATATGTAGAAATGATGAGATGATTACGGAGCTGGGACTAGTCTGTGTCATTCTCTTAGATCTTCACTATATGCCACTTTTTTCTTTTCTGGCTGCACCTCGCAGCCTATGGGGTCTTGGTTCCCTGACCAGGGATTAAGCCCGCGCCCCCTGCATTGGAAGGTGAAGTCTTAACCACTGGACCACCGGGGAAGTCCCTGAGTTACGGGGTGTTGTCGTCGTTGTTTTTCTCTATATGCCACTTTTGAAACTCCAAGTGCTATTTCTTGGTTGGTTAATTTCTTTTGCAATTCAGACTTCTCTCCCCATTCAGTCCGTATCTGTAATGTCGTGGTTTGTTAATACTTGTTGTTGGTCAATGGGATCATTCTCACATTTCCTATCAGAAACACCAATACCTGGTTTACGAATGACATAGCATGGATTTTACCTACGGTAAATTTTAAAAGCGGATACACTTTTAAAATGTGATAACAGCATGAAACACCCTCCAGGATGTTGACCGTCCCCCCACCCCGGCCTCCCCGACTCGGAAGGACCCCTCAGCCCAGAGGCCATGGGCCCCGATAGCTTTTCTCTCAGCCCAAGTCCCCGCGTGGCTGTCACATTCCCCGTTCAGGTGACCCTTCCAGGAGGACCACCTCTGAGATCACTGACACCACCCCAGAACACCGGGAAGGCCCCTCTGTGATCACACTGGCTGTTAAAGCGTCTTTATGCACAGAGGACTTGTTGACGAAGCAGCTCTGTGAGAAAGCTGGAGGGAAGAGTGATGCTCTTGAGGGAGAGCCCTAGACTCTCTCCTCCTGCAAATAGAAGCAGCCAGTGTCCGGTGAGCCACACTCCCACAGCGGCCTGTTCATCACCGCCTTCGGAAGAGCGCCACTTTCAGGGATCCTAGGAGAAAAAGTGGTCGAGGAAGAGAACGGACCACATCAGAGGTCATCCAAAAAGCAGTATAACCCAGATCATCTTTTGAAAGAGACAGGTGCTGGAGCTTCACAAATGCTTTCTTACTCACCTTTGACCCACCCTCATTAGCCCAGGGACTCTGCTGCGCTTTACTTCCTGGGCTTCATGATATAAAAACAGAGCATCTCTGCACAAACCCCACCTGGGCCCCAGGCTCTAATTTGACTCCTCACTCAAGCGTGAAGGGCCCCCCTATCCTCCGAAGCAATCACTGAGCTGGATGCAGGGCAAAGTGAAGGGGACCAGCACATACTTATCTCTTGAGGACAGAGCTTTGTGGTGGTGTCTCCTTGGTTATTCCTTCTCCTTTCTGCCTTTCCCTACTAGGCGGTCTCTTCTCTCTTATATGTATTTCCAGCCTCTTGGTTTTTCTGCTGATTCTTCTCTTTTTCTTTTCTTTTTTTATCCCTGTTGGTCACCGGCTCTCTCCCTCTTTTTTTTTTTTTTTTTTTTTGTGGTACGCGGGCCTCTCACTGCTGTGGCCTCTCCCGTTGCGGAGCACAGGCTCCGGACGCGCAGGCTCAGCGGCCATGGCTCACGGGCCCAGCCGCTCCGCGGCATGTGGGATCCTCCCGGACCGGGGCACGAACCCGTGTCCCCTGCACCGGCAGGCGGACTCTTAACCACTGCACCACCAGGGAAGCCCGTCCCTCTTTTTTTTTATTCAAGTAGGGTACATTTACAATGTTAGTTTCAGGTGTACAACATAATGATTCAATATTTTTATAAATTATACTTCATTTAAAATTATTACAAAATATTGGCTATATTCCCCATGCCGGACAGTATATCCTTGTAGCTTGTCTATTTTATACATAGTCTTTGTATCTCTTAACCCCGTCTCTTTTCTTGCCCCTCCCCCATCCCTCTCCCCACTGGTAACCACTAGTTTGTTCTCCATATCTGTGAGTCTGTTTCTGTTCTATTATATTCGTTTGTTTTTTTCTTTTTTAGATTCCAGATGTAAGTGAAAACATACAGTAGTTGTCTTTCTCTGTCTGACTGACTTCACTAACTATAGTATTCTCTAGGTCCATACATGTTGCTGCAAATGGCAGAATTTCACTCCTTTTTATGGCTGGGTTAAGGCTTCATCATATACATATACCACATCTTCTTTGTCCATTCATCTGTTGATGGACACTTAGGTTGCTTCCATATCTTGGCTATTGTGAATACGCCGTTATAAACATTGGGGTGCATGTATCTTTTTGAATTAGTGTTTTCATTTGCTTTCGATATATACCCAGGAGTGGAATTGTTGGGTCACATGGTAGTTCTGTTTTTAATTTTTTTAGAAACATCCATACTGTTTTCAGTAGTGGCTGCACCAATTTACATTGCCCTAGGGTTCCCCTTTCTCCACATCCTCACCAACATTTGTTATTTGGTATCTTTCTGATGATGGACATTCTGATAGGTGTGAGGTGATATCTCATTGTGGTTTGGATTTGCATTTCCCTGATGATTAGTGATGTTGAGCATCTTTTCATGTGCCTCTTAGCCATCTGTATGTCTTCTTTGGAAAAATGTCTACTCAGGTCTTCTGCCCATTTTTTAATCAGGTTGTTTGGTTTTTGATATTGAATTATATGAGCTCTTTACGTATTTTTCATATTAACTCCTATGAGATGTATCATTTGCAAATACCTTCTCCCATTCAGTAGGTTGTCTTTTCATTTTGTTGATGGTTTCCTTCACTGTGTGAAAGCTTTTAAGTTTAATTAGGTCCCATTTGTTTATTTTTGCTTTTATTTCCCTTCTCTGAGGAGGCAGGTCCAAAAAAATATTGCTTAGACTTATGTCAAAGAGTGCATTGCCTATGTTTTCTTCTAGGAGTTTTATGGTTTCCTGTCTTACATTTAGGCCTTTAATCCATTTTGAGCTTATTTTTATATATGGTGTGAGAAAATGTTCTAGTTTCATTCTTTTCCATGTAGCTGTCCAGTTTTCCAAGCACCACTTATTGAAGAGACTGTCTTTTCCCCGTGCTGCTCCTCCCCTTAACTTTTTTAACCTTTCTTTCACCCAGCAAAATGTTAATTTTAAAAAAAGAAGAAATGAAATGAAAAAAGAAGGAAATCCAAACTATCCTTTTGATTTATTTTTGTTTTGAAAGAGCTTTATTTATTAGTATCTCCATAACCAGATGACTTAGCTTGTAGTGTCTGTTGGCCTAGGGTAACCTTGGAATATTCCATTTCACTTCATGTGCCAAGTGGTGACTCTTGTTCTTCTGGTATGCCAGGGCAGGAGTGGCCCGACAGCTCTCAAAAGGGCTATCGTGTCAAGTCTGAAACTGTGGCTGAACACTGTGAGTGGTGTCAGAGCGGGCGCCGTTCGCAGCCAATACATACCTTCTTAATACCATGGCCTCTTTCTCCAGCTAACCAGCTTCTTTTTATAATCTAGTCTGGAAAATATATTAAATACAAAGTCCTATGCTCTGTAAGTACCACTGCCAAAGCAGTATCATGCACATAGCACGATGATCTCATTTTGATGTTCTTAACATCTTTGTCCTGTGTGTGGATGGCATTTTTGAACACAATAAAGGTTATACTTTGCCATGTTAAAGAAAATATTAAGTCAAAGGAACCAGATTATACCGAGTTTTGAAGGTGTCAGGAAAACAACAGTGTTGCCCACCTCTTTCTCTCACTAGATAAGTCGGTGTACTCATTTACGAATTGAAGACAGTGCTTCTGACCCTGACTGTCTTGCAGTGTTATTGTAAAGACACAAGGGGCTATGTATCTGTAAACACTTTGAAGGCTGAGTATCGTCGTACAGAATGTATTGAACTGAAGGCCCATGTTAACTCTGCAAGGTGTGATGACCTTTGAGATGTCTAAAAAAACAATTTTGTTTCTTGAATAAAATCTTTAAATTGCTCCTTCATAGTTCTATGAATTTGGAGTTTCACGTGTGACAGAATTTACTTTCTAGAAGGAAAATAATAAGAGGAATGAATTATAAATCAAGCTTGACTTAATGATTTCAATTTGCTTTAGTCTCCCATCTTTATAATCCAGGTAATTTAAATATTCAGTGCTATCCTCTGTCATGTATTAAATGAAGTATAAATCTGCTTCTTTATTCCCAGCACCCATAATGCACAAACTGTATGTCCTCATGCAACCCCATCCAACCAAAAAACTCACCAGGGAACTTTGTCTTATTTCAACCCAAGCCTTTATTAATCTTTACTGCCACCCATCATGTTCCTTTGCTCTTACCTTGTATAAAATATAAGTCTCAGGTCTAAAGACAGCTTAAAACATATCAGAACATTATATAGGATGGCAAAGTGCACAGAGAGAAAGTTCCAGAGATTGAAAAGGGATTTGAGTCTGCGCATATATCAGAAGAAGCCACCTGGGACCAGCGAAAGAGCCTCCACAGAGCAGAAGACACAGTGATTCCTGGAGCTCACACAAGACTCTCTGTGAATGGAAACACCTCACAATAAACAGGAAGTCCCCAGAAGACATTGCCGTAATAGTAAGGGTAAGTTAGCTTTGCACCAAAGGCTATTCTGGACCTGTCCTAACAAAGTTGAAAAACAAGCATGAAAGAATCAAACTTTACCTAAATAAATACATACTAGAACAAAGTACAACATTCTTTAAGGGAACAGAACAAATTCCACCACCCAACAGTGTAAAATTCACAGTGTTGTACATCCAAGAAAATAAGACTGGGCATTTTAAAAGCAGGAAAATGGAACCCATAACCAGCAGAAAAACTAATTCATAGAACCAGACCCAGAAATGATAGAGGTGATGGAATTAAGTAGGCAAGAATGCTACAATGGCTATTATAAATAAATTCTGTGGCTTAAGAAGGTAGGGGAAAATTCAAACATGATGAGGAGAAAAACAAAGTGTTAAAAAGATGCAAATGAAACTTCTAGAGATAAAAAAATACAGTATCTGACATAAGTACATTGGATGGGAGGAACAGCAGGTTAGATGCAATAGAAGAAAAGATCAGTGAAATTGAATGTAGTAATAGAAACTGTTCATAATAAAGCAAGAGAAATAAAAGCCTAAAAGAAATAAAATGAACAAAGCTTCAGTGAGCTGTGGGACAACAGGAAGCTATCTAACATACTTGTAATTGGAGTCCCAGAAAAGAGAGTCAGGAAAGAAAAAATATTTGAAGAAATAATGGAACTTCCACTTCCAATAACAGGGAATGCATTTGCTCTCCCACCTAAAACAACCAAACAGATTTGACTGCATAAAAATTTTTAAATTCTATATGGCAAAAACGCCACAAATTGTTGACAGATACCAATCTTGCAACATATACTATGGGCAGAGAGTAGTTACTGTCCCTAATATAGGAAGAACTACAAATCAACAAGTAAAACACCAGTGACTCAGTAGGAAAAAATGGCCTAAGCAAGCAATTCAGACCAACGAAATGTGACAAAGAAACATTGGAAAAGATGTTCAGACTCTAGTAAATACTGACTAAAATGAGATTTCCCTTTTTAATCACTGGATTGAGGAAAGTAAAAAGATTAATGACATCCTATATGGGGAGTGTATAAGGAAAGACACAATTATACATTGTTTGTAGGACTGTAGATTGGGACACCATTTTTCAAGGACAATTTGGAGGTACCTGTCAAAATGTAAAATGCACATAACCCCTGGCCAGCAGTCTCACTTTGGTGAAGTCACCTGTAGTCACATGTGCTCATGGATGTACATACAAGGAATATTCCACAGCATTGTTATAGCACAGCATTTGCCATTGTGAGCAAAATGCTGGAAACGTTCTTTTTTTTTTTTTTTTTTTTTGCGGTACGCGGGCCTCTCACTGCTGTGGCCTCTCCCGTTGCGGAGCACAGGCTCCAGACGCGCAGGCTCAGCGGCCATGGCCCACGGGCCCGGCCGCTCCACGACATGTGGGATCTTCCCGCAATGGGGCGCAAACCCACGTCCCCTGCATCAGCAGGCGGACCCTCAGCCACTGCGCCACCAGGGAAGCCCTGGAAACGTTCTTAATGTTCATCATTACAGTATGGTTAAATAGATGCTTAATGTAGTCATAAAAAAGGAAAATGCACAATATGATGTACTTCGATCTTTTTTTTTTTGCGGTATGCGGGCCTCTCACTGTTGTGGCCCCTCCCGCTGCACAGGCCCCAGACATGCAGGCCCAGTGGCCATGGCTTACGGGCCCAGCCGCTCCGCGGCATGTGGGATCCTCCCAGACCGGGGCACGAACCCGCGTCCCCTACATCGGCAGGCGGACTCTCAACCACTGCGCCACCAAGGAAGCCCCTTTGATCTATTTTTAAAAACTGACCTTGCACGTACACATAAACACCTTCAGACATATGTATTTGACTATAAATGCATAGAAAAAGTGTGGAAATACACATATCAAACTGTTAAAAAACAGATACTCTTGGGACTTCCCTGGTGGCGCAGTGGTTAAGAATCAGCCTGCCAAAGCAGGGGACACGGGTCCGGGTCTGATCCCTGGTCCGGGAAGATCCCACATGCCACAGAGCAGCTAAGCCTGTGCGCCACAACTACTGAGCCTGCGTGCCTAGAGCCCATGCTCTGCAACAAGAGAAGCCACCGCAGTGAGAATCCCGCACACCACAACGAAGAGTAGGCCCTGCTCGCCACAACTAGAGAAAGCCCATGTGCAGCAACGAAGACCCAACGCAGCCAAAAATAAAACTAAATAAATTAATTTTTTTTTTAAAAGCAGATACTCTTTGGGGAGTTAGAATTTGACAGTTTAAGGTAGGAGAGAAGGATTTTCATGATTTACTCTTACATTTGTTTTACGATTTGAATTTTTAAGTAAATAATTTAAAAATAAGTGTTGGTAAATTAAAATGAGAAAAGCTGAAGTTAAATTTTAGTTAATAATGGTTAAAATAGTATATTTTATATTATGTGACTTTACCACAATAAAAAAACATTTAAAAAAATTTTAGTTGATAGAAAGGCAGCCTTTTAAGTTAGTTTATGAAGCATTATTGTAGTTTTTAATTAATATTTTCAAATTTATTCAGCTCTTTTCTTCTTGATATGTAAATGCTTAAGAATTGATTAGCATGGCTTTTGCTTAATTAGAACCAAAATATTACCTGTTAAACTGGTCAGAAATTTATGTTGGCTGTAGTAGAAATGTGCAAATATTCAGACTTGCAGTAAGTTTTGCTTACTTTGTAAATATTCCCGGTACCCTTTATAATTTTAAAGCATCAGTCCCTTTCCGTTCACTCCAGTCACTGATGATTCATTCCTAAAATTATGAAGTTTCCGTCTTTGTCTTGAGGAATTAACTTCTTTTTTATAAATAATTAGTAATGTGTATATTTACTGCTCACTTGTACTATGTTCAATTTACAGAGAATTAGAAACTCATTAGGAAATAAACATAATAACACATTTCAGAATTACAGGAGAATTTATTTCCACTTGCTTCAAGGGGTTTTGGTAACGAAGTGTCGCCTCAGCTCCTCTTGACCGTCAGCAAGGTGACTCCTCGGGACGGCCCCTTGAGAACAGGAAGCATAGGGACAGGCATCACCCTCCATCTGCTGGGCATCAGGAAGAAATGTAACCTCCTGTTCCTGTTGTGGTCTTCCTAATAGAGAATTAGAATGCTTTAGCAGAATTTTTCATTTTTACTTCCAAAATGTATGTTATATATTTATTTTAATATAGCACCCCAGTGACATACATTGCCATCATAGTAATCAACCACAAGATAGGATGGAAAATTTTTTCACACCAAGAAGGAAATCCATAAATGGCTATGAGGTTTTCTTCTTAAATGTTCTCTCATCTAACATTCTTTACATAGTTATAGAGATGGTAGTTGTCATGCAGTTTAAGTCACCAAATAAGTGACGGTATTATGATCCTTATGCTCTCATCTCTCCCCCTGAAAATCTGTTTACAGTGTAGATTTTCTATTTGTGGCCCAAGAGATAAAATTTAGGTCTGACTTCATGCCTTAATTATGCATGACCAGTTGGGCTTTCACCAGCCACTGTTTGATTGATTTCACTCTTGGTGAAAATAAATGTTTTTATGGCAGGAAGAAGCTTAGGCCAGGGTCTCAGTAAATCCTGCTTAGTACCAAAGTGTGAAGGCTGCACATAGTACAGTGTCTGAACCGAAGGTGATCCTTAGGCATCTCTCAGGGACATCACTGGACTCAAGGGGAAAAAGAAATGTCCTCCAGATTGTCCCTGGGGAGGCCCAGAAACATTGCCTGTCAAGAATCACCATCCAACAACGATTTGAATGTACTTAATGCCACTGAATTGCACACTTGAAAATGGCTTAAAATGGTCAATTTTATGTTATGTGTATTTTACCACAATAAGAACACTTTTTTAAAGAATCGCCATCCACTTTCTAAAAGCAGCTCCGTAGAGACACCAAACAACTTACGCTAATGGTTAACCTGTCGAGTGACAGTCGGACCCAGGTTGCGAAAGACAGGAGAGGGATGTTGAGAAGCCCTTTCTGCCGCTGCAGCTGGAAGGGAATCAACCCTGCAGCATGAACACCAGGCAGCAGTGAGGCGACTAGTGGCCGTTGACTTCTTCCCTTCTTTTGCTGGGTTTGGTGATGCGAATGGTGAAAATGGTAATAACACAGCAGCAGCAGCTGGCCAATTTTGAACCTACTGAGTCCTGAGCACTGTAGTCGGTGCTTCTCATTTTGTTTAACATATTTTTATACAATTTTTAAAGGTTACTTTCCATTTACAGTTATTACAAAATATTGGCTATGTTCCCCATGTTGTACAATACATCCTTGAGCTTATCTTACACCCAGTAGTTTGTACCTCCCCCTCCCCCTCCCCTATGTTGCCCCTCCCCCCTCCCCACTGGTAACCACTAGTTTGTTCTCTATATCTGTGAGTCTGCTTCTTTTTTATTGATACAACTAGTTGTAATTTTTTGAGTCCACATATAAGTGATATCATACAGTATTTGTCTTTCTCTGTCTCACTTATTTCACTAAGCATAATACCCTCCAAGTCCATCCATGTTGCTGCAAATGGCAAAACTTCATTGGGTTTTTTTTATGGCTGAGTAGTATTCCATTGTGTATATATATATATACCACATCTTCTTTACCCATTCATCTGTCAGTGGACACTAGAACATTCTCTAACACCATATTCAAAAATAAACTCAAAATGGATTAAAGGCCTAAATGTAAGACTGGATACTATAAAACTCCTAGAGGGAAACATAGGCAGAACACTTTTTTTTTTTTTCTTTTTTTTTGCAGTACGTGGGCCTCTCACTGCTGTGGCCTCTCCCGTTGCGGAGCACAGGCTCCGGACACGCAGGCTCAGAGGCCATGGCTCACGGGCCCAGCCACTCCGTGGCATGTGGGATCTTCCCAGACCGGGGCACGAACCCGTGTCCCCTGCATCAGCAGGCAGACTCTCAACCACTGCGCCGCCAGGGAAGCCCGGCAGAACACTCTTTGACATATATTGTGGCAATATTTTTTTGGATCCGTCCTCTAAAGTAAAAAAAATAAAGGCAAAAATAAACAAATGGGACCTAATTAAACTTAAAAGCTTTTGCACAGCAAAGGAACCATTGACAAAACAAAAAGACAACCTACTGAAGGGGAGAAAATATTTACAAATTATATGAGCAATAAGGTATTAATATCCAACATATATAAACAGCTCATACAGCTCAACATCAGAAAAACGAACAACCCGATTTAAAAATGGGCTGAGCTTGAATAGACATTTTTTCCAAAGAGGAAATGCAGATGGTCAACAGGCTCATGAAAAGGTGCTCAACATCACTAATCATCAGGGAAATGCAAATCAAAACACAAATAGCAAATGTTGGTGAGGATGTGGAGAAAAGGGAACCTTCATAAACTGTTGGTGAGAATGCAAATGGGTGCAGCCACTGTCGAAAACAGTATGGAGGTTTCTCAAAAAACTAAAAATAGAGCTACCATAAGATCCAGCAATTCCACTCCTGGGTATGTACCTGCGAAAAACAAAACCACTAATTTGAAAAGATACATGCACCACAATGTTCATAGCAGCATTGTTTACAATCACCAAGACATGGAAGCAACCTAAGTGTCTTTTTTTCATTTAATCCTCGTAACCACCTTATGGGGTGGGCACTAATGTTATCTACTTTTTGCAGGTGAAGAAACAGGCCCAGAGAGGCTAGGTGATTTGTCCAGGTAAGGGTCAGAACTGGGGCTTCCATTCAAGGAATTTGACTCCAGAGCCTGTGCCCCTAATAGCTGGTCATACTGCCGCAACCACGGCCTCTGTGTGACACAGCTGAGGTGTAGCTTCTCTACACGGACAGCACATTGACGCCTTAAGCTCAGTCACTTGGATGTCCAACAAACATTTACCAAGCTCTGGTTCAGGCCCAAGGCCAGAGCAGGAGGAGGGAGTAGTTAAAATACTTAGGTTAAAGTCCCTGCTCTTGAGGACATTCAAGTACAAGAGTCTGACAGTGAGTGAGAATCGTCACAGAAATCCAGAAGTTGGGAGCAGCAGTGTTGTTCGCCACAAGGCCCACAGTGACCAAGGATGGAAGAAGGCCCCTGCCGCAGGATGCCTGCTCTGCCAGGATGTCCTGCAGGTGGAAGCCACTCCCCGCCATCACAGCCCTGTGGCTGGAATACAAGGTGCTCCTCTCAGGGAGCCCAGAATGCCTTTATCAGCATTTCTACAGTGTCCACCCCTTAGGCTGGGAAGGAGACTCACAACACAGCTGATTCAGGGGGTGGAGACTTGGGGGGCGGGGTATGAGGGAGCAGTGACTCAGCTCTTTCTCAGTCATCAGCTTCCCTGAGCAGGGTGGGTCCTTGACACCCAAACACATTAGACCCAAGAGGTGGACTTCCACAGTTAATTCCCCACCCCTCCATCTGCCCCAGACAAAGGGGCCTTGTCTCCTTGAGGCCCCCGGTTCAGAGGCCCCTAGTGACCTGTACAAAGAAAGCATGAGGAGGAAGAACAGAGCTCTGTGTGGGCAAGATCCCAGAAGCTGGGTTAAGACCAGTCACCCTCACACGCGGCCTTGTTATTAACTGATTCATTCATCACAAGAACCCACTGCAGCAAACTCACATGCGAGTTATAAAAGGAGCACATCACACTCAGAATCTCCAGGAACACGATTTTCATGGCGGGCTCAGGATTGGCCAGCTCGGAGGGAGGCAGAGGAAGCGCCCTTTGTATTGATAGTTCTGAAGTACGTCGGCACCTTCATACAACAGGAGTGATATATAAATGCTCCCTGCATATATTCCGTGCAGGGTCCATTTTTTCCTCAGCAGAACATCTGCCAGTTTTGACATTGGTTGAGTCCAGGGTTCCAGTGTCTTTTCCAAGGTCCCTCCAGCTACAGGACATCTTGCTCTCGGCATTGTACCAACTCTGCAAGGCTCCCTGTGAACAAATGTCCAGGGCTTAGCAGTCTTTTCAAATTATTCTTCATCTACCCCAATCTTTTAACAGTATTCCTCGACACACTCCCCTTCATACAAACTAGTCTCACAGATTTCTGAATGTAAAATAATGTTCCTGTTCACTTTTAGTCATTTAAAATTAGCCTATTAATAGCCTTTGCAATTATTATTAATTACTGTAATTTTAGAGAATCCTCAGTCACTCGAGTCAACAGATATTTATTTTTAGTGTCAAAAGTTGGGAAGCACTGAACTAGGCACTGCAGGGGGTTCTACAGGGGCTACAATCACAATGGCAGGACTATTCTTCCAGCCACTTAGAATATAAGGGAGGCTGGGTCAGAAATTCGGGAAGTACAGAAATAACGTGCTTCCTCATTGGACTTGGAGAGGGTACGATTGAAGAGGATGAGGCGCCTGGGGGAGGGTTATCCCGAGGGCATAGGACAAGGAAAAGAGGGGATGCGGATGTGAGGACGACAGACGGGGGGGCTCGTGTGTCAGGAAGGGATGCTGGAGATGGGAAACATGGCTACTGTCACCGGCCCCCTGGCACAGGAGCAACAGCCTCTAAGAGTGTGCTGTGGATGGAGCTGTGTCCTCCCCAAAGCTCATATGTAGGAGCCCTAACCCCTAATGTGACTGTATTTGGAGATGGGGCCTATAAGGAGGCAATTAAGGCTAACTGAGGTCATAAGGGTGGAGCCCTAATCCAATAGGATTAGCGTCCTTATAAGAAGAGAACTCAGAGAGCTCACTCTTTCTCTCGCTGCCCTGTAAGGACATGGGGAGAAGGTGACTGTCCACAAGCCAGGAGGAGAACCCTCGCTAGAAACTGGCTTGGACGTCTAGCCTCCAAGACTGTGAGAAGTAAATTTCTATCGTGTAAACCACCCTGTCTGTGGTGCTTTGTTATGACAGCCCGAGCTGACTAGTACAGGGCGTAATCAAAGCTCCCGTCAGAATGTTGGTAAAAATACTCTGCATCGTTTACCAGTTCCCAGGGGACTGTGGATGTTGATGAGACCGAGATTCCCTCAATTTACTGGGGACGCAACAGTGTCTACTGGCCTCAAAGAAGGATCTGGTGTTTGTTTTCTTTCAAATTTTAGCCATAAGGGCAGGAATCGATCTTCCTCCTCCTGTTCTTTCTTACTCCTAACAGGATACCCAGCATTAGGAAAGGGTCATGGCGACCATCTGTTTAACTGAGTTAAGATGTCACTATTATCAAGCACGAGGTCAAGACGGTCTAAACAAGGAAGGTCACCCAGGAGAGGTTTAGGGTCTGGACACTTCTGCATTTCCAAGAGCTCGGCAGTCAGGACAGCACGTGCCTCCATGTGGACGTTTCCAGTCTGCAGCTCAGTGTCTGCACAACCAGGAACTTGGGTTCTCTTCCTTATGAATAGAGTCTGGATCACTATTTCTTCTTTACAATAACTTCTTTATAAATTATACTTTTGCACTTTTAAGAATATAAGGTTCTGTGCCGTCTCCATTAGCTGACTTCACCTCTCCATCCATTTTCACCACATGAATGCGAGCACAGTCTGAAATGCTCTCCAGCCATCATCCAAGGCCTTGAGCAAGCAGCTATGGCCATCAATCATCCAGAAAAACATTGACCTCTAGTTGACTAAAATTCTAGAAGCCCGCTTTCCTCCATTTCCTGCTACTTCCAGCCAGTCTTTTAACTACCAACACATTTAATAGTTCCAGAAGAGTCAGTCATCTTACAGCAAAATGAATTTTCCAAAATGTATTAATGGTATTTTCCACTAATATAAAATTTTAATTTTTAATATAAAGAAAAAAGAAAGTTATTTTCTGAATTTTAATAGACATCTTCTTGTTGATTCATAACCACCTTGGTTATATCTACCCTAGGGTCTTACAGATCAAAGTTGAAGATGATTTCAGGGGAAGAAAATGTTCTCTTTTGTTTCAATCATAAAGTTAGCATGTGGAGGAATATAACACATTCAGTAAATAACTTGACATGTTTCCATTGTTAACATAGCTCACAATGCACTCTGTATTTCCTCTTTATGCAATGATAGAAGCCTTTGGTCACATTTTAGTAAAATAAACTGCTAGGTCAGGAAGCAATGATATTCATTCTGGTCCTTGCTTTCCTCTTAGGGATGCTGGATGGAAAAGAAAGGGAATAAATGGTGCCTGACAGTTGAGGAAAAAGAAGAAGCAATGCTATTATAAACGTTGTATTTATAACCCTTTTAGAAAAAAAAAAGGATAACTGCACAGAATCACAACTTGGGGGCATGGAGTGAAGCAGTTTCCCATAACAGATCAGTGTCTAAGTGTTTTCAGTTTCTTGGCAAAATACTTCAGTATGCTGGTAGTCATAACCATGGGGCCTTTGTTTTGGTCAATGATTTTAATCTCCCGTTTACATGTATAAACTGACATAGCTCTTAAAGTGGATCAGACATTCACCATTCAGAATTCAACATTCATTTCTCAAGGAAATGGTTTGGTTTTCTAAATGCCTCTGTCCTTTTTTTTAAATTCCAGTCATTGACACTAGTTCTTTGGATTCTTTTAGCCATGAGAAGGCTTTCTCAAAGCTGTACCAGACAAGACAAGGCTACCTCAAAAGTAAACATGGAAAGAAAGCAGATTAGAATTGTTGATACTGTGTCAAAAACCAGCTGATCCTAGATTTAAGATGAAACCAGTGTTACATACTTGCATTGTTTATATGAAGTTAAAGATTTACCCTTAATATATGTAATGCACACGTATCATTTAGAATTTGACCCTTTATGCCACTCAGACGCCTTAACCATGTATATCTCAGGAATCCAGCATTTTTTCCTCTGTACCATCAAAATTTATACCTTAAATTAACTCGTAAGAACCCTACACAATTTTAAGACAAATGCTACCATTCTGTGATTCTAAAATAGCACAAACAGAATTGGTATGTTCTGTAAAACTGTTCCTTTCTCTACCTATCAGTTATGTAGTCCATACGATTGATGAGATTCAACTTCCTAATCCTTCACTCAGTTATCCAAAGATAGAGAGCATAGCAAGCCCCACCCATAAATGTTTTCAGAGGTAAGTTCTCGGTTCTTTATCAGCAAGTTACTCTGTCCCTGTATTTCTCTACCCTCTTGTCTACAAATGAGGCTCTTAAGCAGTCTTCCTTGGAGTTTATAGGGATCTGACAAATTCCATTAGAAAGTCAATCTAGCTTTTTGTTTCTCTTGACACCAACATAGTAGGTCAGCCTGTGTCTGAAAGGAGCCTGTCAAAATGGCAGTCTGACTGCCTTTCTCATTGTTAGTCTCTGGAGTGATACCCCTTGAAGGTCATATTATAGATGGTCCTATCAAAGACATGTCAACAATAGTGACCGGCCAAGAGCTGGTTCCGCCCTAATGAGATATGTCCTCCAAAGCCACTAACAGCTTGATGCCCTAACAAAACCTGGTTGCCTAAATACTCCACCGTGACTTCAGGCTAATCTCAAAACAAACCATGTCTGATCTGCACACTGATTCTCAGACCTCAAAAACACATTGCTTAATAGCTTTTATTCTCTAAGTCTAGGATGAAAGCCCAGATAAATGCAAGTATGCAAACAGTATTTTGCTTTATTATTGCCACTCCTCTGCCTCACACTTTTATACCCCTAAGCAGACACACACACAGGCGTATCTATAAATGTACACATATATGTTTTCAGTTTGATGCCTGAGTCTCAGACTTATTTAAAAACAAGTCTGGTAAATGAGTTCAGACTGTGAGGTTTGGACCATTCTGAAATCAGTCTCCAAGAAAAGGCGGTTCAGGGTACCAGCTCATCAGCAGATTTTCCCTAAGGTGGACTCACTTGTGTTTAGTTTATAGATTGTCATCCTTAATCTAACTTGTAGGATAGTGTAGGTGGATGAGAGACGTGGCATGTACCAACTTCTGGAATATGCCTTCCTTTCCTCGCATCCATCAGCTGGATATTGCCCGTCCAGGATGAGCGTATTATTTTGCCTGTTTCAGCACTTCAGCACTGGTCACTAAAATCTGCTCATCTACATGTTATTTATTGACCAGTTCAAGCACTAATACCAAACTTTTATAGACACCCTCATTCCCATGATAAGTTAAGTACCGCTTCCTGAGAAATTCTAACGCGATCAGTCAAATAAACCAGAAATCGGAAGTCTCAACACAAGCGTAACGTGATGACTTGCTACAGGTATGGGCTGAACCTCTTACAGCTTCACAGACTTTAGTTCTGACAGAGTAAAAATAACTAGCTAATGAAATTAAGCACTAACGTTTCATTATCTTGTCCCTAGAGATACAATTATTCATTTTTAGTTTGGTTTATAACCTGATTATAGATTGAGGGTTGGCTTCTTAGTACAGCCCTGCACCTTCTAAGGACTCCACGTGCGTTTCATTAAGCATTTAACATCACTCCCAGGGCAGGCGGGCCCAAAGAGCCACTGGTCATGGAAGGCAGGAAACATCTGTTCTTCTGCCCTGTAATCAGCCTTAACCATGACCTGTCACCCCACACTAGATTACCTGGGGGCCTTTCTGTGTCAGGTATCATGTACTAGAGATTTGAACTTAGTACAAACGAGAATTAGATTTAAATTACTGAGCTAACTTTCATTTCCTATTTTAAACAAACTTGAAATAAGAGATAGTCACGTGTAAGCAGTACCAGCGGCCCGGTCTGTCCTGCCATGAAGAGTTTATACATCCTTCCCTTTTTTTTTTTTTTTTTTTTTTGGTACAATGTCGAATTAAGGACACAAACATCTACTTGTCACTCCAGTAAGAATTTTAAAGCCTGTTAAAATATTTCACATGAGTTGACACCAAAGTGGTTTGGTGCCACGTACCTTAGAAATAACCTCTCATTCAGTTAAAAGCTGATGATGCTTAATTCTTTTGTTATCTTTCAGGGAATAGTTCTCCAGGATTATTTTTATTTATTACTGATTTTTATGATTATCCTAGACTGAGTAATTTAAATATGTAAAGCCCTATAGGTACCTGCTGGACCTAATTTGCAAGGGAGAATACAGTCATTGTTCACGCAGGTAGCAGTTGAGTTCTCACTTAAGAGGCCGGGAGGCTGTTCAGTCTCAGATACACCCCCCCTCCCCCTCCCCACCCCATACCTCTTAATATGGAGCTGGATGTCTCTCCTGGTGTGCCGAGCACTTCGTATTATTTTCTCTAATGATTTTCTCTTTGAAGCTCTTAACTTTCTGTTTTATCTGGAAGAATTTTTTTTTTTAAATTTGAAGAATTCAATAAATTTCAAATTGATAATTTAGGGATATAAACAAGAATCCTCACTAGATATATTCTATGAGGGAAATGTTGGTACGTAGATAAAATTAAAAGGAACATCCATTCTATTAATTTTATTTGCCACAAATAGTCATTGAGGTGTATTTCCCAGAGAGCTGTGTATTTTGTTTGGTTTTTCTAAACCTAAGTAAGACAACATGGTATATGTTAATGCCCAAAATTTGCTTACTGGCCTCTGACAAAATGGGGTAAAACTTAACGGGTCTAGAGAGTTGATTGAACCTTTTTAAAAATGTATATATTTTTATAATCATTCTTAAAAACAATCACAGTGTGTGTATATAAAGAATAGTTTTTTAAGCAAGGAAAACATTACAGGTACAAAGCGTACCTAATTTGCAAGTGAAAATATAATTGTTCATGCAGATGTGGGTACATTCTCATCTAGGGGCAGTGGGTCTGTTCATTGCCTCCCCCCTCCCCTCCCCCGAAAAAAACAGCTCTAGACATATAATCACTATGCAAATCTAGTCAGCATATTTACACTGGAAACAAATATATCCAATTCTAGAAAAATAGGTGGAGCTGTTTGAAGCATTCATTAAATCTTTCAGGGCAAGGGGGTAAATTAAACTTTATAAAGCTGCTGTAAAAATAACTATTTTAGAATTTAAATACAGTTGTATAATTTACTGCTTGTTACCAGATTCCATTTTAACACCAAAATTTAGCTTCCAAAAAAATACTCCAAATGAGGCACTGCATCTGAGAACCTGTGACTGTGTCTCCAACACGAGCATTTAAAGATTAGGGCCTTGGCGTGGCCCATTTCATGCCGCATCAAGAGTGGCCTTTCTATTTCCAAAAAGAATCCCATGGTTTAAGCAGTCGTGAATAAATGTGGTGGGTTAAAGCCCTTGGGGATGATGGGGGGGAGGTCCTGTCAGCATCCTCCACAGGGTAGAAAGCATCGTCTCTTCCACCCATTAAAGGTCTGCAGAGTCAGAGCCAAGAAGCCAGCTTTCTGCAACCAGTTTCCTCACTTTTCATGATGTATCTTGGAGAAAGAATTAAGGTAGTATCATGAGTGTTACAGTGCCATTTGCAAAGCTAAAGTTTCAGTGCGGGTCAAATTTTCACGAAAAATGATGCACTCATCCAGCTACATGAGGAGTAATCGTGAAAACCAGGCTTATGAGAAGGGGAGGGCAAAGACATGGTTGTGTGTCACAACCTGCTCTGTGTCCCTTCAGAGGCAGAGTCTCGGGGGTGGCTTTCAGCTCTGTGATGTGAAGAGCCCCAAACCCCTCCGAGTCAAAAGACAGAGCTAAATTATACACCTATTCCTTTGTTCCAACCGTTTTGTGTTAGTGTCATTTCTTTGTGCTAAATGGGGTCTCCGGAGTTCTCTTTGAAAATGTACACGCCCTTGGGAAAGATGACCCATTCGGGGACAGTCACACCGAGGTCAGATATATGGTCATCTCCTCTCAGAGAGAAAGATCTGGGAGTGTCAGGAAGGGGAAATAAATACGCCAGGGAGTTAGCCAAACGGGGAGGGAGGCAACCAAATACAAGCCGGATTTCCCCTGCTTCACCAAGGGGTCCTGCAGTCGCTTAGAGAGAGGCTCGATTCTGTGCGGGTTTTTCACTTTTTTTTTTTATTGAAGTATGGTTGCTTTACAGTGTTGTGTTAATTTCAGGTGTACAGCAAAGTGATTCAGTTTTATATATATATATAAACATTCTTTTTCATATTATTTTCCATTATGGTTTATCACAGAGTACTGAATATAGTTCCCTGTGCTGTACAGTAGGGCCTTGTTGTTTATCCATTCTATATACAATAGTTTGCATCTGCTAATCCCAAACTCCCAGTCCATCCTCCCCCACACCCCTCCCCCTTGGCAACCACCAGTCCGTTCTCTATGTCCATGATTCTGTTTCTATTTTATAGATAGGTTCATTTGTGTCATATTTTAGATTCCACATATAAGTGATATTACAGGGTGTTTGTCTTTCTCTTTCTGACTTACTTCACTTAGTATGATAATCTCTAGTTACATCCATGTTGCTTCAAATGGCATTATTTCATTCTTTTTTATGGCTTAGTAGTTTTACACTATATATATATACCACATCTTCTTTATCCATTCCTCTGTCGATGGACATTTAGGTTGTTTCCATGTCTTGGTTATTGTGAACAATGTGCTGTGAACATAGGGGTTCATGAATCTTTTTGGATTAGAGTTTTGTCTGGATATATGCCCAGGAGTGGATCATATGGTAGTTCTATTTTTAGCTTTCTGAGGAACCTCCATACTGTTCTCCACAGTGGCTGCACCAGTTTACATTCCCACCACCAGTGTAGGAGGATTCCCTTTTCTCCACATCCGAGAGAAGCCCAATTCTGAATTACTGCACTCTCCTGAAGAGTGAGAAAGTTGGAGAGTTTTGGTGTATGTCCTTGTCCCAACATAGGCCTGGCATTTTTTTAAGGTGACAGAGGCTTGCAGCCATGCTGAGAAGTATTAAGGTAAGAATGGTCAGCAGGTTACAGAAGCCAGTGCAACAGGTCTTGTTAGGGGTAACCCATAACCTACTTAGGGGAGCAGTGACCAGCAGAGGGCTGGGATTTCCACGCTTCATGGGTTATAGGGGCCATGTGGCTCCAGAGAAGTTGGCTTAACTCTGAGAGGGTTTAAAATGCGGATTAGAAAAATCCCACAATGAGCAATTTGCTCTTTTCTCCCCTCCCACAGATGGGACAAGACGATTCTCCTAAATAATTCATTATTTTGGAGGAGTGAATGTGTATGCAGTTACCTTGGTTAAGTGCTCCTGCCCCCTCCTTTCTTCCCTCCTTTCTGTGTTTTCAGAGCCCCCCTCATGAGATCAGTGGTTCCTATTGTCTTCATCCTCAGAGATTAGTTTGCCAGGGAAGACTAGCGCAACAGTGTAGACTCACCCAGTTGTTATCAGGAGTTAACTGCTCACAAGGCTGTTAATGTGGAAACCACTTCATACTGATGAGTTGTTTTAATACATAGGACAGCACTTTACACTTCATGAGCATAAAGTTTTGAATCAAAACTCTTCTGTGAATAATAATTTCACACTATTCTATGTTATAGTGTTCTCTCACCTTGTTTGCCTCTTTTGAAAACTTCTATTTCCTCCAGAAACAGTAAGAACTAAAGAAGAGGGCAAAACATTGGAGCATCCCCTATTGAAGATACAAGTATGATTAAGATACAGAAAAAATAATTTAATGGGTAAAAAACATTTGTGACATCAAGCAGGTTATTGGCAAAAAAGCATCTTTACGCATAGTTGGCCTTGCCCCTTCAGATCTCATGGCAGGGGAGAGGGGACAGTGGGAAATAGAAGGCTTTAAAAGAGGGACCTTGTATGACCAGGTTTGTGTCTTTAAAAACTAAAGTTTAGTTTATTGGGGAGTGGAAAGACTGAAGACAGGGAGATGTTCAAGAAGGTACTTTGATGGTCCAGGTAGGAGATGACAGAGGCCATAAGGAGGTAGAAGAGGGGAAGGGCCAAAAGGTATTTGGGAATCAGAATTCCCAGCACTTGGTTTCCTAACCGCTATGACAACATCACTGGTGACTGTGTGAACTTGACTGGGCCTGGCCTCCCACAAATTCCCAGGCCAAGCCTGGTGTGCAAGAAGGATGCATTCCAAGATCAGTGAATATTATTTAGTCAGTTCATGGTACCCAGGGTATCAATCCTCCTGTCACCCATCCCCCATTTCCTGCTAGCAGAAAAATGGAAAACAATGTTCACAATTTACTACCTATGACATACTAGAATTTGTTTGACATGGTCCTTTACCTATATCAGAAGGATACAGTAGGAGTTTGAATCCTAGAAATAAACCTTCCCACTTGGCTGAAGCAGAAGTATGGAAGAAGCAGTATATAGAGAGAAAGTTTGGTCTAGTGGTAGAACATGTTGCCCAAGGGGTTAAAACAAAGGCGGTTCAAGTTTAGGCAAGATGCCAATAAAACAGGGAGCAACTGAATGCAGACTAAATATAAAAATCTTTTAAGAATTCAGACTATATTACAAAGCAACAGTAATCAAAACAGTATGATACTGTCACAAAGACAGACATGTAGATCAATGGGACAAAGTAGAGAGCCCAGAAATACACCCATGCACTTATGGTCAATTAATCTACAACGAAGGAGGCAAGAACTTACAGTGGAGAAAAGACAGTCTCTTCAATAAGTGGTGCTGGGAAACTGGACAGCTACATGTCGAAGAATGAAATTAGAACATTCTTTAACACCATATACAAAAATAAACTCAAAATTGATTAAAGACCTAAATGTAAGATTGGAAACCATGAAACTCCTAGAAGAAAACATAGGCAGTACACTCTGACATAAATCGCAGCAATATTTCTTTGGATCTTTCTCCTAAATCAAAGGAAATAAATGCAAAATTAAATGATTGGACCTAATTAAACTTAAAAGCCTTTGCACAGTGAAGGAAACCATCAATAAAACAAAAAGACAACCTACTGAATGGGAGAAAATATTTACAAATAATATGACCTATAAGGAGTTAATATCCAAAATATATAAACAGTACATACAACTCACTATCAAAAAACAATTAACCCAGTTAAAAGTGGGCAGAAGACCTAAATAGACATTTCTCCAAAGAAGACATACAGATGGTCAACAGACACATGAAAAGATGCTCAATATTGCCAACCATCAGGGAAATGCAAATCAAAACCACAGTTAGAATCACCTTACACCTGTCAGAATGGCTATCATCAAAAATACCACAAATAACAAATATTGGCAAGGATGTAGAGAAAAGGGAACCCTTGTACACTATTAGTGGGAATGTAAACTGGTTCAGCCACTATGGAAAACAGTATGGAGGTTCCTCAAAAAATTAAAAATAGAACTATCATATGATCCAGCAATTCCATTCCTGTGTATATATCTAAAGAAAATGAAAACACTAATTCGAAAAGATATATGCACCCCAGTGTTCATAGCAGCATTCTTTACAGTTGTCAAGATATGGAAGCAATTCAAATGTCCATCAACAGATGAATGGGTAAAGATGTGAGGTAGATATACATGTACATATAGATATAGGTATAGATATAGATAAAGATACACACACACACACACACACACACAATGGAACACTACTTAGCCATAAAAAAGAATGAAATTTTGCCATTTCCAACAGCATGGATAGACCTGAAGGGTATTATGCTGAGTGAAATGTCAGACAAATACAGATAGTGTATGATATACTTATATGTGGAACCTAAAAAATACAACAGACTAGTGAATATAGCAAAAAAGAAACAGACTCACAGATATAGAGAATAAACTAGTGGTTACCAGTGAAGGGAGGGGCAAAGTAGGGGATTAAGAGGTGCACACTACTATGTATAAAATAAATAAGCTACAAGGATATATTATACAACACAGGGGATATAGCCAATACTTTATAATAACTATAAATGGAATATGACCTTTAAAAATTGTGAATCACTATGTTGTACACCTAAAACATATATATTATACATCAACTATACCTCAATTTTAAAAAATAAGAATTGAAGCCTTCAGGGACCAAAAGGAGATAGCAGGGAAGCTTGAAGACAAAGTAAGAGGTCAGTTATAGGAAGTAGCTCATATTGTATGCTTTAGACTCGAAGCAGAGATAGCTAAATATTAATTTAAATCACAAAAAAAATTTACACCAGGGCTGCCCAAATGCTTACTATCTCACATTAGTGACTTGGGGAGCTGCCGATCCCATAGGGATAAATGTCATTTAGGCTCAAGCATGGGAAGGAAGAAGGATGTCTAGCCAGAAACCTGATACCTCCAACAAACTAAGTTCCATCCTGACCAGTGGAATTACTCGTTAATTCATTTATTACACAAATACTTACTGAACTGTCATCTCCAGTGCCCCAGGCACTCTGCTGTTTTTGTGATATAAGGCTGCAAAAGAGAAATAGAGACACAGACATAGAGAACAGATGTATGGTTGCCAAGGGGGGAAGGGAAGGTGGGATGGACTGGGAGATTGGGATTGACATATATATACTACTATGTGTAAAATAGATAACTAATGAGAACCTACCGTACAGCACAGGGAACTCTACTCAGTACTCTGTGGTGACCTAAGTGGGAAGGAAATCCAAAAAAGAAGTGATGTATGTATACATATAGCTGATTCATTTGCTGTACAGTAGAAACTAACACAACATTGTAAAGCAACTATACTCCAAAAAAAATTAATTAAAAAAAAAAAAAGACTGCAAAAGAGGCCTTGCCTACCCTGAAGGAAAGGGAGGAGTTGAGAGGAGGATTAGAGCAAGGCCTCAGCCCAAGTCAAAGCCCACACTCTGAGGGAAAGTCATTCCTCAGCGCGGCAGTGTCCATGTGACTCACCAGGCTGCCTCGGCTACACACTGCCAGCCCTCAACGGCAGGCAGAAGGATCCAGTCAACTGACACCACTGACACTCTGGTCCAGCTGTGGCCCTGAGCTGGGTTACTTATCCCTCTGGACTCGAGTCCAGATTCCCCGATGCAGTGGAGACTGTGGACATGTGCAATGTGTCTGGAGCACGACTGCTGTGTTCACACCCGCTGTCACACCATCTCCTGTCCTCCTCTCCGCGCCGAATAGCAGTGTGAACAGAAGAGATGCTGTGAGGGGGAAGTTGATACATTAGAATACTAGTTTTTAGTGAGCGGACTACAATTGAGGACTGTGGGATTAACAAGTATTTTTTTATATTGAAGAAAAGGTGTGCATTACAAACAAGTCTCATTAGATTATTGTTGTCATTTTTACTTCCATCAGGGCTAGAAGTAGAGGGAAGACAGAATCAGGATAATCTTTGGTCTCTTGTAGACACAGACCGTGAGAAAAATACTCCAACTTCAGAGAGTTTATTTTCCATGGTTGGCAGGAACAAATGTTTGCAGGGAATATGGTATATATTTTTTTAACTGGACACTTGGTAGGTAGAGGCCAATGGGTGTAAGCTCTTCTGTCTTTATAATCTGGCATCCTCAGATACTAACACGTGTTGGTGAGGACGTGGAGAATTGGACCCCTCACACGTTGCTGGGGAGGGATGTGAAATTCTCTTTGGACAGCATTTTGGCAGTTCATGTAACGGTTAAGCATAGAGTTCCCATATGACCAAGCAATTCCACTGCTGGGTATAGACCCAGGAGAAATGAAAACAGATCTATGCAAAACTTGTACACAAATGTTCACAGCAGCATTTGGATATTCACAATATCCAAAAAGTGAAAGCAACCCACATGTCCATCACCTAAGGAATGGATAAATACAGTGTGGTATATTCATACAATAGAATATTATTTGGCAATAAAAGAGAATGAAGTCCTGTTACATGCTACAACATGGATGAACCTTGAAAACATGATGGTTTGTGAAAGAAGCCAATCACAAAAGACAACATGTTGAATGGTTCCATTTATACGAAATGCCCAGAATAGGTAAATAGACAGAGACAGAAAGATTAGTGGATACCTAGGGCTCGAGGATTTAGAGGAATAGGATACAAGGTATCTTTTGGGGGTGGTGAAAATATTCTACAGTGGATTGTGACTGTATAACTCTGTGGATGTACTAAAAACGACTGAAGTGTGCACAATAAATGGGTGGACTATATGGTATGTGAATTAGACCTCAATAAAGCTGCTTTTTTAAAAAATCTAGCTTTGATATCTCAGCATCTTTGACTCTTTCCTACTTGCTGCAGCCCTAGCTTTTTGCAGAGGTATTGGGTTGCCCAAAAAGTTTGTTTGGTTAGCAAATACGTTGTTCAGTAAAGTTCTTGGTGAAAATGAAAAGTGCCTTTTATTTTTACTTAAAACAGAGTGAACTTTTCGGCAGAAAGCAACGTGAATCTCTGGTGTCTTAAGTCCAGTACTGTAAGGATATTTTCTGGGAGTTCATTAGGAATTATTGTTTAACTAAGCCTGTGGACGAGTCTAGTCTAACAGACGCTTTCCATTTCAAAACACACATTGATTTAGGGTACATAGCACTGCTGTGTAGGCTGGTAGGACAAGTTTTGACGTTTGGAAAAATATTTTATCAACAGTATAGTTTAGGTTGTAGCCAGCGTATTCGTATTGTTTGTTGAGCCATCGCAACTCAGGGGGCATTCATATGGACTGGGCTTCATTTTCTCCAGTCACTGCTTTAGGCCACATTTAGTTGAATTTTGCTTTTCGACCCCTTAACAATATTTAGCAGCATTCGGGTTACTTTCAGTTAATAGAAAAGTCAGTCTTGTCGGTTTTTAAACTCTCCTCTCATACTGATTTAAATCTAATTTCCTGTTTCCACTCCTTCAGGGTGGAGCAAGCAGGTCTGGTTCTCAGACACCTCTTCTCTCCCTTTCCAAGGCCTGACTCCTGGGCTGTGGGGTCAGATAAAGGATGAGGGCGGCATCCCTGTAACCGATTTCCTGCTTCTTTGGCAAGCAGCATCTTGCCGTCCATGCCTTCTGGGTGACAGGCGTCAAAATGCTGCTTCACGTGCCATAATCCGAGGTCTCACTTCCCAGTCCCCTGATGTAGAAGACCCAGCCCCGGCTCAGCTTCCTTGGCTAAGCCCTTGCCCATGGATGTTAGTAACTTTGAAATGGGCAGTGGCTAGAAGGGGTGGTTGTATGCACATATGTACGTACATACATTTATTATACATTTTACTGATGTAAAAATGTACACAGTTTACAGATAATAAAATATACAGTACTCTTTACTGCAAATTCCATGTAGCTGATTCATTCTCAGCAGACTTACAGTGACTTTTGCAGCTGTAACTAACAAATGAGTGTGGTTCTAACAGGAATGTTGGGTGATATTTTCATACATAGTTAAGAACTAAGACCAAAGTAAAACAAAGAAAAGAATGTCAGAACTTCACTGGTTAGTGTCATGAGCACCTTCTTTCTGAATCAGATAATGGTTTCATGTGCTGGAAGAATATATCCTCCAATTTTTATGCTCTTCACTGTGTAAGGATCTAGACATGATACACTTTTAAGTTTGATCTGCACTATTAGCATTTTCTCCATCACTTTCTTAACCACAGACAATCAACAAAACAGTAAATCAAGTCCTAATTTGTAGCATTTGCTGATTTCAAGCTACTTATGTGACCTTCCTGAGTGTGTAATCAGGACAAGATGCACAGTAGCACATGGTGTTTTTCCACCATACGGATAGAAAAGACCTTGAAAAAAACTATGACGATAAATAATAATAGCAGTAAAATAATTAAGGAATGATGAGTTTTAAGTATTGATTACCTTTATAAATTACTTAATTGTAACTTTATGTAATTTTATATTTGAGAATGGCTGTGTTTCTTTTTTCTTTTTTTTTTTTTTTTTTTTTTTGGCTGTGTTGGGTCTTTGTTGCTATGCACGGGCTTTCTCTCGTTGCGACGAGCAGGGGCTACTCTTCATTGCAGTTCACAGGCTTCTTATTGCGGTGGCTTCTCTTGTTGCAGAGCATGGGCTCTAGACGTGCGGGCTTCAGTAGTTGTGGCACATGGGCTTAGTTGCCCTGAGGCATATGGGATCTTCCCGGACCAGGGCTCGAACCCGTGTCCCCTGCATTGGCAGGCGGATTCTTAACCACTGCACCATCAGGGAAGCCCCCCAGCTCCTCTTCTCTTAGCAAGTCCTGAGGAAGGTATTAATGTCTCTTTAGAAGTTGGGGTACTTGATTCCTCTTTTAGCATCGCTAGTTATAAGGTAATAGCATATCTTGCTAGACTGGTATGCAGTTTTATTTAGCATTTTCAAAGTTAAATCTAGTTGGATAACATCCACCACTTGGTGTAAATCATAGACATGGTAACGTTCTCCCTAAATCGCTTTATGAGCCATGAGCACCACACGCATGCACACACACACTCTATGTATATATGATATATTTTTTTTTTCAGGGTACTTAACAACCTTTCTGGTCTGGGTTAGGCCTATAATTAATGGTCTGGTTTTCCCACATTCCAAACTACAGAAAACCTTAACTTTGTCCTACTCACTTGATTTTTAATTAGTAGACCCTGAGGAATTCAGTCATTCCTAAATCTTGATAACATTCTTCAAAGAGACATGAATTCCTATACCCTGGGGTGAACTAGCTTTAATTGCTCCAAGTCTTAGCCTCAAGATTACAGTTCTCCAAGTAAAACTTTAGTGAAGGAAAGAAATGGGGACGCGTGAGAACTTATCCTACCAGATATCAAACATACTGTAAAACAGTAGCAAGAAAATAGGAGTAAACAAAGCAAAAGACAAATTAATCGAATGAAAGAATATCAAGTACAGAATCAGGTCCAGATACATATGGGAATCGTCTGTGTGATAAAGCTAGCATTGCACAGATGGTTACTGTATGTAAATATAGGAGAATACTTCTAAAATACTGGAGTGGAGAAGGCCTTTGTCAAATCCACATGACATCACACTAAAAAATATTAAGGAGGGGCTTCCCTGGTGGCGCAGTGGTTGAGAATCCGCCTGCCGATGCAGGGGACACGGGTTCATGCCCCGGTCCGGGAAGATCCCACATGCCACGGAGCGGCTAGGCCCGTGAGCCATGGCCGCTGAGCCTGTGCGTCCGGAGCCTGTGCTCTGTAATGGGAGAGGCCACAACAGTGAGAGGCCCACGTACCGCAAAAAAAAAAAAAAAAAAAAAAATATTAAGGAAAGATTGACTTATTTAAGTACTGAAAAACGTTAAACTTGTAATAGCAAGAGACATTATAAACTAGGTTAAAGGACAAAAGACTGGGAGAAAATATTTCCTCCACATATAATAGATAAATAGTATTTTCCTTAGAGGTGCACTGAATTTATTTTTGGCTGAATACTGAACAGCCAGCATTAAAATCAATGAACAACCTAAGGCAATGCTGAATGTTCCCACCATAAAGTGATCTTCTGAGATACAAAAATAAATATGGAATTTATTTTAAGAATTTAAGTGATACTATAGTATTATTATTAAAAATTAGAGGGAATTCCCTGGTGGCCCAGTGGTTAGGACTCTACGCTTTCACAGCCGTGGCCCAGATTCAATCCCTGCTTGGAGAACTAAGATCCCACAGGCTGAGTGGCCAAAAAAAAAATTTTTTTAATTTCATGAAAAATTAGATATGTTTTTAAAGTTTGTCATGATGACGTCGCAGTATAACTTCTTAGCACTGCCAGCTGCTAGGAGACTCCTCTGCACGCTTGCAAGACTTAGACAGATGTTTTCGCCTGATGAAAAGCATGTTTTTCTTTGGCTGTCTATCCCAGCGTGGGTTACTCTTAGTGGAGATTTTGCTATCAGATCAGTAAGCTTTCTTTTTTCTCTAATGGTAACAGAAAGGTGAAGACTTACCTCCTCAACCCCTACACTTAAAAGATTTGGCTGACGGTGATCATGGTGCAGCGTCCTTGCAGTCCTCCCACAGACCGGAGCTGTGTGCAAAATCCTTAAAGACGATGTCTTCTGGATATTTCAAAAGCCAACAGAAGACTTTTGCCCTCACATTTTTATCTCTAATATGTTTGCGTTCATTTCCTGACTCACACAATCATTGGATGCACTACTTTCTCTGCCAGCAGCCACTGGTTGTTACAAGTGCTTTACTCTCAGTATTAGTATCTGCAGTGGACAATCTAAGGCCTGTTTTGTGGCAGAAGCCTTCGCCCTTATGATAGCTGCGCTTCCATTCTCACTTTGAGCGTTTGTATGAATACGTGTGAAGGCAGTTCCAAATCTTTTCCTTGTATGTCATAGTTTGTCTTCAACTGAAAGAGATTTACAGTCCCAAGTTAACATTCATCATGCTTACCAATATTTTAAAAACCAGTATTCAGATATTAGCAATAAGTCCAAAAGATGATCTATATTTATTAAATATGATGGTAACCTGATCTTTGATCTCCACAAGTTCAGCAAAGCTCAAAATAACATCAAAGGAGGCATTTGTCTGTTCAGTCTTCCAAAGACTAAAGCAATTTTGGCTGAATACTGAGGCCAAAGCTGAACTTACAGTGCATGCTTAATATTTATAATATATAAAATACTCCTTCATGATAGTAAGGAAAAAATAGACAAAAGGCATGAACAAGCACATCACAGGAGAAGAAATACAAATGGTGAACAAACACAAGAATATGTTAAACCTCAGTAGACATCAAGTTAGATCCAGCTACAACAGTGACAGAGATTTTTTATTTTTTTTGGTTATCTTGACAAAAACAATTTTTAAAGATTGGTAATGCAGTGTTAGGGAGAATGTCCAGAAATAGGATAAATTGTACATCCTTTTATTGAAGGGCCATTTGGCAGTATTTGGCAAAAATGTTAAATGTGTACTGTACTCTCTGGCCCAACACTGTCACCTAGAAGAATCTACCCTCCAGAATGACACAAACCTATGCTCAAAGATGTATACAGGATGGTAATACTAGTCCTGATAGCTAAAAATCAAATCTAATGTATCAATAAACGTGCATCAGTAGGGGATGGGAAAGTGAATGCTGAATAACTGTGCAAAGGAATGCCTTGCAATTATTAAAAATAATAAGCTAGCTCTATTTCTAGTATCTTAGAAACACAACTACTGTATATTGGCCCAGAGGAAAATGCAAGTTGCAGAATCATGTGATTCCCATTGGGTTTAAATATAAATAAAGAGGGCTTCCCTGGTGGCGCAGTGGTTGAGAGTCCGCCTGCCGATGCAGGGGACACAGGTTCGTGCCCCGGTCCGGGAAGATCCCACATGCCGCGGAGCGGCTGGGCCTGTGAGCCATGGCCGCTGAGCGTGCACGTCTGGAGCCTGTGCTCTGCAACAGGAGAGGCCACAACAGTAAGAGGCCCACGTACCGCAAAAAACAAACAAACAAACAAACAAAAAAATATATATATATATATATAAAAGAAAAAAGTCTGGAGGAGTGAGCATCCAACCATTAACAGCAGTTACCTTGAGATGGTGGGAAACTGAAGGGAAGAAGATCGTATTCTTTACATCATACATGCTTCTTTATTATTTAAATTTATTATAATGAGCATCAATTACTTTTTAATTTTATAAAAGATTTAAATAAAACTAGGCTAAACCAAACCATGGAAGGAAGGTTCCATGAAAGACACAAAAAAGAGCTATTCCTCATTGCAAGGCAGACCCACAGAAAGCCTCCAGTGACTTGGTGAGTAAGTGCTCATCATGGGGATACTGGGACAGCTGGAGAAGCGGTGGTTTATAGCCTCAACGAATCCAAGAAATGGCAAAGTGCAAACCACAAAGCTCAATAAGAAAATAAGTTAGGACCTCCCTGGTGGCGCAGTGGTTAAAAATCCGCCTGCCAGTGCAGGGGACACGGGTTCGAGCCCTGGTCCGGGAAGACCCCACATGCCGCGGAGCAACTAAGCCCGTATGCCACAACTACTGAGCCTGCTCTCTAGAGCCTGCGAGCCGCAACTACTGAGCCTGCATGCCACGACTACTGAAGCCTGTGAGCCTAGAGCCCCTGCTCCGCTACAAGAGAAGCCACCGCAATGAGAAGCCCGCGCACCACAACAAAGAGTAGCCCCCGCTCGCTGCAACTAGAGAAAGCCCGTGCACAGCAACAAAGACCCAACGCAGCCAGAAAGGGAAGGAGGGAGGGAGGGTGGGAGGGGGGAGGAAGGATTCCTGCTTAAAGTGACAAGAAAGCTGTCACACTCTCCATCAGGTCCCCTTTACTGACTTGCTAGTCGTGTGTAGAGAAGAAACTTCTATGATGAGCCAGCATATAATGCTACAGAGGGACACCTGCCTTATGGAGTAACTGCTCTGGCTGTTACTTTGTGTGTTCCTTACTTACTTGTCTTATGTTCTTCTATCCATTCATACACCGCAGTAAACATGGGGTTAACTAGAGGGAAACGGAGACAGAGGGACCCAGGCAGAGTCCCATGAGGGCAGGAGTTTGCTTATTTAGCACTAGTTCTGTAGGACCTGGAACATAGTAGGGACTCAGTGATAGTTGATGAATGACTGAACGCATGGGCTCCAGTCCCATGGGAAATGTAGATATACAGCAGACAGACAACTAAAAGGCAGCGTTCTCAGAATGGTGATAGAGGTGCAAACAGACAAAACAGAAATGGGGCACATAAGCCTGCTACAAAACCCCTAGAAGCATCCCCAAGGAGGCTATACCTGAGCTAAATGTTGAGAAATTCGTAGAAGCCCATCAGGCAAAGGACGTCGCAGAAGCAAAGGTGCAGAGAGCTTACTGGAGGGCTTATTGGAGAAGCTGCGAGTTGTTGATTCTGGTTTAAAGCATGGGTGGAGAAGGCTGGAAAGATTAGGTCTAGATCATGACGCTCGTGGGAGCCATGCTAAGGACTTTGTTGGTTTTGTTTTTTTTGTTTGTTTTGTTTTGTTTTGTTTTGTTTTGTGGTACGCGGGCCTGTCACTGTTGTGGCCTCTCCCATTGTGGAGCACAGCCTCCGGATGCGCAGGCTCAGCAGCCATGGCTCACGGAACCAGCCACTCCGCGGCATGTGGGATCTTCCCGGACCAGGGCACAAGCCCATGTCCCCTGCATTGGCAGGCAGACTCTCAACCACTGCGCCACCAGGGAAGCCCGGTTTTGTTTTTGTTTAATTTATTTTATTGAAGTATAGTTGCATTACAATGTTGTGTTAATTTCAGATGTACAGCAAAGTGATTCAGTTACATATATACACACACATTCTTTTTCATATTCTTTTCCATTACGGTTTATCACAGGATATTGAATATAGTTCCCTGTGCTCTACAGCAGGACCTTGTTGTTTATCTATTTTATGTATAATAATTTGCCTCTGCTAATCCCAAACTCCCAATTCATCCCTCCCCTATCATCCTCCCCCTTGGCAACCACAAGTCTTTTCTCTGTGTCTGTGAGTCTGTTTCTCTTTCACAGATAAGTTCATTTGTGTCACATTTTAGATTCCACATAGAAATGACATCATATGATATGTGTCTTTCTCTGTCTGACTTACTTCATTTAGTATGATAATCTCTAGGTCCATCCATGTGGCCACACATGGCATTATTTCATTCTTTTTTATGGCTGAGTAGTATTCCATTGTATATATGTACCACATCTTCTTTATCCATTCATCTGTCAATGGATGTTTAGGTTGGTTCCACATCTTGGCTATTGTGAATAGTGCTGCTGTGAACAGTGGGGTGCATGTATTCTTTTGAACCATGGTTTTCTCCAGATATATGCCCAGTAGTGGGATTGCTGGATCATATGGTAGCTCTAGTTATGGATTTTTGAGGAACCTCCATACTGTTCTCCAGAGTGACTGTATCAATTCACATTCCCACCAACAGTGCAAGAAGGTTCCCTTTTCTCCACACCCTCTCCAGCATTTATTGTTTGTTGATTTTTTGATGATGGTCATTCTGACCGGTGTGAGGAGATACCTCATTGTAGTTTTGATTTGCATTTCTCTAATAGTTACATGCTAAAGACTTTGGATTTTATCTGAAGAGAATGTCTTCAAGAGGACAATCAGATTTATATTTTTTAAGGTGCACATGAATATTCATTTTCCTGTCTTCCTTTTGAAAGTGACAGCAGAAGTTTGTATGTGCCTGACAATAATCAGTTCATTGCATTCTTATAACAACTATAGATCAGTTCATTTCATTCCTATGACAACAACTGTAACAACTTCATTTTGCAGTTGAGGAAACCGAGGCACAGAGAAGCTAAGTCCTTTGCCTGACATGACGCAGTTATCGGTGGGACCGAGGTTCAAAGGCAGGCAGTCTGGACCCGGAGCGCACCCCCTTTTCCATCATACTGGACGGGTTTTGTTTGTGTTTCTTTGAGAATATATGCACTGTCTTAAGAAAAGGGAGTCAACGTCCCTTTGCCATGTGATTTCTCCCATACCACCTACCAACCAAGAGAGAACGTTCTTTGGCCTTGCAAATGGAATCACTGGGCAGCTCAGCCATCTGCCTGTCGTTCTCCGCTCCCTCTAACCACGTAGCTGCTTCTTACCCCCTTTAGTCTTGATCCCTGTCTCCCTCCTTTCCTGGACGGGCTGTGAACCCTTCTGGTTTCCAGTGTTTCCAGTGTAGCCCCCGTCACGGAGAGGTGAGCCTTCAGATGGGGTTGCAGGAGTCGCCTGAGCCTTTCTCTTCTGGAATCAAAGGTGCACGAAACACGAGTCTCCAAAAGGGGGAGGGGCAGAGCATTGAGATCACCTCTCACTCACTTGCAAATAACCGTGCGTGCCGTTCAGGCGCCTGGCGCTGCGTAGGGAAGCAGAGGTCAGACGGGAAAGTCGAGGAGAAGGAGGAAGAAGACGTGTCACCCGTCGTCAGTGATCGTTCCGTCTTACACTTCCACCCAGGCTACTATTTCCCAGCCCGTCTTGTGCCAGCAAAAAGGATGGCATGATTTTTATACACAGATGAGGCGATGTGGTTTAGAGGTCTCTTGATGGAGGGCATTGTGTTCTCAGCTCCCAGCCCCGGGAATTTCCACTGACCACACCGTGAATCCTGTACCTCTGCCCCAGGGACCCTCTCATACGTACCACACTACTAATTAGGAGAATCAGTAATAATAACCATCTAATAATCAGTAATAATAACCATCTGCTGTGAGAGGAGCCAGGTGTGAACATGCTTCTCTTCTCAGAAATTCAAATAATTACAGACCAAAAGCAGGCAGTGTAGACTTGAATTTCAGTTTACTTATTTGCGGGTGAACTTTGTGGTTTTTCTTTAGTAAAGAGGAGGAAGACTGATAGATGATCATCTCAGACTGACAAAGACTTAGGAGGGTAGTAACAATCTAGAATCCAAAATGATGGGGAAATTTTCCTTCTATTGTAGAAAGAAATTGTTAGAGAAATAAGGTCGAGTAATTTATGTTTGGAGACTGTTATTTCATCCTTGGCGTATCTGTATCCAGGAAATGTAAAACCCAATAACAAGATTCAATCTTACTTCAAGTCATAGTTATAAATATACTACAAAAGGAGTATCTCTATCCACTAAATTCACTGCAATGGTCATTGGATATATATTTATTGCATAGTTTCTATTCAGTTACTTGTAGTCTTAATTTTTTTCTATTCAACAAAACATTTTAGCATTTAAGAACTATTTGATTGATAACACATGATTTTTAAATTCCTTCATTTTATACCTTTATTCCTTCGTTAATACTTTAAGATTTGCATAAATTTACAAAGATGTGCACACAATAATGTTCTTCACAGCATTGTTTATAAAGCAGAAAAAAAAAAAAACAAAGAACCCAAAGGTCTCTAAACAGAAGACTGGTTATTAATTCAGATTAATATTTAAAATGATGTGCAGGAAATATAGTCAGTGTTTTATAAGAACTTTGTATGGAGTATAATCTATAAAATTATCGAATTACTGTGTTGTACACCTGAAACTAATATAGTAATATAAGTCAGTTATACTTCAATTAAAAAATCAAATCAAATAAAAATGATCGGGTAGGATATAATTATTGATACAAAAAGTTCTTCACCATACAGTGAGTTTTTTAAAAGTTTCCAAAAGCAGACTATGATCTTTTTTTAAAATTGTATGTTTAGAAAAGAAGTCTGGGAAGATGGAAGTCAAAATGTTAACAGTACTTCTCTCAGTGAATATGCAAACGGTTTTCACTTACAACTTTCTGTCCTGTGTACTGTGTGAGGTGATTTTTTTAAATTGTTCATTATTGTTTTTATATTTAGCATGTATAACTTTGCAGATGGAAAAATATTTCTCTTTTCAAAATCGAATTTGAAAAGGTATTATAAAAGGAACTCAAAGGAATTTACTGCTAGTATTTAAGCGTACCCAACAATGTCTGCACAACGCGTGTGAGTTTTATCGATAACACCCTGCCGTGTTTCTGAGGTTTTCCCCTCTGCCCCTGTTGAAATACTGTGGATGCTTCTCCCACCCCACTGTCTCCTTCTCCCTCTCCCTCCTTTGAGCTGAAACAGCAGACTCTTGTTCCCAGTATGCCCACTCTCAGTGAGGGTAGATTTGCACTAGAACATTAACGTCACTGGTCATTCTTCTGACATTAAACCTGTCCTTTACCTCGACCAGTTAAGTCAGGAAGTAGAGATGGCTCTTGAGCGCACATCACTAATGTAGAGTGTGTTTAACCAAACAGCTGTCTTGAGCGATGTAGATGTAAGCTCTGTTGAAGGTGCCCGAGTTCCGCCCTAAGGCTTTGCATTCCAGAAATTGAAACAAGATGATTTGTTTCAAAGGTAGAGAAATGTGACTCAGACCTCTCTTTGGCCCTTTTTAGACTCTATAGTCTGAACTGAAAGACAACGTTTTTTTTTTAATATCTTGCCAACCCCGGGTGTTTTGTGTCTACATCTGGTACTGCTGATTTCAGTCATCTTGAACCCTGGCTCGGTTGGTTGAAGTGATAGAGTTTCACCATTTGGGCAAGTGAAGGACAAGAATCACAGAGTAGGCAGAGAGGCAGACATTCTGAACACACCCATTGACTATCACTGTTTGTGATGTAAGTGAATATAAGAAACTGGCCTCTCCCTAGAATATTATAACAAACTTAGCACAAGTCCAAGAAAACTTAAGTGAGGTTTGTTAAAACTTAAGCAAGTCTTCGGGACTTCCCTGGCAGTCCAGTGGTTAGGATTTGGTGCTTCCCCTGCAGGGCCCAGGTTTGATCCCTGGTCAGGGAACTAAGTTCCCACAAGCCTCTTAGCACGGCCAGAAAACAAAAAAGAAAAAAACAAACAAATAAAAGTAAATGGTGTAATATAATGTTAGAACTGTAACAAAATTTAAAAAATAAAAGCAAAGTCTTGTTGGGAGGACTTTCAAAAGCTTTGTTATCATCAGCATCAGCAGGTCATTCAAAGGTGGTATTCCTGTTATACCTTGGTTATTGAGAAGGTGTGACCTTGAATGTCTTACTGGGTCTCAGCAGACTCTCAGAATCTTCCCGAGTTATGAGGTGGTATTAGACCACAAACCCACTTCCATATTCTTTACCTATTTTCTTTTTTTCATATTTAACGTTAGCTTTTGCTAATATTTTTCCTTTTCCCTTTTGGTTCTTTCTTATCCACGTGCTCTGATACACTCAAATTCTCAACACCAAGAACACAGGAAATAAAACTCAGGGAAGAAGTGAGATTAGAGAATGGAGGGAAACGGGTGGATTCTGGGATCTCCAGAAACCTAAATTACATTTTTTTTTAGTTGCTTTGAATTGAATTTTCGTTAACCGTTGATCCCGTCTGGGTGGAGTAGTGTCCCAGGAGACCTGCAGTCAGGGCCCGGCTCCAGCCCTGAAAACCCCCATCCTTAGGCTGCAGTTTCATCCCGTGCCAGCCCCCGCCCCCGTGTTAAAGTTTTAGGACGTGGTAAGTCAGTGAGCGTTAGCTGTGACTAACATCTATCGCTGTTTATGTAGTAGAGAGCTCTGTGGCTTTGATATTCCCAAATATAGAGGCAGAAGCAGCCTGTCGCCCTGTGTCAGTGGGTCACTAACCTGCTGCTGGACCCCTGCCTGGGCAATAACCCAGGTCAGGGAGTCGGCCAGGCTTCCCCCGCCCCCTTCCCCCAGGGGATCGTATCCAGGACCCTGCAGGCCCCGCCCACAGCCCACCTGCATCTTCTCTGTGAAATAAACATCTACCTGAAACCCAGGGGAGGAGGAGGGGGAGAAGCATATGTATGGTGGGGACAGAGAGAGTCACGCTTGTCCGGAGACGTGACAAGAGGCGGCAGTCAAAGCACAGGTAGGTGCTCCTCGGGCGGCGGGGGTGAGATGCGGTCTCCGGGGCAGGTCACTTGCAGGTCATGGCGAAGGTGACCTTGTTCCAGAGCGCAGCATCTCACTTCTCTGCCCACGCCTTGAGCCAGGGCCAGCTTTCCAGACACTCCTCTCTTCCCCAGCTTTGAAGAGGCCAAGCTGCTGGTGTGGACTGACTTCTGACTCTGCTTCCTTTCCAGCTGACCCGCTGGTGGGTAGCATCGCCACACAGTACATGACCAACAGGGCGGAGCACGACCGGATGGCCAGGCAGTGGACCAAGCGGTACGCCACATAGGGCCCTGGCCCGCGGCACACTCACCAAGTGCATCGGGGCCCCGCACCTCGGCTCTGCTTGTCTTATTTTTATCACCTTTTGAACCGTTTTGTGATGGAATGTCATCCATCCCCCCACCTCCCTTTCCTTTGCTCCCCACCCCTTCCCGTTTTATTCCCTGTTTAATTTTGTTAACTTGAAAGATCTGGGTTTTTTTTTTTTTTAATCTCACCTCCACGGGGATGGGAACTTTTGTTTTCAGTGCAAACAATGTCAGATCTGTAATAATATGAGCTTTCTTTCAAAGCTTCGTATTCCTGTGTGGTTTTGTTTTTTTGTTGTTCGTTTTCTTTGGATCCTTTTTCCCTTCCTGTGATCTTCGGGAAAACACGAATTCAGAATTCTATCTCGTTTCTACTTCAATGTAATGCTTAGGGTTAAGTTTTTTGTACTGAAGTCTTTATCGGTGGGTGCATGCTACTGGGAACCAGATTTTTGTACAAAAGCTTCAATCAGAATCACTGTGCATTACTGAGACTCTGTTTATCACTAGGCTTCTGTCCCCACGCAGAAGACTGCTGGATTGAACAAAATAATATGTATTTTGATTTACTTAAAGTGCTTGTAAATTTCTTAGGGACCTGCCACTTTTGACTGTGGATCAGTTGATGTACACTTGTATTATTAAAGCACTCAATAAATCACTGTGGCTGATAAATGCGCTTCTGGTAACCCAGCGTTTGCCTTGCATCCTGGTGACCGGCAGAGTTCTCCATGCAGCGAGGCTTGTCTAATTCAATTACCCATTCAGGTGTATTTTTTTCATCTCAAGCCTCTAATATTTCCTTGCAGTTGATTTGCTTGGCACGTGGAATTTCCCCAGCTGTCAATAGCCTGATGATTTTATGGTCGTTTCCGATCACTCTCGTTTTTGCATATTGGCTTCCCATTACTTTCTCATGGACATTTTTTCTGTTACAGCCTTGATGCAATAATTCAAATGTGTGACTCCAAAAATAGACTCTTAGTGAAAGTGAGGTCTGAGCTGATCGCTGTGTTAGACCACTTTTGGACTTATTTCTCTCTTCTTTTTCCTCTTAAGATTGTTATAGTGATTGCCCTTGAGTTTGGAGTTTATTTTTCCACCATAATTTTAGTGGAGGAAGTAAACTGAACTCATATCAGTCATGGTCAGCACATTCAGTGACAAGAGTATGTCTGTCTGGCTTTGACCTTCAGGCTATTTTAGGTTTGCAGCTACAGTAGGCTGAGGAAACTTGTGTGTGGTGCAGCTTGAAAACCACACTGACATGCTGATTAATATTCAGGGTTCTTTGTGTTACAAGGCCCGTTGGAAACTCCTGCTTCTACTAATTATAGTTACAAGCCCACCATACAGCTTGGTCTCATTTAAGGGAACATCTTTCCTGCTAAATAGTAGGATTTCCAAATGTAAGTCATTTACCTCTAAATATTTCTGACTTCAATTTTAATATCCTTATCAGAAACATTTTAAATATCTGATTCAGAAGATGCAGTTTTTATTGGGTTTTAGCGGTTCAAAAGAAATCCTACAGAAAATATGTTTAAATGTTGAAAGTGGGACTTTTAAACCAAAGTACCTAAGGATTTTTTTAATAACGGTTTTACCATTCATTTTATTTGAAAACAGGTTCCAGCTTACAGAACACCATATGGCCTCGGTTACAGCTACTCAAATCTGTAGTTGTAACTAGAGTAACCACAGACAGTATGTATGAATGGGCACAGCTGTGTTCCAATAAAACTTTATTTACCAAAGCAGTCAGTAGCCAGATTTGGCCCGTGAGTTGTAGTCTGCCACTGCCTGTTACAGACCACCATGGACTGGGGGGAAAGAGTCAGATAACTATGTGTTTAACATTTCTTTCCTTAAAATGTTATCAATTTAATTAACATAATTCAAGACTGATTTTTAGAAAATTACCCAGACTATTTTACTGCCTACAGACTCTCTCACCACCAAGGTTCATATGTTTAGTTTAATACTTTAGATTAAAATATTCAACCCTAAAAGCATTGAATCGTTTTAATATGAACTTTTATTAAACTGATTGTTTTTTTACTTCTGACTGATTAAACCAGACTCATGATATGAATACTGACTTTTATAGAGAGTATTTAAATTCCGTTTGCCTTTCTTCTTTTAAAATGTCAGCGCCATTGGACACACATTTTAAATGACGTTTCTGATATATTACATCTACGTCCCCAATCTGGTTGTACTTTCGATCATTTTGAACTATGTGTTATTTAGGGGGCAGAGGTTATAACACCTCTAGGAGGGAATCCTGTCAGAAACCCACGTGCGCTACTCCATGATCAGGTTTTCTACCAAGTTGATCTGAAGAGTCTATACAATGTCTTTCCCCACGTTATGAACTCCAAGGACTTCATGACAGACAAACGTACCTTCCCTTCAAACTGTGAAAGCTGGAAAAACGCCAGAGAGACCAAGAAACGCTTAGTTGAGCCTGTTAATTCTAGATTCCAGATTAACATGGTAATTGTATTTGACATCGGAGCAGGCAATACAATTCTAATAAGTTTTCGATGACGCTTGTGAAATAAGATGTGAGAGTAGCTTAGCTCTCAGAAAGCTAAATAGTTTTGCTAATAATTATGGGGATAGCATTGACTTTGTACCCTAATATTACTTAACTTTCCAAACATACTATTGCTAGTTGTGGTATTTTGTAGCTTTGTTAAATAAAAAGTTGGCAGATCCTTGACTGAGGCAGGACCACTGGTAATTGAGAAAGTAGTTTAAAATGGTACTTATTGGGCTTCCCTGGTGGCGCAGTGGTTGAGAATGCGCCTGCCGATGCAGGGGACGCGGGTTCGTGCCACGGTCCGGGAGGATCCCACATGCCGTGGGGCGGCTGGGCCCGTGACCCATGGCCGCCGAGCCTGTGCGTCCGGAGCCTGTGCTCCGCAACGGGAGAGGCCACAGCAGTTAGAGGCCTGCGTACCGCAAATAAATAAATAAATAAATAAAATGAAATAAAATAAAATGGTATTTATTGATCTTAAATAATTCAGAATGTTGTGGCCTTAATTTGTCGTAAAACTGCAAATAAATAGAACAGTCTTCATTTGTTCTTCTACAGGAATCCATTGAAGATAGTAAATGCAGGAGTAGTCGATCTTTCCTTCTTATTCCAATATTAGATAGTAAATCTAAAAGTTTATCCTGAAATACTGGTTTGGGAATTAGGGAGAAAGGAAATAGTTATTCAGAAGGTACTGTACACCAGGCCATACGTTACCTAATAAAAACCTTCGCCCAGCCCTGTAGGGTGTAGGTGGGTGTCACAGTCTGAATGTTTGTATCCCACAAAAATCATGAGTTGAAATCCTAATCCCCAAGGTGATGGTATGAGGAGGTGGGGCCTTTGGGAGGGGATTAGGTCATGAGGGTGGAGCCCTCGTGATTGGGGTTAGTGCTCCTATGAAAGAGACCCCAGAGAGCTCCCGAACCCCCTTCCATCACGTGAGGACACAGTGAGAAGCTGCAGCCTGCAGCCAGGAAGAGGGCCTTCACCAAAACCCAACCGTGTCGGCACCTAGCCTTGGACTTCAGCCTCCAGAACTGTGAGCAATATATTTCTGTAGTTGATAAGCCTCCTAGTCTGTGGCTTACATAGTAGCCTGAAAAGACAGAGACAGGTGGCCCTGGGTCCTGCACAGCTAACAAAGTACTGAAGTGAGAGTTCCACCCAAGCACGTGACAGCGGAGCCCTTGCTGTCAACTACGAAACCACACACACCTTTCTCGTAATGACGAGATCATACTATCAAGATAAACTGGCCTAATTTAGTCTTAGAGTCCAGGGTCTGTACAGCTTTAGGTGCTGGGGGTCTTGCCATCTTCAGTAAATGGGAAATAAGGTTGTAGGAAGTGTGGCCCTGGTGTTCGATGGGAAACCAGGCAGTACTTCAGTCTTAGAGCTGCTGCCTTAACAACTGCCCAGCCCTGGGGAGACGTCACTTGGAAGAGCCCTGAACTTCTCTGCATCTCAGTGCTGTGATGAAAGCGCTGTTAACTATTACCAGGCATGGCAGTTTTTTGAATGTCTCCATAATAATTTGTGCTTTAGAAAAAGATATGTTTGTAGAGAACAGACTGGTGGCTGTCAAGGGGGAGGGATGGAGTGGGAGTTTGGGATTAGCAGATGCAAACTAGTATATATAGAATGGATAAACAGCAAGGTCCTACTGTATAGCACAGGGAGCTATATTCAATATCCTGTGATAAACCATAATGGAAAAGAATATTTAAAAAAGAATATATATATATATATATATATATGTATATGTATGTATAACTGAACCACTTTGCTGTACAGCAGAAATTAACACAACATTGTAAATCAACTATACTTCAATTTAAAAAATTGATTAAAAAAATTAATGAACCAGCAGCAATAGTCCATACTTTATGCAGATTGAAAAAAGAAAAACGAGGTATGTTTGTAATTACTATGGAAAACAGCTGAAATTGTACAAAATAGCCCTACCAGAGGATCCTGACTTACCCATGTATTTTATTTCAAGGTGGCTTTATAACTTATTAACATGTCCCCTCTGTACAGGGCTCTCAGGTCTGTGGCATGGTCTTCAAGCCACACAGGCACGTTCCGTACCCTAAACTGGGCCTGTAATTGTCCACAGAGGAAAACTGGAGCCCTCCGAGTTGTCTGCTGAGCATAGCACTTCCAGCTACATCAGATCTGGTAGCTGCTGGAGTTGAGGCTGGCCTCTGAGGACCTCCCGTGATAGCCACGCATCTCCCACATCCAGGCTCCCCATGGAAAGCTGGCTGGTCCCTTGGGCCTGGAACACTAGGCCCCTTTCACACTCGAATTCCACCAGGAGCACTGGTGATGTGCATTAGGGTGACCCGCTTACCCCAGTTTGGCTGGGACTTTCCCTCTTTTAAAACAGAAAGTCCCATGTCTCAGGAACGCCCTCAGTCTGGGACCCCCCAGGACTGTTGGTCACGGGAGCTTTCACACCAGGACTGAATTTCAGCCTAAGGTCTCACGCATTACACAGGGCTGGTTGCACTCACAGAAATGCTTTACTTGAGAAAGAGTATTTTACTCAATGGACAGAGATCCTGTTAGAAAAGATGTGCCCTCCACAGCTTGAGGAATTGCTGTATATTCCACCCTCTCTGGCTTTCACACCCAGCCACTTGCACTCATTCCCTCTGCTTCTGGAGGCAAATGAGTGAGTGGAACCAACTGCAGCCTTTCTTTGCATCTTCAAACATGACTTCAGATATGTATGCCTTTCTATGAGGAGTCTTACTCACTACCAATGAGTGGTCTGAAGCATAACATGCCTTTCTAGAGGATGTTTTTTAAGGGAAATTCCTGAATTTTAAAAATCTCTCATGTATGGGACCCACACAGGAAAATGGAGGAGATAATGTGATCACCTGTCTTTTTTTCTTTTTTTTCTTGAGTTGAATTTTTTGAAATTTTCACTGGAGTATAGTTGATTTACCATGTTGTGTTAGTTTCATGTGTACAGCACAGTGACTCAGTTATACATACACATCTATCCACTCTTTTTTAGATTCTATTCCCATACAGGCCATTACAAAGTATTGAGTAGAGTCCCCTGTGCTGTACAGTAGGTCCTTACTAGTTATCTGTTTTATATATAGTAGTGTGTATATGTCAATCCCATTCTCCCAATCTATCCCTCCCCACCTTCCCCCGCCATAACCATAAATTTGTTTTCTACGGCTGTGACTCTATTTCTGTTTTGTAGATAAGTCCATTTGTATCATTTATTTAGATTCCATATATAAGTGATACCATATGATGTTTGTCTTTCTCTGTCTGCACCTGTCTGTCTTATTACCTGCTTATATGTCCGCATAGTCCAAGTGGGGGTAACCCCAACTGCCCCAGAATTCCCAGTTCCCAGTTTTTTAAGAAAAACCTTACCCAATAACCTTGGTATCTTTTGGGGCTGATGTGACCCCTGATCCCTGCTCTATCATCCCCTCCTCCCACTCACCCCTCTTAATTAGATGGGAGGTCAGAGCTCAGGATGACAGTCACATCTTGGTTGATAGGAAATTTTAGGAACTTTCTGAGAAATTCTGTCAAGCTATCCAACAGAAAAGTAACAGGTGCTTTACAACTGGTGCTCCTGGACACATTGAGAAACACCAAGCGAGATTCTCCTGCTTAATCTATAGCTCAAGGACAGCACAGAGGGCCAGAGGGGCCACACTCGCCTGCTCCCGCCTGCCTCTGCTGAGGTTGCCTGGAAGTAAGATGATAACATTCTTCAAGGCCTGTTCAGCCTCCAGCTTGGAGCTACTGGCAAACATGTAAATGAAGATGCCCCGCCATGAACTTTGACAGTGTCAGTTTGCATCCTTTGGACGGACAGCTGGCTGTTATGTTCCTCAGCAAACAGCGCCCGAGTACTAGGATTTAAAAATCAAAGCAGGAGTCACGTCACCAAGATGGTGACATAGGTCGTTCCTGGCTTCCCTCCCCCTCACAAGAACATCTCACAACTCTTCAAGAACAAGACAGCACTGAGAGAATCCCAGAACACAGGGTGAGGCTGAAGCACTCCTGCAGCTCAGAGACCAAGAAGGTAAGAGAAGCGGCCACATGCTGCCTGCATGCCCCTCCCAGGCCAGCACAGCTCCACGAGGAGGGGTCACCCCCGAGCCTGGGTTCCTCAAGTGGGAAGAGAGAGCCCGGGATGGACAAACAGCCTCCGCAGCATGGTGGGTCCTTTAGTAGGGTCCCTACTCTGCTCTCGGCCCACAGGGACTGCAGGGGGATCTGGGGGCTCAACCACGAGGAATCTGGCTATGATGCAGATGGGGGAGGGGCTTGCAAGAACCAGCTCCCGGATCTGGGGGACCACGTTCCGACCTGCAGGGCCCAAGCCTTCATCCCAGGCGGCGGCTTTGCTCACCGCAGAACCAGGTCAGGGGTGCGCTCTGACCGGGGAAGTCGGCAGGGTGCAGATATGCCTGATTCGGATCCTCTTTGCCCACGCCCAGGCAAGGGGCTGAGTTCTAGCCCCACCAGAGGCTGTGGACAATGCCTCCCAGCCCCATCTGAGCAGAAGGGCTGGTGGCAACCCCTGGAAGCTGTGCGGCCCAGTGGTGCTCAGGCCAAGAGGCAGGCAGGCAGAACGGAGCTCCCCCAGGGCCAAGCCAGTACCGGGCCTGCTACACTCAGGCAGGGGAATCCATTCATAGCGAAGGCGGAGGGCAACTCCTGGCCCCTCCTCACTAGAAAGCCTGTTGTGGAAATTGACAAGTAGTCTGGGGAGGCCCCGCCCCCTCCTGCTCAGGCAAAAGAGCTGAGACATAGCCCCACCCATTGTGGAAAGTGTCTTCCGGCCCCATCTAACCAGTAGGGCCCACAAAAACCCCTGAAAGCTGTGAGGCCCAGTGGCACTCAAGCCGAGAGAAGGGCAGACAGAGCCGATGGTTTGCAGAGCAAAGCCTGTGGTCCTGTTCCGCCAGGGGACTTGGGGCGGGGGCGGCTGCAGTGAAGACACCAAACAAAGAGCTTTATCAATTTTAGAGCTGCGGCTCTCACTGCACCCAGGCAGAGAATCTAATGTGTAGCCCTGTGTATTGCTGAATACAGCCTTCAGCCTGTCCAACCAGGGCGCCTAACCAGGGCACGTGGAAAGCTGCAGAGCCCATTCACCCGCCCTGTGCAGACAGGCCCTTACACAGAGAGCACAGCCCGTGGCTTCCCCCGTCTGCAGAGCAAAATCAGTGGCCTCACCTGACCAGGGGATTCAGTGCACACTCGGGCCCGATTCAGGCCGCCACACAACCAGCTGTGCAGGCCGGGAGGCTAACTCATTGCCCTATCTACTCTTTGGTTTTGGTTTTGGGGGAATATAATTGATTCACAATGTTGTGTTAGTTTCAGGTGTACAGCAAAGTGAATCCGTTATACATAGACATATATCTACCTTTTTTAGATTCTTTTCCCATATAGGTTTTTACACAATATTGAGTAGAGTTCCCTGTTCTATACAGTAGGTCCTTATTAGTTATTTTTTATATAGTAGTGTGTATATGTCAATCCCAATCTCCCAGTTTATCCCTCCCTGCCTCTTCCCCCTGTGTAGGTTTGTTTTCTACATCTGTGAGACTATTTCTGTTTTGTAAATAAGTTCATTTGTACCAGTTTTTTAGATTCCACATATAAGCGATATTATATGGTATTTGTCTGACTTACTTCACTTAGTATGACAATCTCTAGGTCCAACTGCGTTGCTGCAAATGGCATTATGTCATTCCTTGTTATGGCGACTACTGAATATAGAGCCAGTCCTGAGCATCTAGTGAGCCTGACCAGAGAATTCAGACAACTGCGGAGCCCACCCTGCTGACTCACTTGCTGAAGGTGAGGGTTCTCAAGCATATAGTAGCATTTCTTATCTGTAGATTTTTTTAAATCTTGGTCTTCTGACTGGAGATGAAATTCTTTTAGAAGTACTATTGTGAAAGGCTTGAGATTCTAGAAAGCTGTGAAAATTGTGTGCCTTTGGGCAACAAAAGTAGATTTCTGTAGCAGAACATTTAGGGCTTCTGTTTCTCCTTCATCAGCTCATTTTAATTTTGTGTTTGATGAATAAAAAGAGTGATCAATGAGTACAAGATTCTGTATCATCATCATCATCGTTGTCATTATCTTCACCACAATGGCGACCCCTCCTTCAGCACAGGCATGGAACACACTGTGTAAATATATGTATGTGTATGTATAATCTCATTTAATCCTTGCTATTATCCCCCGAGACGTATATTATCCTCATGATGCAGATGTGGAAACTGACCAGGGATTTTAATAGATCCAAACTCCTGGACTTCCCTGGTGGCGCGGTGGTTCAGAATCCTCCTGCCAATGCAGGGGACACGGGTTTGAGCCCCGGTCCGGGAAGACCCCACATGCCACAGAGCAACTAAGCCCGTGCGCCACAACTACTGAGCCTGCACTCTAGAGTCCACGAGACACAACTACTGAGCCCGCGTGCCACAACTACTGAAGCCCACATGCCTAGAGCCTGTGCTCTGCAACAAGAGAAGCCACCGCAGTGAGAAGCCCGCGCACCGCAACAAAGAGTAGCCCCCGCTCGCCGCAACTAGAGATAGCCCGCATGCAGCAACGAAGACCCAACGTAGCCAAAAATTAATTAATTAATTAATTAATTAAATTTTTTAAAAATCGATCCAAACTCCTGTAACTACTAAGTGGCAGAGCTGGGTCTCAAACCCACGTCTGTGTGTCTGTGAAAACCAGGCACAGAAGCAGCACCTCCCAGCCTGAGGAAACGTGATACACATCGTTGTGGATTTGCCAGTTAGAGAAGGAAGAAATTATTGGGTTTATACAACCAGAATCCTTGAACCTTGTGTTCAGTGGACCTCAGGTAAAGCAAAATATTGTGTGTAGCTCCACCGGGTCCGAGAGCCCCTCAAAAGGAAAACGAGGAGAACAAAGCAGGAAGAAGTGAGAGGGATCCTCAAGTCAGTCTGGAGAGCACAGAACCAGCCACTCAGCCAGCCACCCAGCCAGCCACCGAACCAGCCACCCAGCCAAGCCACAGAACCAGCCACCAATCTAGCCACCCAGCCAGCCACTAAGCCAGCCACCAAACCAGCCAGCCACAGAACTTGCCACCCACTCAGCCACAGAATCAGCTACTGCCAGCTTCTCAGCCCTTCTTTTCTTCCTTCTGGCAACAGGTTTCTGCTTTTTTCTTTCTTTCTTATTTTTTTTTTCAATCTGCATGGGAAGATTTCTAGTCATTTTGTAGCTGAATTCAATAGAAAAATAATGTTTATTCACTTCACAGCCAATTTGGCCAGAACACGTCTCTATTCTGTGAAATAAGGCACTGATACATTTACGATTCAGAATTGCAGGCACATTCCTTTTGTCCTGTGGTGTGTCAGGCTGGATGAAATTAAATATTACTTTCCTTTTTCTTTGCTGTGGATTCACTCGAGTTGCCCTCATTAGGTGGCCCTGGTACTCTTGGGAGAAATGCCAGCCTTCAGAGTAAAGACCTGGCCAACCCAACCTCATAAAGCTGCAGCAGACCCAAACCGAGATGGGGGGTGCAGGAACAGTAGGTGGACCCCTCTCACACACACGCACGTGCACACACACACACACAATCTGGCTTCCTTTCTGTCACCTTCCTGAATCCACTCACTCAAACCCGCTCACTAATCATCAAAGCCAACAGCATCTCCTAGCAGCCCATCTTCAGGCCTCCAGAGCCTTCCATGCTCTAACCCTCCTTCCAGAACTTACCTTCCCTCTCAGCTCAGGTTTGATCCCCACCCCAAAGGCAGGCTTTCACCCTCTGAATGTCTCCAAGACCCAGTTTTCTTGCCTTCTCTCTCATGTGACAGTCTCATCTCGTCTGCTTTCTGATGACCGCGACATCACTCACCTCTCTTCTCTCAACAAACATCAGCTCTCAATTTCCAGCTTCCCTCAGCAAATGGTTACCTGGATATCCCACAGCACAGCAAACTATTTTTTTAAGTTGAACTCATGCACTCAGTATGCCTGTGTTGCATCCGTAAACCATGTCCAGCTGCAGGAGAACTACAGAGATAAAAGACAAAGTGCATCCTGCCAGGAACCAAATCGGCCTGACGCCATGTACGTTTGTCCCATAAGGGAAACAGTCGCGTGACTGCCCTGCCGCTTTCTGCTCCAGAAGGAAGCACAGGCAGAGAGCATGGGCTTGGAACCAGGTGAGCTGGGACCTGGGCAGGTCACGTAGCCTCCCTCCCCACATGTGCCTGTCTACATGCTGGAAATAAAAACACCCGCCTTGTTCCTCTCCTGCGTTCTTAACCCAGAAATAGGAAAGGGTTAAAACTGAATTAAAAGAGGAAGAGAAGGGGCTTCCCTGGTGGCGCAGTAATTGAGAGTCCACCTGCCAATGCAGGGGACATGGGTTCGTGTCCCGGTCCGGGAAGATCCCACATGCCGCGGAGCGGCTGGGCCCATGAGCCATGGCCGCTAAGCCTGCACGTCCGGAGCCTGTGCTCTGCAACGGGAGAGGCCACAACAGTGAGGCCCGCGTACCGCAAAAAAAAAAAAAAAAAAAAGGAAGAGAAAAGTATACCTGAAACGAACACAACATTGTAAATCAACTATACTCCAATAAAAAAAATTTTTTTTTGATGTAAAAAATTAAAAAGGAAGAGAAAAGAAAATGAGTTAAATAGAGGGCAGGGTAGAAACACTGTATCAGTGGAGATTGAGGGGTTTTTCCCAAAGTTATTAATCCTGGTGAAATTTATTTCAGATATTTCACAGGTGCTTCTGTTTAAGCGACCACCCCCACCTTCCTATCTCTAGCAGGACACACGAGAAACTGTAACAGCGGCTGCTTTCCAGGGAGGGGATCCGGATATTATAAGTTAGAACTGGGAATAAAACTTCTTACCATCCACTTATAGCCCTGTGTGAATCTTAACCATATGCAATTACTATATTTTCAAAAAATAAAAGCTACCAACCAAACAACACAAAATTCTGTCCAGCGAACAGTTGCAGGGGGGCGGGGGGAGTTAGGCTAACCATGTTCACCCACAGTACATGTTGTCTTTGGATAAATAAACCCAAATGAGCTCATACAGATGCATGGAAACACCTGGTACATCCTCATCACCCAAAAGACGGAGCCCAGATGCCGTGCAAACCTCATTTTTTTGTTGTTAATTTTTATTTAATATTGGAGTATAGTTGATTTACCACGTTGTGTTAGTTTCAGGTGGTTTGGGTTTTTTTGTTTGTTTGGCGGGGGTTTTTTTGCAAACCTCATTTCTGACCGACTGTAGGATGCCAAGAAGTGGGCGCTGGCTCGGGCCCTGGAGGCTCTAGGCCACCGAGGGGTTAACTGAAGTCAGGTGAGAGGATCAGTTTCCAGCCTTGGCCCTGGCACTGACTGGCCTTCACCTCTCTGCAGCTCATTTTTCTCTTCTATGAAACGTGACTTGTAAGGTTGCTCGGATGTTCTGATCTATGGTCCTATGTGGGCAGAGTAATTAGACCCACACTCCCCTGCTTGCCCTGGCAGATACAGCCTCTGCCCTCACCCCCCCCCCACCCCCAGTGCCTGAAATGCTCACGAGGAGGGTACCTTCCTTCTTGGCTTTTGGGGTTATTTCTTGAAATGCCTGCCAGCCCCCATCCAGATAAGACGATGTGTTTTCCAAAGGGTGTTTACAGCCAGAGGGCCTAGACAGGAAAATGATTCGGGGTAGTTCATCGACAAACACTTATTGTAACAGTTATGTGTTTTGGTTTATTATGTTATTTGTGTTTATATTTGTGTATTTTATGTATTCTGTTTACCATTATCATCCTCATGCCATGTAATACTGGCTTTCCATTTATGGTATAGGGTGTTATGGTCTTGGTAAAAAAAAAAAGAAATGAGAGCTAATAGCAAATAAATAATAGTATATGTGGCATATTATTCAGGAGAGCCATCACAGAGGTGGTTTAAAAAATGACTGGAATTTGGGCTTCCCTGGTGGCGCAGTGGTTGAGAATCTGCCTGCTAATGCAGGGGACACGGGTTCGAGCCCTGGTCCGGGAAGATCCCACATGCTGCGGAGCAACTAAGCCCGTGCGCCACAACTACTGAGCCTGCGCTCTAGAGCCCATGAGCCACAACTACTGAGCCTGCGCGTCTGGAGCCTGTGCTCCGCAACAAGAGAGGCCATGATAGTGAGAGGCCTGCGCACTGCGATGAAGAGTGGTCCCCACTCGCCGCAACTGGAGAAAGCCCTCGCACAGAAACGAAGACCCAACACAGCAAAAATAAATATAAAATAAATTTTTTAAAAATGACTGGAATTTGAGGAACACTATGGGCTGAATCGTGTCCTCCCAAAATTCATGTGTTGAAGTCCTAACCCCGATGGGACCTCATTTGGAAGTGGGGTTCTTGCAGATGGGATTTCATAAAATAAGGTCATGCTGGAGCAGGGTGGGCCCCTACTCATTCCAGTGTGACTGGTATCCCCATAAAAAGGGGAAATGTGGGCACAGACCCACACAGGGAGAGCCCCGTGTGAAGACTGGAGCAAGGGACCTAGGAGCGGCTGGAAGCCAGGCCTGGGGCACATCCTTTCTCACTGCCTTCTGAGGGACCCCGGCCCTGCCAACACCTCCCCTCCAGAACGTGTGAAGCAGTGCACTTCTGTTTAAGCCACCGTCTGTGGTGCTCTGTTAGGGCAGCCCCGGGAGAAGAGCCCAGGGGATGGGGCAGGAGGGTGTGAGGTCAGGATAACTCAGGGAAGCAGGGCCATTGTCTACAGGTGCGGGGTCTCCCCGGACTGCTGGGCCCGCTGCCAGCCTTCGGCAGCGTGGCCCCAGGCAGGGCATCTGTGTCCAGGACCAGAGGAGGCAGCTGGCTCACAGGTCTGACAAGTGATGCTCGCTCCCTGGGTTCGTTTGCTCTCTGGCCTGG